>NC_083387.1:6702500-7902500 GCF_031755915.1 Ziziphus jujuba
ACTTTTAACTGTTTGGTATTTGGACTAAACTAGTATTAATTTGATTTTCGCAGATGTAAGTTTGAGGATTTTTGGTAGATTTTGTTATTGGTTTGTCTGAAAAACAGGTACCCTTCGGATCCATATGACCGAATATGGGATTCTGATGAAAATTTCTCACCATTTCACGTGTCAACTGGGTTTAAGATTGAAGTTAGCTTTGAACGGGCTGGTTTTATAAAGGAGAGTCTACCTGCTGCCATTCTTCAAACTGCAAGAGTGTTAGCAAGGAGGGATGTCTTGACATACAAGTTGCCTCTTGATACAATGGGGGACTATTACATAATCCTCTATTTTGCTGGGATTCTTCCGGTTTTCCCTTCGTTCGATGTATTGATCAATGGTGACATTGTTCAATCAAACTACACTGTGAAGACCTCAGAAGTCAGCGCTCTATATGTTACAAGGAAAGGAATCAATAGCTTGAATATAACACTAAAGAGCACCAGATTCTGTCCTCAACTCAATGGAATCGAGGTTTATGAGATTATTGATGTTCCATTGGAAGCATCATCAACAACAGGTATTGGCATTTTCATTTTCATACTCAAGAAAAGTGCATTCAGGTGGCTGGAACTAATTCTAGTTAATTTGACATGGTAATCCAAAATTATCTTGCAGTTTCGGCTCTTCAGGTTATTCAGCAGTCTACTGGTTTAGACCTGGGATGGGTAGATGATCCTTGCTCTCCCACATCTTGGGATCACATAGGATGTGAATCAAACTTAGTAACATCACTGTATGTAGTGTGTGTGTTTATATGTGCAACAATCAAATCTTTATACTGTTTCTGTTCAATTCTTTCTGACTTGAATTTCTTTTACTTAGGGAGCTCCCTAACATCAAGCTGAGGTCAATAAGTCCAACATTCGGTGACTTGCTGGATCTTAAATCACTGTAAACTTCTTTTGCTACTTCACTCCATTGTTATAAATGTTACATTTTCGAACACTATCTTTTATCAATCCATGGTGCTTTTATTTACAGGGATTTGCACAATACATCGCTTACAGGTGAAATACAGAATTTGGATAGCTTGCAACATCTTGAAAAACTGTAATGTCTTATCATTTATCTCTCAATTGTTTGTTTTGTTTCTGTAGACATCCTGAATACTGACTTAAGTTGTTATTTGCAGGAATCTGAGTTTCAATGAGTTAACATCCTTTGGTACAGGATTGGAGAACTTGGTCAGCCTTCGAACGTTGTAGGTTTCATTTTATACATTTCTTAAGAGAACCAAATACACTGATTTTATATACTTCAGCATTTTGAAAATAAGGATCTGTTCTGTGGGTCCAAAATCTGATAATATCCTTGTATTCACTGTTTTCTTTTTTCTACATGGAGGGATTTGCAAAACAACAGTTTACAAGGAACAGTTCCAGACAGTTTGGGAGACCTAATAGACCTTCACTTACTGTAAGTAATAATAATATAGTTTAAAATAACCATATTTAACAAAATCTTCGGATTCTGTATAAGCTATGCAACTATGTTTTTACAGGAATTTGGAAAACAACAAACTTGAAGGCACCATTCCACAGTCTTTGAACAGAGAAAGCTTGGAAATTAGGTATGCAATTAGTTTTAACATCGCCATATATATTAGCTTTGAAAATTCAGCATTTTGATGCGGCATTTCCATGCAGATCGTCAGGAAATCTCTGTCTTTCTTTCTCCACAGTTACATGCAGTGATGTTTCATCCAACCCTTCCATAGAGACACCCCAAGTTACCATTTTTAACAAAAAGAAGCACACTGGATACAACCATTTGGTCATTATACTTGGTGTCACTGGTGGAGCCTTGCTTGTTCTTTTTCTCTGTATCACTCTTTCAGTATTTTTGTACACGAGGAGAAAGAAAACTGAAATGGCGAATAGAGCAAGTAAAACAGAGCATAGAATTTTCAATTGAAGACCACTATTTTCATTCTTGTTTTAACCTTTTTTTTTTTTTTTTTTTTTTTAAATCACAATCTAGGGGCAGAGGCAATAGATATGCGCAACTGGAATGCAGCAAAAATTTTTACTTACAAAGAAATCAAATCAGCAACCAGCAACTTCAAAGAGGTCATAGGGCGTGGTAGTTTTGGATCTGTTTACCTTGGAAAGCTACCTCAAGGAAAGCTAGTGGCTGTGAAAGTGCGGTTTGATAAAACCCTACTTGGAGCTGAATCATTTATCAATGAGGTTGACCATCTTAAGTGCTCCTTATGAAATTATTTTCTGCGTTCGAGGTCCACGAATATACTGTCCAACTTCTTTTAAGAGATTTTGTTTTTGTTTCCTCAACCACACTAATTTAGTATAACTACGATCACATGTGAATAGATCATGCCTGGAATTCCTGTTTCAGATGAGAACTGTGTTTCATGCATAATATCCTCATTTTTTCATATCTCTGCTGCTTTTAGGTGCATCTCTTGTCAAAAATTCGCCACCAAAATCTTGTATCTTTGGAAGGATTTTGTTATGAATCAAAGCAGCAAATACTTGTTTATGAGTATCTACCTGGTGGATCGTTGGTTGACCACCTTTATGGTATGTCAAGCAATATAAGCCAAATTGATATGAATATTCAATATTGTAGGATTTCCTATAAAGTTACAAATGATGTTACCTTCAGGTCCCAATAGCAGAAAAGTCTCACTAAGCTGGGTTCGTAGACTGAAAATTGCTGTTGATGCTGCAAAAGGTTTGTCTGTTTTCTTGCTGCTAATCTTTGATAGAAGATCAAAGAGGAAAAAAAATTACCTCATAATCAATGCTTTAATATTAGAACAGATATATAGCATTTATGTTAACAGCTCTATCTGAACCTCATTTCTTTTGAAGGATTGGACTATCTACACAATGGAAGTGAACCACGAATCATTCACCGAGATGTGAAGTGCAGTAATATCCTCTTGGATGTGGAGATGAATGCCAAGGTCTGTGATTTTGGCCTCTCCAAGCAAGTAACACAGGCAGATGCAACTCATGTGACTACCGTGGTCAAGGGCACTGCCGGCTATCTTGATCCTGAGTAAGATTTTGGAAGGTTTTGTAGCGGTGATTGTTGATAATTAGCTTCTTTGGTCCCTTAATGACTAAAGAAATCTGTGCAGATACTATTCCACACAACAGTTGACCGAGAAAAGTGATGTATACAGCTTTGGAGTTGTCCTCCTGGAGCTCATATGTGGGAGAGAACCATTGAGTCACTCAGGAACTCCTGATTCCTTCAATTTGGTCTTATGGGTAACCTTAAATTTCTCTCTTTTGTTTCTGCTTCATTACCAATATCAACACATTTTATTAAACTGTTTGCATTCAAATGACTTGTTGAGGTTTAACTCTGTTCATGACCAAAAACTAATGTGGTTTTGGATTGTAAACTGCAGGCCAAGCCTTATTTACAGGCAGGAGCATTTGAGATAGTTGACGATAACATAAAGGGAAGTTTTGATGTGGAAAGCATGAGAAAGGCAGCGTTTGTTGCTATAAAATCAGTAGAGAGAGATGCATCACAAAGACCTACTATTGCACAAGTGTTGGCTGAGTTGAAAGAAGCTTACAGTATTCAGCTATCCTATCTTGCATCTCGTGACATGTGAGTTAATATCTGGTTAGTACCATTTGGTCTTCAAAACATACTTTATTTTTTTATTTTTTCTTTTTTTCTTTTTTTGGCCTCATAACTTCCACAAGTTTCTATCACGGAGAACGCAACCCTGCAAGAAGAGAGCTAGGTCTTCGCTCTGCTATGAGACAGTTGTTTCATGAAGAGCAAATTATCACTAATATACGGGGACAGGAAAAAGAACAAGGAAAGAATGATCAGCCTTCTGAGCGTTTTGGAGTTTACTTATCTATCCGTATTTGTATTTATTCTGTCAATAGAAGAAATTAAAGAATTTTACTTTGACATGTTAAATCCAAAATGAGTGTTGTACTAGTGGAAACTTTATAATACTTATTAGGGTTTGGTTCCTCTTGTTTTCATGGAATGTCAGGTTGTGAAATGCTCCTTGCTATATTGCACTTGCGTTTTCCCTTCTTTTTTTCCCCCCAAAAAAAAGCATTTTCCCTTCTATGCTTAGAGCATCTTGGTACCAAGACAGTGTTCCAAAGATTATCCAATGGGGCATTGGCCATGCCAAACCCACCAAAAATTTGATATAGGTAAGTAGGTACATAACCATTTACCAAAACTATAAGCTCAAACGCAACTGTTCCTTTGTTTCTCCAAAAAGTTCTACACAAAAAGCTAAATATTGGGGTGAAATCAATAGATAAAATACTGACTAAATTTCCCCTAATGAGATGACAACTAGTAGTGTTTTCTTTTCTTCTTTATCTTACCACTTCTCTTTGTAGAATATAACCCAGAGAAGGCAATGGAGGCTAATTCAACAAATGCTTGCATAACCATCCAAAAAATAACTCTATTCTGCTATGATATTGTATATCCTTTTTTCTTTTTTCTTTTTTTCTTTTTGGTCAAACTTGTAAATCAGAAGATTCTGACCAGGTGGAGTACCAACGCCGCAGGAAAAGGTATAACGCAGTTGAAGCAGCCACAGCATAAGGAAAAACAGTCCAAATTCCCTGCAAGCTTATACCAGTCAGATTTACTATAATTAAAGATGACAATCTCGTATGATATAATATATATATATATACATAGAAAAATGATATGGTAAGAGATTTATGAAGAGGAATTGTGAGGGACAACATCCATAGCCATAAAATCTGCATAATTTTCATGATCTGACAATTGTGGATGGCTGTCTCTCAAAGTCCCTCTCCATAAGTCCCTTGCCATATATATATATATATATATATATGCATATGCATTTGCATACCACAGCTGTTGCAACAGTAGCAAGGGCAAACAATGGCCGCTGCCTCAACAGAAATCCGATCCCGAACTGCAAAGTGTGCAGTGAAAACTATATTAGATGTAAAAATAGCATATTCTTTTATTGATTTCTCTTTTTATTCTTTTTCCAATCTTGATCGTTACAATAGAAGGTGAAACTAGGATGTTTGTTACCGAATTCTTTTACCAATAGTTGCCATTACAGAATTTCAACCACTGAGTAATCAGTTTCGAGTGGAGCAAACCATGGATTCAAGTCAACTATGTATGACATGCCTTATGCCTCAATAAATTTAGATGTAAGGTGCATATTTGCAAGTAAACTAGCATGCTACTCTTGAATGAAATGAGTGCATGTGGATTTCTTTTCTAAATCAACTTAATATACCTGAATGGGAAGAGTGATCAAGCCACCAGCACAAACTCCGGCAAAGAAACATTCTGCACTGACACCCTGCACTCAAAGCAAAACTACGTCATCCCCAATAAGATCCAAGCAATTATGAGTCAACAAATAGGATTATACTCATTTAACATGCATATGCATCGCAATGAAATATCAAAATTAATTGTTTTAAAGTACACAAGGATAAAATTCGAGCATGAGGCAGACACTATTAACTTTGCCAAATATAAGCCCATGCATTGACCATACAAATATATCTCTCCATGATATAGGTCCTTAACTGCTTAAATTTATTAACCAAAAAAAAAAAAGGCTAAATAAATAATAATAATAACAAATAACATGAAGGAAGAATAAGATAGCAGGACAGAGATGGTTACTCAATTAGGATCACTAACCATTGCCCCTGCTAGAAAACCTGTAGGATTTCTTGCACCAACAGAGAGCCGTTCAACTGCAAATCAAAATTCATAAGGTAAAGAAAAAAGAAATTGATCCAAATAACATGAATGCAATATGCAGAGACAATTAGTGTTTGAACTTTATATCAAGTTGCCCAGTACTGTCTGATTGCATACAGGTAATACTAATTTATGAAATAGATAGCTAAGGATGCCCCATCTTGTCATGGATCTTGCATAAAATATTAGGGCTATGGTCTACTAGCAACTCCAGCAGTGAATAATCTAAACATGCTACTAAAACCAAATTCTTCGACGTCTAAATTATTCAACTCCACATTAGAATTTGCACAAGCATTGGTTAATCCTAGTAAAGTTAAAATCAGGAAGTACATTGATTTACCATTGAACCTTAAAATCAATGATGAATGTTAAACATTGAGATAGAACCACAAGCATAAAAGATACTACAGCTTTCAGAGCTCACCTAAACCACTGAGATTGCCATATTTTTGCACTGCACGACTTATGCTCTGAGCTCTCTCTTTGCCAATCCCTAGCTGCATTCATTGTCAGTAACAAAACAAATTAGAAAGACAAACAGAGAGAGAGAGAGAGAGAGAGAGAGTATCATTCCCCTGTACTTTGCAAATATAGAAAACAAGTGTACTAATGCATTTGAACAAGTGCTTACACGGAGGTCATGTACTGCTCATGAATGGGCTTTGTCATAATGAATGCATTAGAAGTCAGAAGCAAGCCAAAGTCACAGGACAGATATTAATCCATATACCCTTGAATCTCAATGACAGAACAAACCTTTGAACAAACATCAGCAGAAGCCCCAGATCTTGTGAAAAGCTTCCCAAGATAAAATGGAATCAGGTCACTGATGCATACTCCCCTAAAGTGAAATGAACATGTTAGGTTCATATTTCAATATAAAAAGGTGCACTACTAATGGAGAGACTGCACAAAACAGAAACAGCTATGAAGCTGCATCTCAATAGATACATCAAACCAACTAATCATAAAGACAGTTCCCGCACCCACTGACCAGTACACCCAAAGAATTGTTGATATTATATATGGAGCATTCCTGGAAAAAGATTCAGCAAAAGACTGCCATGTCCCATCCAAAGTTAGCATCCGTGCTATAGATATGCCAACCTGAATAATTTACTAAAAGATTACTGGCAAGTTCAAACATGCAATGGAAACATGAGAATCAAAGCAGCGCTGATTTGTAGAAAATAGGCATTTGAGCTTGTGAAATAGAAGTACAAGGACAGAGGACAGACCCAAATATTTAAAGCCTCTTCACTAATGAAAAGTCCACAGCCAGCAGCCATAAGTAACCAAAAGTAAATCCACCTACAATGCAGTATCATGCATGTTCAGAAATCATAGCCTTTTTAAAAAGCCTAAAAAGAAATAATAGTTAAAAAAACAAAAGAATCAGGGAGGGAGGTGAGGATAACTTTAACTTGGATGGCAGTTTAACTCTTTAAACTCCAATTTCTTTTTTTTCTTTTTTTTTTTCTTTTTTTTTTTTCAACTTATTGAAGATCTTGAAAGTTGATGGAATGCTAAACTACTATTAATTTTGCCAACGTGTAAGTCAATATCAAAACAAAAGAGCCATTTGTTTCAATAAATTATAATTGTTAATCCACCTGCAATGCGGTACCATGCATGCTTCAGAAATCAGTCTTTCTAACAAGCCTAAAAAGAAATAATAATTAAAAACAAAAGAATCAGGGAGGGAGGTGAGGGTAACTTTAACTTGGATGGCAATTCAACTCTGTAAACTCCAATTTCCTTTTTTTCAACACATTGAAGATCTTGAAAGTTGATGGAATGCTAAACTAGTATTCATTTTGCCTATGTGTAAGTCAATATCAATACAAAAGAGCCATTTGTTTGAATAAATTATAAATGTTAATGTACCCTGGAGCATATTCTGGAAGAACCACTCTGTATCCAAAAGCTTTGAAAGTGAAGCCAGCAGGTAAAGCCATCGCGGAAGACGAAGAACCTTCAGCAAAAAACTGAAATCCATGTGATGATCCTAGTGCAGGCTCCTTGATGCCAGCACATATAACTGTGGCAGTTGCTGCTAGGCCCAAAGCAATTGCAATTTTAGCAAGAAACGAAACTCCTGCACTGGGACGAGTATTTTTCCCATTTCCAAGCACCTCATTAACAATTATATCTTGTCGATCCGCAATGTCCTCTGAAATTGTAGATTCATAATTTTCTGCATCTGCCTGACTTCTGATCCTGAATGGTCTAAAAGAGAATCATCAAATTATTATGCTCAAGATTAAGGACTACTAAACAAAACTAGACAGCTGAAAGACTGAAAACTGTATCAACAAAGAGCTCAAGTCTGAGTACAGGATACAAATTAAGCTCAAAAACTAGAGCCATCACTTATTTAAAGACCCAAAAAAAAAAAAAAAAAAAAAAAAACTTTTTAAGAAATTAATAAAAATGATCTCCTGTCCTAAAGCTTTCAGATGCCAAGCAAAAGTAAAATAGTCCGTTTTGAAGTAACAAGTGAACTAAAACACTAATAAAGACGGTAATGCACAATGTAGCCAAGCTAAGTCTCAGAACTAGTCAAATTGCTGAAAACTGTTGGCAAACAAATTAATTCAGATATTACAATTACAATCTTCCATTGTTTACCAATGTGATAAAGCAAAAATTTTTCTCGCGCCAGCAGCGCCAAGTTCAAATATTTGGCTTTATCCTCCAGTTGGGTTTTTTATCATCATAAACAAATCCCAATCATAAATGACATTCAAAGTTCACATTTTTTCTCATCCTTCCCTTTAGTTTTCCCAGCAAATAAGCCACCTTTACAACCGAAGAACAAGTAGAAAATTTTACCTGAAAGTTTGAGGTCTAAATATATGGGCAACTAGTTTATCACTATAGCCGGTCAAAGTTCTCTGTCGGACAAGAAAACAGCTTGAATGCCTCAAGTGTCGTCGAGTAGGTGATCTTGGTATGGTTGTGGGTCGGCATATGGAGGACCCATGTGCTGAAACTGCGAGTGGCAACATTTTTATTAATGCTCCTCGACCACAGTCAGTGCCTGTAAAAGGTACTCGAATAGTGAAGTAGGCAGATAGTTTGGTTGAAGCTGTGGAGGGGAAGAAAGATGAGGAAGCTTATGTTCCATGTGGTTGGGTGTGAACGAATATTGGAAGTGAAGCAGCTGAAAATAGAGACTATAGAAGTACATGCTATCGCAGATTCACAAGAAGAGTGAGAAACCCTCTAGGAAAGGGACTGTTTCTGTTTGGCTTTGTGGCTCCAAAGAATTTAGCCATTTCTTTCAAATTATTATGACAGACTATTCTAATTTTAATCATATTTATTGTTGAACGGATAATGGTTGGGATATTTTGCGTGGCACCACATGCTGGGTTCACGTTTCCTCTTCAACCATTTGTTTGTGTCGCTAAAGCCATTTTTCAATTTTCTAGAAATTGATTTTTCAAGGGGATTGTTATCTTATTGCATTTGATTTAGGCTCTATAAATATATTTTTAATAATAATTATTGTTTTTAGATAAGATTTATAAAAGGGCTTTCCATTAAATTAGAAGAAAAAGATTTATTCTTTCAAACTTTGTAAAATATTCGTTGTGTGGAAAATGACCACTAGCAGGTTATCACAAAATAATAAAAATGTCTATGGAAAATAAGATATACTTATCAAAGCCTATCATGTAATAAGATTATCATTGCTTTGATATTATAACAAAATATGTGATCATTTATAAGCTCATCAACACTGAAAAACGACGCAGAGAATTTGAAGTTTTTTGCCAATCATCATGTACATCGAGGAGTAACACATTTTCGAAAAGTATTTAGGTTGTTATCTGTGTAAGGATTTGCATGTAGCCTACTTCCTAGCCCATAGCTTAGAAGGTAAACTTTTCCTTCTTTTTTTTTTTTCTTTTTTTTTTTTTCAATCAATTTCTTGAGAATGATATTTATGACATTTTATCGATGAATATTTGTTGAAATATAAAAAAGTTATCAAAATTAAAATATGCCTATAAATTTTGTAACGTGAATAAAAGTACCTCATGTATGATTGAGTCCTTTTACCCCTCCGCCTCCGCTATAATATTACACGGTTTGGGTATTATGACTGGAAAGAGAGGATGTCGTAAATCGTGGGAACGTTGTGTAGTCCCTGTCAATCACGATAACGACAAAATGGGGACAGAAACGACTACCTTCAAAGAAGTCGTTGAGAAGACAAACGCGCCAAAAGCTATTATTAAGCCGTGCCGCCAAATGAGAGCTTTGGCGCGCCGAACATATTTAATTCCAACGGCGAACACCAAACCACGTGCAGTTTTCTTCTTTGTTTGTTTCGGCGCAGAGGACAGAGAGTCGCAAAAAAAGTGGATTTTAGATCAATCACGAGTAAACGATGTCGTCTTTGTTAGCTGACCAATACTTTTCCATTGCAATAGCCGTCAACATAAAAAGCCGTCTTTTATCCAGCTTCAGTAAAATTGGTCCGAGCTTTCAAAACAGATAACATATCTACTTACGTGGAAATTCCACAAGTGCTTCCAAGGATCGAAACTCTCTTTTTTTTCTTTTTTCTTTTTTTTTTCTTTTTTTTGGCCATCCAACGGCATGTAATTGTCTACTTTTTCGCATTGAGTTTTGTCTGTAAAATTAAAAAGTGTAAACTTTTTTTTCTTTTTTCTTTTTTTAACTTTTCCAGCTTGCTTCTGCACTAAGCTTTTTCCTATACTTGTTTTGCTTTCTTTCCAACTATATTCTTAATTTTTTATATTGGGGAATCCTGTATTATTTAAGACTAGCTACTACTTTCTAGAGAGAATCTTATAGATAAAAATCCATTTTTATTTTTTTATATTTTTTTTTTCTGTGCAACTTGGTAATCATCATTTTGATCAGAAGCATCGGCTATAATCTTATAGTGCTGTTTTTTTCTTTTTTCTTTTTTGGGTTTTATCATAATTTTCTTTTGGTGGGTTCTTTTTCTTGGTGAACTATTATTATATCCATATCAGCTAGGTAAGTGGGTATTCGAATTTTGAATTACCCAAAAGTTCTTTAATTCTTAGTTTGTTTCCAGATTCTTTAGAAAATTCTGGGATCTTGATCTCTTTGATAAGAGGATGGCTTTTCACGAAATTCATCCATGGACATTGGGTGGTCTTTTAAGAGCCTTCTTTGATCTTGCTCTTGCCTATTTCTTGCTTTGCATTTCGACTTTTATGTTCTTCGCGTCCAAGTGTTTGAAAATTGTTGGGCTGTGTTTGCCATGTCCTTGTAAGGGGATTTTGGGGTATCGCAACGGCAATTTATGCTGGCACGAATTGCTTGTCGAAAGGCCTGTTAGAAAGATCTATGCTGTTCAGCTTTCTGTGAAGAGTAGGTTCCCTTTCGATTTGATTTGGGCTAAGGATCTAAGTAAGTTAAATACAAAGTTAATAGAAGAGGGCAATTGTGAGAATGGTTTCCTTGAACTCGAAGGTGAAGCATGCTCTAGTTCATATACGAGTCCAAGAATGCAAAATTTGGTTGACAGGGAAGGTGGGTTTGATGCCAAGGGAAAAAGGATTATGAATCTAAGGCAAAGGTCTGGATTTCGGCGGCGTAGGAGAGCTACTCTTGAGTATGGAAAATTCTCTTCTGCTTCTCAAAATGATGGGTTGAGGTCAACTGTTGGTGTTTCCTCTTCCGCATCTCCTTGTGATGTCGTTGAAATTAAAGATAAATCCACTGAAAGCTTAACCCTTCAGGGTAAGTGAGAAAGATCTGAACTTGTTATGTTTTTTTCAACAGTTAAGAACAAGATAAAGTGAAAATAAATAAATAATACTTGCATATTGTAGTGTGATTTTTTTTTTTTTAATTTGAATTTTGAAGGCATTACAGAGCATTTTTCTTGTTATTCTGATAGGAGTTTTAAAAATTTTGTTCGGCAGGTCAAAACCTCATATTTCCTTTTCTCCACATTTTTTTATTGGTCGAGTTTGTAAATTTAAAGCTATCACAAATGACTATGAAGGTTTGGTGATTTTTGTGATGATTTCATTTCAGATGATGTAAATGCACCAGCTGGGAAATATAGAGGTGAGAAAACCTCTGAGGGTATTGAATTGAGTGGATTTTTTGGCGATAGTAGAGACATGGATAAGCATTTGTTTTCATTTGGAAAGTACATAGCTAATGCTCAAGAAAATAGACCCAATCTTGGATCCGATACTGATGCAATCAGGATGTTGGAACGAGCACTTGAAGAAGAGAGAGCTGCTTGTGCCGCTCTTCACCTTGAACTGGAGAAAGAGAGAGCTGCTGCTGCAACTGCTGCAGATGAAGCTATGGCGATGATATCCCGTCTGCAAGAGGAGAAAGCATCAATGGAAATTGAATCAAGACAGTACCAAAGGATGATAGAAGAAAAATTTGCTTATGATGAAGAAGAGCTAGATGTTTTGAAAGATATCCTTTTTAGGAGGGAAAAGGAAAATCATTTTCTGGAGAAGGAAATTGAAGTATACAGGCAGATGGGCAGTCAAAGAACGATCGGAGTGACATGTTGGATGGATGGAAACCGATGCCTTTATCTTTACTTGATTTAAATGCAGATCCACTATCTACGCAGCAGAAAATTATCAATACTAAATCATCCAATTGTAAGAAAATGGGAAGCAAAGCAGATTTGCCTTCAATTTATGAGGCTCCATTGATTGAGAAACATGGCCATCCTAATGGATGTGACATAACTGAGAAAATAGTTATTTCAGTATGGAAGGAAAATGAACAGAAAGATAATGTTATGTGCCAAGCAATGACAAGTGAAGCATCACAAGTTTCTATAAGCAATGAAAAAACAATTTATTGCGCTGGAGAAGAGCTGCAGCAAGATGGAAAGCTTAAGGAAATGGAAAGCTTAAGGACTTCGTAGGCAGTAAGATGCAAGGTTAAATGCTTTGATGGGATTGATAGCTGATATGCAAGGCATGACATTGATGGTGAAACAGAAAATTGAAAAGAAGAAAAAAAAAAAAAAAAAAAAAAAAAGGAAAGGAAAGTGGACAATTTGTTATGCTGCTATGGATGATTCTTCCGTACCGTCCTCCCACAATGGAGTTTCTGTACTCTGGTACAGTGAGGTATTGAAGGATTGTCTATGCACAAGCCAGGTGGCAATTAAACTGACCTAACATCATTAAAGGTGGGTTGCAAGCATTGAATGAATTATATATGTGAAACTTTACATATTGACTCGGTGAAGAGTTCTTTTTGCTGTAAGTAGTCCTAGGATGAAGAATGACTCTGATGTTGAATAGGCATGGAGAAAATCTACAAAAGCGGTTTAGGAATTGACTTTTACTGCAGAGTATCGGAAAAATGGCCCCCCCCAAAAAAAAAAAAAGGAAGAAAGGAAAAAAGACTTGAGTGTTATCCATTGGAAGAGGTAATGGTTTAGCTTGATGACCTTATATTTAAGAGTGTAGAGATTCCACGCAACAGGCATCCTTCATCTGATAAGGTACACCCTTGATTTTTTTTTCTTGTGCTTTTTGCATTTCTAAATTATCGTTGCGTGCTCTATCATAATTCTATTGTTGTTCTGCTATTATTCGTTAGAGATTACCAGGTTAAGTTGTGTTTTAGGACCAAGGGAAATAATAGGATTTGGTTATTTATCCTTTGTTACGTTGACAAATAAAGGACTTAGTGGTATTTGAAATAACATCCCCAATAGAAATATATGCACCGATTACTGTTTTACTATATATTTAACTACTGAATAGGTATTTTACCCCCCAAAAAAAAAAAAAAAAAAAATTCTAAATGGGCAAAGGATGTTAATGGCCATGTTATGTAGGTGACATCTGTATGCTTGGGCAAGAAAAGTAAAACGACTAATTATTGCTCCTTTCGAAACATATAAATTGGGGTCTAATTTTACTGCTCCTTACCTAATTCGAGCTAGCTTTTATAATCTTATGTTTGATTGGTTTTTGGTTACTATTTTATTTAATTTGTCTACAAATTTTCGGTTCTGCGCGTGGGCTTGGGCTGAGCTGATGGAACAGATTTTTGGTAATAAAATACATATTCACTTAGAGTTGTGTCCACACGGTGATGTTCTGCTCCATCTTTAGTTTTTCTCATCACAGATATTATTCAAAAGGGTTGTCATTTTTCTTATTTGACATATGATATGCCCGTCAATCAACTACTTTTTCACGATCGATTAATTTGAACTCTTTGTTAAAGGAATAATTACAACTAAAAAGCTGTCTCCCTGAGTACTTGTCAAACCAATTATCTGGGTTACGTTGTTGTTGTATATCAAGGAATAATTTTACGCTACAACCATGAAATTCAAACAACCACCTGTATTCACTGTGAAATCTACTTTGTCAGTATTTAGGGTGGTGGGAAAGATTAAAGAGAGATATGTACGTGTCTAAATTTACCAGTAAGCTCTAATGTAGATAGAGATGTTGAAGATTTCAACTTAGTGAACTGTTCCTTTGAACATAATATTCAATTTCACATAACCATTACTGATCACTTTGCCCTCTTTTCTTCTAGGTGAAACTTGGCAAAGCATGTGTTGGGAATCCTTCAAAAGATGAACAGGGAAAATACCAGCCAGATGTTTGAAAAGTATTCAGAATTTGTAAAACAAAACTCTACAGTAGTCCACTGTAAATTAGCCTTGGTAGGTAGTTGGATTCAGGCTGTTATGACCACCAAGAAATAAATCCAACTTTTGTACAGTCAAATCTTTAAAATCTTGATGAAAGTGGTTTCCAAAGATGCTGTATTTAAAATCATCTGTCCCACATTGTCTTGCCTTGGCAGACAGGAAAAGGAAAATAAAAAAATAAAATGTGCTGCCAAATCATACCCATCGTTATTCTTTATAGGTGCGTTGGGGGGAGGTTGTATTTACAGCAAAAAGGGTATCTAAAATCAAATCGATGTAATTATATAGTCTTTTAAGCTTTCCCTTAAAATGGAGAATAGGGCAGCTTTTCTTTTTGCCATTTTCCTTTTTATTACAGAAGAGAATTATTGGCCAAGGCAGTGTCTAAGAACAAATCCTAATCCAATGTTTTTGTGAGCTTTTTTTGATTCAACAAAGCTTCATGTGCTATCACTTACAGTGGAAAAAGCAGGCCAACTTGCAGTCATTCTAACGAGCAAGGCAAGCAACATTCCTAGTTCATGAATATGCTTGTTTTTCGGCCGATCAAGAATATATTCAAATTCTTATTCTTGTAATAAATAAATATTCGTCCATTTGATAAAGTTTCCTATTTGTTACTATTAATGGCCATTTGATAAAGTTTCCTATTTGTCACTATTAATATGATTGGCCAAAAGATTTATGGTAAAAGAAAAATATTAATGGATGCATTTAATTATATATTAATTTTTTAATATTAAAAATTTAATTATAAAAAATTAATTTTTGAAATAGTGAATTAAATTGGTAAATAGAATATGAATAGCATTTTTCTGGGACAACGATTATCACTACGTAATCAACGCAGAAAATCGGCTTTCGATGACTTCAAATTTAAGGAAGATTTTGTTCGGTAAAAATTCTTGGCACTTGGCTTGCCCATTGGCGATTGGTCACGTGGCTTTTCAGATTTGTGTCCCCTCACTCACACGTGCCAGAAAATAGCCTCTCACCTTTCTGACTCTGAATTTTTTTCTGTGCGTTGTCGCCTTGTTTCCTTAGTGATACAATGCCACGTTGACACTGTTTCGGCTGACATGGCTTTTGTCAGAAAAGTTCTAGATCTTCTCAATTCATGGAAATGAAAAAAAAAGGCTAATTTAATTTACCAAAACAATAATAAATTTATATAAATAAATAAGACAGGGCTTCTAGATCATGTAGTGTCACTTTCCTTATATTTTTATGAGTGGTATGAAGAACTATCTCATTTAAATTGGTAAATATTTTTTATTTTTTTTATTTTGAGATTGTACTTTCGTCAATGGATATACCGTCTTTGATTTTTCTTCCCATTGAAGACTATTCAAAACAGATTCGATAAATACAATGATTTTGAAAAGAAATCCAGAAAAACAAAAATGTCAAATTTAATGAGAGCATTCTGAGAAGTTTGTAGGGGATTTTAGGAATTTTCCTCAGCAATATATAAATTTTCCTAATTAGTTTGAAATAAATAATTAATAATGGGAGCAGTTGTCTATCTAGTGTCACATTAAGATTTATTTCTTAGGAATATAATATTACATTAACGTTTTTAAATTAATGGTTCCTCTTACCTTTTTTCTAAAGGAGTTAGGAGCATATATTCTAGAAATCGGCACGATTTCAAAAGCATCACCGACACCGTCTCTCTACATGGCATTAAAGTAGTGGTCGGTCACGTAGTTAACAAACAGTAATTAGATGCTAAACCCAGTTGTCGCACACGCGTAGCGTATACTCTACAGTACCTTATCAAATCTTTTTCTCCAGTTAACAAACGGAAACGGCGATATTTAATAATAATTAAAAATAAAAATAAATAATAAAAAAAATAAAAAAACGCCTCCGAAAACGGCGAGAAATAAGATAAACGAAGCGAGCTACGAAAGAAGTTAAAAGAAGCTGCAGAGCCCAACAGGTGACGGAGCCAAAGCGGCCGTTGCACGCTAGGTCTCCTCCTTCTAACGCTTTTGATAACAACGTGCCTTTTCTCTATCCGTAACTCCTTCCCTCTTCTCTTTTCTCTCTCTGCAACGTTCGCTCTGTTCCCTCTGAAGATTTGTTTTAGAGAGAGAGAGAGAGAGAGAGAGAGAGAGAGAGAGAGAGGGAGATAAAACAATGCCATCTTAATCAGAAAGCAACAACCCATTCGCTTATTCATCTTTTCTTTCTCTTTTGCCTCTTAATTTTCAGGTATAACAGAGAGAGAGAAAAGAGAGGGAACAGAGGAATATATATAATACATTTTCTTTTTTTAATTCATGAAATTCTGAATCTGGCGGGTTTAATTGCGCTAATGTGGTTGGTTGCTAGTCATTTTGGATCCAACCGAGATCGATTGCTGATCAGAGCTGAATGAATGGTATATATTAACAAAACGAAGATGTTGATTTTTATTGGTTTTTTGATTCTCATTTCAGGATTTGTTTCAATCTGTTTATGCCTGGTTTTGTCGGTTTTTTCATTTTTTTGTGAGATTCGGTTTGCATGAAAATCTTGGTAGGCTTTGTCGTTTTATTGAGTTTTTTTAGTATTAAACGTCGAATTATCTGGATCCATCTAAGATTTTCATCTTCTATTGGTGTGATTTTCCATCGGCGTTTTTCTCATTTTCTGTCGTTGAATTTCGATGCAGATGTAATCTGCGCTCAATCCGTAAAGCGCATTAGACACAATGCCAGGTAGATATATTCAGGAATTTCATGAAAATCTGTATGAATTTCAATTTTGTGTTCGTTTTGGTAATTAATTTGAATTGTTATTAGCAGAAGTAGTTTTAGTCCAAGAAGATGAAAAGTCAAGAAATTTCGATATGGAAACGTCTGAGGACGAGAGGAGAAGGTCTCGGGGCAGATCTCTGAAGAAAAAGACCATGAACGCTTCCATGAAATTCACCAATACTCTTAGAAAGCGTGGTAAACGGGTTGCCAATTGTCGATATGCTTCCATTTCCATTGAAGATGTTCGTGATGCAGAGGAGGAAGAAGCGGTCAATACATTTCGCGAGGCATTGCTTGCTAACAATCTGCTTCCAGATCGATTCGATGATTATCATACCATGCTGAGGTTGGTGAATTATCATATCTTGTACCCTTTCAGATGCAAATTTTGAAATACATCTTAGCTGTATTTGACAGATTAATTTCATTTCATGTAGAATTGGAATTTAAAAGGCAGAATTTTTTCTTATTATTATTATTTTTTTAAAATAACTGGATGCAAATTGAAGGTTTGGAAGTTGAAATAACAAGGAATTCAGCAAAAGTGTTTTCAGAACATTTTGACATTACCATTAATTCGTATTGGATGTCATTTCGCTGATAAGTTTCTTCTGTGCGAAAAGTAGTGGCCTTTTATCCTTTGGGAATATGTAATTTGATGTAATCACGAGTAAAACAATGATTAAATGGATTTTATGTATCCTTTGGTAAATTTGTGACAATTTCTTGCCCTTTCTAGTCAAATTGGAGCTTGTCAATGATAATTTTTCCATAGGTTATTTAGGCCTGATCTAGTTACAAATAGAAGTCCTTTAGTGATTTCTCCGCCCAGAGTATGCACTTGTTTATGAAGGATTTGGTCTTTTCATGCAGATTTTTGAAGGCTAGGAAGTTTGATATTGATAAAACTGTCCATATGTGGTCAGAAATGCTAAACTGGAGGAGAGAGTATGGAGTAGATTCAATTGTAAAGGTAAAATATGAAAACGATATTTATAATTTTTCAGTAGTTAATTCCTGTTTAATTTATTTTTGAAATGTTCATAGATGTTTAAATAAATTCACAATTTATAGGATTTTGTATACAATGAGTATGAAGAAGTTCAGCGTTTTTATCCTCATGGTTATCATGGTGTAGACAAGGAAGGACGGCCTGTTTATATTGAAAGACTTGGCAAAATTGAACCTACTAAGCTGATGAATGTCACCACAGTGGATCGTTTTTTGAAATATCATGTCCAGGGCTTTGAGAAGGCTTTTGCTGAGAAGTTTCCTGCATGTTCCGTTGCCGCAAAAAGGCATATAGATTCAACAACAACCATACTAGATGTCCAGGGACTGGTAATTTCTAAAACTTCCTTTTCGTCTCTTGTGGTTCATGTAATCTGTGTTCTGTTCAATAACAATGCTTCTTATTTTTGATAATGCAGAACTGGGTGAGCTTTGGTAAGGTTGCACATGATCTTGTTATACGCATGCAGAAAATAGATGGTGATAATTATCCTGAGGTTGGTTAATCACTTTAAGGAACTGAAAATGTAATTTTCATTGATTAGTTATTTATGATTTTATTTCATTATCCGCAGACATTAAATCAGATGTTCATAGTCAATGCTGGCAATGGATTTAAACTGTTATGGAACACAGCAAAAGGCTTTCTTGACCCAAGAACAACTGCAAAGATACATGTAAGAGAGTTTTGCTATATTTATTTTGACTTTGAAGGTTTTTGAATTAAACTGAAATGCTTGTGTTCCTGACTTTAAAGGTTTTAGGCAACAGATATCGAAACAAGTTGTTGGAGGTTGTAGACGCAAGGTAGGACTATTGATTTCCTCTTCCTGTCGATAGTTTTCTATATTAGTACAGTACTGTTGGGTGTTTTATTTTTTCAATATTCTTATAATTTTATTTTACTTCTTGTTACGACAGCCAACTTCCAGATTTTCTTGGAGGAACTTGCTTGTGTCCAAATGAAGGCGGATGTCTTAGGTCTAACAAGGGACCTTGGAATGATCCTGACGTAATGAAAGTAAGAATTTATTGAAGTGACTGTGCCATTCATTTTCAAGTTTTTGATGTGCAAGCGATCTAAACTTTGAACCGATCGGTTGACATTTTATAGGCTTTTCATGTTGGAAATATTATATCATCACTAATCTGACTTCGTCTTGCAGCTGGTACACATTAGAGAATCAATGTATATGAGGAAAGTTAAGGATTCACCTGACAATGACAGTCTAGGAGTCAAATTGTTGCGGTCCAAGTCTAAGGTGACTTTATTGATGAATAACGTTAGTGCTATTTTTATCATATTCTGGTCATGTCATTTTAAACTTCACATCTGTTATTGCAGGTTTCAACCAGTGAAATACTATCTAGTAACATATCTGGATCAGAAATGAGGTCTAGTGCCCATGGCTCCACACAGCCTTTGTCTATTTCTGACAGAGTAAAGTTTCTGTACTTTTTTAACCATTCTAATCAGCTGTTACCTTTAAGCTTGTAAATAGAATCAATTTACCCCAAACAGCAGATTCTACTTATGATCAAGACCAAGAAATTCATTTATAATTATGGCTAATTTTTAGTAGAATTTCTCTCTTTAAACCACCATCTAGTGTTTCCAGTGGAAGTGAAAAAGGATAAAGATCACTGAAATCACATTTGCTTTCCAATATGATTGGGGATATATAAACTTCTTGGTCAATTCTTGCTTTAATAATATTTTTGGATCGAGTTATCCTAACAGGCTCAAGTTCTGGACTAAATAGACTCTTTGGGCTGAACTATTTCAACAATTTGGGGTTCTTGTATTGGACAATATGTTTGGAAATATTAGCGGTCAAATGAAATTATAATGTGGTGCAATTGTAGATATGAAGAAAATAGATAGATTTGAGGTACCATTCCAGGAACTTTATTAGAGGAATGATAAAACCTACGCTAAACGACTCCTATTTTACCTTGTTTTAAAATTTTCGATGTCACTAATTTGGCTTATGAAGTTTGAAATATTGTGATTTGGAGCAGCCTAATTGTAAATTAGAGGATACAACTAAAAATATTTTCCAGGATCTGCAGCATACTTCAGTTAGTGAAAATTGTGCAGCATTGAATTGCTTGGATGAAATTTACATTCATCAAAAAGAGGATTTCTTGCAGATACTATAGAAATATTATTATTATATCAAGGCATTTCCCAAATAATTATTTACTTAACATGCAGTTTGTAAAAAGAATCATAGAATTGGGATGATGCACTATGTGCTTTTTTTTTTTTTTTTTTTTTTTTTTTTTTGGCTTGTCCATTTGATATTTCTCAATTATGTACATCGAGTTTCCTGTCAAGGAAAAGGGCATTTAAATGTATCAGTTTATTTGTCTGACTCTTTCCCTATCCTTATATTTGCTTCAGGAAAGGATAAGTGACACCAAATCTATCTGCGGTTTGACTGTACCAGGCATTACTGCTGGAAGAACTGAAACTGCTAGTTCAAGTTCGACAAGTAAGTATTGCTCAGCTATTTATTATAACTACAAGATTTACTTACATCAAAGTGATTGTCTTGCTAGTAGCCATGCCATTAATTATTTTGCATTCATATTCTTTAGAAACTGTAAGAATTACATTAAAGGGATTTTTCAAGCAAGAATAATATTAAGGAAATAAGCAATGCTATCTTTGATGTTCATATATAATCAGCTCTTTGTAGTATGTTTGATCTCTAGGAAAAGAGCATTTTGAAAAGATTACTTGAAGTGAGATTTTCATTCTTTACACATATATTAATATTATATTTTTTTGACAAGACATAATTAAATAATTATCATCCATACATATATCTTTTACATTATCAATCACACATTCTGTTAGTCCTATCAATTATATACTTGTGTAAGGATGATTTTTACATTTTCCTGACTTGTAATTCTGACAGATGATTTGATTGTTAATGTTTCTCCAAGAAGGCCACTGAAGAATTTCATTCCCCAAGCAACAAGTTTAATGGTTCACTTCATACTCAAAATATTAGCTTGTATATATGCTGTATTCCCAAGGTTTGGGAGAATTTTTGCAGTTCAACGTCAAGAGAACCAGTTAGAGGACGCAAACAAGCCAATGTTTGTAGATTCTGGTTCTCAGGAACAGGGCATTTCACAAGCGATAGAAGTGGATCCACTCTGGCAGAGGCTGCAGCAACTAGAAAGTGTAGTTACTGATCTGGTTAACAAACCTACACGAATACCTCCTGAGAAGGAGATTATGCTTCATGAATCTCTGAGTCGTATAAAATGTATAGAGTATGACTTACAAAAGACCAAAAAGGTAAGATAACCTCTTTACTTATGACTGGATTATCTGATGCATACAGCAGCTGTACCTGTCAGTTTCGTGTATTGGTTTCAATGCTGGCTGCTAGAATTGAACCTTCTTTTGTACAGGCACTGCTTGCCACTGCATCAAAACAAGTGGAACTTGCTGAGTCACTTGAAAGTCTAAAGGAGAACACCTTGAATGTAAGTTCCTATAAGCCTTTCTGACGAAGTTTAGTATTTCAAATTCACAATTGCATAATCAATCAAGTGTTTTTAAAATAGAGGCTTGAATTTCTCATAAGAGATGCTCTATAATGCTAAACCGTGTTGTTTAATTAACTTTTTTTCTGTCTGTAAATGTTGAAGAGGCATTTTAGCCTTGATGAAAAGTACAATACCATTTATAATGAATCTCTAGATATAATAATAAACTTAGTTGCTAGATGCAGAAATGATTGAACTTTTGTCCTACCTTCAATTCGTTACGCTAAATGTTCTGTTTTGAATAAAACTTGCTGTTAATATAAGAGTTTCACTAAAGCAGGGAACAAACACTTGTTGGCCGAGACATTGCAGATCCCATCCCCCGGGAAGATGAGTACAATTGTTCTGACATAGAAGCTTTTAGAAATTGCCTTTCACCATGCCCGTTTCTGAAACCACTCATCCATTTGAACAGAGTTGTCTTCTGGGTAAATCCTCTTTTCCTGTTATGTTGACGCAAGATCATCCAATCTCTTAGAATGTGCCTGCTTCAATTTCTAATTTGCATTTATGTTTTTCTTCAGGTTTCTCTGGATGGCAGCTGAAACATAGTTCTTCACAAAGAAAACAAACCAATATTATTTACAGTGATTTCCTTTTGCTTAATATCGGCATTGAGTGTAAGGAAAATGTGTATAATTTTTTACTTGTGTGTAAATACAATCAAATCTTTCTTCTTCTTTTTTCTTTTTTTTTTTTTTTTTTTTTCTCTTTTCTTTTTGTATTTTTTTGATCGGATATAGGTACTATACATGGAATGCACTTCAATACCAATTTAGAAAGTTTATAAAAACAGAATTTCATGCTATAATGTCGGGGCGACTAGCTGAGTTAGTGTTGGAACAATTTTTGGGCATTTTGCTTGTTGCATATCGTGGTCAATAACATTGCCGAATTTTTAATTGCTCTTCTGTTTGGTTTTATTTCTCCGTTGCAAATCATGTGTCTGCGTAGCAGGGTATGTTGGGTAAACTACTCTATGCTTTCCAACGCCTTTTCGTTTTTGAAAACGACTTTCTATTGCCTTCCTCGAAACAGTGGTAACATAAAGAAAATTGCGGTCAACTTCGAATGAAACGTGTTTCTCTGGCATTCCTTTCAATCATTAGTCAATAACCATTACATTTCTTCCACGTTGACGAAAAATTATGTTTGACTTGCTTCATCTATAAAGCACGCAATACATTTTTTTATTAAAAAAAATTAAAATTAAAAATTAAAAATCCTAAAAAACCCGTTGAAAATATAATTTGGTTTGTTCGGATATGTGTGTAAGAAACTGTTTGACGGAAAACCGTTCAATTATTGAATTACTTTTGTCTTTTCGGCTGGGTTTTAAAAACAGAAAGAACGTAGAGTTTAACTGAAAGAGTTGAATTAGTTGGATAAACAGAACAGGTGGGGATTTCTATGTTGTAGACTGTAGTAATATCATTTCGACCAGAAATTGTAAAAAAGAGCGGTAAAGGAAGGTGCTATTGTTTGGTTCAAGGTCAAGAAGCAAAGAGGTAAAAAGTAAAATGGTAAAATAAGAAACTGAGGTGCCACGTAATGGGGTGCCGGTGGTAGCCAATGATAGGAAGGCAAAAATATATAGAGCCTCGAGGTTCGGGCCCAAAAAAATAGAATCCGACTTTGCATTGGAACTTGGAAAAACTTGGGATATTCGTTTCATATGGTCATTGGAGTTGGTTGGTATTGGGGGTGGTCCATATATATATAAATTAAGTTAAAGAAAACGATCCACGCCTGCCCGCTAACTTACCCGGCGCACTTCCGACATGGTCAGCCATGGGCCCACCTCATGAACCATCTCACCCACCACCACCTCCTTCTCCACCGCCATCTCCACCACCACACTTCTTCTCCTCTGCTCCACTCCATCTCCACCTCTCCACTCCCATTCCCTAAAAACCCCTCTCTCTCTCTCTCTCTCTCTGAAAGTCCAAATGGCCACGCCGCCACCATCTGCCTCTGCTTCACCTTCACCTCCCGCCGCCAACGTCACCGCCAAGAAGCCCCAACCGCTTCCCTGGACCCACCAAGAGACGGTCCACCTGATCCAAGCCTATCAGGAAAAATGGTACTCCCTTAAACGCGGTCAGCTCAAGTCCAGCCAGTGGGAAGAAGTCGCCGTCACCGTCGCCGCTCGCTGCGGCTACGACTACTCCGAACCCTCCAAGACTGCCATCCAATGCCGCCATAAGATGGAGAAGCTCCGTCAACGCTACCGAGCCGAGAAGAAGCAGCGTCTGGGGCTCTCCGGTGCCTCCTCTTCCTGGCAGTATTTTGACCTCATGGACTCACTTGAACGCGGTCCCTTGCCTATCTCGGCGCGACCTATGGTCGCCGTGCCCTGTAGCCATGTTGAAGCTCAGGAAGATGAAGATGATGATGAGGATGAGGAGGATGATGTTGAAAACCATAGCAATAAGTCGAGGAGTATCAATTACATACTAAGACGACCAGCGGTTGTAAATAGGTTCGCTGGGGAGCCAAAATTGAGCAGAGAAGGAGGAGGAGGAGGAGGAGGAGGAAATGATGGAAATTGGGGGTTCTCGGGGTCGTTGAGAGAGCCGGTGGCGAAAAAGAGGAAGGAGAGCGTGGATGAGGATTATGAGGAGGTGGAAGTGGAGGGACAGAGAGGGCGAGAATTGGTGTTGAAATTGGCTGGAGAGATAAGAGGGTTCGCTGATAGGTTTATTGGGATGGAGAATATGAAAATGGAGATTCTAAAAGAAACTGAAAGGTGCAGGATGGAAATGGAGACTAAACGGATGGACATGATCTTACAATCCCAGCACAAGATTGTGGATTCCATTGCCAAAGCTTTTGAGTCTTCCAACCATCAGTTCAACATGGCTCAACAAGAAATGTGAAAAAAAAAAAAAAGAGTCCTGATTTTTTATTTTTCCTTTTAACTGTTTCACTTTTCCATTTTAGAAGTGGAAATGAGTTGGTTATTAGGTTTTTTTTAAATTATTATTAAATAATTGTTGCATAGCAATGTTGAGCTTGCACCCTCATATCAATCTTCTAGTTTTACTCGAATTCATTATGCTATGTACGGACAATGCAAATTCGAAGTGTAATTAGTACTAGTTCCTAACTTATGCAGAATGCTTAGCAGTCTGCTCTTAATTATGATCGACTTCCATCGAAACATAAAGTTGTAAAGCTAAAAACAGATTGGAAATCTGTTTTCTGTACTAATGCATCTTTGCTTTGTTTTGAAACTGTGGATGCATTCAGAATTTTATTAATTTTATAAGGGATAATATATGTTTTAAAGCATATTTCAGATATGAATGTTGAACTTCGCGAAAATCAGAAAAATGGTTTGCGGAATTCCAGTTTTATATGCTTGGAACATGGGCCTATTTGATGTTTGATAATGTGATCAAATACGGCTTTGCAATCTGAATTGGTTGTGTCGGATAATATACAATAATCTTAACATATTCCTTTCTTAAGCTGATTTTGATTATGTATGAATCGAGACAAAAAATATTACCACAAAAAAAAAAAAAAAAAAAAAAAAAAAAAACAGAGGCTGCTGAGAGTGAACAAAGAAGTGCATCATTGAAAATGAGCTCTAAAACCTTGTTGCATTATAAAAACTGGGAAATCCATTACAGAGATTCCACATGTGCAAATGGACAGCGCCAGATGACGAACCAGGTATATACCAGAATCCTACTATTCACAAAATTTGCAGAAGGCTTCTCTCTGCCCATAAAAATGATTGCTAACCCCCTTTAACCTGAAAGTACAATGATACATGATGCACTAAACTACGAGGGGAAAAAAATAAGGTCCCTCTGCAGAGTGGCAGGGAGACCAAGGAAAAGAAAATAAGCAAAGAAAAAAAAAAAAAAAAAGTACAAAAGGAGAGATGAGAGACCCCTGTACACATGCCTCTATAGTCTCTATCTTTCCATCTCCAGACCAGTGGTAATTTACATTTCCAAAATCAAAATGAAAATTCCTTGCAATACTAGCTTTCCTTCCATCAAAGCCCTTGTGGAATGAACAGCCTCATCTGCATAGAACAAACCCCACATCTAAATTAGCCTCTTTCTTCATCCAACCACATCTTAGCTTAGTAATTACCACCGATATACAATCAGAAAATGCAGAAATAAATAAATCAGCAAAATATGACTCAATAGACTAACCAATCATGCAGTAGCCACCATAAATCAAAATTCGAATTCACGCTTTTTAGTTTGCATGGAATTCTTTTAAGTTGAAAGAGGCTACCAGCCTGCTACTTTACCTGACAAATATTTGAGAATGATCCGACTCCCAGGCCAAATATTTTGCCTAATGATGGTAGACTTAAGCTTCTATGTTTCATGCAATGCAATAACATGCTATTTGTTCTCTTCCCTCATTTTAATCTCAAGGGCAATGCAATATCATGTCTTCACATTAGTTTAGTATTCTAGGAAGTTGACATTAGAAATGACAGACCTGTACATGGCTGTAACAAGGGCATACAGGCCCAATCTTGGCACGACGAACTGCTTTTGGAACTGCTCAGTTCCATCGAATGCTTCATTCTGGTTTAGAATTAGTGGGCCTCAAATACATACTGCCTTGACCTGCTTGCAGATGTTGCACTTGCTGTGAAGGCTGCTGTTGCAGTGGCAGTTGTGGTGGTGACTTTTGCTCCTGATGTTGTTGCTGCTGTTCATGTTGCAGGTACTGTTGGGATGGGGTGGGCATTGTCGGAGATTGCTGTAAAGGTGGTCGTTGCTGCTGTTGCTGCCACTGGGCACCAACATTATGTCCATGAGAAGGCAAACCACCAGATAGCTGTCTTGGGCCTATACCTTGACTAACAGGCTGTATTGGCTCATTCCCAGATGAATTAGTGCGAGGGGGACTTCCAACAGAACCTGCTTGAGCAGTTGAATTTTCCGATGATTTCCATTGTGGAGCAACAGTAGAAGAGACCGGCACTACAATTGGTGAATCAATACAGGACTGAGGCATTGCCATGCTCGCAACTACCTGAGGAACATTGCTCATGGGATGGTCAGCTTGAGCTATATCAGTTTGCGACTTGTTTGGCATCTCAGAATTTACTTGGTGATTTTGTTGAAGCATTCTCTGAACATTTGGTTGAGTTTGATTTAATTGCTTTTGATGTGGCTGTGACTGTGGTTGTAGCTGCTGGTGGCTGGAAGCCATGACTGCTGTGGGAACAGATTGATGCGAGACTGATAATGGATGACCTGTAGGAACTGAAGGAACCTGGCCTTGAGTGGTATTATCAGAATGAGAAGGCATTTGCTGGAGTTGCTTTGATGCAGGAGGAGCTGAGCTAGAAATTAGCTTTTGCTGCAGCGGAGAATGATTAGAAGACTGAGGAATCAATGGCTTTGACGGTTGAATTTGATTTAGACTAGACCCAGAATATACACCTTGACCTTGCATCATCTGCATGATCTGTTGCTCTCCTTTCTCCAGAGATTGGTTCCCTGGAGGCATTGAAAGGCCATTCAGATGGGATGGGTCCACAGGAAGGTTCTGATGTGCCAAACCTCTTCCTACTCCCTTCATGAGTTTAGCTTGCTGCTGAGACTGCACATGTTGTCGTTGCTGAGGGTGGTTCCTACCAGTTTGTTGAAGATGCTGATTTTGTGTCTGCCGCTGCCGTTGCTTTCCCATTTGATTTGACAACCCACTGACACCAGGATTCCGGCTGAGGCCATGAGGTGGTAGGTGATGTTTCTGCTGGTGTTGTGCAGATGCAGGAGTTAATGGGGATGATGATGTTAGAGGAGACAGAGATACTGGTTGAGACGATGTTTGTGATTGAACCTGAGAACTAGTTTGCAGAGTTGATGAAATGGGATGGTGCGGCTGTGATTGGACATGTGACATCAAAGCATTAGAAGCAGTAAACTGCTGCTGCTGCTGCATATACCGCTGCTGCATCTGCCTTTCTTTAGCAAGGCGGATTGCATAGGCCTGCTGCTGTGAACCTGTAGCATGATTGGGGCCTTGAAGATGAGGATGATGAGGGCTGCCAAGCGCATGAGGCTGTTGTGAGGACACCTGATGCTGCTGCTGGGGATGGCCTGGATACGGCTGAACTTGAGGTGGAGTTGTCTGGTTGGAAAATGCAGCACTCAAACCATTGAACGGGGCAATACCTTGGCTGTTCCCTTGTGTCCCCTGCATCTGAAGCTCTGGAACTCCAATTTGCCTCTGATGCTCTGCATTATGGCCAGGCTATAGACAAAAATATCTTATTGTCAAATAAGCAAAATGAATTGCAAATGCATAAAAAGTAGCAAAACATGAATATTAATAAGCATTATTATTAAAACCATTATCTAAACCCAAAATTGCTATTTAAGCAACTTGTGAATATTTGGGAAGTGGGACAGGGAGATTGATTAAGTCTCAAACTAGACAAAATGGAAAAAAATAGCTGCATGGAAATTTATACATCAAAACTTACAGCAAGGCCCTTGTAAGGACCTTATCAAGAGGACTTCGTATGTGGATCCGAGGTGGAAATTCACCTCATCCAAATAACCACACATCATTTAATTATTTTATTTATTATTATTTTTTTTAAAATAAAACCTAAGTAGGGAAAGAACAGCCCATAAAATCTACATGGAACCTACAAGTAATTACATTAGTGATTGATTGAACCTTTTTAAAGTTGATTGAAATGAAATCTTTTTTCCCATGTAGCCGCCATGACAAATCCCTCTTCATATTTTACCCACCACCAAAAAAAAAAAAAAAAAAAAAAAAAAAAAAAAAAAAAATTCCTTCTTCGTGAGTCATATATATATATATATATATAGAGTCCTTTCCACCCATCAAATTAAGCAAAGGTACTCACCTTCGACAGGTGTTGGGATTAAGAAGCCATGAAGCCAAACAAAAAATTGCAGATTGGGAATTGCAGACCACATATGATCTAAGTCACACGAGGCACAAGCCCCATCCACAACAAATTACCTAACCGCTCAGAAGAGTTTTGGCTTGAATGTAGCTTATTGTTAATAAGATATGGATGTGTTAATATCCCGCATCGACTTACCCACAAATAGAAACTGACTTTACAAACTCTTTTCTTGACACTTCTAACCAAATATGTCCATTAAAGGCCAAATGGTCATCAAAACTTTAACCTCATATTTTGAATATTGACCAATAAAGCAACCTTAGTCTGGAAAATATTTAGTGACTCACCCTCATCATATGCAAAGCCTCACGTGGTCTTATCATTGAGTTTCCTTGACCAGGACCAGCTCCAGAATGCATATTTACAGGGCTTGGTATTCCTGTCATACTTGATGAAAGCATACTCCCAGAATTCAGCATGGATGATGAAGTCATTCCCGGGAAACCTGGCCTTGAAATTGGCATGTTTCTATTCATTCCACACATCATGCCCATGCCATTTCCACCAGGTAGCATACGCACTCCACGATCAGCCCCCGAAAGACCACCAGGTACAGACAAGCTGGACTGCTGGATATTTCTACCCGATAGCATTGGATTATATTGTTGCACTCTTTGCTGCTCATCAACTGGTAAAGAAGTTGCCCTAGGAACACTATATCTACCATCCCTGGAAACACATTATAAGGACAAAAATGAAAAATGTTCATAAGAAATAGAAAAATGCACTAACAAAGAAGCAGCAACCATCTCAAGCTGTCATCTTACCTAATAGAGGCATTAAGTGCACTAGATGGTGATGACACATTACCACCAAGAACCATTCCAGAAGATCCTTGTAGTGAGGAATTTGCCCCAGAAGAAGGAAGCAATGGTGCAACAGCAGCCGGATTTGATATTGCTAAACCGCTAGGATGAGAACCTTGATACCCAATCGGAAGAACATCTGGGCTAGATGCAGTTGCATCACAGAGATCAAGAGGCCTTCATACAAACAAAAAAAATAGGACATAGATCACAAATTGTTTTACAAGACTGTAATCAAATATGAGCCAAGAATATGCAAAAATGAATACTATCATAACAACAAAATTTAGCATAACAATAAATTACAAGACAGCTCACAACACTATTAGCAAGCATTTAAAAAATAAATAAATAAATAAAATACTTACGTTAGAAGAACTCCATTCAGGTTATTTGGGTGGACTTGAGAAAGAGCAATAACATGAGAATTATGCACCGGAGTTAACTGTTTTGGATCCTGGTTCTCATTCTTCACAAAATAAACAAGAACCAAGAGGTTTATGGTCAGGAAGGAAGGTTGGAAATGCATATCAAACATGAAATAAATTGTTTTCAGATCTCAAGCCCAAAGTAATATACGTGAAACACTCAGGGTCATTTGTTATAACATGCCCTTGTCATTCTATCAACCACCTACAATCATGAATGCCATTTGGAAAAACCTTGGATTTAGAACATATTGCCCTAAAAGTTAAGCTGGTATTAAATTTACCTGTGCTATCAAATGATCAAATAAAAGACAAAACCATCTAAAAATATCCAAACAATTCCAGTAGCAAAAAGCTGGAAAAAAGTCATTTCTCCAGAAAAGGAAAATTAATTTCACTCATATAGGCCATTCATAGAGATAGGATATGTGTTATGCTTCAGAATTCTGAAACTATGATATATGTGTTATGCTTCAGAATTCTGAAACTATGATATGACTTAGCCACAAAAAGTGCATGTTCATGATCACAAACCTGACTCCTGCGGTAATGCTGCTTCTGCCCAATCTTAATAATTTTATCAAAATGAGACTTGAGGGTGTCTTCCTCCATTGGCTCTTGCAAACGTTGAAATAACTGTCTGGCACTGCCCTGCTTTAACAGAAACACCAGCCAAAAAATCCAACCAAGATTAGCTCAATTGTGAGCAGGCATCGAACAGATATGTGACCAAATTGATGTCAAATATTTCACTTTCCAGTGAGGACAATAATATCTTGCCTTTGGGATACCCGGTAACGTAGATGGATAAGGCTGAGAAGACCCTGAATCTTCAGCACTATCTGCCCCATCACCAGCACTCTTATCCATTAATATTTTGTGACGCTCCTTGCATTCTTTAGGGTTGCGAAAGATACACTGCATATTGTGCTTGTCAATAATTGTATTACATAAAATGCAGATGTTAGAAGCTTAAATAAAATACAGAAGAAACCATATTCAAAAAGATTATGGAATCAGAATATTCATGGACAGTCTCAAAATACAGTACCAACATGGCACGACCCTCCCAACATACGCAATTACCTTGAACTGCAGGGTGCTGTTGATAGCATCACTTATGAGCTCCCAGTTAGGACCCATGTCATGTACAAGAACAACAAGAGCCTGAGAAAGGAAATAAGGTAACATCATTCGCTCTGAGAAGTATTTCAACAACCAACAAATACAAAAACTAAGAGAATAAGGAAGATACTTACCTGGTCTTCAAATAGTGACCAAGGACTTCCAGGCCCTGACTGCCCCGCATATGTCTGTAAAAAGGGTAAATAATCATATTCAAAGCATTAACCATAAAGTCTTAAGTAATTAAAGAATAAATAATAAACAATGACAAACTTCAACATGGGCAATGTTAAAGAATACCTTTAGTGATTTAGCTTTTCGGCCCCTATCCCGTCCACCTATTAATTTAATAAATTTACTAGTGTTGGACATATTATTTTGGGATGCCACTGGAGAAGGAATGGATCCAGTCATGGTTGTAATATTGTCAAAAGTATTCTCTACTGGTTGTTTCAATATTTTTGGCTTCTTTGCACTATGCTGAACATATAAACCTACAGAGAAAACAGTTATAATGTAGGGTAGAAAACAACTTTGCTGATGTATCCTTGCACCAATCAATCAAACAATTGTAACATGAAAATGTAGTTTACCACTTGTGCCATTCGATTCAAAATGATTACTTTCCAATCTCTTTCTGGAATGATCTCTCTGCATATTAAAAGTAAACATAGATCAAAGGATGCTACTTTCAATTAATATGAACGCCAAAAGAAACATTATTCTAGCCTATGTTGCTAGGACTCAGGTAAAGGTATTGGGTATGGGTTCATGTAGGGGTCCGATCCTTTCATTTCCAAAAGCTAGGATATGAGGATATAAGGACGGCTCAAAATTTTGGCTACGGAAACAGGGACATGTCTAAAAAACTAAAAAAATTAATAAAATTTAATATATAGTAAATTTAAAAAACAAATTATAATAAGAAGAAGAGTTACAGTAAACCTAAAACTTTTAATTATAAGAAGAAGACTTTCAGCAAACCTAAACTTTTAATATGAAGAAGACTTCATGCAAACCTACACTTCTAGTTTTGCAAAAATAAAATAATTATAGTATTAAATATTCTATCATGTCCCAATGGCCGTATCCTGTTGCAAATTCACGTATCCAGTACGAATTCCACACTAGCTAATAGAAATAGAAGGAAATAGATTATAGCATCCAAACACTAGAAAATAGTAACGAATAACAAACTACAACCAAAAAGACTCCAGATACTACAAACTGTCTCAGCCTCACAATTAGGCCTCTCTCTCTCTCTCTCTCTCACACACACACGCGCACACACACGAGATTATAGTGTCCAAATGCTAGAAGAGAGTAACGAATAAAGAACTATGGCCAAACAGACTCCAGATACTATAAACTGTCTCAGCCTCACAGTTAAGCATCTCCTCCCCCCCAACCAAAAAAAAAAAAAAAAAAATTAGATTTGACTTCAAAGCCAGAAAGGGTAAAGTACACCTTCCTGCCAACATCAGACCTTATCTAAAAACTTCATCATGTCTTAGATATTCAACTGTTTTTGAACATTTTGTATATCTTCATTGGCAAACCATCACTAGACAACTAAACATTTATGAAGTACATGATGCTCTCTAGAAACTTATAGTCCTAATGTAGCCCAGCAATGACAAGTTCCTATCCTTTAAGATGTCCTAGATCTAGATGCCTATATTAATATATACTTCTACCATCCTGCTCCCAAATCATCCTCACCACTAAATTTTAAGAGTTAGCCACAAATTAACAATGCTTGCACAGGCCAATATTGGCTGAAATAATTGGCGATAAATTATTCAAGCAACGATCTCTAGAGTTGCATACACAACAGATTATCAAAATAGATAATCCAAATCTCTTAACAAAGTGTTATTTTAGTTGTAACTTAATAGGATTAACAAGAACACAATATGAAACCAAAACAGTTTCTTAAATAGTCTCATATGCCAAAGAAGAAATTCAACATACAATAGGATAAAAAGACAGTACTAAAACTACTAAAACTTTCAGCTATAGAACACCTTTCGCCAAATTATAAAAAGCCAGGAGATAGAGTGAGTTGAACCACCAAAAGGACAGACTAGATTACAATAGCAACTCTAGTAATTACCTGATCATTAAGCATGGCAGAATCTACCTGCCATCCCTGGTCATATGTGGAGCCCTGTGACAACATAGAACTCAAGCAACTTAAACAAGAAGGTAGAAAAGATGAGAGAACTCCATGGGTAAGCATGAGATATTATGTACCAGATGTTTTGCCTTCTTCTTCTTCTTAGGTTTCACCGATGTTTCTGCACAGTCATAAGGTAACTGCTTGTCAAAGTCACCGACAGACTCAACCTCCACACTTTTCTGGAACTGGGAGCCACCATGCAAAGTACTCTGGTCATCCTGAAAAGAATTGGTATCTCCACTTGAAGCATCTGTCTTCATTTGTACCTGTGCACTTCCAGTAGCTGCACCACTAAAAGGACTAAGAATCCTCGGCCTAGAAGCAGTGCGCATGCGTTTTGGCAGAGCTGGACCAACATTCAGACTACCAGGCCTTTTCCCCGGCAACATGGACTGTTGAGTAGCAGCTGTGCAGTTACCATAAGGAAAATCAATTCCTGTTTCATATGACCTTACTGTGTATGACTTTATAGAATTCTTCCGTTTCTTCTGCGCAGAGTTTGATGACCTGCCACCTTCCAAGGCTCCATGCAAATAATATGTGCTTGTTTCTCCTTCATCCTCAATATAAGGATTCTCCTGGAAGCCATAGTCTGAAACAGAAAATCTTATCATAAAGGGGCACAAGATCAATTATAAAATGCGACCTCAAAATCAAAAAGCTTCTTACCTGCTACAGCATCATACATAGATGTCTCAACTTCCTCTTGCACGCTACTACCAGTTCTCTGAAAAATATTTAATTTGATAAATTATCCAGTCTAAGACCCCAAAAAAAGAGGGGAAAAAATATCAAAAAATCAAAAATATTTACTGCAAAATTATGTTAGACAATGAATAAGGTAATTCCAAATTAATAATAACAATAATAAATAAATAAACACAGATATGTGCAAGGACTAGGAGATGAGATATAGTACCTTTTACACAGAGCATATACCATTTTAACAGCATCCACATTTTTACTATTCTTTAAAAATTAAAATTCAACAATATGCTTTACAGGCCAGAAACAGAAAGCAAGCGGAAGAGTCAGACAGACAGGCACACATTTACCTCAAACTGCACAAAATGAGATTCAATAGATTTTCTGTAGCTTTCCATTGCACCAGAGGGAACAGTATAGAACAAACTCTCCTACCAAACCACAAAATGAACATGTAAAAGATCATGTATGTGTGTTGAGAGGGGAAGAGAGAATGGGAGAGATGAGAAGATAGTGTCAACAATGAAAAGGAAAGAGAACAAGACATACTTCTGTAAGATTATCCTCCCAGGACACATCCAGAATGCCTAAATCAGATACTCTGTCAGGTGTTGCTGGTGCTTCTGCTTGAAGGCAACGACCAAGAGAACTGTTATATTTCAAAAATCTTACAGCATAACCCTGAACAGCAAGAATCTTTCTGGGATATTGAGGATCCAACTTTTTGCTTGATTCCTGCTAATGACCAATAAAATATCTACATCAGTCATAAAAGCTTCTTATCTCAAAGAATATTAGCTTCCAGGAAGTAAAAACTATAAAGATCTACAACACATATGCTTAGATTATTAAGTTCAGACAAACGAGTTGAGAAAGCATCAGATGATCATTTTCAGCAAATGATTTTTAGGCAAAACAACAAGAGGCAATCTGAAACTTCCAGACAAAAAACAAACTAGATACAACTCAACTTCCAGGCAGGCTTGTAACCAAAAATTATTAAGGGATATCAAATATAATGCTTTCTGCAACCCCCAGTACTAAACTGTTAAAAATACATCTTTAAATTCATATTTAAGGACAAGTACTACAGCTGTATAGAAACTTGTGCATATAAGCAATACACCAGTTCTGAGAGTTGACTTAGTTCTAGTTCAACAAGACATCCTAAATCATAGATTCTTAAAATGTAACATCTCAGCCAAAACCCAAACATCTCAACCAAAACCCAAACTTAAAGAAAAGTTAACAGCATGTGCCACAAGCCCACACACACAGCCAAAAAAGAAAACAACAAGCTACTGCAAATGCTCATAATGAAACAAAACATTCTACTTGATGGCATAACAAAATTATCCTATTAACCAAATACATATGATTCATATTTAAGTAAACATCCCACTAATTTAACTGGAACGAGGAGCATCTTACATAAATATAACTAGCAGCAGCATTGAAGAATAATTAATGAAACATGAAAAAATGAAAAAGAATTACACAACCTTGAATATTCTATCATTATATTTACCAGAGCAGAAAACAAAAAATAAGTCAAGGTACCATATTAGATTCTTGACTCTTGTCCTTAGAAACTTCACTCCTATCAACCCCTACAGATCCAACCATACTGTACTCGCTTTTTTCTGGACAAACACTGCTATCATCACCATTTAAAATCACCTCAGCTGAATGCCAAAATTGCAGGACCGCCTTCGACAATGCATGGGCAACTTCTTTTAGCTTCCATTGTTGATGTTGTTCCTCAAATCTCAGCCGAGAACTAAAAGCTGCCCCATGACATATTTGAGCAGCAGCGGTCATCTTCCAAAGACGCTCCTAACAAACAAATAATAAAGGAAAAACAAAATGAAAATAAGAGGTAGATAAAGATGGAAATATATATGATATTAACTAGAAAAGACAATCTTCCATATGGGGAAAAGGGGCAATGCAAGATAAAAAGACAAAAAGAACCCCGTAATAACATCCACAAAGTCAGACCTGCGCAAAATCATTTGCCAACCATGCCATTTCCTCAAGGACAAAATCCCAGTGAGATTTTCTTCGAATCTCCAGGGGTAGAGAACGAACAGACAATTCAGCAATCCTCTTACGCTTGGCCTGTTTATTACATTACGTCATCCCTTTAAATTTTGATGTTAAAGAAAATAACAGGTTCACACCTCAACAAATTTAAGCATAGATTAGAAAGGAAATAAAGAAAACACCTCTATCGTTCGAGCTTCTTCCAAAATAGAATCCTCATGTGCCTTGTCCACCACTTTCACAGCATTATCAGGACAAACCTGAGGTTCAAGGGTTGCAGCAGAATCCTTCCCTGACGAAGCAGCCTCAGGAAGCTCATGCATAGAAATATCTTGAGGCTCCTGAAGTCTTCCTACACATTTATTCTCCTTGTTAATGTTGATGTTAGTATCCAATTTATCATCCACTTTTCTATCAGTTTCTGATACAATCTGGTCACTCTTTTGCACTCCCTCAGTGCTGGAAAGAAGCTTAATTTCACTATCTGAATCAGGTCTAGTTGCAGGCATATCTTCCTCAATTTTTACTGTACTAACATCACCGGAGTGGTTTTGACAAAGAGAAGAACGGTTGTCAGTAATGACAGCACCACCATCAACAGCCTTTTCCTCATTCTTTCCCTTTTCCATTTCACCACCAGATGGATTTGGGGCCCCTTCAACATCCGATGTTTGCTCCATGGTATTTCCATAACAATCAATGTTTCTTGTATTAGTACACATGTCACTATCATTATGTACATCTACTCCTAGGCTAGTTTGGGTGCATGAAGACTCTGAATCTAAACCTTTTGTGCCTCCAGCTGCACTGCTGTTTTGAACTTCACTTACTATAATTTTATTCTCTCTCTTAGAGTTACTAATCCCATTTGGCTGAACAGAAGTTTCATTATTTATGTTCGTTGTAGCTAAACAAGGTTCCTGGCCTGCTGAAACCATGTGATCCATTTCGCTGACATCAAGAGCCCCAGAAGCAACAACAGAAGGGATTTGCTGAGCATCAACTTGAGATGGTTGATTATCTTGGCTCTCTTGCAAACTTCTGGGTGCTACAATATCCAATTTACTGTCGTGCACACTACCATTTGATGTTCCAACCGACATTTTGTGAAGCTGTGCACCATCCAAGCCCATATCCAACTGATTATCAGAAATAACCACCTTGGGAACCACATCACCATTTGAACTAGCAGACTTTAAGTTAGAAACAGATGGCATATTCTGGTCTTTCTCATTATTTGCTTCCATTGCCGTTACCTTAGTATCCCTCAAGCTGCTACAAAGAGGTAAAGAAGAACCCTGACCACTGCGGCTCTGAACCATATCAGTGGAATTTGATCGAGCACCCTCACGATTTGATCTTGACCTGTTCCTTCGAGCATAAGGCCGTACAATGGCCGAGTCTTCTGATTCCTTGGCATTTTGAGTCCCATCCATTTGAGAAGACTGTTCAGATGGAGTAACATTATTCCTTCTACTAGGATGTAAAGGATTCCTTTCTGCTTCAGGTAAATCATTGTCACCATCAAAAAGTAAGAGATTGTCAGCACTATTTGGTTCACAAACTGTAGGGCCCCCTGGTCTACCACTACTCTCTACAGAATCACCATGAGGTGAGGCAGCAAAACTGCCTTTTGCTTCGCTGAAACACAAAGGAAATAGAAGGAAAAGGGAAAGGAGACAATTAGACAACTGATTAATTACTTGGCTGCACAAAAGCACAATAAAGATAACCTACCTGGTCACAAATTGTTCAGGATTCTGATCAGTGAGTGAAGTAGACTGGACACTAACAGAAGCTGCATTCCCAAATTTGAAGTCCAAAGGATTCCCACCCTGAAAGTCATGCCCTTAAAGTGATGACCAAATACATAAATAACTCGGGAAAAAAATTTGAAAGATCAAATAGCCATACTTTCTCGAGAAATTCTAGCTCCCTTCTCCTTTCCTCACGCACATCATACTCCTGTCTGTTAAACAGATAACAGTTCATCATATAATTTCTGGAAGGCAGAAATCAAATCAAAAATAGAAGCTAGAAAAGGTAAACAAAAAGGAGAACACCAGACCTAAGCTCTGCTTGAGCCTTCTCGATTGCTGCTCGGCGCGGAGAGGTTTTCAAACCAATACCAACTCCGCCGTCAACAACTCCTCCCATGGAATCAACTTCAGCATTTACTAGGAGAGTAGATCCTGAGCTACATCCATGCATTCCTACTTTAAGATTTATAGTCTTGCCCCTCCCATCAAACTACAAGTTTTTAAAGCAGGAGTGTCTGAGAAGTCACATGAAGAACAAAATATCAACTAAAGAAAGTGAAATCTTTTCAAAAGTAAAGTTAACATTAAATAAACCAAAAAAATAGGCATGGTTGTGCATCACAAGCACTCCAATTTAAATCTTCACATCAGAACTAGTATAACACAGTCAATATCAACTACAAGTTACGTAAATGTAATGTAAGGCCAAAGATGTTTGAGGCACAGCATTCTTAACTACAAAAGAATGAAAACTGAAGAAAACAAAAGTAATAACTTCATGGAAGTAAGAAACATAAGAAAACCAATACATTGGGAGACACAATATTCATCCTATACCAAAACTGACACCACATTGTATTAACTGTCATCTAAATCCATAGATGTCAGGAAAACTATCCTACATAAACCTGCATTACCAGTCACATTCCTTAAGTTTATTACCATACACTCATGAAAATAAGATGTGCTTTGTAATGAAAAAAGTTGAAACTAGCAAAAGATAATTTCAAGGATAATTAGTTCATTATCCAAAATCACCTTAGATACTATGAAATGCTAAGTGAGCCTACATGAAAATATCCTTGGAGTTACCCAGATCTTCACGTATAATGGAGTAAACTAAGCATGGGCAGCATTTCTATAGAAGATCTATCGACACCTAAATAAATTGCTTAACAATCTGTGTGATAAAAAGTAAGCAGTACAAAAAGAACTTCCAATATGCAAGTCCCCTCCCTACCAGCCACCCACTTGCAGAAAAAAGAGGATAAAAAAAAATTGGAATACATATGTAAAGGAAATTAAAAAAAAAAGAGTAATATTAAATAAATAGTCATGCAAGATTACAAGCATTTTCTTAAACTTATGAGCGTTTTACCTCTTTAAGTGTTTTTCTGAAATCGACATGAAGTGCTTTGCTGCTAAATTAATGTTGTCTTCTCTATTACACATTGCAAAACATATAACATTTTTCATTCAATCTACAAATTCGTAAAGAAAATATCTAATGGTCTATAGCACCAAATGAAGGTTTAGCAGAATTTATGCAGCAATAATCCATCCATTATAGAGCATAGAAATTTAAAACCAGTTACTAGAAAACAAGCCTGGAGTTCCAGACTAGGTATTGCAAAATGAAGTCCAATTTAAATAGTCAACTACAAGGAAATAGAATGCATTGCCCCCCCAAGGCCAAAGCTATTAATATGAAATATGGTAATTACTGACTTGCCTAAACAATGGTGAGATAAGAAGATAGATTATAAGCACCATATCTAGTGATATAATTATAAGCAACAATTGCATGCAAAAGGGTTGGCGCCAACTGAATCCCTCGGAATTTTGATACTGGCACATTCAAACCAATCCACTAAAGTTTAAAAGCACTAGCATACCACTTTCTGCAACACCCTACAGGATTTACCAACATAGGGATGACAAACTCTGACATTCATTTCGTGTTAGAGCAACAAGCCCATATACAAACAGAGCTACCACACAAACCCGCAGGCGTTCAACCGCAATGCATAACACAGCCACAAAAGGAAAAAGATACTCGAACAAATTGCCAAAAAAATCAAGCCCTAATTCCCATTTCAACACCAACAAATTGAACAAGGTTCCAAAACTCTAGGGTTTCCATGGACCACAACCCAAAATCGACAAAACAACAAACAATCACCTGAAATTGGGCGCAGGGTTGCAAAATTGGGATCTAGGGCACGACACTGAGGCCAGTACGAAGTCCAATTTCTGCCTACTTCCTGTCTCCTAGGGTTTTGAATAACGAACCCGCTATTCAATGGAAAAAGGTGAAATTAGCCCTAGCACACAACAGCTCCGTGAGAATGTCAGCCATGGAAACGTTGTTGAGTCTCTGTGTGAAACCCTTGTGAAGGTCTGTGTGTATGTATGTGTGTCTAGGTTTTCGTTTTGTCGCTCGGTTGGTTTTCGTTCTTCGTTGCGGGGTTGGGGGTGGGAGACTATGCGACCTCTGCGAGTGGTAGTGGGCTGGGCATGAAGAAGAAGATGCAGAAGAGGGCTTTGAGAAATTGGACGTTCATTTTGGGCTTTTTATTTTTATTTTTTATTTTTTATGTAGTTCAAAAATTTTTAAGTTTTTACCTCTATTTCGTGCTTTTCGCTTCTTTTTTAATTTTTTGATTTTTGGGGGGTCGATGAGGAAGACGAAACAAGCACAGGGGCAATGGGGCGTATCCTATTCCCATTTGAATTTTCCAAAATGTTAAAAATTATAAATTATAAATTACAAATTTAATTTAATTTACTGGTGCATATATAAAAAACAATAATAATAAACAACTTTACCGTAATGATAATAATACCTTCATTTATAATGCCCAAAAAAAATTAATTAATTGCTCATTTTTTCTATTAATATTTGTTTTGTTTATTGTTATATGTAATAATAATTACATACAACTTCGACAAAGGCTATTTCAGTAATTTGTGCGCTTTTTACCATTGCAACTCTGAGTTTATTTTTTCCTTTTTTAAATAAAATTAAGGCAAACCCAAACCACTGTTGAAATTATATTTCAACCAAAAAAGAATAAAATCCCAATCAAATTCCAACCAAAATGAAAAATAAAATAAAATTTTATTTAGATCTTTTTAATTTTATTATAATTATATTTATTATTTTTAATTAATAAATTAATTAAAAAATATGATTTTTTAAAAATATAAATTTAATTATAATTAAGATAAAATTAAATATTTTTTTTCAAAAAATAAAAAATAATAAAAATAAATAAATAAAGTTTTTGAATCCGTAGCAAAATTACCCGCAAAATCAATTTTGGATTGTGGTTTCTATATATAAATATTGTACTCTTTTTATTTTTTATTTTTTTGGCAAGCTACTTTAATGCAAGAACTTGAAGCATGTTTAATTCACTTTTCATTTATATAATCTTCTCGATTTTAGAAGACTAATAATAAAAAAAAGTAAACTTTAATATATTATTTACTTAAAAAAATCAAAATAATAGGAGGAATTTTATTTTTTAAATGCAGAGAACAACAAAATATAGAGATAAAACCACTATATTTCAATACTTATGTAATTTTTGTTTGATTATTATATAACTTTCAACCACCATTTTGATTTATATTTGCAAGAGCATTTGTAATATCTTTTTTATTTTTCACATTTTTTTTCTTGGTGTCACATTCTCTTTTCATTTTAGGGAGTCAACTTTTTATTTAAAAAAAAAAAAAAGAAAAAACTTTAACAATCTTTTTAATTTAAATTTTTAAAATAAATAATGGATCCGAGAGCCATATCGCTCTTTATGAATGTTAATAATAAATAAAATTTTATTGAATGTTTTACATCTTCCAACAATTCTTTTTTCTTTTTTTCCTTTTATTTTACTTCACAGTATTACTGCATAGAATCTTGAATTTATTATTTTTTTAAAATGAATATTAAGTGAGCGAAGGCAATAATTTTAGGTAAATTGCGAAATGAAGTGTACAAATAGAGGAACACTACGCACTTGGCTAATAAATGCCACTCTTCAAATAATGTTTGAGATGCTCTATACTTTAACAAATGTTAGAGAGCCACCAGAAATGCTCAACACTACACATAATATTTTATCTTTCAGTTAATTAACGAAAAAGAATTATGAGTGAAATCATAATTATCTATGCAAAATAACGAAATATATTAAACAAGTTTATTGAAATTATCATATAAATTTAAACTTTCGTTTTTCTTCTCAATATTGGGTTAAACATAATATTCACTCAAATAATTATGCTTAGTAAAGAGCCTTAGTGCAAATGCTGCTGGATTAATATTAGATTGTAGTAAAAGGTTTTCGGGCTTAAGTTTAGAATTTGTAAGTTGGCTGAACCTATTTTTAGAAAAAGCCAAAAAGAAAAAGTAGCTATTAATTTGATGCATCTAGCAATCAGTCCATAAAGTTATTAAACGACCACAGTTCGGTATAGTTTAGTTCAAGATAAACTAAAAGTCAAGCCTAGCGTATTACATAGATTTTTTATTCGACTTAGGCAATCAAGAAGTATATATGCATATACATACATATATATATATATATATGTATATATATATAGATACATTTCCTCTCTATATGGATGTATACATTATTGAAGGTTGGTTAATCAGATACGTGTTTATGGCTGCTGTAGATCTGCCAGTGAAATGCCCTGTTTGTTTTCCGAGAAACTAGGATTGATCTGAAAACACCGGCTGTTGTTTGGCTATTCTTGGAGTAGGCATTTAATTAAAATCAAATTTACTTGCCAGAATTATAAGCAGGAATATATTCGATTGGTGTATCTTATGCTAATTTCTTAATTGACAGGATTATGAGGAGAGAGAGCTGGTGAATACAAATTTAATTAGATGGACAAAGTGGAAGTTGGTAGAAATTGATATATTGCGATAGGACATGAAGGAAAATTGGAAATGGTGACATGAATGGAAAATAATTAGCATGGCAGTGTAAACATAATGAACATTTATTGGAAATTTTGGATTTATAACCAAATTAAACATAGTTCTAATAAGTAGTAACTAATGAAACAATCCTAGAAATTATAGAACACAACAACAACATTGAGGAAGAAGAAAAGGGTGACGAAGTGGAGCAGAATTGCAGGGTGTGCATGGTGAAAAAAACTTAGCCCTGCTACTTATATAGCATTGATTTAAAATTGAAAGTATAGGTGGTATGCATATGTTTCATCATCCAGTTAGCACAATTGCTGATTTTCATAGCATTTAATGAAAATATTAGCCCTGCTATCTCATATTGCTGTATCTTATGCTAGTTTCTTGATTGACAGGCTAATGAGAAGAAAGAGCTAGTTGACATAAATTTGGATGCAAATGATGAAGTTGGTAGATGGGACAAATACTTTGATAATAGGTTCGGAAGAAAATGTACCTAGTAGTGGAAAATGGAAATGTGATTTTAAGGGAAAACAAGTTGAAGTTCGGGATTTGGATCTGAACAAATGAAGGACAATAGATAAACTTATTTGGGTTTCATTATTTTAAAACATTGGAAATATCATTTTAATGTCTTTTTAATTTTTTTTTTAATTTGTTTACTGTAAATTATTTTTGAAAACTGATAGTAAAATAAATTCTTTTCATTTTAAAAACAATTTTTCATATTCTATAATAAAAAAAATTCTAAAAACAGTTGCCAAATATGGCCAATGATTTTGGATCTATCTGAGTGATTCTTAAATTTTCAAGTAGTAAACTTCATTTCCTGTCCTGCTTCAATCTAACCAATATGTCATCCATACAAAATACTGTTGATATTAAATTGTAAATTCAGCTCATAGAGACACATGATATAATACATCATTCCATATCTATAAACTTCATTTGCTGTAAGGATTTTACATCCTGTGGAATATCAATATACACCTTTGCTTTTCCCGAAAGCATCAAATTTTGTTGATAATATAGCATATTAAAAATCCCATCATCAAATACAAAGAAAATGATGGGAAAAAAAAAAATTGTCCTCACAGAATAAGGATCTTGTGGAAAACAATTAGCATGGCATTGTAAATCATGAACATGATAATTCTCATGCAAAGGTAACTTTTTTTTTGTTTCTGTTAAACTGAAATAAAATAATTAATTATTTAAGGTAGTTCAATAGTTAAATTAATGAACAATTCAATCAAATTCTTGGATTTATAACAAAATCAAACATGCTAGTTCTAATAATTAATAAATTGTTATAAACCAGAAGGATTGTAGAAATAGAACGCGACACAACAGAATTGCTGAAGAAGATGAAGAGGAATGAGGCATAAACGTATGTCTTCTATCCTGTGCGGGCATACCTTTTGTGTGGACTCTGTTCGCTGGCCAAAAAACAGCGTCACCGTGATTGAAAATATTTTTTGACAATAAAAGATAATTTAATAGATTATACTTTTAAGTTGAGGAAAAAACATAAAAAAGACAATTAATTAAGCATACTATATTTTTCACTAGAAAAAAAAAATAGACACTTTCTATTTTATATTAAAATTTTTCTTTTTTCTTTATGAACATTAAAAAAGTTTCTAAAAGAAATAAAACGGGCATGGTTATATATATATAGATATATGTTTATGTATGCGCTCGTCTCAGTATTTAAGAGGCTATCTCTCCCGGTTGAATCTCTTTCATCAAACACTAGCAAATTTTAGAAAATTATACTCCCAAGAAGATTTTGGAGATTCAATCTCTTTCTTTCTTTCAAGAACAGTGTCACAAATTTTCAAGATTCTCGTTCATTCTACAATCTTGGAGTTCAATTACCTTCCTACTTTCTAAGTAAGTACGTATACACCATTCATTTTTTATTTTTATTTTTAAAGTTATGTCGCTTTTATCCATCTGGTCCTTTTACGGTTTTTTTCATTTCTAAGTTCTTCTATAAACAAATAAAGAAAACCAGCAAGCTCTGTAAATAAATGACCGTAGATTCTTGAATTTTGGGTCCTTAACTTGTTTTTTCTTTCACTTTCTTGAACTCAGTATTGAATATTTTCTCTATACGACGTCTTTTCTTCTTTATTCTCAGAGATGACGAGCCCATCTGAGAATCCGGCGTCCGCAAATGAAACGTTGTCGCGGGAACCTCATTTATTCAACTATACACTTGGATTACTACACGATAAAAAATTTGAGTAATTGACTGTTTTCATTCTCATGGTAACGTCTAAGAATTTTTTTTTTCTTTTTTTTAATAAGTATGTTAATCTTAACTTAAACAAAGCAAGGGTTAAGACCTAAAAAGAGATTCATAACCATGTTTTGATACATAGGTATTAATTTACAGTAACTTTTTATGATTATGTAATCTTATTTTATTTTTTAAACCCTGTTTGTGAGTAACAGTGATCAAACTATGGTGCAAGACTCGCTTTAAAATCTTTATGATGGTGACTTCAAAAGGGAGTATTAAAAAAGTGAGAAGCAACAAATTCAATCATGTCATTGCTTTTTAGGTATCAAATATTACTTTAATGTAATTAATTAGTAGAAGAGAAATTGGCTGATTAATTTTAAAATTGGTGGTAAAATGAATCTTGCCCTGTAGGTTGAAAAGGATGGAACATTATTGAAAGAGCTGTGTGACAATCTCAGCAAAGACAATGTGCGGATTGAAACTTAGATCCTATTGGAAGTCTATTATGACAATCTGCTTGATCAATGTGAATCAATACTGTTCCCTAATGAAGCTGACAAAACCATGAGCTCTTCTGCTTTTCCTTTAGGTAACTCTTTTTCTCTGTAGATGTTGTAATGTACTCTTTGGCGTAACAAAAATACCAATTAATGATCTGCTTCATCAACAACGCAAGCTCTGCCGCCAGTTCCAATACACTCGGTGCCAAATTTAGGGTACAGCACCACCACAACAACATCAACAACTCCAAAAGTCGTTGGCTCTAAGACAAGCTCATCCCAGCTTAATGGTTTATTGACCTACAATCTCCTTTAATTGTATGGGAATCTTCTCATCCATAAAGGATGTCAAATCAAGAGCAACAGAACCAAAGCAGAACCCAGGTACTATAAATATCATATAATAAATAATACTAAAAAATTGTGGTTTGAATCATTCTTTTTTTCCAATCTCAGATCCTAAACCTCTTCAAAGCACTTCTAGAAAGCAGTCTACAGCTCAATGGGTTTATAACACACAATCAGTGTTCTCTAAAGGATGTCATAACAGGAGCGACAGTACCTAAGACAAGCACAGGCCCATCCCATGGAACTGCTTTATAAACAGTGCAAGCTCAGTTGCCAGTTCCACTACAGTACTCAGTGCCAAATGCAGGGTACAACACCACAACAGCAACATCAACATTTCCAAAAAATTTTTATTCTAAGACAAGCTCATCTCAACCGGAACGGGTTAATGACATAAAAGATCTTATCACTGATGATAAGGGAAGCTCATCCATGAAGGATGTCGTATCAAGAGCAACAGTACCAAAGCAGAATCTAGGTATGGTATTCATGTATCCTATATTCCTATTCCAACATAAATATCACAAAATATTATTTTAACAAAATTGTGGTTGATTTGAATCATTCTTTTCTCTTTTCCAGTCTCAGATCCTAATGAACCTCTTCAAGGCATCTCTACAGAACAGGCTATCGGCAATGATAGAGCAGACAAGAGACAGGTAGTTAACTTGTGTAGCATCAATTTTAATTTCGAAGTATTGGTATGGGTGCTGCTTCATCCACTAGCTAGCACACTTGCTGATTCTAACTTTAGTAAACAAATTGGCCCTGCTTTCTATCACATATTGGGGTATCTTATATGCTCTATTTCTTAATTGGTAGGCTAATGAGCAGAAAGAGCTGGTGGACACAAATTTATATGGAAATGATGAAGATGGTAAATTTGAAGAACAAAGTAAGTGAGCTCGGAGGTGAAGAAGTTAGAACACAATAATTTGGATCTATTTGAGTAATTCTTCAATTGTCAGACACAAAATTCTTTCCTGTTCTGCTTCTATCTAACCAATGTGTCACTCATACAAAATAGTGCTGATCTTATAATGTAAATTCAACACATATATAAAGATGGTTGAGGATTTTAAGGTATACATCATCTCATATCCATAAACTTCCTTTACTGTAAGAATTTTACATAATATGGAATAATATTCATATATACCTTGGTTCTTTCCTATAAAGTACAATTTTCTTAATCATGTAGCATATTAAAAGAATTCATCGAATAAAAAGAAAATGAAGGACTTTTCCTTTTTTCTTTTTTTTTTCTCTCTCCTCACCAAATAAGGAATTTAAGGAAATAAGTAGCATGGCATTGTAAATCATGCAAATGATAACTCATGCAAAGTCAACTTCGAAGTTTTTTTTATCTGTTTTATTCTTTAATTGAAACCAAACAATTAAGTAATTCCCATTTTGGGACAAGATCGAAATTAATTGAGGCATCTCAAATTGGTGAAACTTAATGAACAAGTCAATCGAATTCTAGAATTTATGAAACATAATTCTAATAATAAATGAAGTTGTTCTAGACCAGAAGAATTTTAATAATAGGACAGGAGAAATTCTATAAGGAGATCCTCGAGATCTTCTGAAAAACAGTTTCCTAGTCGAGTCGAATTCATTATTGAATTTTTTTTTTTTCACATGAAAAAAATATTTAACAGATTATACATTTAAGTTGAGAAAAAAATGAAAAAGAGACTTTTATTTTCTATTACATTTAAAAACAAAAAAAGTACCAACGGTGTTGTAGGGGTATAAAATACGAAAGCATAAACACCATCTTTTCCATTCCATTCCTTTCATATAAAATATATTATAAAATAAAATTTTCATTTTCAATTATCAAAAAAATTTATCTTTAGTAGTATTGCATTTTACTATTATAACATTAAATTTTGGATCAAATGGTTCTGTTTGCTTTTTTTTAATGGCTCATTATAAAATTTCACAGTTATATTTTTTATATCAAATATATAATTGTTAAATTTCGATAGTAATCCAGTAAAGTTTGTAAAGCTACCACTATTTAATACTTTCTTTGTAATTTATTACTTAAATTATTATAATTTTTATTTTAATCAATAAAAATGAGTCTCAATTTTATTTAATATATTATATAATTTATCATGTTATTTTTTAACATCTATCATTAGAAAACCAACAGCAAAATTTTATATGCTGTAAGAAAATATCTGAAATAGAACAGGAGCTGAAAGCTCGGCTACGAATCTACGATTCGGCATAGGACAAAAAAATGGAATAAGAAATCAAAAAGAAAAACAAAAAAACGAAAAGCTCTGCTTTTTTTTTTTTTTTTTTTTTTTTTTGGGTAGAACAAAAGCTGTGCTGCACGAGAAAGTGAAGAGACAGCAGCTAGGCCCACATGCCGCATTTTTTTTCGGTAATAGGCTCGCAAGGCTCATTATTTGTTTTTTAAGAAAAGAATTCAATTGCAAATTATTTACATTTTTTTTTTTGAGGGTAAAATATAAAATATTATTTTTTTATGTGAATGTAGTGTTAAAAATATAATTTGTAATTTAAACCAAAACGAGAACCCTTTCTCTTACCTGCTTGGAGATGTGATATGGGAAGACCAAAAAAAACCATTGATGAATAGTTGAAATCACTCTTCATACTTTACATCTACACTCGCAATATTTACATGTAATTCGTGAATAGTTACATGTAATTTATGAATAATAGCATGTAAATTTGGAATAGTATGGACATCAACCAGAGTGAAAGCAAGTGTTAAACAAGAATTGGCATCCAAGTTAGATAAATAAGCCCCAAGAGATCTTCATCAGAACCAGAGAGGGAAAAAAAAAAAAATGTCTTCATGAAATGCAAGCCGAGAGCTACATTGAAAGCTATAGCAATAGGAAATATTTCTCTTCTCTTTACTTACTCGGTCTCCTTGCTTTCTGTCTCTTGAGAAAAATATTTTTTATTTTAATTTCTCCTCTAAAAGCAGTAAGTAACATACTCAAGCCTCCTAATTTTCAAACACGTAGCCACTAATTAACCAACATGTAGCTAGCTTTTTATATGCAATTTATTTTTTCAAACACCTTTCCACCATTTTTTTTTTAAATTTTAATATGTGCAATTTGTTTTGCCTAATTGATTCATTTCTTTTTGGGTTTTTAGCATTACATTTAATAAACAAAATAAAAGATGAAGACTAGAAGCTACAAAACAATGGATTTAGCTTGCCTTTTTTTCATAACAATTCTTCAATTTTCAGGCAGAAAATTTACTTTCCTGCTCTGCTACGATCCAAATAACATGTCAACCGTACAGAAAACTGCTGATCTTCTAATGTAAATTCAGCTCATAAAGATAGTATACAATATGTAGTATATACATAAATTTACTCTACTTTAAGAATAGTACATAATGTGGACTATCATATATATATATATATATATATATATACACCTTTGTTCTTTCCTGTAAATATCATTCTTTTCAATCGTGTAGCATCTTAAAAAATTCCATCATCAAATACAAAGAAAACGATGGAACAGAATTTTTTTCCTCGCAAAATAAGGATCATATGGAAATAATTAGCATGGCTAAGGATCATATACGGAAATAATTACCATGGCATTGTAAAATCATGAAAATCATGAATCTCATGCAAAGGTAACTCTTTTTTTTTTTTTGTTCTTAAATTGAAAAAAAAAAAAAATAGTTCTGTTTAAGAATCCAAATTAGTTATGGCAGGTTAATTGGTGAAACTTAATGAGGGATAAGGCGTAAAGGTACTACTTCCATTCCGTGCGGGCATAACGTAATTATTTATGAAATTATGATTGAAATTACTTTTCAATAATAAAAAATATTTAACAGATTGTCCCTTTAAGTTGAGGAAAAACGAAAATGCGAAAATTAAGCATATTAAAAACTACACTTATTTTTTTTAAAAAAATTTTGATTACTTTTTTTCTTTAGAAAAAAATTATTAAAAATTAAAAAAGGTCTCAACAGCTTGTCCAAAAAGGGGAAAAAAAAATGTCAACACAAATAAAACATGCATAGTCATATTAATATGTATATATATGCGCTCGTTGATGGGATGATTCCACAAATATACAAGTCGTATTAAGTAATAAAGTGATGAGAGAGTATCGTTTCCATTGATTTTAATATTTAACTAATTATCAAAATTTTGATTAATTATTTTTATCTAGGTACATAATTAAAATGAAAATTGAAATTTAAAAACAGAAGAAAAAATTAATTAATGGAATTGTAAATTAAACCTAAATAAATAACAAGAGAAATGGAATCCACTCACAAACACACAATTCAACAACTTAAAGTGTAATTACAATGAATTAGAAACCTAGAATTTTGATGTACCCTCTACCCTCCCATATTTACTTAATTAGATTGACAAAATACCAAATTTTACCTAATTTCTAGCCTAGAGAAATTCCAATTTAATCTAATCTCTTTTTTCCAAAGTGAAATTAGAATCTATAAGTCCTTAATGAAAATTAGAAATTCCTTCCCAAAATTCCTAAGTCTTCATGCTTTAAACTCCCTCTTTTGTGGCTACCAAAATCCTAATTAAATTTTCAAATATTAACTAGGGCCTAGGTTGACCAATTCACCAAATTAAACCTTCCCAAGTTTGATACAGTGAATCTACCCAATACACAAGCAAATCCCCAAAAGCAAGAGTATATTAAACAATATATGCAAGATTAACACAAAAAAAATTGGATAAAAAGCAAAATAAAAATTAATTCATTAATTAAATATTATCCAAATATAGGTTTCATCAAAATCCTAAATAGAAACTTAGCTACACATGTTCATACTAAACACCATAATAAAATTCAAAGAAAATACATAAAAGAAGGTATAATATTCAAATAATTCAATACAAATTAGAGAAAAAGAGACGGAGAGGAAAAACTAAGTAGTTGAAGAATCTCAGTGTCTTGAACTGAACAGCATCAATCTCCTTCAATCCAAGCTTTCTCTCTCTAGTTCTTCTTCTTCTCTCTCTAAAATCTTCTTTGGTGTTTGTGCTTTTTTTGTCTCCTCTTTTTTTTTATTATTATTTCTTTTTAAGAACAATGGTGGTCGTTCCTTCTCTAAACCCTTTTACCAAGCCTCTTCAAAAATAAAGTCTTCCAAAAAAATCATCTCAAAAATACTAGTCTTTTTGGTTAATTTCAACAATTAGATCAAGATCAAAAGATCCAAGATGTGCACATGACTTTCACATGCCTATTTTAAATAAAATCATATGATTTGCATATGCAAATCTCTACACTGAAGGCACATGTCTTGCACATACTTTCAGTAATACTCCAATCTAATCAAATCAATAAAAAAAAAAAATTAAAGCATGGAAAGTCAAAATTTTGAGAATCTTGAATAATGGATGGCATCTTTGACTTGGTTTAGATATAGTGAGCCTTCTTCCTCTTCAAGATGATCCCCAAAGGTTTAAAAATCATAAAAATTATTACTTTTAATTTAACTTGAGAGCTCATCTACCAAAAAAAAAAAAAAATTCAAAATAACCATAAATATTTTAGTTTTCCACAAATAATCAAACTATAAAAGATTAAATAAGTGAGCTAAATGTCACGGGCCTAACTTTTCCAACACTCCCGTGCGGCACTTAGCACCTCCCTTGCTAAGTAAGTCTTGCTCACAAGCTATCACAATGCGGAAGCTAAAAGAAGTAGAGTAGGAAGTAGGAGAGTTTGAGAGAATGTGGAGAGTACTTGTATTGCTAAAATACTTGGATATGTTACAAATGAGAGTCCAATCCTTTATATAAAAGGCTTGGCACGTATAACAAAAATACAAGGTTCTAAATACGTACACATGTCACCTATCTAGTTAAGATTCTAGATTATTCTAGGGTTATGTACAAGATATTTACATGGAGTATTCTAGAGAGATTTCAATTTACATTAGTCTAGGTTTCTCTTGAATCTTCTAGAATCTTCCGGGGCTTCTCTTGGATCTTCATGGAGAGTGTAGAGTTTTCCGGTTAAACCTCAAGGATTCCACTCCTTTTGCACGGGACGTGATACTCTCTCCCAGCTAAACTCTCGACGCCCTCGTCGCGCCTTCTTCCTTGCCCGCCGAATGTGATCTTTGAGTTGCCATTGTGTATCTTCGTGCTCCCCACTTACTTTGTCATTCGGTAAGTCCTTCTTCTTCACCAAGTATTTGGTGTAGTTAGGCACACCTCTATGTTGAACGACTCGATCCGCAGGTGTGGTTTCCACATTCTTGTCAGGTGAAATCACTATCACCATGGGTGCCCTTCTTGATTTACCTTTCTTTGAGGCTTCCTTGCCCCCTTTCCCTACAATGGGAAATGACCTCTCATAGGGTTCTATCACCCCCTTATGCTCCTTGTGTAGTGTTTTGGATTGTTGGGGTAGCGGCCTGACTAAGTTCCTTCCCTTAACCTCTGCATGCTTCGTCTCGTTGTCTCCACAACTTGAGGCCAATGCATGCAAGCTCACTTGCTCAAACTCCTTTGGTACATCTTGCACTTTAGGAGATGTCTTAGCATGGCTTGGAGCATCCTTGCCAGGTTCTTGGGCAGCAACTAGGTTGATTTGCTCCTCCTTCTCCACCTGCAGTGCCGACAAAACTTTAGCCCCTCGCTTGCTAGCTTGTTCCATAGGCACCATGCACGTCACTCCCCCATCCATGATGCATAACATGTTTGCAAATGGGAGTGGGAAAGCCTTTACTTGGTTGAAGAATTTCATGCCAAGGACAACCTTATAGTCATCCATGGACACAACAGATAGGTTCAATTGGCCATCCCAGTCTCTGATGGTGGTTTTCACGCCTCTAGCAACTCCTTGGAGTGGCTTTGTGTCCGAATTTACCGCATTTACGGAGCCCTTTTCTTTTGTTGCCTTAATCCCAAGCCTTTGTGCCTCCTCCACCGATAGGAAATTATGTGAGGCACCTGTGTCCACCAACGCCTTGGTGAGCACTCCATTGAGTTTTGCCTCTACGAACATTAGGCCACCCTTCTTTGTCTCCTTAGAGCAGCCCTGATAGCATTCAACAATTGTAAGGAACCTATACTAGTTCCTTCCTTTTGCTTCTCCTCGTATTGAGTAGTCATGGCATTTAAAGCCTTTCTCTTCGGACAATCCCCAACCCAATGCGGTCCATCACATAAGAAATAAGAGTTTTTGGGTTTGGAAGCATCCTTACCTTCTTTAGATGTCTTCCACCTTGAGCTTTTTGGCTTATGTGCACTTTCTTCCCTTTCATCCTCTTTGGACCTACTAGGTTCTTTCCCACCTTTTCCATGGTTGTCTTTCCATTCCTTTGGCTTTGTAGAGTCTCTTTGGTTGGAGTAGTCAATGAAGCCTTCGACATATGCAATGGCACTAGCCAAATCTTGTACTCCACGCCTTTTAACTCCGTCTTTGCCCAAGGTTGTAGACCATCCATGAAGTAGAAAAGAGAGTCTTTATCCGATAGGTCCGAGATCTCCAACACCAAGTTGGTGAACTCCTTGATGTATTCCCCGATATGGCCCACTTGCTTGAGTCGTCGAAGGCGACTCCTTGCCTCATCCTCGGCATTCTCCGGATAAAATTGCCTTTTTAGATTCTTTTTAAAGTCATCAAAGGTATGGAAAGTGTACGTACCTCGCTCTATGTCACTATGCCTCCTCCTCCACTATAACATGGCCGTGTCATTAAGGTAGAGAGTGGCAGTCATAATCTTTGAAGCATCGTCCATAATGCCCATTGCTTCAAAGTATTGCTCCAAGCCCCAAAGGAAATTCTCGAGCTCCCTCGCATTCCTTGCCCCAGAATAGGACTTGGGCTTTGGTACATCGATTCGCGGCCCTTCGCGTATGGTGGTTGTCCCTGACACCACCGCCCTCTTGCAAAAAGCCCAATCACCCCTCATTTCCTCCATTTGTGTGTGGATAGTATCCAATTCTTTCTCCAACATTGCACGAAGGTCTGCTACCTCTCCCATGCATTGGTCGCGTGTCGAGCGGAGCTCCCTCCTTAAGGCATCATCTAGTCCATTGAGTAACCCTCTCACGGCTTGATTGATGATAATGTCCTCTGACTCTAGCCCATCTAAGCGACTCTCTAGTGCCTCAAACCGTTCATGCACTCAAGCCGCATGCTCCTCCAGGCGTAACTCTACTCCAGTCATCACATCCTTGGACTTGGACTTATGCCTCTGCCTCCTCGCATTGGGGTTGCGTTGCTCTTCACGCCTCGCACATCGGTAGCTCCCTCCACATTGATGGTAATCTCCAAGCTAGCCGTCTTGCCTACTTCCACGTTATGTCAACGGTATGCTTGAGTAGCAATTGGCTCTGATACCAACTGTCACGGGCCTAACTTTTCCAACACTCCCGTGTGGCACTTAGCACATCCTTTGCTAAGTAAGCCTTGCGCGCAAGCTATCACAATGCAGAAGCTAAGAGAAGTAGAGTAGGAAGTAGGAGAGTTTGAGAAAATGTGGAAAGTACTTGTATTGCTAGAATACTTGGATATGTTACAAATGAGAGTCCAATCCTTTATATAGAGGGCTTGGCACGTATCACAAAAATATAAAGTTCTAGATATGTACACATGTCACCTATCTAATTAGGGTTCTAGATTATTCTAGGGTTATGTATAAGATATTTACATGGAGTATTCTAGAGAGATTCCAATCTACATTAGTCTAGGTTTCTCTTGAATCTTCTAGAATCTTCCAGGCTTCTCTTGGATCTTCATGGAGAGTGTAGAGTATTCCGGTTAAATCTCAAGGATTCCACTCCTTTTGCACAGGACGTGACATAAAACTCACTTATCACTCGTCCCTGTATTTAAGAGACTGGCTCCTTGAGTTAATTCCCAGTTGATTCTCTTTTATCAAACACTACCGCAAATTTCAGAAAATTACGCCTCAAGATTTTGGAGTTTCAATCTCTTTCTTGCTATCTTTCATCAAACAGTGTTCACAATTTTTCAAGATTCTCATTCATTCTACAATCTTGGAATGCAATTAACCTCTAAGTACGTACATATAAACTTTTCAAAATTTTTTTGCAGTAAATTTTGCTTTTTATCTGTCTGATCCTTTCTGGTTTTTTTAGTTCTTTTCATCGCTAAGTTTGTCAATAAACAAATAAAGAAATCCAATAACCTCTACAAATAAATGATCGTAGATTCTTGAATGGGCCGGGTCTTTAATTAGCTTATTTTCTTTCACTTTCTTAATCTTGGTATTTGAATTTTTTTCTCTATACCCTCTTTCTTCTTCGTTTACAGAGATGACGAACCCATCAGAGAATCCAGCAAATGAACATTAGTTGCGCCAAAATTGGTATTCCCAGATCAAGGAAAAGAAGGAAACTTTATTGAAGCCTCAGATCTTCTTTTATACACTTGGATTACTACACAGTAAGAAGGGTAAAAAAATTTAAGTGATTGTTTCCAAAAATCATGTTAATGTCTAAGATTTATTTATTTTTAAAAGTATGTTAGTCTTAAACCGATGAACTATTAAGACCAAAAAAAAAAAAAAAAGACACATAATCATGTTTTGATCTGTGGGTAATTAGGGTTACGAATTAGTGCGGTCGTAGTTAATTTACAGTAACTTTTATGATTATCTCTAATTTAATTTTGTGCGTGAACCCTTTTCTTGAATTATAGTGATCATACTATGGTGGAAGACTTGCATAAAATCTATGTGATGGTGATTTGTCGTGGCGGTATGAAAAAGTGAGAAGCAACTAATTCAATTATATTCTTAGCTTTTACCTCATCTAATTCATGTTATTGCTTTTAGTTATCATTTTTAATATGCTTGATTTTCTATTATATATTCTATTACATTCTTTTTTGGTAATATTTTCTTTTTCTTTTACTTTTTTGTTTTTTGTTTGAGAAAATTGGTACTATTTTCTATTACATTTAGAAAGAAAAATGTTTCAACGATGCTGTACAGAGTATAAATTATGAAGGCATAAACACCATCCTTTTCCTTTCCACACACCCCAGGGGAATAATATAATATATACCGGTTGATAATACCATGATGACGCACCAACTGCAAGGCCCCACGTGTATTTGACAAGGGCAAAACTGGGAGATAATGAAATAGGAAAGGAAACAATACCATGTAGAAGAAACGCCCAGCTGGTAGGTTATGTGGCTACAAAACAATCTGGGTTGACAAGCCTTCAAACATCGAGATTATTATTATTATTATTTTTAAACTTCAAACTTTCAGATCTAAGATTTTTAATTTTTAATTAATTAATTTATTTCTTGCGAAAAACATACCAATCTAAAAGCAACTTCGTTGCATTTTAATATCTAATCATATATAGTATTTTTTTTAACCGATTGCATTTTTAAATCAAATTTGATATCAAATTTACAATTAGCAAATTTTAATAATATATTATATATAATAAAATTTATAAAATCCACACCATTTATTAATAAAATATAATTTTTTACTTATTTTTAATTGATAAAAATAAATTTCAATAAGATTTATTACCATTTACTACTTAAATTATTATAAATTTATTTTTTATTAATAAAAATAGATCTATTACTTTTTTTTGGGGTAATTGAAAAAAATAAATCTATTACTATTTAACAATTATTACAATCTGTTAATGCTTTTTTTAATATATACAATAAAAAAGCTAATATTAAAAATTAATATTGATATTAATATTTATTATAAAAAATTTATATCAATGTCAAATATTAAAAATATTAATTATAAAAATATTTATCGTTAAAGAAGATCTCTTTATTTTATAACTTTACAAGCAAAACCCGAGGTGTGAAGTGCATAACACGAGGCGGACTGGTGGGAGGCAGAGCCGCGGAGGAAAATAAAAAGACAAATATAAGAGGACAAATCTTAATTATTTTTTCGAGTGTTTAACATATATTATGAATAAAAACCTCATTCCAATCAACATCAAAGTCAAAGAAATTGAAGAAAATATCTGAAACATTGTACAGTTCGGCATAGGACAAAAAATTGGAATACGTCATGAAGCACCATCATCAGGAATCCGCAAAAACGGCACAATTTAAAGAAATAAATAAAGTAAATAACGAAAAGCTTTTTTTTCTTTTGAAAAAAAAACGAAAGGCTCTGGTGCACAACAAAGTGAAGAGTGTAGACGCATCGCGGCAACAGCCGCTAGGGCCCACATGCTGCATTGTTTATAAAAAATAAAATATATATATATATATATAAAAAAAGAAAAAAAAAACTCTTTTTGTTTCATTAAAAAGTGGAAAAATATAAAGAGTCATTCAAATATTTTCACGACATTGGAGATTCAATTCTCTCTTTAAAAAAAAAGAGCAATTATTAACTTCTTCTTTTAGCCTAAAAAAGAAAAAGCAATTATTAACTTCTTCTATTCACACGTGCATGTTCTTAATATATATTTTTTTAATCTTTTTGGTAATAATGGGGTACCAACTCTCCAAAACAATAAAACACCTACACACAAACAAATCATCATGAAGCAACCCCAATTACATCTTCAAATAAAAAGTTTCTGTTCTCGAAAGGCTGCCACGAAGGATTTCATTCCAAATTTTCTTTTTTGGTGTTTCATGCAGAATAATAACCAGTGCCAGTAGAAATATTGCATTCTTCTCTTTTAATGTGTCCACACACCAATCACATTAAAATCATTGTAAAAAAGGGTGCATATAACGGGGACGTATATAAGAAGAATTTTGCTTTTTGTTATCATTGATGATGATGGTTAATGTATATGATAAATTTTAATTAGAAATATTTAAATATATATTTTTATATTAAAATTTTAAAATTAAATTTTTTAATAATAATTTTTTAAATTATTATTTTACATATAAATTTTATTGATAAATTGCATTTTTTCATATAAAGGGATTATAAAAGGTAGGGGCAGTCCCATTGAAGGGAAAGCTTTTCTCTCGACTATTTAGTTCTCTAGTTTGTAGTCTGATTTGCTAAGCTAATGGAGTTGAGTTGGGCAAAAATTTCCTGTTTCAACAATGAATGTGGCTAGCTTTTTTGCATATGCAATTTGTTTTGCCTTTCTGATCCACTTCTTTCTAGGTTTTTTAGCTTTTTATTTTCCCAAGTTTGTTTATGATATAAAGACTAGAAACTCCATGATAGATCATATATGTTCTTGAATGCTGTCTTTGTCTGCTTTTGCATTCTTGAACCTTTGCTGATTGTTTCTCTGTCTCTCCTTCCTTCATTTACAGAGATGATGACAAAGCCTTTAAAGAAGCCGGGAATTGAAATACCAGATAATGGGAATCAAGGGAAGCACAAAATTTGCAACTTTGGGCGTTGCCTTATTGAGAGGAGCTGTAGTGAAACGTCGCCTATTCTATCATACACTCAAAGTACTACGAAAAACCATGAGTAAAACCTATCAATATGTCATTTATATGTCATTTACCAAAACCATGTTACATCTTTAATTTTTCTATTCCTATTTATGGTTTTTTTTTCCCCCCCTTTTTCTTTTTGAAAGGATCAAGGAGTATGAAGATTCTTAATCATGTTTTTGGTCCTTTTAATGATGTTTGGGTAGATGGGAAGAGAATAATAAAATCAGTTGGGAATTTTTGTAGCATAATGATACATCCTTTTTAAAATACATGATCACAAGTTATTTGGCATATAATTATCATTGCTTGTATTGTACAAGCATGCAAATTAATTGGAAGAAATTAAAAAACACTGAAAATCAGTTGAGTTAGCATTCTTATAAATGTTGCTTGTACTTAGAGAACAATAGTCATATAACCTACGCGATCCATTACTCATAAGAAGTCCATTGTGTCGGGATTAGTTTCCAGAAGATGCCGTTTGTTCCAACAGATGCTATGACAATAGCATTGGTCCATAGAGTTCAATTGAGGCATGTATATATAACTATTAACACAAAGTCATTTTTAAAAACGACCATCACTATCTTATTCCTTTTATTTGTCTATATTATTCATCCTTAGTGTATATGTATTTGGCAAAAGTATGTGATTCTTTTTTTTTTTTTTTTTTCTTAAAGCTTTTTTGTAATGCCACGACATGTGATTCAGAAATATACTTTTTGGTAAATACAAATATTCGGAAAGATACTTTGGTAGCAATTCTATCCAACCAGGCGGTTGGTTGCTGAATTAAAAAACCAAAAAGAAAATTTGTGTACGGACAAAACTCAGCATTAAAATGGCGACGATTATTTTATTGATTTTATTAGTCTTTTAGTGTGTACGGACTCGATCTCATTTTTCTTTTTCTGATTTTCGTTTTAATCCAATATTTACCACCGTCTTCTCTCAGTCTTCACTCTTAATATTCCCAGGCTCGCTTGCAAGAGCGCCTGCAACTCCTGCTTTTCTATTTTTTTTGGCTTGAAACTCCTGCTTTTCTTCTTACTCGCCTATAAAAACAGCAATATTAGATTCAACTTCTGCACCTGCCACCCCCTACATTCATAAACCGTCCTTAGCCCTCAGTCGTTAGTTCCGTCCCTCTGCTTGGCTGTGTTTTCCACCCCTCTAAGTTCCGCCGCAGGAGTTGCCTTCTATTTCTCATCCGTCTGAGGCTAACGGGACCTGAGGTAATATTTTCGCCATAAACTTATTCCTGCTTTTAAGGATTATGCCCATGTTAAATAAATAAATAATTTATGGATTTAGTATAATTAATTAGTGGGCATATTTATACTGAAATTGATTTATTTTTATTATTTTGTAATAGAATCTTATTCATATATTCTCTATATATTCCGGTTGATACATTGGAAGATTAATTTTTTTTTTTTTTATAAATCCATTGATTTATTTATATTTTTTTATTATTATTATATTATTAAATTATTATTATTTTGGTGTGCGTTACAATTAATAGGTAAATCTGATTTGCAGAGACTATAAAAAATTTAGTACAATAAACAAATACATATCGTATTTTTGGCATTAAGGTTTTCAGAAATTATTAAGAGTAGTATGTTCATAAGCGCTATTTTATATTGTTTTCTATTTTATAGGATTAAAAATTTAATTTATCAATGATTGAATTTGAAAGTTAATAATTTATATTTTAATGGAATTCATTATATATATTTTAAATCCTTAAATTCTAACAATCCATTCTCAAGTTCAATCTCTTACCTCCTTAACTGCACAGTTATATATGTATATATATATACACCTTTTGAGTGTTTTCTCGGATTCTTTTTTTTTTTTTTAAGGGAAAAAAAGCTTAATAGTTAGTATTTTTACTTTTATATTTATTTTCAATTGTTAATGAGGCTACAAATCCATATTGATTGATGATGAAAAAATTTCAGGAAATACTGGAAAAAACAATTCGTGCTTGGGTCCCAAAGAGGATGTTTGGATGAGGCTGCAACATTTCATGAAGTGGCATTCAATGCCACCAGATTGATTGTTAAACCTGAATTTGTTGTCATAGAGACAAACAGAGTAAAAATTGTTATAAGGGAATATGACAACATGACAGTGTAATACTTTATTTGATAACCTCATTTATATAATTATTTATTGGTTTGTTATCTTATTATTTTTGATTTTTTGTTTTCCAAACCTTCCTTCAATGAGCTGAAATTTGAAACGGTGAAGCAGTGATAGACCAGATATGTGCTCTAAATAATACAGAGCGATTGGGAGATCAAAGGAAAAATATTAGAGATAGGTACGGAAATTTTTGGATTATAAAGGACAAGGAGGGGTTTGCCCTTTGGATATATGGGCTTATTAAGAAATTTGCAGTTCAGGGATGCATGGGAATCTTCCTATACGGTTCAACTTTTGTCGGTGCTCTCATCTTACTGGCATTGATTTGCTATTATGGTTCCTATGCATTGTTTCCAGAACGGGTAGAGTCGATGGAGAAACAAGTAGTGTATGATAAGTGGAAAGATTTGAGGGAAAAAGAGTTCTAAAAGTGGTTGTAAAAGGGGAAGGATATGATTTGGTCGTTTTTCAATTGGCTTTGCAAGCTTATTGGAATGAAAAAAGTATGATCGAAATGACAATTACTTTGTAGAGCAATTACATATTTTGTCTGTTTTAGTTTTTCATGGTGGTGTTTGACCATTCTTGCCAGCTGGGGCTCCATTTTCTGGATAAGAAATTTATCAAGTTGTAAAATTTTCTTTGCGTGTGATTATTTCTGTTTCACACCAGTAGTAAATGAGCTTTTTGCTTTGTAGTTGACACATTGTGTTATTTAAAATCTTGTTTTAGTCTTATAACATTTGCTGCATCATGAGCAATCATTTGGGAAGATGTCAAATCTGGAACAGGGCAAAGGAAGATGTCAACAGTAGTAGACAGCTTGTTCATTTCTTCTTCTTCTTTTTTTTTTTTTTTGGGGGGCAGATATTAGACTTCTTAATCAGCTCGTTTATTATATATTTATTGCTATAAATGTATTTATTATGTAGTTTATCAGTAAAAATTTAAATTCAGTTACATAGAAGCCTTTAAACCAATGAGAAAAATTTATATGCACCCGGTTGTATGGGTTCTGTGGAGTGCATTATTTTAAAAAACTTGTTATGGCTTGCCTCAAGGTGAGGTACACAAAAAATGTCCCAAGTTTTAAAATTTGGGATATTACTCCTATGAGGCACATGCTTCAAGAGATGTGCCACACACACCCCAGGCATAGAAATGTGCTTTCTTACGCCTTGAATAAAGAAGTATATCTGTCATAGATATAGTTAAATCTAATCTTTTTTAATTCTTTTTATAAAAAAATTCTCTTATCTTTATAAATTATTATTTATTAATTAGAAGTTATTTTATATTGTATATTTATCTATAATATATTAATTTTATAGTTATATAAATTTTAATTGGTTTATTTTGCAATTTAAAAATTATTTATATTTTTATCTTTTAATTTCATATCAAATTAAACATATATTTAATTTTTGAAAAGTTTAGGCCTCAACGCGTAGTATTTTGGCCTTGCTTTATAATAATGAAATGCATCATCTTGTGCTTTTACCTTTTAAAACATTCACATTCACGGTGTGATGACATGATGGTGTGATACCAGCATTTCATACAAGATTTTCTCTAAAATGGCTTTCGGTTTAGCAAAGTTTGCATGGTCAAGGACAAAGCTAGTGAGCGTGACCATGGCTTCCAAGGTTTTTAATTTTTTTTTTATATTATATATATATATATACAGTGCATTTACAACGCGATAAGACTACACTCTATCCATCTGGAACAAAAACGTTTTTAATTTCACAGCAGTTGGATTTGAATTTTGGATCTGGACGGATGAGATTGAAGGTGGGCTCACGTGTGAAATTCTTGGCAAATCTCCCTTTCCCGCTCGCAAAACACCACATCAGGTCGCAAATCTTCACTCGCACCAGCTCTCTGATTCCCCACACCATCTCTGACCAGCTCGTACAAAATCCAGTTCCTTTCCCCTGCTTGCAAAACTCAGACCACCATCTCTTCTTCTCTTCTCCCCGTTCTGATTCCCACACTAGCATAGACCAACTTTCACCACTATCACTATCAGCTAAGAGTGTTGGTATGGCTTTCTTATTTTTTTTCCCTTTTTATTTTAATTATTTTCATTATGTTTTGATAGAGAAACAATAGGAATTTAGTTCTTAATCTCTAATACCCCTTTTTCTGTTTTTCCATAGTTGTTTATAGAACCAGGAGTCAAGCATTTCAAGGTTTGGCCAATCCCAATGTATGCATCCAAACAAGGCTTCCAAATGTTTAGTGCCAATATTATTGGTTAGAATATGGTCAAAGATATTGTAGGTATGTAATTGATGGTTGAATAATGTCTTTTGGCATAGGAAGTATTTAGATTTAGATATTGATGTTCCACTTTCACTTCCAAGGCATTATTAAGTTGTTATTTAGATTTTGTCGAAATTTTGGATGTGCCTGAATAATATGCTGATTAATTCCTTTTCTATGCATAAAAAAAAATTATAAATAAATATAAAAGCCTTATTTATTTATTTATTTATTTTTTATGCATTCTGTTTAATGTTATGCATACAAGATGATTCTGTACATAATCCTTTTTTGTCTGAAATACTGATGCTATGCTCATAGAAGTACTTGAGATGGTTTCTAATATGCTTGAAGACATTAAGTGTGGGCTCTATGTGAAAAGGAGAGATAAGAGATTGTCCCTTCATCTAAAACCTAAGTTTTACTGCTTAAAGAAATAATTTTGGATGATTGCAGATAAGATTATGGGGTTCGCAATCTGACTGGCCTATTGTAGAAGTGGGGAGAAATATAATTAATAGAAAACTTATTTACTCTTTTTATTTGAAGGAGTGGGGGACAAGGTGTTTGTCTTTTTACTAATCTATAGTTTTAATAGTTAATATGCCTTGAGGAAGTAGTTGTGGACCCCAAACTTGTCTAATTAGGTACAAAAAAAGATGATTAATGAATAACTAAAGTATGGGGAGTTCTTTATTTGTGGTGTCTAATACTTGTAAAGGCTATGTTCCCTTTAGTCATCTGTGGGGTCAGAAAAATTGCTGATCTTCGTTCCAACACATTTTACTTTTTCCCTCTCAAAGTAAAAAAATAAAAAAATAAAAACAAGGGAAAAGAAATACCTTTCTCTACTTTGGAGTTATTCCTATTAGGAATTTGCTAACCTCTATTTAGGTGTGTTTGTCAATGGATAGATTGGTATCTCAAAAAAAGACCTAAAAAGTCTTGAGCTAGATGAAGAACACAGAAATATCCTATGGGACATTGATAATCGAAAAAAAAAAGGAAAATGCTCTGAGGAATAGGATGCTCAATGCTGTGGTAAATTCTGCAGAAAACAAAAAGCTTATATTTTGTTTGTTGATTTTGTAGAAAACTATATTATTTTCCTGGGATTCTGTCATTGGTTGGTATATTTGTTAACTAGGACAAAAAAGCCATAGTACAAACTAGTACAGAAAAACTTAAGAAAACAAGCTTCAAAGAAACAGGTATTCAAATTTTATTTTAGGGCATATTTTATTTGCATAATACTATTTTTCCTAAAACCTTAAATATATAAATATTTCAATATTGTCCAAATAGGCCTACCATGCCACTCCATGTTTTCAGTGAAGAATTAACTATTTTCTTGCCTTGATATTAACACTAGAAATTATATTATTAAATTAAGTAGCAAAAAAAGGCTCAAATACTGCTTCTTTGAAACTATAGATATCCTTAATTTATTTGGTAGTGATCGGTCTCTAAAAGCCAGCAAATAATCGTCTTTAATACTCATAAAAACACCAAAAAAAAAATATGCCCAACAACCCAAAATGTTAATTGAGTGGGTAAGAAAAATGCAAAAATGTATCAAACTCCTGCAACCACATTAGTATAGGCTTCAACCTATGTATTCATATTACTTATTAACATGCATTCTCAGAAAGTGAATTCAGAAAAAGCATGGATGTATGCATGTTGTTTTTCTTTCTTGGTGTATAAATACTGCTGTTCATGCGAACTATTTACTTGTGTTTTAACATCTTTTTTTTTTTTTTTTTACATTCTTTTTTTTACTAAAATACCTGTGTATAAACATCAATCTCAATAAATAAAATATCAATTATTCTTTACTTCATTGTGTGGCCTGGTACAAATTGATGGCTTAATATGTTTTTCCTGTATGCACGTTGTTTTTCTTTCCTCGATATTAACACTAGATTTTATTGATTAATCATGCCACTCAAAAAGCAGACCTCTTGACAATCTGCACTCTCATTAAACTTCTGTTGTTCTTCAGATCCCCTTAATTAGAGTACTTTTCAATGTCCTAATATAGCAATATATTGTATTGAGCATTTATATGTTTATATATGTCGTAATTTCTTTCCTAATATGATATGTCAATTTATCTTATAGATTTCAAAATAGTGGCTGGTGACAGAAAAGGCAAAAGCACAGTTGGAAAAATTCAGGGCAATGACAGATGATGGAAAAGCTAAAGCAGACAACGCTTCTGTTGAACTAAATTGTACAGAAAGGCCAATATTCATGGCAATGATCAGGTAGCTTTAATATTTAACACGGTCTGAATTTCTTAAATGATTAAACCATATTCTTTGCAGGACGTTGTCTTCATTTATTGACTATGTTATCATGTATATATGCAGTAAGGTTAGAAATTGTTATAGTTTTGCTTTGCTACCTATCAGGTTAGAAATTGACTAGTAGGAAGCTCGTTTGAGTGCAATTAGCTCTGCAATGTTGGAAACATAAATGTAGACAGTTAGCAACAAATTCTGATCCTATAAGAGTTGAAGAAATTTCCTTACTGTCATGTTCGAAATCTATTGATGATGTTTACATTCCTCAAGTGTCTGAAAACTGCAAACCAAAGGTTGGACAAGAGCTTGAATCGATAGATGAGGCACATGAGTTTTACATTAAGTATGCAAAAGAGGCTGTGTTTAATGTTCATAGCAATTCTAATAAGAGATGTAAAGATACAAATGAAGTTATAAGGAACGAATTTGTGTGTTATAAGGAAGGAGTATTTTCTATAAAGGAAGGTGAGAAAAAAATGCGTCGGGGGAAGAAAAGAGAAAATTGTAAAGCAAAACTTGCAGTGGTTAGGTCTAAATTGGGGAAATATGTCATAAGTTTATTTGCTGAAGAACATAGTCATCCATTATTAACCCCTCGAAGAGTGCATTTATTGAGGTCACATTGTAGTGTGTCTGAGGCCAACAAATCACTAGCCTTGCAGTTTTCAGTAGCAAATGTGCCAACTCACCAACAAATAAGTATTCTTGAATTTAAAGCTGGAGGTATAGAGAATATTGGATGTATGAAGAAGGATATCTATAACCATGAAACTGAGTTGCGTAATGAAATGAGAGGACAAGATGTAGAACTATTGAAGGAATACTTCCTAACTGAGCAAGAAAAGGATCCATAATTAATTTTTGAAATAGTAAATGATGATTGTCAATTGAAGCGTTGTTCTTGGGCTACTTCAATTTCCAGAAAGAGCTTATGGATGTTTTGGTGATGTAATTGTATTTGATACAACTTACAACACTAATCAGTATGGTATGATTTTTACCCCTTTGGTTGGGGTTAACAATCATGGTTAAATAGTGCTATTTGCATGTGCATTTTTAAGTGATGAGAAAACTGAATTGTTTGTTTAGTTGTTTGACGTATTAAAAAAGAGCATACCTACTAACAACCCAAAGATGATTATCACCGATCAAGATCATGCAATGACGAAGGTTATAGCTCACAACTTACCAGATACATTTCATAAGTATTGTAGTTGGCACATATTTGAAAAGTTTTCTATATATTTGAATGCAATTACTTACAGAGATTTTTATAAGGAATTTCGATAATGTATTTGGGAATTAGAATGCCCCGAAGAGTTTGAAAGAAAATGGACGACTATCATTGAGAAGGCAAGCCTATATGACAATGATTGGTTAAGGTCAATATTTGAAATACGTAACAGATAGATGCCTGCATATGTGAATGATATATTCTCGGCTGGAATGTCAAGTAGCCAACTTGCAGAAAGCTCCCATGCATTCTTTAAGAAATATGCTTCGAAGAAGAACTTATTGATGGATTTCCTACTTCGATTTAATAGGGCACTTGCATATCAACGTCTCAAAGAGTTAGTTGCTAATCACATTGATATTAATGAGAAGCCTATTTTAAAATTGCCATTGGAAATGGAAAAGCAAATGGCTGAGATTTACACACGCAAAATTTTTCTTAAGTTTCAAGATGAGTTGTGGCAAAGCTTAGTATTAATGCCATAACTTGTGCGTGAAAATCATACCCATAAAATATATATGGTCTAGAGCAGTCCTCATGAAGGTGATCATAGAGCTTGGAAAATTGCTTATGACAAAGGTTTGAACTATGCATATTGTAGTTGTAAGAAGTTTGAGAGTCAAGGAATCCATGTAGTCATATTTTGGCATTTTTGTGACTCTTTGGTAATATTCCTTTGCCAAATAAGCATATAATGAAAAGGTGGACTAGAGTTGAAAAATCTCAAATGATATCCGATAAGCAAGGTGTAGAGATAAGTGGAAAAGATACTTCAATGTTGATGTGGCAAGCTAAACTATTCCAACTAGCTTCAGAGGTCATTGGCAAAGCCCTTACAAATGAGAAGTCAAGTGTAATTTTGAATGATAGTCTTCAAGGTTTGTTTGAGAAGTTTAACTCCGTAGGTGGCAGCATGAAGAGTGGAGGCATGTCTGTAAAAGGTAGTAATGTTCATGATACAACTTTGAAAGATCCATCTCAAGTGAGGGCAAAGGGATGTGGACGAAGATTAAAAAGTGGGAATGAGATAGCAAAAAAACAAATAGCAAAGTATAGAGGTCGACATTGCATTGGATGTGGAAAAATTTGAGAATCACATGACAAAAGAAACTGTCCAATCCTCAACAATCGGTAATAAATTTATACATTCATTATTTCTTATTTTTATGCAATTGAAATGATCATACCATATGCAAACTATTATTATTTCTGTGTAGGCCCTCACAAATTAGGGATATTCCTAAACAAAAATTGGAATTTCCATCACAATGTGATAGTTTTACTTCTACAGGTATGAACGAGATGTCTTGCTTTGTTTTAAATTATCCACATTACGAATTGGGGATAATCCTCATCTAATAACTTACTTCGTTTTTGGCAGGTCAACATTAGAAAACTAAGGGATGACCTTTGTGTGTGACCAACTATTATGCAACAACTTTGTGGAAATATAACTTCTCTTAGTCTCCAATGCTTGTTGTCCTGGTTTTTTTTTTTTTTTTGTTTTTTTTGTTTTTTGTTTTTGTCATATTGCAATAACTATCAGCTTAGTTACTAAAAGAGAGTTGAGTTATGATAATAGACTCCTTAAATTTCCATGTATTGGAAACATAAAGTCTTGTTTGATTATTTGATTGAATGTATGCTAGTTTGCCGTTTATTTTGCCAATGTGGTTTACTTCAGTTAGAGGAAAGAGAAGCTGGAGAAGTCATCCTCATTTTGAACAATCTTAGCTTCTAGTCTCCTTATCTGACAACTTTATAGTCATATTGATACAGGAAAAACATATTAGGCCATCAATTTGCACCAAGCCACATGATGAAGTAAAAAATAATTGATATTTTGTTTATTGAGATTGATGTTTATACACAGGTATTTTAGGGAAAAAAAAAGAAAAAAAAAAGACAAAGATGTTTATACACAGGTAAACAGTTCACATGAATAGTATGCATAAACAGTATACGTGAACAGTACGTGTGAACAGTGGTATTTATACACCAAGAAAGAAAAACAACATGCATATAGGAAAAACATATTAGGCCATCAATTTGCACCAGGCCACATGACGAAGTAAAGAATAATTGATATTTTGTTTATTAAGATTGATGTTTATACATAGGCATTTTAGTAAAAAAAAAAACATGATGTTTAAACACAGGTAAACAGTCACATGAACAGTACACATGAACAGTGTTATTTATACACCAGGAAAGAAAAACAACAAGCATATATCCATGCTCTTTCTGAATTCACTTTCTGAGAGTGCATGTTAATAAGTAATATGAATACATAGGTTGAAGCCTATACTGATGTGGTTGCAGGAGTTGGATAAATTTTTGCATTTTTCTTCCCCACTCAATTGACGTTTCGGGTTGTTGGGCAATTTTTATTTTTATTTTTATTTTTTGGTGTTTTTATGAGTATTAGAGATCAATTACTACCAAATAAATTAAGAATATCTATAGTTTTAAAGAAGCAATATTTGAGCCTTTTTTTGCTACTCAATTTAACAATATAAATTCAACAAAATGTTACTAGAATCTTTTATTACAATTACTCATTTAGTACATTTCCATGTTACTTTTATCAGCCTCCAACTTCATATAGCCACAAACCAAAACCAGTGTTTTCATAGAAAACAAAGTCTGAAATGTGGATACATATATCATACATGTTACTTTCATAAATTACCAACCAAAAAAACGCATATATTACTTGACTACATCACTAGGCAAACATTTTAAAGAAAATAAACAATAAAAGTACACGCACTATAACAGTCTTAATGTCATATTGGTTACTCATCTTAGTATTTTTCTAAATTGCTTCAAGAATATTATTAGATTTCTACACTTGCAAAGATAAACACCGAATTTCACCGATAAGAATATCTATTTTGTCAAGTTTGGCTTCCCCTTCTTTTGCCCAAATGAATTTACCACAACATTTTTCCTGTGTCAAGTAAACACATTCAATGTTAATTATTTTATAAGCAAAAAGAAATGAAAACTTAACGCATTAACAATTATATACGACTTGTTATCCATCTAAGCATTTCTAGAATTGACGATTTGGATTCTTAGCTGTCTTTAATGTTTTCAAATGCATATATTGGTCACATGAGCACATCCGGATTGGCTAACCATCACTAGTACTTGTTGACATGATTACACAACTAGTTTCCAGCTTGACTTCCAAATAAGATAAGGCAAGATTTAATAACCTATAGAAAGGCAAAAGACATATATAATAAACTCTAGTTCTCAGACAGTCAGATGGGGTAGGCTAATTTCAGATGTCATGAGAGATGTACACAGTACAATATCAACACGGCTAAGCAATAACTTGTAAAGTCACAACAAAAGAACTCCATATATTGTAGCTCAGTTTAAAAAATCCTGCAACTTTGATAAAGAAATATTTATTTTATGTCCTGTTGCTCCACTTTCCTTTTGTTCCAACTGAAACAATGCAAAGAAATTGGATTCCCACTTTCGAACATTTAACCCATGCCACCCAAATGATCAACTATACAAACCAAATGGAGGTAACGAAGGGATAGTGGGACATAATAACGATAAAAAAGGCACAGAGAGACTTTTTTTTTCCTTCTATAATTGAAATATACCATCGCCATCCACAGAAGTAAACAAGCATAATCAATTGGAACTATATATATGGTGATAGACAACAAATTTATCTAGCAAAACAAAATCCAGCAACTAGATTATTTCTTTTGTAACCAATAAATTCTTTTGATAGAAAATAAACATTGTGTGTAAGAAAAAGGAATACATTTCCAAAAGAAAAAAAATTGACAAATCAATGGGGAAAACATAGATTTTAACCGATGTAAACTTATAGGAAGAGTGCACAAGAAATAAATAAGAGATGTAAGGCATGATTTAAATCTAACATATCAAAGAAGCATAAGACAAAAAAGCAAATAGAAAATGAGAGTAGATGATCTTTTGGTGCAGCACATAAATCTAAAAACAGAGGATGTACAAGTCAACCCAAAAAACTATAGGAGAAAGCATCTTGTTCTTTTGGACCGGATGGATGTGGTGCGGTCAGACCTGATAGTAGACGGTCTGTGCAGCTAGAAATCTATCAACATTTTGTGATATATAAAGATGGTAGAAAAGTATACCATTCAGATCAGACAATGCAACATCAACAGTTCCTCTAACTATTCATATAATTTAATGAAGTAACAAAGAACATCCAGTAATTCAAGAGAAAGGCGAAATCAAGAGAATGAATTCACAGAAAACTAGAAGTTATTCTCTCTGTCAGGATAGTACACTCCAAAATGAGAGTACAGCAAAGGGCAATGAAAATAAATGCTTTACAAAACAACCTTTGGTTTTCTCCACCTTGACCCAAAGATTGAGTTGTTACTCTTGGGGTTATAATTATGTACATTGCAAAAGCCTTATAGTCTTCCAAATACTTAACCAGACAATTCAACTGGATTCTAACATTATATGGAATATCAATGCCAAAAGGATAAGTGGTAAAAAATAAAAATATAAATAAAATAAAAAAATATTTTTCATAAAGTATTAATGTGACCAGCAACCTACGATATACCAGTACCTTCATCACGAGTAACATGCATAGAAAGTTTAGGGCTTCAGCAGAAGCCTTGCTATGGAACTTAAACCCCCAACTAAAAATTCCACCTTTTAATCACTATCTTCTTCTTTCTAACTATAATTTGGTATCAAAATTGTGCACGCAAGGATTTGATTCCCAAAAAAAAAAAAAAAAAAAGCATCTTGCCCTAACTCCGACAAATGGGGCTAAGAATTTCACTTGCATAGAAGCCCTATCCATTTCTCATATCACATTAAAATTCAAGGAACATGAATCAAAATATTCATATATACTAACCTTAAATCCATAGTCAAAAAACCAAAATCCAAACAAAAAGTTTCAATTTAAAGCCAATTAAGAAAATAATAATAAAAAAATCATCACGTTAATTACACGAGCATACCGTTAGAAAAACACATTAGAAAAAAAAAAAAAAAGCGAAGAACAGATCAGAGGCAGCAAAAACAGTAAAAATTATTGGCGATCCAAAAAAAAAAAAAAACTAAGAAGTAAAATTGGCGGAAACAAAAACAATCGAAACAAAAGGGTAAAAGAAAAAGAGAAAGAATAACAAACCTAAATAGATCGGCTTCAGGAATCAATATGAGATTGGATTTTTTGTTTTAGGAATTTGATATTTGATTGGGTCGAGAAAATCAACAGACCGGCATGACAATACAAATAAATGAGGGAGCTGGTGTGGGGAATCAGAGAGCTGGTGCGAGTGAAGATTTGCGACCTGGTGTGGTTTTTTGCGAGCGGGAAGGGTAGATTTGCCAAGAATTTCACACATGAGCCCACCTTCAACCTTAGCTGTCCATACCCAAAATTCAAATCCAACGGCTGTGAACTTAAAAAAACATTTTTGGTCCGGATGGATGGAGTGCAGTTTTACCGCACTGTAGACGTACTGTATATGTATATATATTTAAAGGAAACTTAATTAATATTTGCGAAGATAATATTTTGATCCCTTAAATAAGGTTAATATATTAACTAATAAGGTAGTTATGATATTTTGATTTAGATAATTTAGTTTTTTTTTTAATCAAAATTTTCACGGTAAATTAATAATCAACATTTATATTATAATTAATTATTAAATTGAAGTGTTTATGTATTTTTCCTTTTATGCTTTTAATTTTAAATATATAGTTTTCATATTTTCTTGAAATTATGTTCAATTAGGTTATAGTATTTTGTAACAAAAATAAATATCTAAAAATAAAACTTATCTAAATATATTTTTTCTTCCCAAAGAGACAAACCATGCAATTTTTTTTTAAAAAAAAATTCAATATTAACAATTTGTCTGTATTTATTAACCTATCAATTGGGCTTAAAGACCAATTTACCAATAAAATAAAACAAAATAACTAAACTTTTTAGAGGATACATTAACCAACTAAACTGTAGACCTAAATTTTTATATGGTTTCATATAATATTGTAATGAATCAATAATATATGATAAGTAATAAATATTTTATATTGAATGTGTGTATATAAATTTATATAAATTTATATAATTTTAATAAATAAATTTATATTTGTTAAAAAAAAAAAAAAATGGGCCCCAAAGATTGTTTTCTAGCTCCGCCCTTGAATTGGACAAAGATTAACAATAGAGGTTAACCCAAATCTAAAAGAGTTTTTGGTAAAGGAAAAGAAAGCGATTAGATGATGGATGAGAAAAATAAAAGAGAAAGAAGAAGATGAAATAGGTTTTACCAATTTCTTAGAAGCAGAGGAATTGATGAATGAAAACCAATTTCTTAGAAGCAGAGGAATTGATGAATGAAAGCTAACTCCGAACCTATTCTATACATGGCTTGCCCACAACTGCAAACACGCAATTATTACCCACGATTATATAAATGCAAATCGTTCTTTATTGGGTTGGTTCTAGGATTAAAAAATAAAAAATTTAAAAAAAGGTTACGTTAGTAGTAATACGTGCTGATGAATTAAGGGTAATAGTGTCTTTTTAATGGATGGCATCACGAGCACATAGACGGCAGGCTTTTACTTTGAACAAATACACATGGGCTAAAATAGATCTGGGCTTTGGGCTTGGTTCAGTTCGGCTTTAGAGGAAGGGCTGAACTAACAAAAATTTCCATTTTGTGTGGGTTCTTTTATAATTGTTTGTTTGTTTATTTTCTTTATTTATAGTTGAATATTCATTTACTAACATAAACAAATTTGTATTTATTTATCATCGATCCGCTGCGTATGAGGCAATCAAAAAATAGCTAAGACTCTCTCTCTCTCTCTCTCTCTCTCTCTCTTATTATTTTTTTTTTCCTTCTTTCAGATTAAAAAAAAAAAAAAAAAACTGAAAACATTCTTTACAACATAAACGAAAGAGAAAAAGTCTAAATGACTTATATTAGAATATAATAAAATTTAGGGTGTGTTTGTTTTTTTAACAGTTATAAGTGTGTCTTAAGTCTAAATAAAGTAATTTTTAAGTGATTAAACATTTTTTTTCTTTTTCAAGAAAAAGAAAAATACATCAAGTACATAAGGATATGTTTGACTATGTTTTCTGTTTTCGAAACATTATTTTCAAAATAGAGAATATAAAACTATTTTCTGCTGTTTAATGAGAACAATGAGTCTTTCGCCATTAATACTTGAAAACAATTTTCAAAACTAAAAAACAGAAAACATGTTTGGCTAAACAATTTTTAAATTTTTTTTTTTTAAGTTTTCATTTTATTCTACTTTTTTTTAACATAAAATCAACCTCTTTTTTTTTTTTTTTTTTTGTTTACATACAAGGAACCTTATATATAATATATATAGCTATAATATATATATATATATATATAATTCATTAATATATATATATATATATAATATCAAAATATAATATAACATTTATTTTCTGATGAACTTTTTTTTTAATTATTATTAATTGATTAACATTATATATAATATTTATAGCTATATATATATTTTTTGGGAATATTTCATCTAAACTCACATGTTTGAATTAATTTCAATTTAGTCTCTCAAATTTTAAAAATTACAACTAGGACTATTATAGGGGATATAGACAAAATTATTTTGAAAGGTGTAAATGAAATAGCAGGAAATAAAATGAAGACTATTTGAAACTTGAGAGGAGATAATGACATTTTTAAAACCTTAGGGATTAAATTGAAATTAATGCTAATCTAAAGAAGTTTATATGAAATTTTTTCCTAATTTTTTTGTTGATTATATGTATTTCATCAATATTTTTATTGATGAGACAGAATTGCTAAATAATGCAGTGCATTTGTTCAAATAGCTTGTTGATTTATCAAGGATATAAAAAAAAGGATCATCATGATTAGCATTAACATGTGCATTTTTGGCCTCTAATTCCATCTCATCATATGTATTAGATGGGTCATTAATAGATGGATGACAAAACGCTCTAGTGGTAGTCAACTTGTTAAATATAATATCTAATAGCTTGTAATGCTCACATCCTTTCTTTTAAAATGAAGTTGCTTTAGGGTGTGCTTAAATGAATAAATAATATATTCATCAACAATAATAATAAAAATAATAATAGTATATTGTATATCCTCAAATTATTGTACATATACCCATATATAGTTTTGCCACATTTCTTTTGTAACATTCATCATATTAGTTTGGTTCATTATTATTGATTCATTCACATTATAATATATGTTTATATCTTCTTGATACTGTTGCAGAGAAAAGATAAAAATAAAAATAAACAATAAAAAGAAAAAAAAAATAAATACAGTAGGAGATAAGGGGGGAAAAAGAACAACTTATAGAAAAACAAAAAAACAATGAAAAAGAAAATGTAAAAATTAAAAAATTAAAAAAAAAAATCTGATAGAAATGAAAAATAAGAAAAAAAATAATGGAATAAAAGAAAAATGGAAAATTAGGATAAAGAACAAAATAGAAAAGAGAGAGAGAGAGAGAGAATATTTGATAAGGAAAAAGAATAAAATAGCAAAATAAATAATTGATATAAGAAATATTTGTGCCAAAAAAAAAACTGATAAAAGAAGTAAGATAAAAAAATAAAAAATATAAGAAATATAAAACTAGTAGGTATATAACGAAAGAAAGGAAAATAAAAAATAATAATAAAAAATAATTGATGTAATTTATAAAGAATTATAAAGAAGAAAAGAGGAATAGCTATTATTTTAAATTGTTCTATTAAAAAATTTTAAAAAAAAAGGAAGATAAAATAAGAGAATAAAAAAATTTTATTGGATACATTTATCAAAATATAATATTCTATCTTTCTCTCTCTACAATTTTCTCTCTCTGAGATATTCCAAAGAATTGAAGTAATGTTTAATTTTATTTGATACATTTATCAAGGCATAATATTCTAGCTTTCTCTCTCTAAGATATTCCAAAGAATTGAAGTAATGTTTTTTCTCTATAACTTTCTCTCTATAAGATAGAGAAACGCAGACTAATGAAAAACAATAAAGAAAACAAATTAAAATACTATGTATTTTATTATTTTCAAAACAGGTGAAAACATCATTTTATTGTTTTTCATTTTTTTTTTCCATTTGTTTTCTAAAATTGTTTTTGAAAACCGATGGCCAAACAGGTAATTTTTGTTTTGAAAACAGTTTTCTATTTTATAGAACAGAAAATAGTTTTAAAAACAGGTGGTTAAATAGATTTCAAATTTTTTATAATTATCTCAACTTATCGATTTTGTAGTAATAAAATTAACATCTTATAACAATACTAAAATCAACAAAGAAACTAATTCAATCCTTCACTTGTTGATGATGAGTTAAAATTACTTGAGAAATATAAAGAACTTTTACTAGACATACCTCTCAAAGACTGTCTTCAACATCCAAATCAAAATTTGAATTGTTCATTCTAAAATTCTTATTCACTGAAAAATTCAAAATTTGAAGAGTGATTTAGAATTCTAGATTTGACAGGGGTAATTTTGAATATAAAAATTTCAAAAACACACTCATACATTTGCCAAATAAGTGAAAAGTTTAAATTTTTAACTTTTTCAAATAGGATGAAAATATCTTATATTAAGTGGAACAAACAAATAAAAATAAAAAGGAATATAACTTAAAATAAATCAAATTAAGATATAAGTGAAAAAAAGAAAAGAAAGAAAAAATAAATCAAATTAAGATATAAGTGAAAAAAAGAAAAGAAAGAAAAACAAACAGATCTACAAAAGAAGAAGAAAAACACACTTATAAGATTTTGATTTTAAAGTCATTTAAAGTTGGCTGCACAGGAAAACACATTTAATCAATACTAAATTTCCTAATATTAAATTATATATATTAATTGAAAAAGCATAAGATACAATACATATATATATATATATTATATTTTTTGCTTAAAATATATATATATATATATATATTATATTTATTTAATATAGAAGAAGATAGGATAATATTAATATGAGGAATATATATTCACATAGAAAGCTGTAACAACACCTGCAGAATATATCTGACCACTTGATCCTCATATGAAAGAATCGAGAACTATAGCTTTGCTTCAATTCAAATCCAGTCCCTGCAGTAAAGCGAATAAAAAAAGGTCATTAGTTTCTTAAAATTGGAGCTAATAAACTACGAACTTTGTTTTCATAGAAGAAATTTGAACTCAGTGCTTAATTTATTTTTTCTTACTGTATATATATATATATATATATATATATATTGCGATAAGGTTTAGTTATTTAATATTACTATGACTATGTATTAAGGCATCAATAGGGATCCCTGATCAGGATCTCATGGTCATCACCACAGCTGCTCCGGCGTCAACAGCCTTCTTTGCAACTGCATCCGCATCCGCAAAATGCAAGATGTGGGCACCTTCGTCTCCAGTGCTCCTGGATAAGCACATTCAGAGAGATAACCAGATAAATATAAATAAAGCATTAATTTTATATGAAGAAAGAATTCTAAGATCTAAGTTTCATATATATTGTTTATATACCTGGAAATTGTTGTGAATTTAAAACCAATACAGGGACTCCTTATTAAGCCCCAAAAAACTCATAGATGATTACATATTTATGCAAAATGTTTGATTAAAAAAATACAAAATAAATATATTTCATAACAAAAAAATAAATCATGCCTGTAAGAAAAAAGATATCGATTTAGAAAAATAATTGTGTTACTGTTAGAATTTCAAGGTGTTGTATCTTGTGATTTCTGCAAAACTGTTTTGTTAATGGGTAATTGAAACTTTGATGAGAACTTGGATATCCTGGAGTTGCTGAAGAAGATGTGGTAGCCATCGGACTGAATGAAACATTCACAATATGTTTTAGAGGATCATTGAAATTGATTTTCGGGTTTAAGAAATAATCAGGGCGATATTGGAGGTTGTATGCTATAAATTTGTAAATTTACAAGAGATTTTAATTTTTTTTTTTTTCCCTTTGATCTCTTAATTTTAGGTTTTATGATCCCTTTCGGTAATAATAATAATAATAATAATAATTTGAAAAGGACAGGGTCAATTAAATCAATTTTACTTGATTTAATTGGTATTTGATTGACATACTTTGACGTAGTATTTTAACCAAATTACTCAGCAGATCCTAAAAATTTGTGGTTCCATATAATATTTTGACCAAATTACAAATCAAACTCTTGAGCCCTTATGTTTATTGTCCGCTCATGAAAGAATGGATTGCAAGTGGCCCAATTAGAATCTTTGTTTCTCTCTTTCTTTCTTCCGCTAGAGCCCTTTTTATAATGAGCAAACGGATCTCTATAATTGCCTCACTTACAATTTGTTTCATATTATTTTGATTTATAAATTGATTAATAAAAATTTTAAAAATTATGCTCGTCTCGTTTACAATTAGTTTTACATTAATCCAATTCACAAAGAGACTAACAAAAAGTTTAAAAACTAGAAATGTGCAAGGTAGTTTAAAATTTGATAAATATGCAAGGTACTATAATAGTAAAATGCAATAACTCCAAAAAATTATCAAATTAGAAGGTAAATATATGAAAAAGGCAACTTTCATTTAGTTAATGATATATTGGCTATGTAACCTACTTGATGGTAAAAGACATAAAGGCAAATTTTGTATTGTAATATAAATTTATTGTATTTATTTTTATTTTTTAATACCAAAAATCCAATATTTATTATTTTTATTATTTAGTACCATTCCATTTGGGCATGGAAGCATGGATACGACCAATATAAAGTTTTAAATTACAAAAATGCGTCAAACATTGAATCATTTGATTTGAGGTATTATTTGTCAGAAGTATTATAGCCAAAACAACTTAAAGATTATACTCTGTTTCTTTTCCTACTGATATTGTCTCATGAATTATCAATGGTAAAGAATGGAACCGGTTACCCTGCTAGAGGCCAGAACCTATAAATATGCTTTATCCACTGGCATACTTCCAGATTGTCATTGCTATTAAAAAATTAGTCCTGCTATCACATTTTGGGCATGTCTTACGCAAATTTCTTAATATGATCAGGAAGAGCTGGTGGGTACAAATTTAGATGAAAAAGATAAGCTGATACAAATTTATACCTTGGCATAGGACCTGAAGTTAAAGTTAGGTGTTGGAACTGTGATTCATGGGGAAAATATGGAACTCAGTTCTAGCAATCTTTTTTCGAAATGTGAACAAGTTGAAGACAAGTATATTCGATTTATGTAATTCTTCAATTGCAAGCAAGGAAATATTTCCTGGTCTGCTTTTTCCATCTGACTAATGCTTTCCAACCATACTGAACATTGCCGACTTCTAATGTAAATTCAACTCAAAAAATTATTGCTGACAGTATGCATCATTTAATATCCATAAGCTTTCTTTCCCGCAAGAACTAATACATAATGTGCAAATTTTTCTTGTCATGTAGCATATTTTGAAGTTTTACAATGTGCAGATTTCACAAAGTTTATACATCTGGTCCAGAAAGAAAATGATAGAATTATTATTATTATTATTATTTATTTATTTATTTTTTTAAACTCCCAAAATAAGGACCTAAGCTATAAAGAAATTATCATGGCATTATAAATCATGAAAATGATGAATCACATGCAAAGGCAACTTTGATGTCATCAAATTAAAACCAACAATTAGTTCACATTTGGACACAAAATTAAAATTAAGTCTATATATAATTGCAACCGCATTAAACATAGTCCTAACTACTGAAATTATTTTTGTAATTGAGTTTACAATGTTAAGCCCATTTACATGTTAATGGCCTGACCAGAAGAATCCTAGAACAGCCTTTGTACTATCTGCAATATACACATACAAAAATTAATATATCATGCAAAGCATTCAGGCTCATTATCGTTTCTGCCCCATCATCTCCAAAGCCCCCTTCATCCTATACGATAACAAGTTCTCAAAAAAATTTTTTTTTAGTGAAAGTTCTCAAAATTGGATTAGAATTAATTGTACGTAATGTAGAATATCATATACCTTTGTTCTTTCCTGTAAGCATCAAATTTTCTTAATCATGTAGCATATTTGAAAAAAAAAAAAAAATCATTGCCAAATAAAAAGAAAATGATGGAAATTTATTTTTTCACTCGCACAAAATAAGGATCTTAAGGAAATAATTAGCATGACGTTGTAAATGATGAATCTCATGCAAAGATTGAAACTTGGGAATTTATTTTTTTTTCCTTAAATTGAAACCAAACAATTAATTAGTTCCCATTTTAGCAGAGATTCGAAATTAATTAAGGCAACTCAATTGATGAAACTAATGAACAATTCAATCAAATTCTTAAATTTATAACAAAATTAAACATACTAGTTCTAATAATTAATGAAGTTGTTCTTGACTAGAAGGATTTTCGAAATAGAACATAGCACAATATATACAATTGCTGAGGAAGAAGAAGAACAAAGAATATGAGGGATAAGGCATAAAGAAAGAAGCTTTTATTCCGTGCGGGCATACCTTGTATGCACTCGAAACCGTCCAATACACGAACGATATTATTTTTTAACAATAAAAATTATAGCTGAGGAAAATCGAAAATGAGGCAATTTAAAAATAAAAAATAAAGAGACACTCATTTTCTATAACATTTTTCCTTTATAAATAAATAAATAAATATTGAAAAAGTCTCAACAGAAATAAAGACATGCATGGTTAGTATATATACGCTCGTCTCAGTATTTAAGAGACATTTCCTTCAGTTAATTCCCAGTTGAATCTCTTTTCAACAAACAGTGTCGCAATATTTCAAGATTACATGCCCATATTCATTCATTTAGCAGATTCGGAGTTTCAGTGTCTTTCTTTCTTTCTTTCTTTTATCAAACAGAGTTGCAAATTTCAAGATTATACACTCATTCAAGTATACAACAACTTTGGAGTATCAATATCTCCTTTTTTTCTCTCTTTGATCAGTACGTATAAACATTTAGCATTTATATATTGATCATGATCATGTTGTTAATTATTTACTTGAGTTTATGATAATTTGAAAATTTCAATCCGCATTCTATGAATATTCTTGATGGATAGCTAGTTCATGTATGCTTTTACTCTTGAACCAAAGCGGTCTTGGATTAATAATAAACATAGCTATCTTCTTCATTTTTCACTATATATATATATATATTTTTTGTTTTTGTTTCCCTGATCTATTCCTGGGTTTTTAGTTTTTAATTTTTCCAAGTTTGTTTATTAGCAAATACAGATAAAAAAAATAATAAAAAAATAACTAAGCTCCATGATAATCATATATTCTTGAATAGGATCTTTGTCTTCTTTAACATTCTTGAACTTGTGGTAATTGTTCCTTTGTCTCTTTCCTTCATTTACAGAGATGACAAAGCGATCAAAGAAGCCGGAAAATGAAGTACCAAAAAATGAGAAACAAGCGCAGCAAAAGCTTTACAACTTTGGTCATTGCCTTATCGAGGAGGCTCTAAAGAAACCTCGCCTATTCTTTGATACGCTCAAAGTACTACACAACTCCATGGGCAAAACCTTTGAGTAAGTCATATACCAAAATCTTGTCTATATTTCTATTTGATGGTTATGTTTTTAGAATGATCAAGAATTACAGAGATTCTTATTCATGTTTTTCGGTCTACGTAATGATGTCTGGGTAAATAAATGGATAACGTACAGAATTAGTACGCCATGAAACCCAACTGTTGTATTTGATAATAACTTTTATGATTACCTAATTTATTTTTCTTTTTATGATTATTTTTTAAACCTGTTTGTGAGTTACAGGTCTCCTGCTACGTTTAATGGAGTAAAGATAAACTTGCACCAGATTTTTAGGGAGGTCTGTTCTCGAGGTGGAATACGAAAGGTGAGAAGAAACAAATCATATGTCAATTTTTCAACCAACTCATGTAATAAAATGGTTAAAGAAAACTCCTACCGCTGATTTCAAATTGCTAATCTTCCTAATCCTGTAGGTTATAAGTGAAAATACAACGCAAGGTGTGTGCAAGGCTTTGGGAAACACCAGCATTACAAAACCTGAGCACCTATCTACAGTTTATTCCACATTTCTGCTCGATCAATATGAACTACTGTCCTTCAATACTGACCAAACTCAAAAGCCTCCCCGCTCAGGTAGCTGTATTCTCTATAGATGTTGTTATGAACTCTCTGATGTAATACAAATGATCACTTTCTTTCTCCAGATACCCACACAAGGACGGTCAAACAAGGTTTATCACCATTGGAGACTCCGGTTCCACTAAACTCAGCGCCAAAAGCAGGGGACAACACCACAACAATATCAACATCCCTTTCATCCAGTAACAAAAACTCATCAGTAACAACTCTTCCAGCAAAGAAGAGGTATAGACCAAGGGCAACATTGCAACAGAATCCAGAATCCCATTCGTCTGCGACAAAAAGCTCAACCAGGGCTCTTCCAGCTAAAGAGGTTGGAGCAGGGGAAATATCAAAAGCGATTCCAGAATCTCATTTCTCTGATAGGATCTCAGCCAGATCGGGTGTCAGAGAGAGACCACCAAAACAGATCAAAGGACCAACATTAAAACAGATTCCAGAATTCCATTCTTCTGATAAGAGAAGTTCCTCCACAAGGACTCTTCCAGTTAAAAAGGTTACACCAGGGGCAACATCAGAAGGGATTCCAGAATTTCATTTCTCTAGTAAGGGAAGCTCATCCATAAGTGATGTGAGATCAATGGCACCACAAAAACAGATTCAAGGTATTTCAGTACGCTATTCCAACATAGGAAACAATTTTCACCTTTATAATGTTAAAGTTGGCCCCAGTAAGGATTATCCTCTTTTTTATGGAGAAACAAGGAAAAAACTTTGAGGATTTATAATCAGAAATTGAAGTGTTACATGATTTTCTGCCCTGATATCCATATTATCAAACTATTTCAAAAATTGCAGTTTAATCATTCTCTTTTCCATCTTAGATCCTAGCCTTCTCCAAAGCATCCCACAATCGAATGATCTCTTCCTCAGAGAACAGCAGATGGGCACTGATAGAGCAGCCAAGAGACAGGTAATCATTGAAAATCACTAAACCTTATAGAGGCTTCAAAAGCTCTGTGAAGTAGATAAAAGCATTCTGAAAATTTGTATAAGAAGGGCATCTTTTCTTTTTACCTTTCCCCTTTTATTACTTGACTGAATTTCTATATATTCAGAATATGCTATTTGTTACCCTATAGCATCATTTTATTTTCAAAACAAAAGATTCTTGGTAGGCATACTTCATTCCTGGTACACTGCCTGATTGTCATAATTAGTAAAAAAAAAAAAAAAAAAAAAAAAAAAAATTAGCCCTGCTATCACATATTGGGTATCTTATACTAGTTTCTTTATGAGCAGAAAGTGCTGGTGGGTACAAATTTAGATGGAAAAGATGAAGTTGGTACAAATTCATATGCTGGGGTAGCACCTGAAGGAAAAGTTAGCGGTGAAAACTGTGATTTGAAGGAAAAACACCACAGGTGGGGTGAGGACTTATCTCTAGCTGCGGGACTCAGTTCTAGCAGACTACTTTCCAAAGCCAAAAAAGTTGAAGACAAAGATTTGGATGTAAATAGGTAATTCTTCATTAGCAGGCAAAAGAATTATTTCCAGGTCTTCCATCAAACTAATGCCAATCATACTGAATACTGCTGAGTGCTGACTTCTAATGTAAATTCAACTCATAACCGACAGATGATAGCATACATCATTTCATGTTCATAAACTACTTTCCCGCAAGAACCATACATAGTGTGAAAGATCATATCTTTTTAATTTCTTGTAAGTATCAAATTTTCTTCTCTTGTAGCATATTTTGAACTTTACATGTCTGCATCATTTCCCTTCCCACGCAAATTTCAGAAACCATATGTCTTACAATAATTAATTATACATGCATAAGAAATTAAGTGAGAAAGAGTTATTTAATGGAAACTTATCCAGAAAGAAAATGATGGAATTGTTCTTTCTCCCAAACCTAGGACCTTATAGAAATAATTAACATGGAAATGTAGATCACGAAAATGATGAATCTCATGCAAAGCCAACTTTGTAGTTAATTCATGTGATTCATTTTATCAAATTAAAACCAACAATTAGCTCCCATTTCGACACGCAAATTAAAATTAAGGCAGGTCAATCAGTGAAACTTATTGACCAATTCAATTGAATATATTCATAGATTTATAACCACATCAAAAATAGTCCTAACTACTGAATTTTTGTACGAAATTTAGTTTACAATGTTAAGCCTATTTACATGTTAGAGGACCAATCAGAAGAATCCTAGAACAGCCTTTGTACCATCTGCTAGCAACCAGAAGAATCCTAGAACAGCCTTTGTACTATCTGCTGGCAAATAATTAATATTTTGCCAACACCATAAGAAGGACATTCTGCTGAAAAAGAAATTAATATTTGGCCACTAAAAAGAATTTATATTTTTGTACCCAATCAATGATTAAAACAAACAAACTGCCAAAAAAAAGAAAAAAAAAAGTAGCAGAAGCAATAAATAAGCATTATAAAATATAAATTCAGATGTTAGAAATTTTGCTCCATAATTTCCAAGAAAAAAGTTCTCAAAATTAGAACTTTCCCTCAGACTCAAACTTCTCATTTATCACTTATCCTACCTACTCACTTTTACCCAACTTCTATATTTTTACGCTCCTAAATTTTCCATGCCAATCAGTTTTTTTTTCTTTTAATTTTTAAAAACTATTTTTTCTTCCTCTGTTTCATAAATCTTTGTATTATCTGAAAAAAAGAAAAAAGGAAAATTGACAGACCTTGAGAGCTGATTGCCAACTAGGTGTACATTGTGACCGTACCGATGGCGGGAATGGGTGGGTCGTACTTGACAGTGAAGCCATGAAATGGTGAAACGGAGGATGAATCTGTGCAAGACGAACTCCAAGCATAAAATTTCAAGCTCTCTTTTCGGTGTTTTTTTCCAAATTCTTTTTTTGCATAAAATATAAATATCCAGTAATAGTTTCGAGTGAAATTTGTAATAGAACATAAAATCGAGAGCAAGTGAAAACGGCGTCGGGTTGAATACGGCTAGTCGTCAAGGGGTCCAGGTCCAGGACGACAAGACATTGCTTTCCTTGTTCATTAAAACTGGGCCCAAATGGGCTCTTTCTAACATAAAAGTGGCCGGTTTTATGAACTGGTCTTTTGGTTTTTAGAAGGCTGATAATAAAAAGGGTTTTTTGGATAAATAGCCACCTTACAATTTTATTTTAGAAAAATAGTAAAAAATTTTTTTTTTAAAAAACTAACCATTTTGGAACAAAAATACTCTTGATAAAATTGAAAATTATGCAAAAGGTTTTTTTTACACCTTTTCCTTTCTTCCTCTACACAGCCGTTCGTGGGGGTGGGATTTCTACATAGCCGTTCGTGGGGTTTCTCTAATCTCTTTGCATCTCATCGCCTCTCACTCTCATTTTTTTGTATTTTTTCATATCTCAAACTAAAATCAGGTAAAAATTTTATCTTTTTTCTTATTAGATGAAAGTAAGGAAATATGTGTTTTTTTTGTTTTTTCTCTTTCTTTTTTTTCTTGTAAGTTTTATTAGTTTAGGGTTTTTTAAGCTTTTTATTTGATATGGGTATGCAAGAAATTAATTTATGAGATGTTATATGTGATTTTAAAGATACTTAGGTGGCATATGGTTTGAAAATGGGAGAAATTTTGTGTAAAACTGAAAAATCGCGAAAAACAGTAAAAACGGAGGAAATTTGGCGAAAAAGATGAATTTCCGCCAATTTCCTCCAGTTTGTCATTTTTTGCAAAATTTCCGCCAATTTTCCGCCAGTTTTCCGCCATTTTCTGCCAATTTTTCGCCAGTAGGAAAAAGCTATATTTGGCCCAAAAAAAAAAAACAGAATCAACTTTTTTAATACAGTTAATATGTTTGTTTAGTATTATTCAAAATTTATATATTTATTGATTTAGTTTAACGTTATTCATTTAATTTTGTAGTAAAATGGAAGATGATGACATTGTAATTGCGGTTTTATACAATGGAACATTGGTACAAAATGATAGTGGTGATTGGGAATATCGAAATGGTAAAAATATAATGGTTTCCGTCGGCAAGAGATGCACAAAATCAGAGTTAGAGGATGAGATTTTCAATTCTATTGAGATAGATCGAAATGAATATTTGCTAAAGCTAAAATGGATATATGGACGATGTGCAGAAAAGTTGGATCCTACAGAAATACGATGTGATAGGGATGTGAAATGCTTTTTTTAAGAAGTGAGGAATGGAGGGATGACAATGATGCGGCCTCCATTGTATGTTGAGGTGATTTCAAAAGTTGAACATGTATGTAGAAATGTTCATCAAACAACATTTGCTTCGGATAGTGGGAGTAATCTTCATTCTTTTTCTTGTCCTCCAATTGGCGCTCGTCTACCACAAGCTGTCGGTACTGAACCTATTCAGGCTACATCTCAGGAAATTATGGTTCAAGAAACTCAGTTTAGAGATCAAGTTGATGTTCGTGGGGCCTGGACATCATTTAACATTCACGAAGGAGTTGATGTTGGAGGTGACTATGCTGAACGGTTTCCTAACGACGAGGAGTATGAGCAGTTGCATCATATTGATCATGATGAGAATTACAATGCAGCAGGGGATGATGTTGGTCATAAAGATGTAGATTTTGATCATGAGTTGCCGGACAATGATAATGATATGCATCCTGAAATGAACAATGAAGGAGTTGATGATGTTAGGGTTCATCGTGCTACAAGTGACCACATATCATCGAGCAACAGAAGTGGTTCTATGGCCATATTTTCGTCAAAGTTCACTGGCTGTGAGAGCATAGTAGTTGGACAATTATTTCGCAACAAACGTGACCTACAGAATAAACTGAGTATCTATTGCATGCGAGAAAATAAGGAGTTCAAGGTGACACGGTCAACTACACAACGGTATGAGGTTGTATGCTTGGAAAATACTTGTAAATGGCGACTACGTGCAACCATATTTAAAAATGGAGAAATATTTGTTGTGAGAATTTTTGATAATGTACACAGTTGCTCGTTAGATATCGTGCATCGAGAACACAAGCAAGCCAGTAGCCGGGTTATCGGGCAATGTATCAAATCTAAATATGAAGGTATTGCACGTGTTTACAAACCCAAAGAAATTTAATATGATTTTTTGCAGAAATATGGGGTGAATATAAGCTACAACAAAGCATGGAGAGGTAAAGAGTATGCACTTAATAGTGTTAGGGGATCTCCAGAGGAGAATTTTGCTAAGTTACCTGCCTACTGTTATGAGTTAGTGTCGAAGAACCCTGGGACTGTTACACGTATCAAAACAGACGATAATAACAATTTTGTATATTTCTTTATGGCAATTGGAGCAAGCATTAGGGGATTTAAATCCCACATAAGACCCGTATTGGCTGTTGATGCAACTACATTGAAAGGGAAATACAAAGGGTACATGTATATTGCATCGGGCATGGATGGCAATAACCAAATATATTCTTTGGCTTTCGGCATTGGAGATGGAGAGAACGAGCAAGCATATACATGGTTTTTCCAAAACCTGAAGGATGCCATCGGAGATTTTCCAGATTTGGTGTTTGTGAGTGATAGACACCCTGCTATTGAAAGGGCATTACGCAAAGTTTTTCCCAATGCATACCATGCGCTGTGCACGTACCATATAAGCAGAAATATTAAAGCAAATGGACATGCGAAAGATGAATCAATAATACAATGTTTCATGCTCGCAGCTAGTGCATATTTGGTTGAAGATTTTGAGTTTTATATGGGGCAAATTGAGGCAAAAAACAGTAGGGCTGCCCAGTACATTCGATCATGTGACCCTACAAGGTGGGCACGTTCTTTTTGTCCATGTAGAAGGTACACTATCATGACCACCAATATTGCAGAAAGCTTGAATGGCATTCTGCTAGATGCTAGAGAGATGCCAATAGTAGCATTAATAGAGCACATACGGAATTTACTGCAAAGGTGGTTTTATGAGCGACGTACTGCAGGTGCAAAATTGACAAAGCCTGTGACTGACCAAATGGAAGAGCAACTCAAACTACGAAATTTGGAGTCCATCGGACTACGTGTGAAAACCATTAATATGCATGAATTTCTTGTGGAAGGTGGGAGTTTGAGGGGTACAGTTAATCTCCAATCAAAAACATGCTCATGCAAAGTCTTCGATCTTGATCAATATCCTTGTGATCATTGTATTGCCGCTTGCAGAGACCGAAAAATTGCTCCTTATGGCATGTGTTCTCATTACTACACCGCGGATGCATATCGTGCAGCTTATGCTGAGTCCATTTATCCTTTGTTAGATGAAAAACAGTGGCATGTCCCGGATGACGTGGCAAGTCGCATTGTTCTTCCACCAAGATGGACACGTAGGCGAGCCGGTAGACCGAGGATGCAACGCATACCATCCGAAGGTGAAGATGTTATTGGACGTAGATGTAGCCGATGCGGTGGTGTTGGACATTATAGGCAGAGATGTACGAATCCATTGTCTTATGCTTCAAATTAGAAAGTTTTAATTTAGTGTTATGGTTTAATATGTTTTGATAATTATTTCATATATTGGATATAATATTTTCTACTCCACGGTGGAAGATTTATTAGCAATCTTTTTTTTTTTTTTTTGAATTTAATCCTAAATGAAAAGAGGCTTTCTGAAATTGATTTTCAATCTTTAGTTTACATATCATTTTATGAAATGTCCAAATGATTTTGAAAATAAAAACAAACATATATCAATTTTTCTTTTATTTAAAATGGTTATTGATTTTAAATGTCACTACATTTTTTGTTAATTCCATCTTCATCTTATATAATATTTGTCTCCACTCCCAATTTTTTTTACCCTACTATTAACTTATATAATCTATTAGAAATTGATTTTCCAAGTGGAGGAAATTAGTTTCTAATAGGAGTAAAAATTATTCAACGATTTCCACTTGGAGGAAATGTTTTCCAACAGGAGGAAAACTATTTCCGCTTGGAGGAAAATTTTTCCACCTGGCGGAAATTTATCCAGAGGCTTCAATTTTTCTTCATATGGGATTTCCGACTGGAGGAACGCTTTTCCTCTATTTTTCCTCCAGTAGGAAAATTTTTCCGCCTATAGGAAATATTTCCGACAAGCGGAAAATTTTTTAAAATTTGCAATTGAGCTCTTAAGGCGTTTGTGCATAACGGAATTCTAATAAATAAACATGGCACATTTCCTATAAGGTCAATTACTTGTCCTTACATCAATACCACATTGTTATCTTTGTTAAATGAACATTATAAGCCACCATTATATTTACAATTAAAAGTCAAATATAATAAATAATATGCATCTATAAACATGACAACAGGAAAGAAAAAAGCATCACCACGCAGCTCATATGCTAAGTTCTTTGTTGTAAGCCTCATATGCATACTTCTTTCTAAAAAACTCCATGTTATCTTGTGTGAATGTCAATGGTAATCTAGTATGTAAAAATTCGATGGTCTTGAGTGTAAATATGCCACAGTCACCACTACAAAAACAAACAATTATTATAACATATATTAGTATTATTAGAACCATATTCAATAGTTAATATTTATTCAACAAACATGTAAGTATTAAGGGGTTTTACCCATTACTTTGCTGAGGGGTATTTTGTGCCAATTCACATGTAAACTCGTCAATGGAGTCTACAAGATCTGGCCGCTGCTCATAAAAGGATGCAAACCGCAGTAAATAAGGTAACATTATGCATAATTTCTGGAAATAAATTTGTCCCTTGTATCGGTTACCAGCCTTATCTGAATCATATACAGTCATGTGATGCTCTTTCAAGTCCACGTGCCCTACCACCCAATGTATGTTGCGCTTGTTTAGTGGAATCAACAACTGTCAATACATTACAGAATTTCAGTTAGCACAATAAATAAAGGAAGGCACATGAATAAATGAATAGTTAACATTACACAATTTGGACATGTATATATTACATGATTTACGTATTTCCATGGCTTGGACTCCTTCATTCGAATCCCCAGCACATATTCTTGCATTGCGTATGAGAATTGGAACTTAGATGGATTGTCGATGAACTTTCCATGACATTGCTCAATGTATACCTACAACAAAATAATTTATTAGTTATCTAAAATCACAATAGCCACATATAGGACACCTGGCCGTTACTTACCCAAAATCCTCCATCTAGCACCTCAAAACTAGGATAAAAAATATCAGGAAATTGATTGGCACGTACACAAAATAGGTAAGGCAGGACTTCCATATGCTGCGTTGAAAGACGAGTTAATTTTAAATTACATCCATGCAGTTGAACAACTATCTATGGAATTTATCAAATTATAAAATAAAAATCTTGATACTTACATCGTGATTCAGCCACTTCTCACTGTTTATAAGCAACTGGAAAAAGTCTTTACCAGCAGTCAAAATGTTCATATCAACCTTTGCTGCCCAACCAGACTTCATAAATTTGTCAAAATGTTTTACAAGTCGCGTAGGTACTGGTTTGTATGGGTCGAACTTCAAAGTAGAAGATGCACCAGGTAAAGTGCGCTGTAGTTTTTTCCGCAAGCCTCCGACACTATAAGGAGTTGTAATAGCTGCTGCCGCCTTCCTATCCCTCCTCCCAATATCTATGTTTTGCTTAGCAGCTGCTACCTTTCTTGCACGTCTCCCGGCAAGAAACTTTGATGGAGACACTTTCTCGATAATCGTAACACTTGGTCCTGCATCGTCTACAACATATGGCTGTGACTGTCTATCAACGGGGGTCGCATCGGGACCATACTCTTCTTTATTTTCATCCCCTTCAACGTCCATCCCATCTTCCAACCCGTCAGCACTAACTCCCACTCCTTGGTGCTTCATTAACTTATCAAGCTTGGTGTCCAAACTTGCAAACTCTCTAAGCATGGCGATTCGTAAATCCTTAACGTCTTGCCGTACACTAGCCACTTCGCCTTGAAGGATTGTTAATCTCTCTCTCAAAGGTACCTAAAAGAAATAATAATTATTAATACTTGCAATAATGAAAAAAAGATAAACATTCATACAATTTATTCAAACCTCATCATGGGATGGAGTCGTTAAAGGTTGGGATGGAGTTGTTGGAGGTTGGGATGGAGTCGATGGTTCAACATGAACATGAGCAGCAACTCCTGTAGTCGATGAAGAAGGCTGGTCTGTCGACTTATGTCCCATTCGCCGCCTCCCTCCTTTTCCCATAATTTCCACAGACGCTTCTTTCCGTTTCTTACTTATTCCACTTCTTGTAAGTGGAATACCTTCATCTTTTTCATCATGACTTGCCTGTGGTGGCTTGTCTCGAACAGCAGGTGCAACATTGTATGGAGTATTGTCATGATGTACATCCAATGCCAAGTTGCCGATATATGCATGCTCAACTTCAGTCACATTCATTAAGCCATGAACGGGATACTGCAAAAGACAAAAGGGATTATAATCAAGTGATTAGCAAGTAATACTAATATTCGTACAAATACTGCAAAAGTGTATAAATAATATTATTATGTTGGAATGTATATTTATATATATATATATTTGTACATATAAGTGGAAGAATTCATAGACTTACATCACGATGATCGAAGAGTTCAGTGGCCTTCTCAAATCTTGACACTTATGAAAAATGCCAATTAAGAATTCGAGGGAATGCCATGTCCGGTAACTTCTTTCCGAATGCTTGACCCAACGAAGGAATTGTCTCAAAACCCCAAATCTGTCAAACAATTAATTAGTAATGAATAAGTAACGAAATACACACCATAAATACAAGTGTAACAAACTTTAAATAATAGTGTAACAAACTTACCATGAAAGCCAAAGGAAACCCACAAAGACTATAACTCTTTGACTTGTTTAAAGCCATGGACTCTCTATGCTCAAAAGCACTCTTCAACGATCTAATGGTGGTAGTATACGATAAAGTACCCCATGGATAGTTATTGAAGTACTCTAAATCGTCCACCATCTCCAAGTGATTATGAGGTGCGGTGGCCATGCTTTCTTTGCCTAGAAGAACCGTCTCTAGGAAATATAATAAAGCCAACTTCAATCTATCATCGTCGGCTTCATCATTGTCTTGACACTGTGCAGTCATGAAAGCTTCGGTTATCTCCGAATTAGTGACCTTTCGCTTTCCGACAAAATATGTGTCACTAATACGAGTAGAGATGTTAACCTGCCTATTGGGTTCGTAACCAAACCGTAGACCTATAATTATGGTGAAGTCTCTCTGTGTAAATCTAGCACCACGCCCTCCAAAATTGAATACCATAGAGTCCTTGTCGTCGCAAACACACTGCCTATACAGCATGCTGTTGACGATGTGGCCACTAAATTGTATCTCGTTGGCCTTCAAAAAGTGGCCAAAACAGCTATCCTCAAACTTCTTTATTTGGGCTGGAGTTAGCTTGAACTTAATATCCGACACGGCTTTCCAGAAGTTCGATCTACAATTAACCTTTGCCCTCGATATCTCCGAGGCCCAAAACCTTCATTGGTAATCTGAATCCATTTATCTGCAAATCAAATACAACAAAACATAACAGATGGAGGAAACGTTTTTTCCGACACGAGAAAAGCCTGAAGGACAATTTTTCCGCCTGGAGGAAAAAATTTTCCGCCTGGAGGAAAAGGTTTCCGCCTGGAGGAAAACATTTCCTCCAGGAGGAAAAGGTTTTCCGCCTGGAGTAAAAAATTTCCTCCAGGAGGAAGATGTTTTCCTCTGGAGGAAATTTGCCTGGAGGAAAAAATTTCCTCCAGGAGGAAAACATTTTCCGCCTGGAGGAAATTTTTTCCTCCAGGAGTAAAAAAATTCTCGCCAGGAGGAAAAAAAGAGAAAATATTTTCCTCGGGGTGGAAAATTTTCCAGAACCAAAATAACATACACCTAACGGGATTTTCAAACCAGCGCATAAACATTATACATTAGTAGTGTACATTATACATTGCTTCGTAAGGATAACCTATAGATATATTATGGTTTCACATTCAAACCTCCCATTAAATTCAAACAAAAACACAACTTCACAATAGTTTTAATTTCACATTTCACATTCTAACCATGCAACACAAACATTTCTGTCACACCAAATAACACAATATTATAAGCATAGCGCATAATGACAAGGTTCAAAATGGTAAAACTCATTCAATACAGCACAACTAAAGGTTTTCAGATAAGTTCGTTACATTAAAGCGAAATTAGTTTGCAAAATATTTTCTATGTTGTACAGAGAAGCAACTTACATTAATGGGGGACAAACCACCACCAATGCTTCTCTATCTATTTATATATCTCTCTCTCTCTTTATCTATCTCTGTGAGTGTATGTGTAATTTTATCAGCTTGCACTTGTAACTCCACGATCACAAATTTTGTGCTTCAATTTTCTGCTCAGTCCATCAGTTGCCCCTCCAATGCTGAAAGAAATAGAAAATCAATATTAGTAACCATGCAGCAATCAAATTTAGCATATTATATGTGTAAGATGTGCATATGAACAAGAGCATATGAGAAATTTGAAAATTTTCCACCAACAGAAAAAAACCACAAGAAGCATAAACCCTTTTAAACAAATATAATCCATACAATTAGGTATGTCTAACCAGTCATAAGCCAGATCTTAACATGAAAACCAAGAAAAACAACTAACACTCCAGTTAAAATCTCTGTTCTGGTTGCCTAATCAATTCACTCAAGTCAAAACACTCCATATCAGTAAAGATATTAGCCCATCATTGCATGAGATGTGGTATGCGATTTCAATTTGTGATAAATCCTATGATTCAAATTAACCATTTAGTGACACTTGGTTCTATCCTTTAGCGGGCAATGTCCTGTAACCAAATAGTAACGCAGACTTCCATAGTTAACCATTGGAATAAAAAATTACTTGATAAACTGATTTGGGGTGGTTGAGACTGAAGGCTCCCTCTCATGGCATCACATTGTCCATGAAAACAAATATTGTTATAATTACAGCTTCACAATAAAGAACTGAGCACATAGCCTAAGAACTGAAAACAAGGCTTTAATTTAGTAATGCAGGTTTAAAGCACACGTATATGGCATGGACTAATTGCTCTAGATGTTCATGTTATTTCTACCCAAAAAATAAAAATAAAAAAATTAAACTCCACACCTCATAAAATTTGACTAGAAAACTAGTTTCATCATCAGAAGATAAAAGAGGAAGAGAAGTTTACTTGCCAAATCTGTTCAAGCTGAAATGCAAGAAATCCACACTTAAAAAGCTTCAAAACTCAACAATGACATCTCACCAAACACCCATCTAAAACCACATGCAAGGTTCCCATCGGATAGAGAAGCCAACAAAGAGTGATATTGATTTGTACCAACAAAATGTAAGCAATAATTTTGTTTCTTCTCTTAAACTTGAAAGTGAAAGGAGATTGATTTTCAAAATATCATCTAGCTTCTACACCTTTAAAAACCATGACATGTACAATGAACTTAGAAATGAGAGACTCCATCAAAACTTGACTGCAACAATGATCATAACTAATTTGATTGAAGTTCAAATTCTCAACACAAATCAACCAAAATTGTTCAAGTAATAGGAACACTTATTTGTGTTGCATGCTCAAATAATGGTAGTTAATAAGCTAATAAAGTGGAAATATGTAATCTGGTCAGCACATACAGTGATCCATGCTAATAAAAAGAACGAATATTTATAAGATAAGCACTGTCTTTAAAATCATAATCATCAACCTCACTTTCACATAGGATTTCAAAAAAGGAAAAATCTCAATTTCACATAAATCGATGGTAACAACAATCAAGATAGTTTTCCAGTCAAATCATAGACCCCAAACTACATTTCCAGCAATTGGCATTGAAACCCTCCAGAATGCATGAATGGGTCCCAAATGGGACCTGTATGCACATACAATGCAGATTTAGTCCACTGAATAAATGCAGAGACAAAGGAACCAGGGAAAAACAAAACAAGAATTGAAGAACTGAGAATAGCTGTGTCCAAGTAAAATAAAATAACCCTTCGACAAAAAATGTCAGTGCTAAAAAATCACGCAAGCATAGATTGGTTAAGTAAATTTGAGTACCAAGTTTTATGCCAAGACACAAAAAAATTTATATAAGGGATCTATTATTCTTTTACCAACAAAGGTAATTTTCTTCTTCATCTTGATACTGAGTTATCAGGAACAGGGCAAAAGCATGCATTATATCTCAATTGGTACAAAAAAATCTTCAAATAATCATACAAACTATATGTATAATGTTCTGTACACCAAAACTAGGTCAAAACAATTTATGTGGTAAATCAGACAAGTAGACATGATGAATTATCTCCTATATCTGTTATTTTTTTTCTCGGACCTTAGGAAATATGATTTCAGAGGGTGCGTTTGGCATATATAATGGACTCTTTGTATGATAGAAATATGAAATTATGCCCTAACTCTCTCTCTCTCTATTTCTATTTCTCTTTCTGTTTTGGAAAATTATATGAAAGCTGAGGACAGTGGGGGAAGCTGCACGCACCCAAAAAGAATGCTCTGCTATTTGACTCGGAATGCAAACAATAGTGAGCTATGACACACTTTCTGTGTACTTGAAAGATTTTAAGCAAACAAGAAGAAGAAAAAAAATGTTAAAGTTGTTGGAAGCACTGGTGCTTTCAGAGAAAGGTTACCTTGCAGCTATGGCAACGGCTAGCCCCTGGTGGGAGGACGATGACGGCGAACGGCACTATAGTGGTGCGAGGACGATTACGGCGACAAACAGTATGGAAGGCGTTGCCTTTTGTGTGTCTCCTCTGTCTCTGGTAGCTCTCAATCGAACGACTCTTGCCGACACAACAATGGACGAGGACGATGCTGGCGAATGGGAGACGAATGTCGGTGAAAATGGTGGTCGGGATGGTAATTTTTGAAATGCCCTAGCTGCGTTTTCAAACGTTTTCAAAGGGAAAGTAAAAAAAACAAAACCGAAACCAAAAAGGCCTTTTGATAGAGAAAAGAACAAAAAAAAAAAATATAGATAAGGGTACTTTAGTCCAAACGGGTAAAATATTGGTTAGTTTTTAAAAAAATAAAAAAATTTGCTATTTTTCTAAAGTGGAGTTGTATGGTGGCTATTTATCGAAAAAACCCTAATAAAAAAGTAAACTTTAACTTACTATTTATTCTAAAATATCAAAATAAAAAAGTAAATTGACTCATTAGAGAGCAACATAATAATAATATACAGATAAAACAACTGTATTTCAATATTTTTCATAATAAATGTAATTTATATTTCAACCACTACTTTGCATTTATATTGATAAGAGCATTTCTAATTATTTTCAACCTTTAAAAAAAAAAAATTAACCGCTCTTTTTTTTATTTAATTTTTTAAACTAAATAATAGATTTGGGAGTCAAGATCACTTTTTATGTAAATGTTAAACAATAAAATACAATTTTATTGAATATTTTTACATCTATCCAAGAATTATCTTTTGTTTACTGTACAGTACCACGGCAAAGACTCTTGTATTTGTTTATTTTCAAAATGAGAAGTAAATGAGTTAAGACAATTATTTTTGATAATTAGCAAACAAATATTACAAATAGTAATGCATAATCACACTGAACTTGGCTAATAAATTTCACGCTTTAATTAATGATTTTTTATTTATTTAAAAAATAAAGCCACCAGCAATAACACTAACATAATATTTTATCTTTTAATTAATAGAAAAAAAATAAATGAGTGAAGTCATAGTTATATATAGAAAGTAGCAAAATATATTAAACAAGTCCTATTGAAATTATCCTATGAAATGAAAAAGTATCTATTAACTTGATGCATCTAGCTAAAGTCTAAAAAATGCAACATCTTAAACACAACCCACTGTTTTTTTGTTTTTTTTGTTTTTGAACAAAGTTCTTGTAACTTGTTAGTCACAGTCTATGGAATTAGTTTATACAACTTTTGGTCAAGAAGTATATATGTCCTCTGTTTATGGAGGCATATATTATTATAGGTTGGCTAAGCAGATCAGTATTAACAAGGTCTCTAGTAGCTGTAGACCTGCTAGTTAAAATGCCCCTTTTTTTGGGTTAATAAGTTAAATGCCCTGTTTGTTTCCCGAGAAACTAGAATTTGATCTGGGCAAATACTAGCTTTTCCTTGCCTATTCTTGGAGCAGCATTTAACTACAAGTAAATTATTTGTCAGAATTATAAGCCACCAAGAAAATGTAAAAATCATCATTGCACAAGTATATATAATTTAAATTCACAACTATGAATTTCCTTTCCAGCACAAATTGTACATAATCTGAAATATAATATATTATACCTTTGCTCTTTCCCTGTAAGCATAAAAATTTCATCTTCAAATAATAGAGAAACTGATGGATTTTTTTTTTTTTGGTTCTTAAGGAAACAATCATGGCATTGTAAACAAAATGAACAATTCGGTTGAATTTTTGGATTTATTAAATTAAACATAGTTTTTATTATTGGAATCATACATCCAGCGGAAACCTGATCACAATTGAATAAAATATGCGATAAATTATGTCATTACCCATATATATTTTATTAACCTTTTTCGCTGAATCTTCCAAACTATTCTAGTCGCGAAGGATCTGTGTGTGGGCACACTTACTCACCAGAAACAAGAAGGCTCCAAGGTATTATTTTAATATCTGAAAAATATTCCCTCTGTAGGCTCTTTAGAAAGTAATCTATATATAGACTCCAAACTCTAACCTCTCAAGGTTTCCTAATTACCTTGGGCCCAACAGATGGGCAACACTTGTCTCTATTAATGGGCTCTGTCACTTTATTAGCTAGTTTAGGAATCCAACGGTCACTATTAATTAAGGCTCTTGATCAATGGTTTAGATTGCTTTTGGAGCATAAATCCAATAATCTCCCACTTGTTTAGGAGCAAATTTAGGACCGTGATCTTATCCGGTGCTACTCCACTAAAAGCCAAGATGTGAACTTCAAAATTAATAATGTATATATTAAATGTATTTTTCTTTGTAAAATACCAATAATTAATTGATAATAATTTCTGTGCATCAATTAATTATTTATTCTCTTAACTTATCAGTTTCTCTAACGGATCCGATGCACTGGCCAGTGACTTTTAATATCCAAGTACTAAAACATGTCAAGTGGATATTTCATACAAATTCCATGTTGTATATTTCATAAATACTTGGTAATCAAATGAACCATAATTCCCAAATTCTCAAGATATTGATCGTTCATAATAGACCTCATTTATTGATAACTCAAAGAAGCATAGTCACTTAATTTCCTATTTACAATATACTTAGGATTAAGAAAAATAACATATCCAATATTGCCTGAAATTTAATTTTTTTTATATAAATTTATCTTTAATTAAATCTCTCATGATCCTCTCAGAATGACTATAAATCATTCCAATATTTTATAATAATCAAGACAGATTATTTCATAAAATATTGCAGTCTAAATAAAGTGTCCAACTTTATTTAACAACTGTAAGACAATTCATTAATTATGAGAACCTATGATCATGTTTTCTATGAACTTATCCATATGTTCATATACTACATAATTAATCTAGACCTTATACGTAAACAAAGTGTGCATAAGAATTTAAAAAATTCATACTATTAAATCAGAAAATGATATTACAATTAGTCTTGCTCCTAAAGCATAAATGTAACCAACTCTCACTTATTCTAAAGTAAGCCTGGGATCCTTTTAAGACCCATACAATTTACATGCTTCTCAAACACTCGTTTAGGAAGAGTCTTAGTAAAAGGGTCTGCTAGGTTCTCCTCGGATGCTATTTTAGTAACCACTGTATCTTCTCTATCAATGAAAATCACGGATCAAGTGTTATTTTTTTAATATGTGTTTCTGCTTTTTGTGAGACCTAGGTTCTTTGGACTGTGCTACGGCCCCACTGTTATCACAGTAAAGGGTAATCGGCTGATCTACACGTAGTATCACATGAAAATCCAAAAGGAATTTCTTGAGCCATACCGCTTCCTTTGCAGCTTCAGATGCAGCCACATATTCAGCTTTAGTTGTAGAGTCAGCAAGACAAGTTTGTTTAACACTTCTCCAACAAATGGCTCCTCCATTTAGAGTAAACACATATCCTGATGTTTATTTACTAGAATCAATATCCCTTTGAAAATCAGAGTCCGTATAACCAAGTGTTTCAAAACTCCCACTGAAATACACCAACATATAATCCCTCGTTCTTTTTAAATACTTGAGTATATGCTTCACTGTAGTTCAGTGCTCTAATTCAGGATCTGATTGGTATCGGCTTACTACTCCCACTGCATAGCAGATATCTGGCGTGGTACATAGCGTGGCATACATGAGACTACCAACAGGCGAAGCATAAGGTTTCTTACTCATGAGTTTTTTCTCTTCAGGAGTTTTTGGTGATTGCTCCTTAAAAAAATATTCCACCTCTCGTTCCCTTGGGGTAGCCAATAAATATACACATTTCTGTACAATATTCTAATTTTTGAGATTTCTGTGCTAAGACATGTGCTGGGGCACCCCAAATCCGAATATGATTTAAGCTGGTTTTTGTGCCCTTTCCATAATTCTGGGGGTATCTTTGAAACAAATTTAGATAGAACCAAGTTTAGCATGTATACAGCTGTTTCTAAAGTATATCCCCAGAACGATTCAGGTAATGATGAATAACTAAGCATTGACCTCACCATATCTAAAAGGGTTCTATTTCTCCTTTCAGAGACTTCATTTTGTTGGAGCATTCCCGGATATGATAATTGAGAAACTATCCCCTCGTTAGCCAAGTAAGACTTGAACTCTCCAGATAAGTATTCACCGCCTCGATCAGACCGAAGCTGCTTGATATGGACATCCAATTGCTTTTTTGCCTCAGCTTTATACTCTCAAAATTTATCAAAAGCTTCAAACTTATGGCGCATTAGGTAAACACAACCATATCATGAGTATTCATTAGTAAATGTGATGAAATACTCATACTCGCCTTTAGCTTGAACGCTCATTGGTCCACATACATCAGTATGTACCAATTCTAGCTGTATGGTGGCACAATTTTCTTTGGCCTTAAAAGGCCTCTTTGTCATTTTACCTTCTAAACATGATTCATATACTGGTATGGGTTCAAAGATCAAGGAATTTAAAATTCCATTTTTAATCAAACCATGAATTCTGCTAGAATTAATATGACCCAATTGCAAATGCCATAAATAGATTTCATTTGAAACCTTCCTTTTCTTAGATAAGAGAAGTTGCTCATCATCAGTATTTTCAATGGCATTTATACTATAAGACAAAAGAGTTAAAAAAATATAGGCCATTCATCAATAATCCGAAAAAAGTAAAAGTATTATTACTCTTTATTGAAACTGAAGAATTAAACTGTACTATTAAACCATGTTCAACTAAACAACTAACAGAAACCAAATTCCTTTTAAAATCTAAAACAAATAAATAGTCTGATAAACATAAAGTTTTATTATTAAAACATAGCTCCACTAGTCCTACTGCTATTACGGAGACATATTTCCCGTTTCTCAACTTTAAACTTCTTTGTCCTTTACTTATTGGACTGCTTTATTTGAACCACTGCAAAGAGTAACAAACATGATTAGTGAATCCTGAATCAATGATCAATTTATCATTGTAATTCTCTACTAAACAAGCCTCAACAACATTTAGACTATCCATACCTAATTTAGGGCAATCCTTCTTCCAGTGACCTTTCTGTCCGCACTTGAAGCACTAGCCTTTCAGCTTCTTCATTGCAGCTGGTTTGGTAGCTGGACCTGTTCCCTTCTGCTTGTTGTTCTTCTTTCCACCCTTAGGTTTCCCTTTAGGTTTTGAGGAACTTTCAGCATGATAAGTACTTCCTTGCTTTTCGAGACACCTTTCAGCACTCTCAAGCTCGTGCATCAGTTCAACATGAGTAAGCTTTAGTTTGTTCATATTATAGTTCATTTTGAACTGACTAAAGCTATCTAGTAGAGATTCCAAGATTATGTATATCTTCATCTCTTATTCCAGCTTAGCCCCCATCACTTCCGCAGTACTGATATGCACCATCATTTTTAGACAATGGTTCCGCATACTTCCTACAGTCATACGAGTGTTCATTAGTGCCCTTATAACTGCTTGTCTAGCAATACTGCTACTTTTAACAAACATCCCATCTAGAGTTTGAATTATTTCTGATATACACTCCAGATTATCAAGTTGCTTCTGCAGATATTCTGCAACGCTGGCTAGAATATAACAGTGAGCTGTTATATTCGCCCATTGCCAATCTGCAAATTGCTTCTTAGTTTCCTCGGAAGCATTAACAGCAGGCTCCTGGGGTTTCGAAGTTGTTGTAATGAATTTTATTCTCTCAAAGTCAAAGAAAATGTAGAGATTGGTTTTCCATAGGTTGTAGTTATTTCCATCCAATGGTTTTTGATTCAAAATTGTAGCAAAACGATTAAAAGATGCCATTTTTTGAAAATTAAAATACACACATATTAACATGTAATTAACACAACAAACATACAAATATGTAGATCCCTTAAACTACTTATTATTAATGTTTATTGTAACAATAATTTAATTTCCATTATAAATACTTACGTTGGGCAAGACATTTGTAATAAATTAAATTTTGAACATGGTATGTTTTAATGTCCAACTAAGTTAGCCCCAGGAAAGGTGAGGTGGGTCTCAGACTCTTTAAAAACCTACCTCCTTAGACAGAGTCTTCTTAGATAACACCAACATATACAACTCAAAATTGATTTAAAAATTAAAACTTTTTGAACCCGATATGTATAGTGTCCTACCAAGTCAACTCCCAGAAAATGTGAGGTAGGTCAAAAACTCATTAAAAACCTACCTCCTTAGGCAGAGTCTTCTCAGATAACACAAACACACATCATTCAAAATTAATTTTAGAAATCAACCATTGTTTCAATAATCTTTGAGCTTTTAATAACACTAACAGAGCCTCGTTGGGAAGATTATTAATGTTACTAAAATTGAATGTAATAACCATTAATTTAATTTCAAAATTATTTTTAATATCTAAGCATTGTCAACGTTGGGTCGTACAACTTCATTAAAATTTTGAAATTATTTTAGATTCAATCCAATAAAATCCAGTCATGCTTATTCGTTGGTGCATCACACAACCATTTTATTATTGGACCCTTAATGGAGCTCATAGGTTTCAAATTAAATTAATTTTTAACCTTCACTCATTCAATATTTTATATTAATTAATTAGGATTTTCCATAATAATATTACCTAGATAAAACAAATATTATCATACACATGTATATATCAAATGATGCAATTATATAGCACCACCTATTCTAAATGGCATGTTAAGCACATATCATATGTTATATCCATATATTTTAAACAATTATAAATATAGAATAATTAATAGGTCATAATCCATGGTTTCCTAGAAAAGAAAATTACAAGCCCAAAAGGGCCAAGGAGCCCAACTTGATATCTGGCCAATACTTCTTTTTTTCTTCAGATCTTGCAAGTCTATGGGGTGTGGACCAAATTAGAATTGATTTTTAGGGTTTTTAGCCTAAAAAACATAAAATCTTAACGTCCTCTATTAATCCCAAGCACCAAAACCGCCACCAGCCACCACACAAATCTCGGATCCTCACGAAATTTTACAGGTAGGAAGATAGCCACCAGATCAACCAGAACACCAAAATCATCAAATTTCGACGACACACGCGCCTTAACGTCCTGGCTGAATTATGGCTCGTGAATATAACTCTCAGTCACTTTGAGTGGCGCGTGTGGTCGCGTGAAGAATCTGTCGGCTCCCATCCTCCTCCTACCGATCCTCCTCCATGTCATGCATCTTCTCCAGTTTTGGTTTGTCAAAACATGGCTTCAATCGGCAAGAAAAGTGATGAACAGCAATACATATATAGTTTTCTCGGATACTTTTACATATTTTTTCCAATAAATCCAAATTTACATATAAAAATTCAAATAAAATTGCAGGAAAAATAAATAAATCAATCAATCAAGGAGGAAACCCTAATCTTATGATTAGCCTCCTTGTTACATGCCAAAAAAAAATACAAGTAAAAATCTACCATGGATTGAAGCCAAAACTAAATCATCCATTCATAATACAAAAATTACAAATAACATGAATAATAGAACCCTAGGTGCCATATATCTAATATACATCACATATGCATGAAAAATAAAACAATGGATTCGATTTATCACATACCAATTCAATCTAAGCTCTGATAGCAATTGTTGGAATCATACATACAGCGGAAGCCTGCTCACAATTGAATAAAATATGCGATAAATTATGTCATTACTCATATAGATTTTACTAACCTTTTTCGCTGAATCTTCCAAGCTATTCTAGTCGCGACGGATCTGTGTGTGGGCAGACCCAATCATTAGAAACAAGAAGGCTCCAAGGTATTATTTTAGTATCTGGAAAATATTCTCTCTGGAGGCTCTTTAAAAAGTAGCCATATATAGACTCTAAACCCTAGCCTCTCAGGGTTTCCTAATTATCTTGGGCATAACAGATGAGCCACATTTGACCCTATTAATGGGTTCTGTCACTTTATTAGCTAGTTTGGAGATCCAACGGCCACTATTAATTAAGACTCTTGATCAATGGTTTAGATTGCTTCTGGAGCATAAATTCAACACTTATAACCTAATTAATTAAGGAAGTTATTCCGGACCAAAACAATCTTAGAAATTGAACAAAACACAATTGTTTTGGAAGAAACGAGGGTACTGGTGGGGCTAAATAAATTATAGGGTTATCTTTTTCAGTGCCTAATTATGTTTATACTCAAAACGCGTCTTGAAGGGAAAGGTAGACACACAGCTTATAAGGCATGCTAGTCTTTCCTTTCCAACCGATGTGGGATATTGGGATATTACACACCCATCCTTCCCCCTCCCGGGGCCAAAAGAGAGGATAGATAGTAGAGTATATTAAGCGGAAGGAAATGAACACAGAAGTAAATAGATTAGGCGGCAAAGCCAGCCAAGAACAATTAAATAGAAATAGAAATATATTTATGAAATTATATAGAATATATTGAAGGCGGTAGAACCAGCCAAGCAATACAAAATAAATGATTAAAATAAATAATTCAAAATAATGATATGCAAATTAAATGCAAATGCTTACTTGATTATGGAGAGAACCACAAACTTGGTATCTCAATTGATTACAAAACACTCAAACTAACACTCAAATATTTTGATTACAATTGATTATGGAAGAACAAAGAAAAGAGGAGAAACTCTGCCAGAAACTCTCTAAACTCTCTCTATTCTGCCTCCCAAAAAACTTGTTTTGGAATGGGAATGAGGCTCCTTTAAATAGGCAAAGGAGGGCTGATGAATAGTTGATTGAACAGTGATTGAACAGTGAACTGTCGGTGAATAGTTGATTGCATAGTAATCTGCTTTCAGCTCTTTTTACTGTTCATGAATAGTGATTGAACAGTAAAGTCTCGTGATCTGCTTTTGTGAGTGGAATTTTGAAAGCAACTTTGTACTGTCAAAGATTCCTTCTGTTGATTTAGGCTTCCAGCATGTTGTTGATGTTGTGATCTTCTTCGTCACCAAACTGGTAAGTATCGCCTTTGTCTGAATCAATGTCAATGTCTTCTTCTGATTCTTGATTATTGTCTATATTAATGATTCTTTGATTTTTGACCATTTTATAATAAATAGCACCAAGGTCTGGATACATTGTTTTGTAATGAAAGGATGTGAATACATCATTCCATACATAACGGAATCCATGATGTAAATATATTTTTGTATATTGATTTTCTTTTGCTAAAAAATATTTTTGAGTAATGTGTTGGAGATTAAAGTTGTCTCCATATACTGCAGCTCTCCAGTGGCGTAATTGTCTTGTGATGGGACTGGAACATCTTCGTACCTGTTCGTCCTGGCGGAAATGATTAGTAGCATATTTTGATTTTTCAAAAGTGATTAGGTGGCGTGCTGGTTCCCATCCATGAATCCATTCAGGTGGGGTGGATGTGATGTGAGCAGCAATATATCCTTGTTGTTTTAATGGTGCTGAATGGTGAGGTAAAAAGAGACAGGTGATGGCCATTTTGATTAGTTCAGTACAGTTTTGGGCTTGGTCTGTATGGGTGAATATAATGGTACCAACTAATCCCCAGCCAAAGAGGGTGGCCCAAGTGATTGTTTTATTTTGGTAAATAAAATTGTGGAAGGTTGGGGCGTATAGGCCAACACGGTGTATAGCATAACTGATTTGGTGTGGACAACCAACATAATTAAGGGGAATATTTTCAGGGTCACATGTGGTACATTTGATATTGGAAGGATGTAAAGCAGCTTCCGTATATACATACATACCACGAGGACAGGTATTGGGTGATTGAACAAAGAATCGTAACATTTTTTGAAGAAAGTTGAATTCATCATAAAATTGTTTTCGTTTGATTTTCCAAATGCGGGAAATAATATCACTAGGTAAGCCAGCTTGATATAACCATTGATTAGGATAGAAAAAGATACGGACAGGATTCCAAGGTAAGGTGGAATTTTTGATTAAAGGATAAGGATTTTCAATGAGAATGTTGGAGGGTTGATGGGAATGGCTGGTTGAAGCTTGGTTGTGATTAAAAGGTTGTGAATGTTTTTTGGTCCAATAATCTAGGTCTTTTTGGAGGTGATTAATATGGAGTTGATGGATGGCATTATTATGAAGTAGGGTTTGGATTTGGTGTTCAAGACATTGATTCTTATGTTTGAGTTCATGAACTCGGAATTCTAAAGGATGTTCTATATTGAGGATGTCAAGCGGGTCTTGAATAATTTGGTTATTGAGGTGTTGTGGGTTGACAACAAGAGTGATTGGTCGAGAATGATTATGTTGCATTTTCTGGGCTGATTGGGAACTAGAGGCTTGATTAGAGATGATTTTTGAACAGATCGGAGAGTTTTGGAAAACTCTGGATCCATTCGGACCCAAGGGTGAATAAAAGCTTTTGGACCTATTTCTCTATGGGTGATTTCAAGGGCTTCATGGAGACTGTAATAGCCTCGGTATTGGGTATTGATTTGGCCTGCTATTTCATGGGCTATTTGGGACCATGTTTTGTAAAGGTCAGGGTTTGGACCTGTGAATAGGATATAATGGGAATAGTATTTACTATCGGGCTTTTGTTTGATTGATTGTAAATAAAAGCAAAGGTTATTTAGGGTTTGAATAAAATCTGATTTTTCTTCTGGTGATTCAAAATGGGTTTGATTCCAAATGGAATTAATTAAGGCTCTTTGGGGTATATCTAGTTCAAAAGAAAGTTGAGATCATTTATCCAATCACCTAATACCTATCCTCGTGGTATGTATGTATATTCGGAAGCTGCTTTGCATCCTTCCAATATCCAATGTACTACATGTGACCCAGAAAATATTCATCTTAATCATGTTGGCTGCCCCCACCAAATCAGTTATTGTATTTACCGTGTTGGCATATATGCTCCAACCTTCCACAATTTCATTTTTCAAAATAAAACAATCACTTGGGCCACCCTATTTGACTGGGGATTAGTTGGTACCCTCGTATTTACCCACACAAATCAAGCCCAAAACTGTACCGAATTAATCAAAATGGCCATCACCTGCCTTTTCATATCGCATCATGCTACTCCCTTAAAAAATCAAGGATATATTGTTGTTCATATCACATCCACTCCTCCAGAATGGATCCATGGATGGGAACCAGCAAGACACTTAATCACCTTTGAAAAATCAAAATATGCTACTAATCACTTTCGACAAGACGAACAGGTACGAAGATGTTCCAGCCCAATCACCAAGCAGTTATGCCACTGGAGAGCTGCTGTGTATGGAGACAATTTTAACTTCCAACACATTAATCAAAAATATTTTTTAGCTAAAGAAAATCAATATACAAAATTATATATTCACAATGGATTTAGATTTGTATGGAATGATGTATTTGCATCTTTTCACTACAAAACAATGTATCCAGACATTGCTGCTATTTACCACAAAATGTTCAAAAAACAAAAAATCAGACAAATCAGACAAAGTTGCTTTCAGAAATTCAAAATCAGACAAATCACGAGACTTTACTGTTCAATCACTATTCATGAACAGTAAAAGGAGCCGAAAGCAGATCACTGTTCAATCAATCAATCAACTATTCACCGACAGGACACTGTTCAATCAACTATTCACAAGACCTCCTTTGCCTATTTAAAGGAGCCTCATTTTCATTTGTAAATCAAGGTTTTTTATAGTTTTTGTAGAAGTTAGAGAGAGTTTAGAGAGTTTCTGGCAGATTTCTCCTCTTTTCTTAATCTACTTCTCTATAAAACTGTGTAATCAACCAGTTTGAGTACTTGTAACATTTGGTTCTTCGAATCAAGTAAGCATTCATCCATATCTTATTTTTTTGCATTATTAATATTATTTATTTATTTTATATATTGTTTGGCTGGTTATACCGCCTTCAATATTATTTTGTTTTAATTTATTTTAATTATTATTTATTTTCATTGCATATCTTTGGCTGGCTTTGCCCCCTCTATCTTTTATTTTGTCATTTTCATTTCCTTCCGCATCCATATTCATACTCTGTATCTTCCATCTTCTGTTCTTCATATATAACACTCTGTTGTTCCCTCTGTCTTGGTATCAGAGCCATAAGTGTTCCGATCTATATGCTTGCTTCTTCTTTTAGCACCCGTAGAGTGTTATACTTATATAATTGTTTCATATTCTGATTTTTAATTCTTAAACCTTTATACTGTAGATTTATTCTGAGTCTTGTCTACCTTTTAGTTTGCTAGTAGCTACCTCTGTTTGTTCGTAGTTAGCCAATTGCTTTATCAACCGTTGCCCAGAGACCGAAAGCTGAACAGTAAGACCCGTTGAGTGAAGGGCATGAGAGGAGCGGCGTGAGAGGTCTAGGAAGAAGGGTGAAAGGGTAAAGTGAGAGGTTAGTGAAAAACAGATAGTTGTTTAGAGGAGTAAACTTAAAAGTGTAGATTCGGGTAAAGAATAGGTCCGTACCGCGGGGGCGTTGCCCCCGCACCCCCATCGGGCTCAGTGGTGAGCTACGGTCTCGGGCCTATCGGCCCGAGACCTTCGCTTCCACCACAGAGCCCCAAATTTTTCCCAAAATTAGTTTCACTAAATGGGTCGCACCGCGAGCTTTTCAGGTCGGGTCAACAAAAATTCGGGTCACTAACTCTAACACTGTTCAGTACGTATAAACTTCTCTCGCATTCTCATATGCATTCTGTTACGTATTTAGTAAAGTTTATGGTAATTTTAATCGGTATATATAATCTGAATATGAATATTCATGATTGATAGCAAGTTTCTTTCTGATTTGACTCTTGAAGCAAAACGGTCTTGAATTGATTGATAATGAATGTAGCTAGCTTTTCATTTGTGATTCGTTCTGCCTTTCTTGTCCATTTCTGGGTTCTTAGTTCTTCAGTTTTCCAAGTCTGCTCATAAACAAATATTTAAGTAAAAAAAAAGAAATAAAAAAAAAACCTACAATGTTCTTGAACAGGGTCTTTGTCTTCTTTAACATTGCTTGGGTTGATTCTTCCTTCGTGTCTCTCCTTCATTTACAGAGATGATGAAGCCGTGGAAGGAGCGGGAAAATGAAGTGCCAGACAATGAGAAACAACGGGAGCAAAATCTTTTCAACTTTGGTCAACTTCACAACTTTGTGAGTTACCTTATCGAGGAGGCTCAAAAAGATTTTGACCTATTCTATGCCACACTTAGAGTACTACACAAAGCCATGGGTAAACCCTTTAAGTAAGTCATTTACCAAAATTTTTTGTCCATATTTCTATTTGATGGGTATGTTTTTAGAACGATCAAGGATTATAAAGATTCTTAATCATCTCTTTTGGTCAATGTAATGACGTCTTGGTTAATGGACACAGTACGGAATCAGTGACAGTAAGCCATGGAAAACCAATTGTTGTATTTGACAATAACTTTTATGATCATCTAATTAGTTTTTCTTTTTCTGATTATCTAATTTTATTATCACTACTTTTTCAAAACCTGTTTGTGAGTTACAGTAGTGATCGTACATTAAAGTGGAATTATGTATACGTGTACGCGATCTTTAAGGAGGTGAATTCTCGAGGTGGTATCCAAAAGGTGAAAAGAAACAAATCATTATATCAAATTTTCAACCAAGTCATGTAATAAATTGGTTAAAGAGAACTGTTACTGCTGATTTCAAATTGATAATCTTTCTGATCATGTAGGTCATAAAGGAAAATAGGTTGCAAGAGGTTTGCAAGGCTTTGGGCATCACAGAACAAAAGGACCTATCAACAGAATATTACAAATATCTGCTCGATCAATATGAACTACTGTCCTTCAGGACTGACCAAACTCCGAAGTCTCCTTCCTCAGGTAAGTGTAATCTCTTTCGATTGCAGATGTTTTAATGAACCCTCTGGTGTAATACCGATGATTTCTCTCTTTCTCCAGATCCTCACTTGAGGACGGTCAAACAAGATTTAACAACATCAGAAGCTCTGGTTCACCTAAACTCAGTGCCAAAAGCAGGGGACAACACCACAACAATATCAACATCTCTTTCATCTGGCTACAAAGGCTCATTAGTAACAACATTTCCAGCAGAGATGCATAGACCAGGAGCAGCATTACAGCAGAATCCAGAATTCCATCTGTCTAATACAAAAAGCCCAACTGGGGCTCTTCCACCTAAAGAGGTACGACCAGGGGCAACAACAACAGAGATTCCAGAATCTTTTTTCTCTGATATAGTCTCAGCCGGATGGAATGTCATATGGAGACCACCAACACAGACCCAACAAGCAACATTACAACAGATTCCAGCATTCCATTCTTCTGATAAGAGAGGCTCACCCCTGATAGAGAGGCTAAGCCAGGGGCAACTTCAGAAAGAGATTCCAGAATTTCATTCCTCTAATAAGAGAAGCATATCCATAGGCGATGTCAGATCAAAGGCACCACAGAGACGGATTCAAGGAAATGCTGGCGGTGGAAACTTTGAATTGAAGGGAAAACATGTTGGAACCCACAACTGGGGTGGGGATTCATCTTTGGCCACAGATCACAAAGACTGGGGCAAAGAACTATATCTAGCTGCAGGACTCAGTTCTAGCAGACCTCTTTCGAAAGCCAAAGGAGTCGAAGACAACCATTTGGATGTAAATAAGTAATTCTTCAATTACAGGAAAAAAATTATTTCCTGGTCTGCCTTCATCCAATGCCAATCATACTGAATACTGACTTCTAATGTAAATTCAACTCATAACGACAGATGATAGCATACATCTGTCGTTATGAGTTTCTAGCAAAAAAAGGGCATCTATACTTTTCCAGCAAAAAAAAAAAAGAAGGGCATCTATACTTCCTACCTCTCCTCTTATTGCTTGACTGAGTTTCTATATGTTCAAAGTGTGCTATTTGTTACATTATTGCATCATTTTATTTTCAAAACAGAAGATTATTGGCATGCATACTTCATTCAGAGGCACACTTCTTTTTTGTCGTAATTAGTTAAAAATAAAATAAAAATAAAAAATAAAAAATTAGCCCTGCTATCACATATTGGGAATCTTATGCTATTTTCTTAATGAGCAGAAGGAGCTTGTGGGTACAAATTTAGATGGAAAAGATAAAGTTGGTACAAATTCATATCCTGGGATAGGACCCGAAGGAAATGCTAGCGGTGGAAACTTTGAATTGAAGGGAAAACATGTTGGAACCCACAACTGGGGTGGGGATTCATCTTTGGCCACAGATCACAAAGACTGGGGCAAAGAACTATATCTAGCTGCAGGACTCAGTTCTAGCAGACCTCTTTCGAAAGCCAAAGGAGTCGAAGACAACCATTTGGATGTAAATAAGTAATTCTTCAATTACAGGAAAAAAATTATTTCCTGGTCTGCCTTCATCCAATGCCAATCATACTGAATACTGACTTCTAATGTAAATTCAACTCATAACGACAGATGATAGCATACATCGTTTCATATCCATAAACTTCTTTACTGCAAGAACTATACATAATGTGAAATATCATATCTTTTTTTATTTCTTTTGAGCATCAAATTTTCTCATCGTGTAGCATATTTTGAAGTTTACATATCTGTATCTTTTCCCTTCCTGTTCAAAATTTCAGAAACCATATGTCTAACAAATAACTAATTATTTTGCCATAAAGCATCTAAACAAGAATTTCACCAAAATATAAATAAATAAGAAATTAAGCTAGAAAGAGTAATATAGCGGAAACTTGTCCAGAAAGAAAATGATGGAATTCTTCTTTCTCCCATACTTAGGACCTCATGGAAATAATCGAAGTTAGTTATCAGGTTATCAAATCAACTAGCTCCCTACCAACACCAAACTTAAAATTAAGATCACTCAAGTAGTGTAACTTATTGAAAAATTTAATTAAATTCATGGACTTATAACCACATTAAAAATAATCGTAACTACTGAAACTTTTTTGATAATTTAGTTTACAATGTCAAGCCAATTTACATGTTAAAGGCTGACCAGAAGAATCCTAGCACAGCCTTTATACTATCTGCAAGCTATTAATTATCCACATACAAAAATCAATATATTAAGCAATAAAAAGGTACAAAATTATCTCTCTCACCTCAGCATTCATCAGAAGTCAGGCTTCTCCCTCTGCAAAGGAGTAATTTGACTTATTTCTGCTGACCCCATAAGATATCGGAGTTCTTTTGCATGGCTATCCATCCTATTGGCTGTATATGCTTTAATCATGGTTCTGTATGTAACTTTATCAGGCTTACATCCTTTCTGCTCCATCATCTCCAGAACCCCCTTCATCTCGGTGAAGCATCCCAGCCTTCCATAAGCATCTACCAGACAGTTAAAAAATACAGTATCCAGCATTACATCTGTATTCTCAATTATTCGCAAAACACTTGCAATCTTTTCAGGTCTACCCGCTAGCCCATAAGCCCTTATGAGTGAGCAAAATGTGACACAACTTGGCTTGATCCTCTCTGACTGCATTAGTCTGAATAAATATTCCATCTGTTTTAAATCTCCAGCCCTCCCAAATGCGTCTATTACCACATTGTACGTAACAATCGTCCATGAATAATGGTATTTCTGCATGTATTCCATAACGGCACTCATTTTCTCATAATTCCCAGTTTTTCCATAGGAATCTAGGAGTATGTTGAAGGTCTTGATGTTGGGTTGGATCCCAGCACTCTGAAACTTTTCATAACACATCTCCATTGTTTCTATCTGCCCACTGCTGCCAAAGGCTCTTAGTGTGGAATTCATGGTCCAAACATCAGGCTCACAATCCTCTTCTTGAAGCATTTCCACTAGGGTTGTTTCCATCTCTGCAAACCTATAAGGAGACGGTAAGAAAAAGTTATTTCTCTAATATTGGAAAAGAAATATCAAACTCCATCTGATTGATATGAATGCAGAGAAATGTATATGAGAGAGAAACCAAATCTCTTCCTCACTAATCCACTAGAAGCGATAAGCGATGCCTACTACTTGTTCACCCTTCCTCAAACACAGAAGGATATGCCCTTCCCCTCTTCTCTAGTTCTTTTTTGCTTTCTTGATTGCCAAGAAATGGAAATAAATTTTCACGTATTGATTCAATGAAATTCTTAATATTCACAGCAACCACGTGGAGAATTAAAAATTTTCAAAACGAGAAATGTGTGTGACAACATACTTTCTGGCTTTCCCATAGGCATCAATGAGGATATTGTATGTGACAGTGTTGGGTCTCAACCCCTGAGTTTCCATGTCAGAAAGCAAAGCCTGAACTTTATCGAACGCAAAAATGTGCAGACATGATTTAATTAGGATGGTATAAGTGTGGACATCAGGCTGACATTGTGGTGTACTCTTCATCTGCTCAAGTAGAGAGAATGCTTTGTCAAAGAGACCACTCCTGCTGTAGGCAGACAGAAGAGCAGTACAGGATTCATGGTTGACAGCACAGCCTTCATCAATCATTTCTTGAAAGAGTTCATGGGCTTTTTCTGGTTGCTTGCATTTTCCAAGCATGACAATCAGCTTGATATACACACCCGAGTTTGGCCTGTACCAGAGCTGCTCTCTCAGTAGTTCAAAAACCTGGAAATATATTAAATCCCAACACCATGAGAAGGACATTCTGCCGGAAAAAGAAATTAATATTTGGCCAACTAAAAAGATTTTAAATTTTTGTACCCGATCAATGATTAAAAAAACAAAAAACTCCAAAATATAGCAACAAAAGTAATAAATAAACTATGAATTCAGATGCTAGAAATTTAGCGCCATAATTTCCAATAAAAAAAAGTTCTCAAAATTACAACTTTTCCTCATACCCAACTGCTTATTTATCACTTATTCACCCAAAAAAAATATATATATATATCTTATTTATCACTTATCCTATACTTTTATTTCCCTATTTTTATATTTTTAGGCTCCTTACTTATTTATCACTTATCCTATACTTTTATTTCCCTATTTTTATATTTTTAGGCTCCTTACTTATTTATCACTTATCCTATACTTTTATTTCCCTATTTTTATATTTTTAGGCTCCTTACTTATTTATCACTTATCCTATACTTTTATTTCCCTATTTTTATATTTTTTGGCTCCTTACTTCGATGCCAATTAGTTTGTTTTTTCTTTTTCTTTTTTTTCTTTTTTTTTTAAGGAATATGTTTTGCTCCACTATTTCATTAATCTTGTATTATCTGGTTTAAAGAAAAATAATAATAATATATATATATATATAAAAAAAATAAAAATAAATAAAAAAAATAAAAAGAATGAAAGAGAGAGACGGACCTTGAGAGCAGATTCCCAACGCAAAGCCGTGATTCTCTCATGGAGAGCTTCAAGGACAGTCCTGGGAAGCAATTTTTTAGAATTGCTGGGGCCTCCCTTCTTCTCAATGAGGGCTTTGGTGGCCTCCCTCCGCAGTATCACCGAAATGGCTTTCCTTGAAGCTATCTTCCTGCTCACCTCCTCTTTTCTCTCCCTCGTTTCCTTCTCTTTTAGCTTCTCGATATCTATTATTCTTCCTCTGCTGACAGTTAATGCTTCAGTTTTTCCAGCATTACCATTAGCGGCAAATGAAGAAGAATAAGAAGAAGAAGAAGAAGAAGAAGATGAATTGGCTTCGTTTACGGCCCTAGGTGTAGATTGTGACCGTACGCTTATCAATTCAATAGCTGGTCTTCGATTCACCGATGGCGGGAATGGATGGGTGGGACTCGAAAGTGAAGCCATGAAATGGAGCAACGGAGAATGAGTCCAGGACGAAGCTTATAATATTTAGCTCTTTTTCGGTCTTCTTCCTTTTTTATTTTCAAGCATAAAATAATAAAACATCGTTTTAGTTTTTGGGGAAAATTTGTAATTGAAGAACCATGAACAACAGACCGAGAGAAACTTAAAACGGGGCCGTGTTGAATATCGACGAGTCGAGAGTGGAGACTACAGAGACGTAAAACCGGGCTTTGCAGATGACCCTAGGCCTCTACCTCATCAAGGGAAGACAAGATATTGTCACATTGCTTTCGTCATTTTTTAAAACTGGGCCAAAATGGGCTCCTTCTTTCATTATAAAGTGGCCCAATTCTATCGTTTGGTTTAGCTTTGTCTCATCTTCACTTATGCGACAATTATTATTTATTTATTTTTTGGACAAACTTAAGCCATAATTTAATACTTGTTCTTCTAATAACTAAAAAATGTAATCAAGTTTGCCCCATCCATATTATCATACAATCAACAGTAAAATTAGATGTTACCTTTTTTTCTTTTAATTTTTTGGGACAAGAAAAAAGAAAAATTAGATGAAAACAAATTTTTGCCTGACAATACAAGTGCTCCAATACTAATTCGGATTAGGGTGGTTTTTCCTTTTTCGTAATACAGTCGCTTGGCATTTCTTTCTTTCCTTTTTTTATTTTTCAGGAGACAAAAACATAGAGATTAGACGCTATTCAATGCGGTTCAGATTCAGCTTAAGCTACTCATCATCCTATCGGCTCAAAACAGACTTAAGGCAAACTTCATAGTTCCGGTACAAGATAATGAAAATGGTCGTGGTCTAAAAGATGCTATGATCATGATTATCAAATACCACGTTCAAATTCAATGGCAGACAACAAACTCTTTCCTGTTGTTCTCCCCACAAGAGGGATTACAAGGATAGAATATTCTATGCTCGTGAGTATTATGTTGGTGGAAGAGAAAAATAATAACATTGTTTAAAGGTAGTGAACTATGAGTTCTCAATGAACAATGATATCCCTGTGCAACCATTTTCGATATTGATCTCCCAAACTATTAATCCAGCCTAATTGATTTATGGTATGGTTTTCCAAGCAATTTCAAGCAATCAAAACAATTCCAAAGAGAATTAATTTTCATTCCAAATCACAGATGAAGTTCAAAAAGGTTCAAAAGCCAACATCGATGCATTCCAACACAAAAGCACATAAGTGTGACCCAATCACACCAGAAACCCAAATTTGATTTAGATTCAAATTTCAATATTTCCTACTCTAAACTCATACTTCACAATTACCACCAGCACCCACCATTTTATTTTTTACCACCAACACCAACAGCATTGTTCCCTCCTGCACCCTGCGCAGCTTTCCTAGCGGTTTTTTCTTGAAGTGCTTTTGCGTCCCTGCACACCCACCAAAACAAAATTAATCACGTATTAAGCCAATTACGAAGATTAAATAGCACAAATTATGAAGATTAGAGAGAGAACGAATTGGGACCTTTCTCGGCGTTGTTCAGGAGTTAATCCGTCGTTTTTGGGCTGCTTACGCTTGTTTCCTGCCCTGGCCTGAGCCCTTTCACGGTCTTTGTCTCTTTGGTTACCGCGTTCGCTTCAGTTAAAGACAAAACAAAAACACAGAAAAATCACAAAACAAAACCATTTCCTCGACATTGCATACGCTAATTATCAAATCCCTAAAAGCTTTAGTTTGGTTGCCGAGAAATCGCGCAACGGATTAGACATCAAAAGCTCAATCTTTGGGACTTCATATGTTAATAAATTAATAAACAATCACAATTCAATAACGAGGGGAAAATCACAAAACAAAGAACCAAAAATAAATAAATAAATAAAACCAAATATCTTTAACTCAATTTCACGGCAATCAAACAGTTAAGAGGGTCAAAATCAAAATAGAAAAGAAATAATTTGATCCAAGGTCGAGGCAACCAACAGATCGAAGGATATGAGACATTATGGGAGGGGGGACGTAGCAGAAACAGCGAAACTATACCCACACCGAAACAAAACCCCTGTAACTGACACGGAATTACGCAACCATCAATGAATGATTGAACCGACATAATAACCAGATCTTTCCAAACAAGCATTAGAGAGAGAGAGAGACGGGGGGAAGCGAAAAAGATACCTGATCGAAGTTCTGAGCTCAGATATCAGAATTCAGAAGTGGAAAAGGATTATGTGGTTTTGTTTGACACAAGCTCAAGCCGCTCGGAACGCTAAAAAGGCCAAGCTGTTCTTAACCAGTTGGTGCATAGAAGACTCGAGAAGCCGCATCTTTCTTTTTTTTTTTTTTTTTTTTTTTTTCAATACTTGAAGATTTGTGATTGGGGTGTGTGGAATCCTACAGTTATTTTTTTATTGACTAAATGATTTTGTACGTGGATGAATATCAGCCCTCCGATTGATTTCTGCTTTGGAATTAGATTCGTTTATGAGCGTTCTTTGTTTCCATTCCAATTGGGCTACATTTGGGCTCAGAGCCTAGAGGACATAAGGCTTCTCTTTTGAGTTGTGGATCTAAAGCCAGAATGCTCGCCCTGTTTAAAGATTGATGTTTCTAAATGCAAACCAACATTTTTTTCTCTTTAACAAATAATTAAAAAATTTGATATTATTTAGCTTTTAAAACAATAAATTGTATTAAAAACAAAACCAAACAACCAAAACCAAACTCTTTATAAAACAGCAAATTTTTGTGAACCAGCCAACTCTGGAATACATTTGAATCCAACTGAAGCCCAATGTAAACTCATTTCAAATGTGAATAGTTGAAACCACTATGAGAGACACCACCAATTTGGTGCAAAGCCAAAATCCCTTTGATGGATAAGTTAGTTTGAAGACAAAATTTGATAGCAAGTTTTGCTGAACATGGATGTAAAAGCTGCTTTAAATGGGGATTTTGGGGACCATTTATAGGAGGTCCAAGAACTTTAGCCTCAGCAGTGAGTTGATTGCCATGTGACCTACTTATTATTCCCTAACAACTTTTTAGCTACCCCTAACATTGACTTCCTGCCTGTCACTCCTTGAGGATGTCTATTGCATTTGCAAGCGGAATATTTCTGATTGGTACATACTACATACCCTTTCTGGTCAGTCCTGTGTGGCATTATTATTAATTCTATTCCAATTAAATTTAAGATTATTATATATTCATCCATTATCTCTTTCTCATTTTTAGTTTTTTTTTTTTTTTTTTATTGGGTAAATTTCTCAAAAATTTTTCCTTTATCCTTTTCTTCAACTAAATATTCCCTGGGCATTGCAAATATTTTCACTAATTTTTTAAATACAACATGTTCTTAGCCGATTTGGTTTTGGATACCGTGGTTGAAAACGCAATGATGAAAACTTTTTAGCAATCATCTCTCCCACTCACTAATAATCATTACTTTCTTGATTATCATTAAAGCATATGCAAGCGTAATCTTTCACTTATTACCCCCCAAAAGCAAAAAAAGTGTAATCTTTCATCCTTTTCCTTTTTATCTTTACATTTTTATCCTTTTTTTCTTTCTTCTTTTTTTTTTTTTTTTTTTTTTTTTTTTGGTGGCTTCTTATGCACATGAAATCGATTCTCTATAATTTTGTCTATTTGCATTATTCCAATTCAAGATTTTTTTTTTTAAATGCAAGCTTCATAAAATTAATCCCAGTTTGAACATGTCATCCCCCCTTTTTTTCTTTTTTTTCTTTTTTTTCTTTTTCAGTTGAAGAGAAATAGACCATAAATGTGTACTTAAAAAAGTTGGTCACGCATGTTAATTCATCATTATTGATCACATCGAGATTAAGGAATAGTAGATCAACTGCATTATCCAACTCATGTACAAAGAGAATTAAATTCGGATTGGATTACCAACTTAAAAAATCTTATAATATATTCAAAGAGGAATCTCTATTTGTCTTTTAGGTGGTAATTTTGGTGCAACTTTTATAGTAAAAAAATGTAAAATAAAAAATTCTTAGCCTGCCTTAATATAATAAATTTGGATTATGTACATTACTTATAATTTAATAGGAATTACTTATAATTATAAAGTATAAACAAATGCTTATTGGATAAAATCAATAATAACAATAATGAGATGGGTTGTATATTCACAACCACTTCAAACTGCCAACTTCCAAAAAAAAAAAATATGGGACAAAGCTTCCGTGGCAGCTTGGTCGGTGTCCAAACTGGTAAGCAGGGCAAAATAATATAACCAAAAGTCCACCGTTTATTTATTATTAAAAAAAAGAAGAAAAAAAAAAGAACAAAAACATAAAGTAATGTCTACCATCGGAGAAAATCTTGCATGCCACTGTATTACCATGTCAGATCATCCACTTCCATTAGTTTATTGCTACAAATTTATATATTTAACATTTGTTTTTCAATTTATTTTGTCATTTAAAATATCCAACTTACTGTTTAATTTTTTTGAAAATATGATACACTCACATATATATATATATATATATATATATATGTCCATGGGGCTCTTTTCTCTTTCGCAATAACTTCGTATCTGCAATTTCATAAATAACTCAAACAGCAACGGTCGAAAACAATAGCGGACATGCAAGCCAAATTTCACACGCATAAACCTCCCATGGAGAAACCAAAGTCTTAAGCTTTTGTTATTTTATTTTATTTTTTAATCTTTAGGTGATAAATGAAATGTGGGAACAAATTTGGAATACTGATGCTCTGTTATAAGCTATACTTCACCATATTTCTAAGCTTTGAAGTTTTTTTTTGTATATATATTTTTTTTATCTGCAGGAGGTGAATAAAATGTTGCTTCGCATTTGGGATCTCTAAATGATTAGTTTTATTTTATTACTTTTGTAAAAATTATCAATTAAATTTGATATTAGACAAATGAAAATTTGGATCTGATGTTCCTTTGGTTTTTTCTTTTACTGGTAAAATTTTTTATCAAACTTTCCAGCAAAAAAAAGATAAAAAAAAAAAATCATCAAACTTATTTGAAGACTTTTTGTCTTTAGATTTGGCCATCCATCGGTATGCAGAACCTGCAAAATAAATATTTATAAAGCCTTCAACATGCCTATTTGATACGTTTTGTGATCTACTTCATAATATATAGTACATTTGATAGTGTATCTAGTACACTAATTAAGCTCTGAGGCCTAACCCGGTGATATGCAAGATTTTCTCCTACCATCGACCAAACAAAACGTAGCTAAACATTCTTTTATGATTCTGTTTAACAACGTGCTACAGAAATTCTTTTCATTTAAAAGAAATATTTTGTTATATAAAACAATTTTTAAATGTACGACGATACGCAGTAACAAGACGGTTAAATTACAAAAATATACTAATTCAAGATGGTTAAACAATTGTAAATGATATAAAAGAAATATGGTTAACCATTTTTTTTTTTTTTTGTTGGTTTAAAAAGAGAATGTAATAAAATTATAATATTTACAAGAAAAAGAAAAAAACTGAAAAACAAAAAAAGAGAAACTGGAGGGGCAGTTCAATGCATAATGTTCCCGCAAACAAAGGTAAGTAAAGGACCTCTTTGTCCCCCTCCCCCAGAAGACTCGCTCCACTCTCCCAAATCTTTCTTCTCTTCTTTTCCTCCTTTCCATCGTATCCTTCTTTCTCAGTCTCTCTCTCTCTCTCTCTCTTTCTCTTTCTCTCAAAAAACTCCAAAAGATAAAGTATAAAGAAAACACAAAACCATTTTTATTTTATTTTACAAAACAAAGCAAAACAAAAAAGAAATTTCCATCCAGCTTTTTTGGGCCAATGTCCCCATTTCCCATGTTTCCTATTGCCATGCTTTAGCTGTGTTGGTGCGTGCCATGTCGCTCTTATCGCTTCTTTATTGTCTCATCTATCAATTTATTTTTCTGATTTTCTGATTTATGAATTTTGTGTCTTTGAGAATAATATAATTTAAGAGAGAATGTATATGTAGCTTTATCTCTCTCTCTCTCTCTCTCTCACTGTAAAAATTCAACCTTTTTGCAGATATAAATTATAGATAATAATAATAATAATTGAAGGCTGCTAGAACCCGTCAGATCTGAAGTGCTTTACTACTATTAAACTGTCACGGGACGTAAGGTATCCGATGCTTTTATTTTATTTATTAAATAAAATAATAAATATGTATACCAAAGGACCCGTTTGGATACTGTTTTTTTGATTGGTTGGAGCACAGCTTTCTCTTTTGGTTTTCACTTTTCTATTTAGCATAAAGACAAACCCAGACAATTTTCCTGTTTCATGAAACATTTTTTCTTCATCGTCTTATTTCCAAACCATAAACATTCTTCTCACAGATAAAAAGAAAACACTCTCTCTGATTCTGTTTTCTTTTGTCCCTGAAACAAAATCCCTGGGATTCAACGAAGAAAAGTTCAGATTTTAGAGTCCTCTAAACTATCATTTTTTTTTTCAATACTTGTTGCATTTTCCGATAAATCTTACTCGGAAACCAAGCGTAGATGTTTCCGATCCTTCGAATTTCTTCCAATTCCCAGAAAATTTTTGGAATTTTATGCAAAATTCTCGTGTATTCCCAGTATATAATTCATTGGAAAACGATTTGATTGATTTTTTTTTCTTTTTTTGGATTGTATTATTCTGTGAGATTTTTTATGAATTTATCGGATTGAGAATTTTTGAAATGGAAGGTGGAGGAGGAAGACTCTCGAGTGATCGTCGAAGAGTGACTCTTCTCGATCAGATGTCAGCAGCTGCAGACAGCCGAGACCTAGCAGGATTAACACTCGACGACGTTTTAGGCACTGAGAAACGGCCCGTTCCAGCTCCACCACCCGCTCCACCACGGTCTCAATCGGGTCGGACCCTTTTAGACATCATCCGAGACGAAGAACCCAAATCCGGCACTTTCAAAGGCTTTAGCAACAGAGACAAGAAGGCTTGGAAATCTTTCAAAGATCGACTCCGACTCAAACGCGCCGGCAACGCCTGGAATAGCTCTGCCCCTATCCCGGCCTCGGATATCCGTATCCTGAATCACCGTTCCCTGCTTTTGCGCCACAACTCGGTCAATTTCCACACGGCCTCGCTCCCAACCGTTTCGCGCCACAACATGGCCTACCCGAACGAAAACCCTGTCGATATCCCAGCCGTTGGCGATATGATGGCGCCGCCGAATAATGGCAGGCCTCAGATTTCTCGGCGCGGCTCCACTCGTTTCGGCGCGTTTTCTTCCGACAACAGCGACGACGACGTGCTGGCGGGTCAGAATACCACCAGGCCGCAAATATCTCGCCGGCATTCCGTACGCTTCGCGCTGAGTTCAGATGACAATGTGGGCGATCAGACCGATCCTCCGCAGCGCGAGGGCTCGCGCCGACTGTCCGCGGCTTTGGCAGATGAGAGGTCGCTGTCAGCGAGGGAAGCTGTAGCGGCGCAAGAGGCGGCTGAAGCTGAAGCTGCGGCCGCCGCAGCCGCGGCGGAGCAGGAGGCGGAGGACGAAGATGGTGAGTCAGCGCCGGAAGGAGGGGAAGGTGGACAGCCGGTGAGGATGTCACTAATGGACCTGTTGGAGGAGACAGATAGGCAGATGGGGTTGGTGGGGTCCAGATACATGATGGGTGATGAGGATGACTATGATGAAGAAGAAGAAGAAGACGAAGAAGATGAGGAAGAAGAGAGTAATGGAGTTGAGCACAATTGCTGCGTGTGCATGGTGAGGCATAAAGGTGCGGCTTTTATCCCGTGCGGGCATACATTCTGTAGGCTGTGCTCGCGTGAGCTTTGGGTGAGCAGGGGCAATTGCCCTCTCTGCAATGGCTTCATCTTGGAGATTCTTGACATCTTCTAAGAAACCAAGAGAAAAAAACTTTACCACAGCCAAATCCATGATGGAAATCACTTATTTGGATTTTCAAACCATTTTTGGTCTTCTGGATTTTATGGGGTTGGAATCTGAGTTAGAACAAGTTTATATATGCATGATCTGATCCCTCGAAATTTCGATTCAAATTGCATCTCAAAGTTTCAGGTATCACATACCAAGTCTCCCCTGTTATAATTTAGTGCTCGAGCTGCTATGAGTATGGATTTGTATATATGCAATTTTTTTTTTTTTTTTTTAATTTTGTTGTTATGCATTACAAGATTGATCACATAAAAATGCCCTTTTGCCTGTGGAAATGTTGTCCTTTTCTGTGTCCTGTTAAAGATTGTTGAAAATGTAATTTTGCTGAAATATTAGAGCCAAGAGCTTTCCGTTAACAGAGATCTATTTATGATTTATGTAGTATAGTGTGAATTGGAACGACATTAAAATAGGAAGCAGAAATAAAGCAATGAGTTTTTGGGACCAGGATATAACCGATCACAAATGACCGGACTTTAATTTTGTTATTTTTTCGTATAGAACCATTAGCAAGCTGAAAAAAGATGATTAAACTTTATTTTTGTTCCTTTCTCTCGTGAGAGAAATGACAAAGCAATAAATGTTCAAATAGAAACCTCCAGTTTACAAGTTAAAATACAGATGGCAGGCAACAGCTTTTGGAATTTGACCAAATTGCTAGCGCAGTGCTTAATTTGAGTAGTAGGCTGCATTAAATTCAGCAAGATAAATTTGATGCAATAATTCCTTCAAAAAAAAAAAAAAAAAGTTTATAATAACAGAAGTTTCAACAACCGCAACAACAACCAATTTCTCGCTTCTTTCATCTTCACCAAAATTTGATGCAAGGCAAAAGCTAACCTTGGCTTAACTTCGATTATCCCCATCTGAAGCTACTTTCTTCTTCGAGTTATTGAGAAGTATAAGAGAAAGTAGCAAAGGCTACAGAGAAAACGTTACCTTTCTCAAAAGCTTTTGACATTTCAAAGAATGTTCCTTCTCTTTCATCTGAGCCCACTTGCCGTTTTCCAAAGCTCCATTGGCAAGCAAGTTGAAGGGATAAAAAAAAAAAAAAAAAAAAAAAAAGAAGGGGAAAAAAAAAAAAAATGAAAGATCAACTATAAGCTAGTTGGTTCTCATATTTCCTGTTAAGGGAATTCATTTACATGCATCACTTTTGTTGTATATACTTTTGTCACAACATTGAGAGAAGTTATAACAAACAGCAGCTACTCATCAATTCTGTCCTTTTCTTCTTTCTTTCCTTTTCTATCAAAAAAGAAGCTGAATATCATCATTTTAACACTAACAATATGCATCGATATACTGAAGTCCGAACAACTGAATTCTAGTGTAGTTAGTGTCCAAAAGTACTTCTTTATCCCACTGTGATCAATTAGAAGTCTCAGCACTTACCATCATCTCAACGTAGCTCTAAGAATTTCATCAAAAGTCTTTGTAATCAAACCATCAGAAAAAACCTTCTTCTGATGGTTTGGGCACAGATCAGGTTGCCTTACTATGTAAATTTGATCTCCCACTTTATTGTTAGTGTCCTGATTTCGGTACCATGTCCACCGAGCCCATGTCTCATTCTTCACCTGTATGTTAATGCACACATCAATGCATGTCAGCTGGTCCAGACCTGAGCAGTATTTGTCGTACATACAATTTATGAAGTTGAAAAGGCTAACCAATAACTTTGTAACGTGTGTGCATCAAAATTTCTACTCAGCATAGATATATCAATATATATATATATATATATTTATCCTTTTTGTAAGTTGTCTTATATAAGTATTATACAAAAAAAAGGATTGGCACTCATTCCATGACTAAAAAATGAACAAATTCTTGAGGAACTACTAGCTGGGAAAGTACTTTTCATATCTACAATATTCCATAGCACATCTTCACTTCACATTTCCTGTGGTCCTGAAAGACTAAAAATTTTGTGAAGTACCATACAAGATAAGATACACAACTAGATGAGGACGGATAAGTAATATATGGACACACTGATATCATGCTTTCTAAGATTGACATCTTTAAACAAATTTGAATGTGTGTAACTACCTATATTTAACCACTAGGAAATAGGTGATTACATTCAGAACAAGGTAATTTGGCAATGCATGTTGCAGTAAAATGTAAGTCCGGACAAAAAGAAATATACCTCTAGGATCCCATGGCCAAAGCTGCTTTCTCGAAAGGCACTATAATCAGGTTGCCAGTCCCAACAGAACTTACCTGCTGCGGGGCCTGATGTAAAGTTTGTTGCACAAAAGCCACCTATGTATGGATCAGGGGTAGTAGATGGCTCCGGGCAATTACCAGGTTCATCAGCATGTTCGATTGCCATCTTCTCTCGGTTGCCCCCATCTCCAATAGAGATATATACAGGACCACATGGATCTAATGTGTAATTGTAAACTCGATTTGTCCGCTCATAGGCATGAACCTGGTGATATTACAATTAGGTGATAATCAACATTTAACTTTGCTTGATACTAAACAAATACTTTGAGTACAACCAAACAGAAAGTCAACCTTTATGTGGATGGTAAAATATTGATAAACATGACAGTGATCAGGAGCCAATGCTAACATTTGAGACAAAGATTCAAAGAAAACATCATGGCCACCAAATTTATAGTTATGTAAGAATCATTTACTTCATACACCTTTCTCATATGTGACTATTGATCATGGTTTTAGTATTTCATTTCATAGGAGTATCTCTATAGAATTATCTTTTGTTTCTTAACTGTTCTAATTTTGGTGCCTAACAACATTCTTTTACTCTACTAAAGGAGCCCATAAGATATTGTCATTGTGATACATTTGGTCATTACTTACATGTCCATTGAACACTAAGTCAACACCATAGGAGTAGAGTAGTTCTTCCATGGCAACTCTCATACACTCTGCCTCTCTGTAATGGGCTTTATAGGAAGAGTACCAGGGTGGGTGCCAAGCAGCTACCAGCCATGGAGTCGTGGTTCTGTCCACTTTAGCCAAATCTTGCTCCAGCCACTTGTACTGCTCCGCTGTGAAGAAAAAAAAAGTAATGCTTTTCAAGAAACACAAAAGGGTACAAAATAATAAATGTAAAGGGGATCATACTACCTGATGTATTATAAGCAATGTAGGCCCCGAGCATAATAAAATGAATTCCCCCTGCATTAAAGGAGTAGTAGAATGTGGATGAAGATCCACTTTCTTTAGATGGGAATGCAAACCGAGAACTGTAAGCTACAAATGTCTGGTTTCCAACCTGTTCTTCTAATTCATGGTTCCCTTCTACCACCATTATTGGAACTTTAGAAACCAAACCCTGCATAAACCTTCAAAGAAATATCCAGCGAAAGATCTAAATATATAAGAAACACTTTTGCAGAAATCATTTTGAGCAATAGAAGAAAATAAATTAACTTGAGTAGTAATAAATATTATCTTTTACCTTCCCCAATAATCCCAACGAGGTTGATAGCTTTCATGTATTGGAGTGTCGGGAAAAGAGCAAGAATAGCACTCAGAGCCTGTTCCATTAGTGAGGTACAGGTTTGCATAAGTAACATCCCCAACCAAAAGAACAAGATCAGGCTTATGATCAATCAAGTGACTGATAGTAGTAGTTGTGTTGTAAGTAAGGCCAAGATCTCCAACAACAGCTATTCCGCCTGGATAGCTCTTTGGACCAGAGATTGGCATAGTCTTGAAAGAGTAGGTACTACTCATGGCAGGTATAGAGGGATCTCCACATCGATAGTAGTATAGTGTACTTGGTTTCAAGCCTACAAGCAGACATAACAAGGAATCTCAAACTCAGTGTTTTCCATTATAAATTTGAGAGATAAACAGGTGATTTCATCATCGACTCCATGGCTACAAGATTGTTAAAAATTATAAATCCCTAACAACAATGACCCATTGCTACAAGATTGTTAAAAATTATGTTGTCATAAAGATACTCAATCAATTTATTCTTTCCAAACAAAAAAAAAAAAAAAAAAAAGAAGAAGAAGAAAAATATCTCAAACCTGTAAGGCGCACGTGATGGATGATACCAGAAGTATAGTTCTGGAGACCCTCGAAAGGATAAAGCTGATTGTAAACAAGAGAATAGCCTGTTGCTTCACGTGTTAATGGACGTCTCAGAGTCCCATAACGAACCACACTTAATACACTTTCCGGGTCTAATGGCTTTATGTTGAATCCAATTTGGGATTCCCCTATAAATTCGAACATTATTAATTATTAATACAACTTATTTAACCAAAAGAACAATAAAAATAAACAGGATTGGCAAATGAAGCACCTGCTCAAGCGGTTCAAAAAGTCTAGTTATTAATTCTTTTTTTACATTATGAAATGAAATTTTATAATTACTCGCACGCGAACAATAATAATAATCTTTTTGCCGTCTTTTCGTCTTTTCTTGGCAACCAAACAAATTACAAAAACAATAAACAGACAACCAGTCAATCATACCAGAGAACTAACCTACCTAGAAAAAGCACAGATATATATAAACATGCACATACATAAATCGATTAAACAGGAATCAAGAATAGCACCCATTTTTCGTCAACTAAAATGCCTGAGTAATTGGTTAGAGCAAAAGTACCTGTAATCCAAGAAATCCAAACGGAATCATAGTGAGCGGATAGAGAGACGGAAATCTGCTCAGGTTCGAAGCCTTTCACACGGCGACGAACTCTAGGATCGGTGTCGGGCAAATCAACGGCGTTTCCGCGCAGACTGACGTCGAAAGGGACGGTGACCGGATCGAAAGGACCGTCCAAGGTAGTAGGAATATCGGCTCGAACAGTTCCAAGGCAATCCACCACTCCCAAAGTTGCTACGACACGAAGGAGCAGAGAGCGCCAAGAAATCGCCATTGTTAGGGATTTTCCATTCCAACACTGACACTGAGGATGGAGGGAGGGAGGGGGAGCGAGAGAGAGAGAGAGAGAGAGAGAGGGAAAAAAATATTATGACGTTTGAAAGTTGGCGAGCACTTTATATATAAAAGAAATTACGGAAATTTTATATTACCGATTTTCGATTTTCGATATGGTAAGTGGGCTACGATTGGACAGTTAATAGCCGTTTTGTAGAATAGCGAATTATCCGTTTGGCCTCATTTTAATTTCTTTGATTTATTATTTTTTAACAAAATTATTATTTAAGCGACAACAATGTGACAATTTGACCATCTTCACGAATTAAAATCAATTAATTTTGAAGATATTCTGACGCGTCTTAATTAGGAAATAAATTAATAATGTAGCCATCAGCCAAAGAAAAAAAAAAAAGTGTTCTTATTTTTTGGAATATGAGTGACTAACTGCCAAACTATCTAAAATATTTACGAGTTCCAAGGGAAATTTTATCGATATATAATATGAGCCTTGGTGTAGAATGGGAAAATAAAAACAACAATTTTATAAATATGTGTATGATAATCTCGCTTTCGTAATTCAGAAATGGAGCTACATAGTATACTACACAATTCTGCCTCTTAAAATTTATGTTTTAAGTGCGAAAATTTCAATTATAATTGTTTTGTGCTATCTTATAGACTATAGGCCTCTAGTTGCTTGTGTATCTTTCATAATTCTACATTGTAAAGGGCTTGAATTAAAAGGAAAACAAAAATTACATTGTGACAGTGATACTGAATTTTGTAACTATCTATTTTGGTTATTAACATAAAATTACTTACACGGTGAAATTTGGCTTTATCCATTTCAATGTCATATAAATCAGAAAAAAAAGTTATGCTTTTTTGTTTATTTTTAACTTAAAGAATCATTTCCTTGCTCGGTGAAATCTGGCATTATTCATTTCAATGTGATTGCTAGTAATAAGTGCCATAACCAACACATCGGATGGCTATCATTTTTTTTTTTTTTTTGGGGTAAATTGATCGAGGATGGCTATCATTGCTCAATTCTTTTACTCCATTTCTCATCTGTTTTTTTCTTTAGCGAGCATAAAGAAATGTCATTTTCTTCCACATCTTTTCCACCTTGGTGAGCGTCCAGTACTGTCGTTTTCAGAAAAAAAAATTACCTAAAGTACAAAGCATTTTTTTTGGTCTGTCTTGGTAATTGAAATTTCTAAGAAATTACTACCACTCAATTTCCTAATAACAAGAACAATCTTTTGTTTTGTCTTTTAGGGTAATCGAAGTTTCTAAGAAATTATCCTTCCCACCACTCAAATTCAGTCATTGGGCCACCCTTCAATCCTTAGGATATCAAGTGCTGAAATTCCGACTTGTACATGCTACATAGCCCCTAAGACAATCCAACACAAATAATTTGAAGGTATTTTAACTTAAAAATAAAATAAAAACCAAATTTTCATGAATGATTTTTCACTTGTAAGAGAACTTCCTCCGGATTTTGTTCTAAACTATGCTTGCAACAATATTGCCATTATCATTATTAGGTGGAAATTCGAACTCAAAATTTTGTTTTATAGTTATTTACGGTTTTAGAGGGAAGGTTGTAAAAGACCCTCCAAAAGGATAGTTTACAAGTTACATTTTTTTTTTTTTGTCCCCACTTGTTCTTGCTAATTTATTAGGGCCTCATTGCAACAAACACAGCCATTAGCTTTTTCAACCATCTAGGCATGGAAAGTGGAAACATGTGAACTTGATAAAAAAACACAGAATATCTTCTTTCCATGTTATTATTATCTTATGCTTATCCTTAAAGCATGCATAATCAAGCACGTTGGAACCTCCTTTTCTATTCCCAAAGTGAACACTTTGCAGGAATATCTCCGAGGTCTTTACAAGCATCAAGCATATTTTTCTAAAAAATCAAATTTGATTGCTCTAATTTCAATATGGGGTTCCGAGTTCAATAGAAAAATGCAAATTTGAAAAATGCAAATCTCAAAGTCATTATAAAGAGAGGTTTGGTACATGTCCAAAACTAGAGTTTCTTCAGATACATATTTTCATACACAAGATTTGACATTATGGAATTCGATGCAAAGCACTAATCAATGTTCTTTTGAAACCAGAATAAAATAGGATCTGATAGACATAGAGATCCTCAGTCTAGGACAGAGACTATGTATAAACAAACAACAGCTATTTGACACCTCAAACACAACCTGGAAACATAAAACACGTTGCTGTGATTTATGGTTTCCAAAATACAACTCAGAAAACAAAAGACAAAAGAAGAAAAATGCAGTATCAACTTCTATACTTGATTGCCCTAAGAATATTACAGGAAACACTCCACCACAGTAAATAGTGAGGTGAGGTAAAAGGGCCACAAAAAAGGAAGTTTAGAAGAACATTTTATCTACGCACTCTAGCCTTTGGTCCTCATAATTGTGATGCTGCCTTTTCCACCTTCAGTGTGAATCTTGGTTTTGCCAACAACAGGTTTCCCAGAAAAGGCAGAAGTTGGGTAAGAAGCAGCTGGATCTTCATTTTGCTTCGATTTTGAAGGTGGTGGAGTGCGGATCCTCTGGTTTATGTCCTTCAGAGTTACGTCTCCATGAATCCCACAGGGTTTAATGAAGGCAAACGGATAGGCCACAGAAGAAGCCAACTTAGCGGGAGTCCGAATGTAAGACTCCCTACCTATGCACACAAAAGAGAGAAATTGAAATAACTGTATTAAAAAAAGAAGAGTAAAATCAGAAGATCCAGGCAAACAGTTTTCCGACACTCGAAACCATTGTGTAGACCTCTACCTCAAAGATAGGAAAGAGTACTTCTCTAACTTTCATAACCCCTATGAAACTCAATGAGATGTTTGCCACAAAATTGTGCATAATTACTAGAAGTGAATTCACAGTAGGTATTTTGGGTACGGAAGAAGAAAAACAGCAAAGAAATGATAAGAACAGGGAAATACCTTTAAAAACAATGTTTTTGGGAGTACGAGCAATACGCTGCTGAGGCATGTTATTTTCATACTCAGGTGCAACTTCACAAAACTCTACATCAGCAAAGTATAAACTAAAAGTGACCCAGGAACTATAATAAGCAAAGAACAAAAAATAGTAAAAAATCCAATGGGAAAATGAATCTTATATACCTGAAACATCGATTTGCACATCTGATGCCCCAGAGAAATTCCTGAGTTTTGAGCAATAAAGCAGTTAGATAATTATGAATTATTGAACCATTATAAAAATAATAATAAAAAACAAGTGTCCAAAGAAGCATACAAGTCATCAGGGCTGCAATGCATCTCAGTATCATTGAAGTATCCAGCAATCCACTCGTCAGATGATTGATCCAGGATCTCATAACAAGATGCAGATGTATTTTCTGACACAAGATGTGAGATAGTTTCAAAACCCAGGTAAAACTGTGATTGTATATTTGTATCGGACCAGTGTTTAATGACAAACCTGGATACCCAGGGACCCAATGTGATACAGCAGGTAAAGCCTCCTCAAGTGAATCTTCTCTCTCCTATTCGATTAACAAAATACATAAGAAAATATATCCGTTGCATAGATAACATGCCGTAGGATATTGAAAGTCTGAAACTGCACATGACAATTGATAAAGTATGACACAAATGAGCTTAAGCAAACATGTATCACAAAAATCCCTAAAACTTAGAACTCTGTAGTGAGAAAACCTAAAACTATGGCAGACTACACTAAAATAAATGATAATCTACAGGTTTAACAAACATTGTATAATGGAATGACAATTCTTACCTAATTAAATCTGTATAAAAGCATAAGGAATAAAGAAATAAAATATATATTCTGCTTTCTCAGAGTTAAACTAAGAAAAAATGATATCAGTGTAATAATTGAGACAAAAATAAACACATGAGAAAGTAAGCACAAACATTTGATTTTAGAAATGAAGAAGACATCTCTTCACTGCAAAGGGGAGATTCCATAGCTTGAGTGTTAAATTGTAGCATCCTTCGCCTCTTTACTTGTGAATAGGGCTCCCTACATTCTTCTGATTCCTTGTTCAAATTATCTGCAATCCACTTTTCCATTTCATAAACAAAAATAGAAGCCACCATTTGTTGGATTACATGAATCAGAAAGTTATGAAGTACATTGTTGCCGGGGGGGGGGGGGGGGAACAACAAACCTACCATTATGTCCAACATGGTATGCCAAATCGCCACAAGCTTTAATTGGGGTTGTTTCATCATCAAGCATGTATGACATGTCTTCTTCATTCTGAGGCACCCCATTCCACATGCGTTTCGATATATCTGCTCATAAGAATAAGAACCAAACCACAAATCATTAACATCAAATTATTATTAATGCTGGAGCAATTAGACAAGCACACTGAAAACGTACCATGACTAGAATCCTTTTGGTCACCATACTCCTCCCTTTGCCAATCCCAATTCTCATTACTACCATTTAACACCACAAGAACAGGAAGCAAATAAGTATATGCAAACAAGTAAATGAAAAACAGAAAAAACTTCACTCTCCAGACAAGGCTTGGTATAAGCTCGAATAAATCCTATATCTCTGTTTTTTAAGCTGGTGAATTTTACGCAAAGTGAAATTGGAAGAAGTCAAAGACACAAAAAAAGACAAAAAAAGAAAAAGAAAAAATGACGAAGCTAAGAACTGATGAGGCAAAATGGAACATAATTAAGCAATATAATGACAAGTAAGCCGTAGCAGGTAGTTAGTTAACTAAAGAAAAGTAATGTACCATAAAAAAGAACATGAAAATAAAGAAGAACATTGGATCCACGGATCCAATTCTGATGTTCTTCTAAAGAGAAAAACATCGATGGAGAAGACGGTTACCACTGTAATCGGGATCTAGATGGTTAAAGAGAGTTATAATTTGATCCATATATTTAGGCAATTAGCTTTTATGCGATAACATTATCCAACGGATAAACAAAGAAAAAGCAAAAGAAAAGCACAAAAACAATGACCCACCAAGTAAATCAGAGAGCCCACAAATCCTAATCTCTAATTTCCTCTTCTCCATCAAACTTCCAAGTAAAAATGCAGAAACAGTATTAAGTAAAACCCATTTGTCAAAACCAGTATTCAGTCTCCAGAAAACAAAAGCAAAGAAAAAAAAAATGATAATAAATGATTATATCTAGCAACCAAACCCCGCGCCAAAAAAAAAAAAAAAAGGAAAATAATCTAGTAAACCCATTTTGAAACCCGCATTCAAGAACTGAAAGTTATTAAAATTTTAAAATCATTAAAAAAAAGAAGACCACAAACAAATATACAAAAGATTGAAAAAAAAAAAAAAACACTAAAAAGGAACATACATTTCCAAAATAAACCCAGTAACTAAAACCGATCATATAGAAGAAGAGAGAAAAAGAAGGATTTACTTCTTGTTATTGTAATCCATTTTCTGAAAAAAGAGAAACCGAGCCTTCCTTCCTCTCACAAATCGCAGTCTCTTTGTCCTCCCCACTACCTTGGAAACTAGCCGTTACTGAAATTCCGACTTGCTCTGTATATATATTTGCATTATTCACTGCTGTCTGTCTGTCTTTCTCTCTCTTCTCTCTGTCTCTGTCTCTCTCTCTCTCTCTCTCTCTCTTACCGATTGAGATGTGTGCTATCTGTGAAGACGAAGAAAGAGCGCCGACTCCTTCCAAACAATACACACACACTCTCTCTCTCTCTCTCTACTTTCTCTCTCTTTTTTTTTTTTATTTTTTTTTACCATATATATAAAATAAATTATATTTTACCAGTGATAAGTTTCATATTATCAAAGCCAGCAGGGAGGTCATGGAAATATGAGAGAGAGAGAGAGAGAGGGAAACGACCATGACAGAGCATGCTTTCTACTGAGAGGGACCCACCACACACCATCCCACCACTCATTTCCCAGTCGGTTACCACTTATACATTAGATTTTAATCATTTTAATTAAAATCATTTTTTTAATTTATAATCTTTCTTTGTTTGTTTGATTAGCATTTACTTTTTCATAATGTAACTTCCGATTTCCTACCATAATTAGCACGTAATAAAAAAATAATAAAATTTCTTATTTTGTTCTCGGCACGTGTGAACTGACAGCGCGTGATTTGACGTGTTCTTTGTTTGAAAGGCAGAGGAAAACCTCGTTGTCGTTTGGTATTGTTTTTGGCACGGGTGGGACCCATTTGAGGTAGTAGGAGCGTGTGGAAAAAAAAATAAAAATAAATAAGTGGTGGGTTTTATCAATTTAATTGGACACGTGAAATTACTTTTGTGTTTCTAGAGGAGGACGTGTCTGAAAATTTGGTTGGGATCGCTTTGGGCCGTATAAGGAGGAGGGTGAAAGTTTTTAATATGGGATGGCCCAATTGTGTGTTTCTCAATGTATTATTTTTCTTTTTTTCTTTTTTGTTTATATATATTAAATAAAAATAAGAATGTATGAAAGATTTTGACATTTAAGATATCTTTTTCTCTCAGTTTTGTGAATTTGAAGCAGCAGGAAAAATCAATTAATCATTTTTTAAAAATTCTTTGAGTAACAATTACGAAAATAATGTATGTTTTGAATTTCATTGGAAATTTTGATTTTTTAATAATTGTCTAGATTAAAATTTTATCTAGATTAAAATTTTATCTTTTTTGAAGGTAGAAGATTTGATTTGGAAGGTTATTATCTGATGAAAAGTATAATGTTTAATAAAATGGATAATTTATTAAGTTGAAATGGCTAAATTTTTAGTTATTGATGCAAAATCTGGAAATATATTATTTTTAGTAATTTATTCACTTATTTAAATGTACGTAGGTTTTTTGGAAAATAAAATGTATGTAGGTTAGTATAACAACTTCCATACTATAAACATAAAACTTTTATCTGCTTAGGAAATGATTTAGACCACAAAAATATCATTCAAGTCAAGGTTAAAAAAACAAAAAAAAGGGTCAAGGTATTATGTTTATTTATCAAAAACAAATTAAAAAAAGTAAAGTATAATATTTTTATAACAAAAATTTAAAAGAAAAAAAAAAACAAGTATCATGTCACCCAAAAAAAAAAAATGTTATTTCGCTTATTAGATTTTTAACAACGCATTTTATTTTGCTCAAAAAAGAAAACAACGCATTTTAGTGGAAAAGAAAAGTAATTTAAATTGCTGTCTTTTTTTTTTTTTTTTTTTTTTTCCCCTTAACATAGAGGTGAAAATTACTTCAACTGAAAAATAATAAACCATTAAAAAAAAAAAAAAAACACTTTTCATTGTGTTACCGTTCAGAGAAGACAGAGAGAAAAAAAGAAAACTTTTACTTTGAAATTGAAGTAAATAAAAAAGAAAGGAGGTTACTTTTATCTCTTCCTCCGAACGTGCATTGTGTCGTCTTCTCGCACCGAGATCTGTTGCCCATTTTTATTTATTTATTTATACAACCGTTGCAAAAATATGAAAACCGAAAAAACTTAAAAAGAGAGAGTAAAAAGAGGAAAGCCCACCGTCCACCAGCGAGCCAGCACTGTGAGAGCAAATTAGCAGTGAGCACCACCAATTACCGGTGAGCTTCTGTGTGTCTCTAATTTTGGCTGAATTTATTCGAAGGAGTTTATTCAGAACTTCAGAAGCTGATCAATTAGATCCGGAACATAACGAGTGGATCGACGGTTGCTGTTGATTTAAGGAGTAAATAGATCCAAATCTAAGAAGATGAATTTATTCAGATTGGCTGGGGACATGACCCACCTGGCCAGCGTCCTCGTCTTGCTACTCAAGATCCACACCATCAAATCTTGTGCTGGTACTTTCTCATATGGTCTACGAATCTTATATTTCACAATTTACACTTCCAATGGAAAATTTGGGAGCTACCCATTCCTTAAATTCCATTTCTGTTGATGGATTCTAGCTAAAGATATGAACTTTTTATTATTTTTTTATTTTTTATAATTTTATATGAATTGGAGGCCAAATTGCAATGTGGGTATTTCCTAATATTTCTGAAAAATCAACTTTTTATTATTTTTTTATTTTTTTATAATTTTATATGAATTGGAGGCCAAATTGCAATGTGGGTATTTCCTAATATTTCTGAAAAATCACTCCTTTGGGAACACAGGAACCTCATTACGTGTTCTGCTTTTGTTGTTGCTTAATTATCTTTTTAGTTCTAGACAACACATAGGGAAATAATCGTGTCATGGGGCTGACCTGCCCTTTTTCCATTTAGGTATTTCGTTGAAGACCCAAGAACTCTATGCCATTGTTTTTGCAACTCGCTACTTAGACATCTTTACAGATTTTATATCTTTGTACAATACTTTTATGAAATTGATATTCTTGGCAAGCTCGTTTTCAATTGTTTGGTACATGAGGAGCCACAAGATCGTTCGTAGGTCCTATGATAAAGAACATGACACTTTCCGCCATGTTTTCCTTGTACTGCCATGCCTTCTCTTGGCCCTGGTTATCAATGAGAAATTTACATTCAAGGAGGTATTTCGTACATTTTAAACATCACCCTCGTCTCTTCTTTATTTCTCTTGTAGAATTTTGTGCCAGAGAGTATCTCTTTCTCTTTAAATTTAACTTTCTTATATGCTTTACGATATGAATCAGGTTATGTGGACATTTTCTCTATACTTAGAAGCTGTTGCCATACTTCCTCAGCTTGTGTTGTTACAGAGGACCAAAAATATTGACAATTTGACTGGGCAATATGTGTTTCTTCTTGGGTATGTTCAAATCCTGATATATTATGTGTAAACCATGTACATCATCAGTGCTGGTTGATCAATTGATCTATACAATGTTTCTCTTTTTTTTTTTTTTTGGTTTTTTTTGTTTTTTTTTAACTCATAATACCGGCCACTCATGATTCATTTAAATCTTTTCATTGATAGATTTGAAGATAAATGCCTTGTCTAAGTACTTTAAAGTTAAAATTTGTATCTCTCTTTATGTACTTTTCTGATTGTTATAATATCAAATTTCAATTACTGTATTAACCATAAACTAATATTCTAAACTCTCAATAGTAAATGTAATTGGGCTTCTTGGAAAAACAGAGGAATATGCTCTAGCATGTTATGTGAAAACTGTTTCCTGCGTACACAAATTTCAACATGCATAGCTTGAGAAATGTGTAGATTATAAGGACTACTAGAAATAAGTATATCACAAGTCCATACATAGAATAGCAAGTCACTCTCCTAAATATAGATTGGAGAACACTGTTTATTTCTGGTAGTATTCATTAGCATCCAATTATGTTTCCAATGCTTTAACGTATATACTTATGTTGATGCTTGTGTGTTAATGGTCCTATTTGATTTGCTTGTTTCTTTATTTTCATGTTTCTCCTTACAGCTTAGAAGCTCATGAAAGATACATTTATATAATTTTCTGGTTATGTTGATGCAGTGCATACCGAGCATTATACATTATCAACTGGATTTACCGCTACTTCACTGAGCCACATTTTGTTCATTGGATAAGTATGACTCTAGCTCTGTCATGATTGTTTATCTCCTGCATGTATACTTTGTCTTTTTTTCATATATACCTATGCATCCGTACCCATACCACACATCTTCTGCTTTATATAAAATAATTACACATCATGATGAATAATCATGGATTAATTTCACATTTAAATTTTTACCTAAAATGTTTGAGAGGATATAAAATTATCTTTCTGAAACAGAGTTCCTGTTAGAACGTACAGTGTAACCAATATATAATAATCTGCGATTCATGTTTTTTCATGTAGCAAGTGCGTCCAAATTGTGTTCTCCTTGGTTAGCATCTTAAATATGAACATTAAACTTGAACCTAATATTTTGTAAGTATTAATACAATCATCTATTAGCTTTTTGGTTTTCAATTATTTTTTTGTTTTGAAATGGAGGCATGAGCATTTTAGCCTAATATCATTAGCTCAAGTCTTTGGACATGTGAGATCCTAAGACCCCTTTAAAGATCCAGTTTCTGAGAGGTAAAGATTCTATTTTGCTATAAATTCTAAGGAAACTATATCCCTTATTGCATGATCTTTAGATTGACTCAGTTCTTTTACCTCGATCCTTACTTGGTCTGGCTTTCACTAAAACTAGTGGGGTGGCAGTCGTATATTTTTGTCAGATTGTTGTTTCTTATCTGATTCAGATGGCTTATTGCTTTCTTGCATAAAAAGCTATATTGATGTTGTTCATTTCTTGGCTTTGGCTGCTGCAGCTTGGATTTCTGGACTTGTTCAAACATTGCTTTATGGCGACTTTTTCTATTACTATTTCCTCAGGTGAGATAATCCTAGTTTTCCACAATATACAGGATTTATATAATCTACATTCTCTCCTTTACATATATTTTACTCATTTTTTGCAGCTGGAAAAACAACAAAAAGCTTCAGTTGCCTGGTTGAGTTCAACTTAGGGTAGTCGTGCATGGCTAAGGAAATGCGGAGGATGAATTCCATATAACACAAGGGATACGTCTATTTTTGGACTGACTACAGCAGCACGGGCTGTGTTATTTATCGTATATCGTTTTGTTCTCATCCCCTCTTTTTGCCTGTTTCACATACTTTCCCTAAGCAACAACTGCTATCAGCTAATTAGGTGTGTATACAACCCAAAATGTGAAATTGTCGACTCATGGAATTTTCAATAACAATTATTATATGCCATTGTGTTGAATATTCTTAACCTCAACACTTGAATACGTGCAAAACATTTGATTAACCACGAAAGGCACGTTGCTCTTTCCCTCGTGAGCTGTCGGAAAAAGTGAGATGAAACTTACTAGTGCTTTTACATTGCAAAACATTTGTTTATTTTTTCTCCTCTTCTATTCTGACTCCTAAAGGACTGTTGTTTATAATGGACAAATATTAGTACTTTTCCATCACCAGGTTATGATTCAAAATTAAGTTGGATTAGAAAAAAATTATTTATTCGGATGCTACAAAGGTAATGAACATATGTTTCATATATAGAATGTTGCCCACGCAAACACAAAATAAATCCTAAGAAGAATGCAAGGAAACCCATTCACCAACACATTATATCCGTGAACAATAGCAACCAAATGTATGAGCAGAATAGAGCATCATCATGATCATCCATACATAATAACCCGTCTTTATGTTTCCCATTTAAATTACACTCGACCACCAAAAAACTCAGGACAAATTTTAGAAGTATCCAACAGATTATTTTTTAAAAATTTTATTTACAGTAACATTTTCAATATGTAAAGTGTTTTCAAATATGATCTCTACAATACATCACTTCATAAAACATTCCTCTAAATGCTATTCTGAATATTGGACAAAAGTAGAAAAAGTTATGGCAAGGTATGTATAGCTCATATATAATCTATGTAAAATGAGCAAATCTACATATTTTGGAGAGAAACACATCTTCTTTTGAGCTTATATTAATGAATTTTCTTGGAAAAAAAGACCAAAAATTAAAGAAATTTGATACCACGTACATTTAAAAGAAAGAAAATTGTTTCAAGTAAGACGAAATATAAATATACAAATATATATATATATATATATGTATATATATATGTAGCTTTCGTGGGTAACCTCGGTGATCCTTAATCTAAAGATCTATCTAGCTGAGACAAAAACTTTTCGGAATCTTGGACCCTCTACGGTTCATCAATAACTTCCTGAATACTAAGGGAACTCCCATCAAATACCTTGCTTGTCTTCCTCTCATTATGGCAGGCAACCACATTCTGATCAACGTCGATCTTTTCACAACTATCCAAATTTCGTTTCTTCTTCATATTCCAGGGGAGTTTCCCAGCAATATTTTTCACCTTTGCGACAAACATGTCCATTTTCGTTTGGCCTGTATGTACGAAACAAAGATTAACTGAGTACTTCAAACAATGTAGTATGCAAGCAAGCACAGCATATAATCTACATGCATATATATATATATATATATATATCCAGCTAGCTAGCTAGGTACGTATGGTTACCTGTATGAACGTCGTCAGAAGCATGAACTGTTTTTGCACCAGCCGAGTTGCAACCCGAGAAATCAGCCTTCTTCTTGAGATGGAGCGCGTTTAACATCTTTTCCTTTTCTACATTTAGACACCTTTTAACCCCTAACATTTGCCTACCCATAAAGGAACCGCCGTCCAACCCATTTCTCCCACCAGTATTACGAACTGGTGCCTCTGGGAACATAGGCAAATGGGAATCATATTGTGATCCCTCCTCTTGAAACAAATTTTCCATGAGCCAATTGCCTGTTAGACTGAAACCAAATGGTTAAAGTCGAACCACATTAGTATCATGGACATGATAGATGAGCTAAACATCAAAGAATTAATAGAAACAGCCATGTCCTGCCGAAGTACAAGAACACATTACAAGAGGATATATAACTATATATATATATATGTGTTTATCAGTATCGTACGAAACAGTCAATAATTAAGAGAGAGTTAGAGAGATAGAGAGAGAGCCTAATCCGAAAACCAACAAAAAGCTTTAGGCCAAAATAATCTCAATCAATCGAAAACTACAATTTTCAAAATTCTAATAAAGAATAGGAGACAATCAAACACAGGAATTACTGAATCACAAGAAAATCACTCACAACAGCATCGATGGTAAACATCAAAGAAATGATAGAAACTGGCATGTCCTGCCGAAGTACAAGAACACGTGACAAGAGGATATATAACTATATATATATATATAAGTGTGTTTCTCAGTATCGTACGAAACAGTCAATAATTAAGAGAGAGTTAGAGAGATAGAGAGAGAGCTTAATCCGAAAACCAACAAAAAGCTTTAGGCTTAAATAATCTCAATCAATCGAAAACTACAATTTTCAAAATTCTAATAAAGAATAGGAGACAATCAAACACAGGAATTACTGAATCACAAGAAAATCACTCACAACAGCATCGATGGTAAACATCAAAGAAATGATAGAAACTGGCATGTCCTGCCGAAGTACAAGAACACATGACAAGAGGATATATAACTATATATATATATATAAGTGTGTTTCTCAGTATCGTACGAAACAGTCAATAATTAAGAGAGAGTTAGAGAGATAGAGAGAGAGCTTAATCCGAAAACCAACAAAAAGCTTTAGGCTTAAATAATCTCAATCAATCGAAAACTACAATTTTCAAAATTCTAATAAAGAATAGGAGACAATCAAACACAGGAATTACTGAATCACAAGAAAATCACTCACAACAGCCTCGATGGTAAGCTTGGTTCTGGGTTCTCCCTCTTTTAATTTTTCTCCTTTCTTCCTTGTTTCTTCTTTACTCTCGCCCACTTTCGCCCTTTTCCAATGGTTTAACAGTTTCCTTATGATACCCATACCCACCATTCCCTTATTTGCACGGTAATTCCAAAGACGATGAACTTCGTAATCTCCGCCTCTTTGTGGTTTTCTTGGTTTTCTCGCTTATTCCAATCTGTAGATCAACCACTACGTTTTCAATTTGGGATGTCGCCAAGCGGCTGTCTTATAATATTATTATTATATTCCCTCCGTAGTCTTCAATCTTACATTTCTTTGAGGCTCATACTCTTTCCCCTGCTTATATGATTTTATCATTTAAAGTATTACTTCTTTTATATATTTTTTTTATATTTATATGAAATGTTAAAAAATTTTAAAAACTTATATATTTATCCACATATAAATATTAAGATGTATTTTACATACACATACAATGTACAATATATATTTTTTGGTAAAAAAATATACAATATATATATATATTATAAAAACGATATTGATATATAAGAACTATATATATATATATATATATATAGAATAAGTTTCTTACAAAAAAAAAAAAATATATATATATATATATATTCTAAAAACGATATTGACATATATATATATATATATATCTAGAATAAGTTTCTCACAGAAATTAGCCACACAGATAAAGTCGGTGTGTCTAGTGTCTTATAGCAAAACCGACTTTATCCAACCGTATGTATGTGAAGTTGTAGTGTAATGAAGCTATGCCAATAAATAAATAAATAAATAAACAACCTTGTAAGCCATCCAAGCTATTGAGTGCATTAGTAAAAGCATTTCTTCTTCCAATTACCCACAGGCTCTCCCTCTTCCTTTCTCAAATAACTTCATTTAATTAGCTTCCTCCACAACTATCAAATACCCAAGCCACCAAATCATCCATATTTTCAAATAGCTTCCACATTTACCCAACAAATTTGACATCGAGCAAGATTTTAACCTTTTTAAAAAATATTTATGGCAATCAATAACCAGTCAATCTTTATTTGTTTTCAAATTTAGTTTCCCTCTTTGTTGATGAGAGTTGTGAATTCTGAAGTGTTTAAATGAATATATATATTTTTTATCTCATAAGATTTGTGACATGTGATTGAAGAATATTATAATGCGTCTGTAAGTCCATAGCAACTGCAATCATAAATCGAGGCAGTGAGAAAATAGTACAAGAAAAACATTTAAAAAGATGCTTGAGCATTGCTTCTCATTCACCAAGGGATATGTAAATGTCAGGACCCGTCCAAAATTCCTCATCGGAACCCTAGATAAGCTCTGATTCCAGGAAAACCCTACCGGACTCTCCAACGGAAAATCCGGCAGAACCTCCTCTAAGGGTTGGACTTACCACAAATTTTCTGCACTGAAAACACACTTCTATATTCATCCCCTTATTCCTCTCACAATACTACAAATTGATTTCACAATTTTACAGTACTTCGCAGGAATAACAGTAATCTAGTGCATAAATAATACATAAGTGTCTAGAATAGTATACAGAGTTTCATGAAGTACTATTAAGCATAGAATACAACAAAGATGAAAGAAATATTACAATTGAAATAAATGAATAAAAAAATACTTTTCGAACTACGATAGCGGCGGAGATTTGGTTCGCTCCGGAAGAACGTCTACCACCCCTTGCACCTAAGGGAACAAAATTTAAAAACGTGAGATGCTAATCATCTCAATGAGTGACCCTATCTACTGAACACTTTTAATATTAATTATATAACAAATAAGAAAATTTAATTTAATACCAACAATTAAATAGATAAATAAATAATAATAATCGAAAGTAATAATTTCTCTCAAAACTCTCACTATTCACTCCGTTGGAAATGTTCCATTTTTAAAACATTTTTACAAAATTCGATATTCGTATTCCCCGAAAACTAAGGGATCAAACAACTTAATAAATAATAAATAAATAAATACCACAAATATAATTAAAATGTAAATAAATATAATAAATAATTTTTGAACACTTTGGGGTTTGAAATTTCTATGCGAAAATTTATACTTAACGCACCACATCATATATCAGTGATGCCCTCCGATACCCAGCATCCCGAGCATCGATTGGCGGGAGGTTAAAGAGAGAAACTTGCAAACGGACTTCGGCGTCCCGACAGTACCACTGCTGAAACAGTCATCTCGTCCAAGGAGAGGGGCGGCTGTGGCCAATATCAAACTTGCCTGCCCACGGTCCAATGGCAACTCACGGGAGACATAATAACTTGCGCGCTAACCACATATACACCGGAACACCAATACTGTATGAGTGCGTCTAAAATAATTATTAAATTAATTATAACCGTACCGATTTTCCAAAATCACCGTGGGAAATATACCAGTTTTCAAATTTACCATCCCACATATTTTCCTTTAACATACCCAGTACGAAACCATCAATAACAAATAAAAATAATTTTTTCTCGTAACACGAGGTCCAACAAATAATATTCCACGGGCATAATTATAAAATTTTAAACCACCAATTTAAACAAACAATTTCCTTAAAATATTTAAACCAATTATGCCCAAATATGATATTAAAACCACATACGATTTATTACTGAAAATACCTTGCTCATGCGTAATAAATAAAATTAAATCATAATAAAATAATAATTAAATTGCACCACATGAGCATAATTTCAAATATCAATTAAACACCAATTAAATATAATTAATTGCCCCAAAATATTTTTAAAGGTGGGTCACTCACCTTAAGCGCGTATATCAGCTAAGATCCTCCGCAGGATCAACTCCACTACCCACACACGCACCTAAAACATCCACAGTACACCAACCAAATATATTAATATTTTAATTGGATAACTCCCAAATGGGTACCCGGGGAGTGAACACAAACTACAACTAAAAATTACGAATAATATACCGAATCAAAACTTGAGTGACGAGGATCATGGATCTGGTCTTACTTCCCGGAGATCGGACCCAAGGTGGCCGGAAACTCACCGGAAAGCTTTCGGAATTCAACTCCTCGATTCTCCCAAACCGTCGCAAATTGGAGTAAAAGGACGCCGGATTTGGATTCAGGAGGTTGGAATTAGTAGAGAGGGACCGGCGGTGCAACTGGGTACTCGCCGGAACAGTAATTCCCGGCGAGCCGTCGCGGTCACCGGCAACCATCGCCAGCGGCGGCGTGTCTGATGGCCGATGGCTGAGATTTTTGGGGGTTTTGTAGATCGAGGGGAGAGGGTTCTAGCGGGACCCGCGGTGAGGCAAATGGAGGCCGGACGGCGAAGTGATCGGGGTTTGAAGGTTTTCAGCGCCTCGCCAGAAAATACTCCGATCCCGGCGCGTCGGAGGTCCGGTGGCCGTGAAATTTGGTGGGTAGGCCGGAATTCCCACGAATGAGAGACTGGTCAGGCGCGTGTGGCTTGAAAGTGGCCAGAAACGGGTCAAACGGCGGTGGAGGGGAAAAATCGCCGTCGAGCTTCGCCGGCTCCATCTGGGCGCATCCGGCGACCGGTGATCATGAAATTTCGGGATTCGGCCAGAAATGGAGAGGCGATCCCGTCTGGCCGGCGCGTGTAGCAAGAATCGGCCGGAAAATTTGACAATTTCGGCGGCCGGTCGTTTCTCTCTCTCCCTCTCTCTTTCTCTCTCCTCCCTGTCGTTTTTGCCAAGTAAAAGCCACCGTGGGTGATACTGTTCACCCACGTGGACCAATCAGGTGACAACACGTGGCGTTACTGTGCACTTAAGCCAGATATAATAAAATATTACGGTATCCGGTGAACTTCACACGTCCATAACTTTTTAACCAGATGTCCAATTTAAGCGTGCCGCTAGTCTATGAACTCGTATCAACGAGTACTTTACAACTATACAAAAGTCAAAACAAAATTATAAAATGATAAAAAGTCAACTCCCGGCACCTTTTGGACAGTTTGCACCTCGACTTGTTTTGCCCATAACTTTCAAACCGTAGCTCCGTTTTCGACGTGCTACTAGTCTACGAACTCGGGGCATCATGCACTTCGCCACGGTACCATGGTCAACTAGAAATTTCAACTGGAACAAAAAGTCAACTTTTGACCCACTCGGTCAACGGTCAACCTCGGTCAACGTGCATGAATTCCAGGTCGGGGTGGTACATAAAAGTATTTTTTTTTCTATAATATCAAATGCAATAAAATTTAAAGCTGCATGAGAAATTCTGAAACAACAATTAAGAGGTAATGAAAAGATAATTTCCATTAAATTTGAAATTCTTTGGAGAGATTTTGATAATTAAGTAATAAAGGATAGAGAAACTCTTCCAGAATTTTTTTCTAGAATTTTTGCAATTATTAATCAAATTAGAAGTTATGGAGATATTATTGCTAATACAAAACTATAAAAAATTATTAATATGTTTACCTGCAAAATTTGAGCATGTTGTTACAGTCATAGAAGAATTCAAAGATTTGAAAATTTACAATTTGGATAAATTATTTGGCTCCCTCGAAGGGCATGAAAAAAGAGTAGGCATGGTTTCTAATCAATATGTGAAGGTTGCAATTGAAATCTAATTGCAATAACTTAGAAAAGAATTCTGCAATTTCAATGAGCAGCATAAAAAAACAAGGATTTTCCTTCAAAAAAGGACGTGGTAGTCAAGGCTGAGGCCGAGGAGGAGGAAATAATTATGAGCAAAGAACAATCGTGCGTAATTTTAAATCTTACTACATTATTTGCAAAAAACTTGGCATGAGTTAAAAGATTGTTGTTTTAAATGCACAAAATGCAAAATTTCTAATAATTTAAAAAGAGATTATTGATACAAAGATGTGCAAGAAAGGAGTAAAGTTAATTATTCTGAAAAATATTGAAAAAAGTTAAATATTTTATTCATGCATGTCTTTTAAAAAAGAATAAAAACATATTTGAAATTTGGATAGTGGATGGCGTAGTCATATGATAGTGATCCACAATTCTTTGTGAAGATGGATAAAAAATTTTCATCCATAATAAAGCCTGGAGATGGAAAATTGCATGAAGAAAAAAAACATAGTAAATTTCAAAAGAGGTAACTCTAAACTCATCTATAATGTACTTTATATTTTGGTTTAACATCAAATCTCTTAAGTGTTGGTCAATAACTTCAAAAAAATTATTTTGTAAATTTTGATGGAGATGAAAACACAATTATTGATGAAAATAAAAACATCATAATGGCAAAAATAAAAATAAATCAAAATAATATTTTTCCTCTTATTATGCCACATGATAAAAAATTTGCTTTTCAAAGTTAAAAAATGGATGAGTCATATTTATGGTATTTAATATATGGGCATCTAAATTGTAATGGCTTGAAATTATTAAAAATAAATAAATATGGTTTTAGGCTTACCTTCTATTACCTATATAAATAAAGTTTTTTAGGGATGCTTATGTCGAAAAATACATAGATTATTATTTCCAAAAATGCTTGGAAAGTAAAAGTACCATTAGAGTTGGTACATCCTGATATTTTTGGACCAACTCAAGCTCCATCTTTGAATGAAAAAAGGTATTATTGTCTTCTTTTTTTTGATGACTATACCCAAATCATATCGGTATATTTTTTTAAAGAAAAATCAGAAGCTTTTCTGGTCTTTCAACAATTCAAGGAACTCATAGAAAAATAAGTTGGGAAGCCATTGAAGACACTCCAATAGACTGTGGTGGAGAATTCATTTCTATATTGTTTATGAAGTACTGCAAGAAGAATGAAATTCAGAGACAGCTCACTATACGGTACATTATAAATTAAAATAGTGTAGCAGAGTGTAAAAATAGGACAACTGTAGAAATGGCCAAAAGCATGCCAAAGAAAAAGACATTCCAAATGACTACAGAGCAAAAGCAATTAAAAGCGCAATCTACATCTTGAACAGAACTCCAACAAAAATTTAAAAGTGTGATGATGAAATAATATGAGATGATATATCTTGGCTTGATGAGATATTTTCTTGGCATCCAAGTTCAATAAGCAAAAGGAGAAGTATTTTATTCAAGAAAAATATTTAAATGATCTTCTTAAACAGTTTCACATGGGCAACTGCAAACCAGTGCCTACACCAATGACAGTAAGTGAGAAGTTGCGAAAGGATGATTGCGTAGAGAAAGTTTATGGAAAAATCTACAGAGGCCTAGCTGGATGCCTAATTTATCCAACAAATAGTAGGCCATATATTGTCTTTGCTATAAGTTTTGTTTCCAGGTTCATCCATAAGCCAAGTAAAAAACACTACACTACAGCAAAGAGAATCCGTTGCTATCTAGAAGGTAATAGAAATCTCAAAAAATGCAAACAACAAGCTTGTTGGATATATAGACAGTGATTGGGTAAGATTGATAGATGACTGAAAAAGTACCTCAGGATATTTATTCTGCTTAGGTACAAAACTAATTTTCTAGTCATCAAAAAAGCAAAGGACAGTAGCATTATTTTCAGTAGAAGCAGAATATATATCAACTACAGATGTAACTTGTGAAGAGTATGGCTCAGAAGAATTTTATCAGATATAAAACATGAAAAAACTGTTCCAACAATCATTAAATGCGATAATATATTAGTAATAGTAGTGACAAAAAATCTAGTAATCCATAATAAAACAAAGTACCTAATATCACTTCATCAGATATTTGGTCGAAAAAGAAAAAATCCAACTTCAATTCGTCAGTGGACATTTTTACAAAGCAGATGACAACAAACAAGCTTAAAGACTTCAAACATTACAAATTAAGAAGGGGTATTATAGATAATTAATTTGTAATTTTTTTGAATAAAATATTAAAAAATCTTATTGCAGGTGGGAATCTCCAAACATTTAAAGAAAGTGTTGGAAAATTGAAGTCCTACAATTATCTAGAACTTCTTGAAAGTACTTCAGTGGCTGTAAATGATTTAAGAAAAAAGTATTAGACAGACAAAACAGAGCTTTTTATATATTTTTTTTTCATATATAGATAACAGGCGACGCATAACTTACCTTGTGCGTAGCCTGATATCTTAATTTTTTTAATTTTGGTTACATTTTTTCTTCTTTTTATCAATCTAGTTTCATTTCAACAACAAATAACCTCTAAAATTATTAGAAAGACAAAACAGATCCTTTTTTTTTTTTTTAATTTATAGATAATAGGCGACGCATAAATTACCTTGTGCGTCGCCTGTTTATTATTATTTTTTTAAGTTTTTTGTTCTTTTTATCAATCTAGTTTCATTTCAACAACAAATACCCTCTAAAAATATCAGAGAGACAAAACTGAGCTCTTTTTTTAAGTTTTTTTTTTTTTTCATAAATAGACAACAGGCGAAGCATAATTTCAATTGTGCGTCGCCTATTATCCTTTTTTTTTTTTTAAAAAAATTTTTTGGGTTAGGTATTTTGTTCTTTTTATCAATCTAGTTTCATTTCAACAACAAATAACCTCAAAAAATATTAGAGAGAAAAATTAAGCTTTTTTTATTTTTATTTTTTCAAATATAGATAACAGGCGACGCATAAATTACCTTGTGTGTCGCCTGTTATATATATATATATATATATATATATATATATATATATTTTGTTAGCATTTTTGTTCTTTTCATCAATCTAGTTACATTTCAACAACAAATAACCTCTACCAATATTAAAGAGACAAAACTGAGCTGTTTTTTAAATTCTGTTTTTTCATATATAAATAACAGGCGACGCATAACATGCTTTATGCGTCGCCTGATATCATTTTTTTTGTTTGGGTTAGCTTTTTTATTTTTTTATCAATCTAGTTTCATTTCAACAACAAATAACCTCTAAAAATATTAGAAAGAGAAAAATGAGCTGTTTTCTTGAATTTTTTTTTCATATATAAATAACAGGCGACGCATAACATACCTTGTGTGTTGCCTGTTATCAAATTTTTTTTTTGTTAGCTTTTTTATTCTTTTTATCAGTCTAGTTTCCTTTCAACAACTAATAACCTCTAAAAATATTAGAGAGACAAAACTGAGCTATTTTTGAAGTTATTTTTTTTTCATATATAGATAACAGGCGACCCATAACTTACCTTTTACGTCGCCTGTTATCTTTTGTTTTTATTATTTATGTTTTTTTGTTTTTTTTTGTTTTAGGTTTTTTATTCTTTTTATCAATCTAGTTTCATTTCAACAACAAATAACCTCTACCAATATTAGAGAGACAAAACTAAGCTGTTTTTTTAAATTCGTTTTTGTTCATATATAAATAACAGGCGACGCATAACATACCTTATGCGTCGCCTGATATCATTTTTTTTTTGTTAGCATTTTTGTTCTTTTCATCAATCTGGTTTCATTTCAACAACAAATAACCTCTACCAATATTAGAGAGATAAAACTGAGCTGTTTTTTTAAATTCTTCTTTTTCCATATATAAATAACAGGTGACGCATAACATGCTTTATGCGTCGCTTGATATCATTTTTATTTATTTATTTTGGGTTAGCTTTTTTATTTTTTTATCAATCTATTTTCATTTCAACAACAAATAACCTCTAAAAATATTAGAAGGACAAAAATGAGCTGTTTTCTTGAATTTTTTTTTCATATATAAATAACAGGCGACGTATAACATACCTTGTGCATCGCCTGTTATCAAATTTGTTTTTTTGGTTAGCTTTTTTGTTCTTTTTATCAGTCTAGTTTTCTTTCAACAACAAATAATCTCTAAAAATATTAGAGAGACAAAACTGAGCTGTTTTTGAAGTTATTTTTTTTTCATATATAGGTAACAGGGGACCTATAACTTACCTTTTACATCACCTGTTATCTTTTGCTTTTCATTATTTATGTTTTTCTTTTTGTTTTAGGTTTTCTTTTTTGTATTCTTTTTATCAATCTAGTTTCATTTCAACAACAAATAACGTCTACCAATATTAGAGAGACAAAACTGAGCTGTTTTTTAAAATTCATTTTTTTTTGTTACCTTTTTTGTTCTTTTCATCAATATAGTTTCATTTCAAAAATAAATAACCTATAAAAATATTAGAGAGACAAAACTGAGCTGTTTTTAAAATTTTTTTTTTCATCTATAGATTACAGGTGACGCATAACATACCTTGTACGTCGCTTGTTATCAAATTTTTTTTTTTTTGGTTAGCTTTTTTGTTCTTTTTATCAATTTAGTTTCATTTCAACAACAAATACCATCAAAAAATATTAGAGAGACAAAACTGAGCTGTGTTTTTAAATTTTTTTTTTCATATATAGATAACAGGTGACGCATAACTTACCTTTTACGTCACCTATTATCTTTTTTTTATTATTTATGTTTTTTTTTTTTGGGTTAGGTTTTTTGTTCTTTTTATCAATCTAGTTTCATTTAAACAATAAATAACCTCCAAAAATATTAGTGAGACAAACTGAGCTATTTTTTTATTTTTATTTTTTCATATATAGATAATAGGTGACGCATAACCTACATTGTGCGTCGCCTGTTATCTTTTTTTTTTTGGGTTAGGTTTTTTGTTCTTTTTTATCAATCTAGTTTCATTTCAACAACAAATAACCTATTAGAGAGACAAAACTGAGCAGTTTTTTTTTTTTTCCATTTATATATAACAGGCGACTCAATACTTTTCTTGTGCGTCGCCTGTTACCATCCCTATATGTAACAGGCGATGCACTATTTTGTTTGTGCGTCGCCATTTATTTTTTATTTATTTTATTTCTCTTTCATATTGTAAAATTGGTATGTTTAAAACCAATGTTAATGAAAAACAAATATTAACTTATGTGCGAATTTTACAAATTGTTCAACTATATTTTGTATGTACAAACAGAAGCTATTACACTATCCTGCATAGATATTCATTGGTTTGAGATATTTGTGATCATTGCTGTTGCCCATTCATCTCTAAAGTTGTTGACATGATCAGCTTGTAACCAAGTGACCTCTTCATACTGAACATGAGAAACTTATGTTAATACATATACAAATAATCATAAATATTAATTATTACATAATAGAAATATGATGAAATTATTAAATTAATAATAATAATAATTTACCATTGATCTTAAGTCCTGGGGAGGAACATTGTTCGTAATGATATCTCGCATTATCATCATGATATAGTAACTGCATTCCGTATTCCCAGGTTGTATCGGTGTCTAAATTTGCAAACAGTAAATGATGTGTAATATTAGATAGAATATATACAAGTATTTAAATTAATTAACAACTAATAATAATACTCACTTTATAAATAATAATTACCTTAGTTTTTTGCCATCGAAGTTTCTTTTCAGGTGTCTTCCCTTTGTTCCATTCAACGAAGGAACTATATAGAAATATAAATATTGCATAATATTGTATTGCAGCTTCAAATGCACATATTCAATATAAGAACAATTAATTAAAAAAATTAAAGTTATTAACTTACTCGTCGAGCAACGATTTTAGATCCTTATTAATTATATTATTATGAGTCTTCAAAGAATCATAAAACCATGCTACTGCTTTGTATACATCAACAACACATAGCTTCCAATGATTCCTACAAACACCAATAAATATTTTAGTTAATATGAGGTGTAATTTTGTAAAATAATATGTTAACAATATAATTCAATATAAAGTAACACAATTTTACCTTGCACAGTAAGGAAAGAACCATAGCTGATAATTTCTTGCATCTTGCCATCTATGCACTATAGTTATTATCCGTGCATGAGGGTTTGGATGACCAACCGGTGCAATAATATCCGGATGAACAAAGCAACAATTCCCTTCGGAGGAGCCCGTCAATCCATCACATAAATGCCTATATAATCCGATTACAAGTAATTATAGTGTTTATAATTAATTAAATTGAAGAATTAGTTAAAAACACACATTCAATTTTAGGTTACCTTATGTAGAACAAGATGCACTCAGAAGATAATTCTTGCATGTAACAAAAATCCTTTATGTCGTTCCTTGCTATGCACAACATTTGTTCTTCTCCAAAGATCTCTTTTTTCATATTAAATGTCCATAAATGATCGCTTTCGAGGTCTTTGATCCGACCGTAGCAACTCTCGGATTGGTGGGGTAACGACTAAGGGATTAACATTATCATCTTCATCATCCTCAACATGTGACTTGTTAGAACTTCCCTATAAGTATCAACAAACAACATTTAAAGTAGGACAAAAATGAAATTATTTAAAACTTCATTATTATTTATAATTGCATCGAACAATACCTCCTCAGATGGCAAAATAACAAGATCTCTTGGCGATGCAACAAAAGCACCTTCAGCATCACCAACACATATAATGTCAAATGACGGAATAGGCAAAGGTGTAAATTCGTCAATAATGTCATCAACAGTGACCTTATAATTTTGTGCACCATGGCACATATCCGTTGGCAGTGAAGGTACCAAAGTGCCACGTGCTACTATATAGCCGATATTGCCTTGTGCAAACATGCATTTTACACCCTGCAAAGTTAAAAAAGAAAAGTTAATATATGATCACATGACAATATAAAGACTCGATCCCATGATCTCATGGAGGTAAGTAGGGGTCTTCAACCACAAGGTCTATACAGATAATAATAATCCGCTTAAACATATATATATATATATATATTAAAATTCATCCAAATACCTCGACAGATGTCATGGGTAATGGATAGGTCGGAGGAGCATCATCCCTAGATGTAGAGTGGGTCCCATGACCAGCGACATCATCGACTGGGGTCCTAGGAGTAGCAACATCATCAGCTGCGGGAGTCTCTTGAGCAGCAACATCATCGGCTGGACGAGAAAACGATGGGATGTCAATACCACATGCCGATATGAGCGCGTCAACTTGGGTAGCACTGCTACTGCTTGAATTTCTGACGATCGCAACAAGGCCTTTGAGCAGCATATCCATTTTTTCACTTCTCTCCAACTTACTCTTCTTTTATGAACCTTGCTTAGAAGTATGGAAAAAGTTAGACATTGTGTATCCTTTGCCTCGACCCCTAAGCCTACCTCCATAGTCCTCTTTGCCCAAAGCTTGTGTGAGGATATCAACCAGAGGTGAAGGCCGAGTTTCTCCTTCTGTAGCCTTCTTCTTTAAGTCGTTCTACAGTATATTTATTAAATGATTAAATATATCAATTTATATAATAATGAACTAAATAATAATATATGCAAAAAATCTTCATAAAAAAAATACAATTCTCATAATTTTTTCCGCCAATTGTTCAGTTTCTTCATTTGCATATTTTCCATCCTTCCCCATACGTGCCCATATCCATAGGTCATCTCGGTCTACATTGTGAGATCCCACATCGGTTGGAAAGAGAAACGAAGCATGTCATATAAGTGGGTGTGGATACTTTTCCCTTGAGAGGCTTTTTAAAACCTTGAAGGCTGGGTTGTAAGAGGATTTCCCAAGCCCAAAGAGGACAATATTGCATGCGGGTGGTCTGGGCTGTTACAGATGGTATCAGAGCCGGACCTGGATCGGTGTGCTAGCGAGGACGCTGGGCCCCAAGGGGGGAGGATTGTGAGATCCCACATCGGTTGGAAAGGAGAACGAAGCATGCCATATAAGTGGGTGTGGATACCTTTCCCTTGCGAGGCCTTTTAAAACCTTGAAGGCTGGGTTGTAAGAGGATTCTCCAGGTCCAAAGAGGACAATATCGCATGCGGGTGGTCTGGGCTGTTACATACATAATCTTGGGTGCCTCTTTCAAGTTGCTTCAAAAGTTACAAATAAATTAATTTTAATTATGCAAGTGAGTAACAATAACAAAATAAATAGAGTTAACATAAAATTGCATACAATGGTTCTTTCTAATCTCGCGTAACCCATTACACCCATCTTATGTGGATACTTGTTTAATTTCTGGTTTTCCGAATATGTGTGACTTAATGCCTACAAAATATATAAAGACATGTATATATTAGAAAACCCACATAATTTAAATAACCATGACAAATTTTAATTTTTATATAAATAATGACAATGCAATTTAATCCAACATTAACTTGCACTAAAAAAAACTATACCTTGAATTTATCCGATGACCTTTGTTGTACAAAATCATCTCACACCTCTTGGCTTATGAATTCATACATTGAGGGTGGATGCTTGAACACTTCGGGTGTGTCAATATAAGGTTGAATAAAATATTTATATAAGTAAGTCTTGAATTTCCTCCATTTGTCACAACAATATTTTAAAGTGACCTTCCTAAAACTATCATCTTTACCCGTATATTGCTGCAAAATTAAAATATATGTATTTAGTAACATTGATTGATAAGTAAATGCGTTAAGTTAAAAATGCACGTAAAATGCGTTCAAATTACAAATGCAAATAATAAATTATAAACCAATCATCAATTAAGTATGACTCTGAATAAATGAGATTTAACAATAATGTACTACGTACCTTTATATTGACCCATAGGTTATCTTTTAACCCATGTGGCACACCACTCCAATTAGGTATATTAATGGGTATTGTGCTCCTAACCAATGAGCCCTCCAAATTGTTCATTCGAACGGCCTCATTGTTAATAGCAACTCCAACCTCATTATATTGAGGTTCCAATCTTTTGCTTCCCCCCAAAACCTTCCTAAAGCTTCTCATCATTGTAGCCCCTCGTTTTCTATGCCTTGGGGATGACGTAGTCAGTCTTTCCATATCACTGGATGGTGATCTAGTGCCATCCTTATCCGAGATGGCATGTTCATTAAAAGGATCCATAATTCTTCATTAAAAAAAAAAAATAACATAAACACAAATTAATATTACCAACAATATGAACATAGTGTTTATAATCAATATACCATTACTAACAATAAAAAAATGATAAATTCATGTAATTTAGTTACCAATTGATGCAGTCAATAATATCTTTTTAACATTTTCAACCACAAAATGCATCTAAATGGTTAATGGATTGTGAGACGCAAAAACGATGTCGTTTTATCACACGCAACAGGAGACCCGTTGATTCCTATGCAATTTATAACGGCTATATCTTGAATTTAAATATATAAGCACATAATACAACAATTGGCATATCATTTTGCATTACGTACAATCGAATCCCACTCAATCAATATAGCTATTTTTCAAAACAAAAATTATTTAGCTAACCAATTATCGAAGACAACACATAATTTTGACAAAACAAAACCCCAACAGAATAAAGTAACAAAAAACATAAAAAAAAAACTAAAACCAGCAAACAGAAAAATTGTTGAAGCAACACAACACATACACCAGCAATGAAGGGGAACTTCCAGCCACCACAGCAGCGACGGTGACGGCAATGGTGATTGCGACGCATGGTAGTAACCCAGCAAACTAGTCCCAGCGACGGCGACACACGGCAGCAACCCAGCCACCCAACCCACGACGGTGAAGCCCAACAGTCACCCAACCCGACGACGGCGATGGCGATGGCAACATTCACTGGAAGCCCACTCACAACGCAGACGACGGTGACAGCAAAGGGTGAAGTGCTTCCAACCCAAACACCGGTAAGAAGAAGAAGAAGGAGAAGAAGATGGAACAATGCAATTTAGGAAAGAAACCCACAAACACACCCTTTAAAGAAACAGAAAGGCTAATGAGAGAGAGATCTTTCAAAATCTTTTGATATTTCATATATTGCTTCCAACACTCAACTTATTGTACTTGGGGTTAATGTTGAACATAAAGCTCATAGAAAAATGTGCCAATTTATTTTTTAATATTTCATGATTATTGGGTTGTTTAAACATTTTTTAGTTGCAAAATAGATATTTAACTTAAAAAAAATTGGAAAAAATGAATTCAAACAAAAAATAACAACGGGTGACTCATAAAAGTATTTATGCGTTGCCAAAATCTATTTAATTAAAAAATATTTCTTTTTGGAGCAAAAAAAAAAAAAATATAAGAATGGAACAGGCGACCTATAACAAAACTTGTGCGTCGCCTATTATGTATGACGAAAAAATATAAAATAAAACAATCTTAGATATGTTACTCTAATATTTCAAGTGGTTATTTTAACTTGCAATAAAATTAGAATGAGAAAAAATAAGAGTAAAAAAAAAAATTAATTTGAAAAAAAATTTTGTGGAATAGGCGACGCATAAATTGACATTGTGCGTTGCCTGTTCTTAAAAAAAAAAAATAATATCACTTATGTTACTCTAATATTTTCACTGGTTATTTGTACTTACAATAAAGCAAGAGTGAGAAAAAATAAGAGTGAAAAAAAATTTAATTTAAAGAAATTTTGGTGGAACAGGCGACACACAATGTGACATTGTGCGTCGCCTCTTGTTAAAAAAATAAAAATTAATCACTTATGTTGCTCTAATATTTTCACTAGTTATTTGTATTTGAAATAAAGCAAAAGTGACAAAAAATAAGAGTAAAAAAAAAAAATTAATTTAAAGAAATTTTGGTGGAACAGGCGACACACAATGTGACATTGTGCGTCGCCTCTTGTTAAAAAAACAAAAATTAATCACTTATGTTACTCTAATATTTTCACTGGTTATTTGTACTTGTAATAAAGCAAGAGTGAGAAAAAAAAAAATAAAAAAAAAAATTAATTTAAAAAAAATTTTGGTGGAACGGGTGACGCACAATGTGTTATTGTGCGTCGCCTATTGTTAAAAAAATAAAAATTAATCACTTATATTACTCTAATATTTTCATTGGTTATTTGTACTTGCAATAAAGCAAGAGTGAGAAAAAATAAGAGTGAAAAAAAAATTTAATTTAAAAAGAAATTTTTGTAGAACAGGCTACGTACAAGGTGACATTGTGCATCGCCTGTTGTTAAAAAAAAAATTAATCACTTATGTTACTCTAATATTTTCACTGCTTATTTATACTTGCAATAAAGAAAGAGTGAACAAAAACATAAGAGAGGAAAAAAAAATTTTGAAATAAAAATTTTTGGAATAGGCGACGCATAAATGTTCTTTATGCGTCGCCTGTTGTCTTACAAAAAAAAAAAAACAAATCTCACTTATTTTACTCCAATATTTTCATTGGTTACTTGTACTTTCAACATAGTTCAATTAGATCTTTGCTTGGTATTGTGGCTTAGCATGGTTTTGAGTTTGAAAAGTTAGATGTGAATATAGCATTCTTACATGGTGAAGTTGAGGAGGACATCAACATGCAACAAGTTTCAAGTAAAGAGGACAATGTGCGCTGTTGAAAAAAAAACAAAATTAATATCACTTATGTTACTCTAATATTTTCATGGTTATTTGTACTTGCAATAAAGCAAGAGTGAGAAAAAATAAGAGTAAAAAAAAAATTTATTTAAAAACTTTTTGTGGAACAGGTGATGCACAAGGTGACATTGTGTGTCGCCTATTGTAAAAAAAAAAGGAAAAAAATAAGTCAATTATGTTACTCTAATATTTTCACTGCTTATTTGTACGTGCAATAAAGAAAGAGTGAACAAAAACATAAGAGAGAAAAAAAAATTGAAATAAAAATTTTTGGAACAGGCGATGCATAGATGTTCTTTATGCGTCGCCTGTTGTCTTACAAAAAAAAAAAAAAAACATCTCACTTATTTTACTCCAATGTTTTCACTGGTTACTTGTACTTTCAATGTAGTTCAATTAGATCTTTGCTTGGTATTGTGGCTTAGCATGGTTTTGAGTTTGAAAAGTTAGATGTGAATATAGCATTCTTACATGGTGAAGTTGAGGAGGACATAAACATGCAACAAGTTTCAAGTAAAGAGGACTATGTGTGCTGTTGAAAAAAAATAAAATTAATATCACTTATGTTACTCTAATATTTTCATGGTTATTTGTACTTGCAATAAAGCAAGAGTGAGAAAAAATAAGAGTGAAAAAAAATTTAATTTAAAAAGAAATTTTTGTGGAACAGGTTACACATAAGGTGACATTGTGCGTCCCCTGTAATAAAAAAAAAATATCTCTTATGTTACTCTAATATTTTCATTGGTTATTTGTACGTGCAATAAAGAAAGAGTGAAAAAAAACATAAGAGTGAAAAAAAAAATTTGAAATAAAATTTTTTTAGAACAGGCAACACATAACGGGCCATTGTGCGTCACCTGTTGTCAAAAAAATATATCACTTTTGTTACTCTAATATTCTTATGTTATTCTAATAGTTTCACTGGTTATTTGTACTTACAATAAAGTAAGAATGAAACAAAATAATATTAAAATACAAATTTTGATGAACAGGTGATGCAAAAATGTTTCTTGTGCGTCGCCTGTTGTCTTACAAAAAATTAAAATAAGAAAATCTCACTTATTTTACTCTAATATTTTTACTTGTTATTTGAAGTTGAATTAAAGGTAGATTGATGACGTAAACCAAAAAATAAATATAAAGATCAAAAATAAAAAAGGGTACCGGCGACTCAAAACAAGCTTTGTGCGTCGCCTGTTATGTGTAAAAAAAAATCATATGGCGACTCATGTTTCATTTAATGCGTCGCTTGTTATATCAATATGAGAAAAAAAATTTAGTCAATGATAAAATTTAAATTCAAATAAGCTATCATTGATACCCAAAAATCTGAAAGTTCATTTAATTGAATATACTTACATCGAGCAATTGGTCTATAAGTCCTTGTTGCATTAGATCAATTTACAATTTGTATGCCCTATCTCAAATTTAGTCTAGAGATGTGTTTTTGTGTTTCATGTATGCACATATATGTGAATAATTGAAAAGAGTATTGATAAAACTGGTTTTTGTTTTTAGATCTATGGAATTGATGTTTAGTGGAATGCTACATGATAATAATCGTAGATGAAATTTCAAAAAAAATTAATGAAATCTTAAAAATAAATTTTAAATTCTAGCGGATAGGCGACTCTATTAAATGTATCTACATCGCCTATTATTAAAATGTTGGGGGCATAACAGAAAATAAACTGTAGTTGAAAAAAAAAAAACCATTTTAAAGAATTAACTAAATTGAAAAGGTGACTCTAAGGATTAACCTTTAGCGACTCATTTGTTTTCAATGAGTCACCTTTTTTTTACCTTTTTCAGAAAGTTTTTGGCACGTTATAAAATTTTATGCGGGTATTTGAATACCATTTCTTTTCGCAAAATAGATGTTAATACACTACCTAATAGATGTTAGAATACGAAGCAATCTTAGAGAGACTTGAAGAGTAGGATATTTCGGGTTAAAGTTTCCATTTGCCTGCGTTGCTATCTGGAAGCTGGATTCCTCGATGTTTGCTTGTGGTTAGCTTGGCTTCTTCTTTCTTTGTCTCCATGGTTTCGGTGAGTTTCTTTTTTCTTTATGATTAGCGGTGACATGTGGTGGGTTGGGTAATTTTTTATTTATTTATTTGTTCATTATTAGGTTCGTTGAGTTTTCTTAATCTTGCTTTTGTCGATGTTGGCTGAGTTTTCTTCATAATCTTGCTTTTATTGGTAATTTGTTTGTGATATTGTTTGACATTGTTATGCTTAGATCGGTAGGGAATTGGATAAATCATGGATAACAAAAGATAGAACCTCAAGCGATTTTGCTAAGGGGGTGAATGAATTTTTGAAATACGCCTTGGAGAATGCCAATGATTGTAATGTCATACGGTGTCCTTGCATGCAATGTGGGAATATGAAAATCCATAATATTAGGGATATTAAAGGCCATATATATTGGAATGGGTTTGATGTTAACTATCGGCGATGGATTTGGCATGCTGAGTCATGTGCTGATGATATTGGACCATCTTCTCATGTTGAGAATATTAATGTAGTATATAATGAAAATGATAATGGTAGTAAGGAAGACGTGGCTTTTAATAACTTAGAAATGACCCATGCTGCATTCAAAAATTTTGAAAATGATCCTAATGAATTTGCTACGTTATTGGAGGATGCGGAGAAACCTTTGTACCCTGGTTGTACCAAATTTACCAAGTTGTCGGCCTTGGTAAAATTGTACAATTTAAAGGCAAGATATGGATATTCTGATAAGAGCTTTGATGTACTGTTGCAATTGTTATCCGAGATGTTGCCAAATGATAATGTGTTGCCAACATCCATGTACAATGTGAAGAAGACTTTGAGTGCTTTGGGAATGGAGTACACTGTCAGGATCCGTCCAAAATTCTTCACCGGAACCCTAGACAAGCTCTGATCCCAGGGAAACCCTACCGGACCCTCCAATGGAAAATCCGACAGAATCTCCCCTAAGGGTTGGACTTACCACAAATTTTCTGCATTGAAAACACACTTCTATATACATCCCCTTATTCCTTCCACGTTACTACAATATAATTCCACAATTTGCAGCACTCCAAAGGACTAACAGTAAATCAGTGCATAATTAATAATTAAATGTCCAATACAGTATACAGAGCATTATACAAATAAATGTGGAATTAATAAAATGACAGATAAGGAAGAAATACAAGATGAAGAGGAAAAAGGGAAGAAATACTTCTTGGACTTTCGGCAATGAACCGAGACTTCGGGCTTGCCCCGGACAATCAACGTCTCCCAACCTGGACCTAGGGGAACGGAATTTAAAAATATGATATGCTAATCATCTCAGTGAGTGACCCTATCTACTATACACTTTTTAATATTAATAATATAACAATAAAAGGAATTTAATTACTCAATACCAAACAATTAAATAAATAAATAAATAATAATCATTTGGAAGTAATATTTTCTCTCAAAACCTTCACTATTCACTCCGTTGGAAATATTCCTCTTTTAAAACATTTTCACAAAATCCGATTGTTCGTATTTCCCAAAAACCAAGGAATCAATTAATTTAATAAATAATAATTAGATAATCCCAATATAAATAAAATGTAATAAAACATAATAAATAATTTTTAGAATATTTTAGGGTTTGAAATTTCCATCCGAAAATTTATACTTGACGCACCACACCATATACCAGTGATGCCCTCCAACACCCAGCGTCCCAAGCAACGACTGGCGGGGAGGTTAAAGAGAGAAACTTGCATACGACGCTTCGGCATTCCGACAGCGTCGCTGCTAAAACCGTCATCCCAGTCACGGAGGGGGGTGGCTATGTGCACTATATAAAACTTGCCTACTCTCGGTCCAATGGCAACTCATGGGAGACATAATAACTTGCGCGCTAACCACATATACAGCCAGAACACCAATACTGTATGAGTGCGTCTAAAAATAATTATTAAATTAATTATTACCGTATCGATTTTCCAAAAATCACCGTGGGAAATATACCAATTTTCAAATTCACCATCCCACATTTTCCTTTAACATTTCCGATATGAAACCATCGATAACAATATACCAATAATTTTCTCGAATCACAAAATCCATCAAATGATATTCCACGGGCATAATTATCAAATTTAAAACCACCAATTTAAACCAATCATGCCCAAAAATAATATTAAAATCCAAATACAATTAATAAATGAAAATACCTTGCTTATGCGTAATAAATACAATTAAATCACAATAAAATAATAATCAAAAAATTCTTAGTAACCCAAAATTCCGTTTAGCATCAATGGATAAATATATATATATATATATAAAATAATATTTTTTCCCGATTATATTTAAATTCCACCACATGAGCATAATTCCAGATACCAATTTAACACAAAATAAATATAATTACTTACCCCAAAATATTTTTAAAGGTGGGTCACTCACCTGGAGCACGCAATTAACCTAAGATCCTCCATGGGATCAATTCCACGACGCACACGTGCATCTCCATTGAGCTCAATTCAACCGGCGGTGGCCGGAAAGCTTCGGCCGAGTTTAAACTTGAGGGATCTCTCAAACGGTGGGGATTTTAGGCAATCTAACCTCAGAAATGGACTTAAAGGGGTTGAAAATGGTGGGATAGAGGTATGGGGTGAGCTGGGTTGGCCGGAAAACACACAAATCGAGGAGAGAGAAAAACTCCGGGCGTCGAGCTTCGCCGGCTTGATCTGGGCGCGTCCAGAGTCCCGTGGCTGAAAAATTTTAGGGCCGAGCTTGCCTCCTCCCTCCGCTCCTCTCTGGCCGGCATGTGTAATAAGGTAGTGGCCGGAAAATGTGTAGCAGGGAGAGAGATATATCGGCGGGAAGGAGAATATGAAGAAAGAAGGAGAAAAAGGAAGAAGAAGAAGAAGAAAGAAAAGAGGGGCCCATGGCCTTTTTTTTCCCACGTGGGGGAAAAAAAAAAGAAAATAAGATAAAATAATTAAATAATATTAAAATAATACAGTATTTGAAAAACTCTACAGGTCCATAACTTTCAAACCATATGTCCAAATCGGACGTGCCACTAGTCTACGGACTCGCATCGATGAGTACTTCACAACCATGCATGAGTCAAAGCTCAACTTTGCATGAATAAAAAGTCAACTCTGGCATCCCTTGGACAGTTTGGGCCTCAATTTGTTTTGCTCATATCTTTCAAACCGTAGCTCCGTTTTCGACGTGCTACTAGTCTACGAACTCGTGCCAACGTGTACTTCGTAACGGTACCACAGGCAACCTAGAATTCCATCCAAGTCAAAAAGTCAACTTTTGACCCTTTCGATCAACGGTCAACGGTCAAAATCAACGGTCAACGGTCAACCTCGGTCAAAGTTGGAAAATTTCCGTTGTACTTTGGGACGGGGTGTTACATACACCAAGATTCATGCATGTTCTAAAAGTTGTATTTTGTTTAGGAAGGAACATCTGGACCGTAATGAATATCCTAAATGTGGATCTGCTAGATGGAAAATTGATAAGAATGGAGTTGCTAGCAATATTCCAAATAAAATTTTGTGGTACTTTCCTATTATTCCTCGTTTTCAAAGAATGTTTCATACTGTTGCAACGGCTAAGAATTTGACATGGCATGCCAATGGGAGAAAGGATAAGACAGGGGAAATGCAACACCCCTGCGGATTCTCCATCTTGGAAGTTGGTTGATCATTTTTTGCCAAACTTTGTATCCGAAGATAGGAATTTGAGACTTGGGATCACGGCCGATGGAGTTAATCCATATAGTATGTTAAGTAGTATGTATTGTTGTTGGCCTGTGATGACAGCTGTGTATAATCTTCCTCCATGGTTGTGTATGAAGCGGAAATTTATTATGCTGAGTCTTCTAATTTCTAGACCGAAGCAACTTGGCAATCAAATTGATGTATATATGGAACCATTAGTTGAAGACCTACAGCGGGTGTGGAATGAGGGTGTTACGGTCTTCGATGCTTATCGTCAAGAGAAATTCACTTTAAAGGCATTGTTGCTATGGACAATAAATGATTTCCTAGCTTATGGTAACTCATCCAGTCATGCAGTGAAGGGATATTATGCTTGTCCAATTTGCAATGAAAATACTTTTGCTACAAGGCTAAATCATGGAAAAAAAATGAATTTTACAAGGCATAGAAGATTTCTTCCTCCAAATCATCACTACAGAAGGCAAAAGAAGGCTTTCAATGGATTTCAAGAATTTGGAGTGCCTCCAAAACTGTTGATTGGAGAAGAAATCTTAGCTAAGTTTAATGTAATGTGTTTTGATACCTCAAACAAGAGGAAAAGGCTTGTTAATTCTAAAGAATGTTGGAAGAAGAAGTCCATTTTCTTTGAATTGGAATATTGGAAATTTCTCCATGTGCGACATAATTTAAATGTCATGCATATTGAGAAAAATGTTTGTGAGAGCATATATGGTACATTGCTCAATATTCCTGGTAAGACGAAGGATGGAGTTAATGCTCGGTTAGATTTACAAGAAATGGGTTTGCACGAAGACTTCGCCCCTAAGCCGCAAGAAAATCGAACTTTCCTACCACTGGCCTGGTATACATTATCAAAGCAAGAGAAGAAATTGTTTCGTAAGTGTTTGGCGAACTTAAAGGTTCCAGATGGGTATTCTTCAAACTTTAGGAATCTTGTTTCTATGGAGGACTTAAAGATGGTAGGATTGAAATCTCATGATTGTCATACATTGATGCAACAACTCTTGCCTCTTGCAATTCGTGCAATCCTTCCTAAACATGTGAGACATGCAATTGCAAGACTTTGTTTTCTTTTCAATGCAATTTGCAAGAAATCTATCATTGTTGGTGAATTGGGCAAAATTCAAAATGATCTTGTTACAACTTTATGCCTTCTAGAGAAATTCTTTCCACCATCGTTTTTTGATGTAATGGTTCATCTAACCATACATTTGGCTCGAGAGGTCAGATTGTGTGGACCAATACATTTCAGGTGGATGTACACGTTTGAGAGATACATGAAAGTATTGAAAGGCTATATTTGAAATAAAAATAGGCCAGAAGGTTGTATTGCCGAGAGTTACATATGTGAAGAAGTGATTAAGTTTTGTAGTGAATTTCAAAGAGGCTTAGATGCAGTTGGAAACCCCATCGGTAGATATCAAAAGTTAAATGATAAGGATGATGTTGGTGCGCCCATTAAAGGTGGAAAAAATCAATCAATTGATAAAGAAAGTTGGGAGCAAGTCCATAGATGCATACTTTCGAATGTACCAGAAGTGGAACCGTATGTCAGGTGCGTATAATATATATATATATATATATATCAACATGTATAATTTAGTTGATATTTTGAATATATTAATATGCATAAATAAGTTGATATTTTGGATATTTTTATTAATTACAAAAACTTTTATTTGTTTTAGTATTCATTTTGATGTCTTGAAGTCAAGCAAAAAATATCGAGAAAAAAAAGCAAAATGGTTTCAAGACGAACACAAACGTACATTTATGTATTGGTTACGTGATAAGGTATGAGAAAGTTAAATATATTCAATATAATATCATTGTTTTAGCTTTAACTTTTCATATTTTTTTCAATTGACTAGATTGAATGATAAGGTATGGGCAAATTAAATATTCACTATAATATCATTCTTTTAGCTTTAACTTTTCATATTTTTTTCCATTGACTAGATTGAACAGGAGCGAAGTCAACCTAATCACACACTTTCTGAAACATTAAGATGGATAGCCCATGGTCCGCAATGGGTGGTAACCAAACATGAAGGATATGTCATTAGAGGGGTTCGATTCAATACTTTAGATATGGATAATAAACGGGTCACCCAGAGTAATGGTGTCAAAGTTATTGCCAAAAGTGAGCATTTTGCTAGTGCTAAGGATAATAACCCAATTTTAACTGAGATGGCATACTATGGGATCATAAGAGAAATTTGAGATGTCAATTACACTATGTTTCGAATTCCAATGTTCAAGTGTGATTGGGTTGACAGCAGTGGTGTGAAAGTTGATGAGATGGGGTTTACATGTGTTAACTTTAATAAAATTGGATATAAATCTGACCCATTCATCATGGCTTCCCAAGTTCAACAAATATTTTATGTTGAAGCTCAACTTGATTCGAGATGGTCTGTTGTTCTAACTCCACCACGACATTGTACTTATGTTGAAGAAGAATTGGTTGAAGAAGATGTTTTTAGCGATACTATGATGGCTCACAATCCATTTGCCATGCAATTGCCAAGTGTTGATAAAAATGATAATGAAGATGAATGTGAGAGTGGCTATGTTTGTAATGACTGCAAGGGGATATGGATAAACAATATCTTCTAAATAATTTAGTACGTATATTTATTAACATACTTATGTTTTAAGTAATATTTATGACATTTATAATTCATTAAATATTATTTTTTGATCCGCTTTTTTATGTGTTTTCCACATTTAATTAGGATAAATGTGCCTCTCCAAATCGTAAGAAGGTAATATTCTATCAATTTTCATCTATAATAAATTACAAATTTAATAATGATTAATATTTTATTAATTTATTTTGCATAAATGTTAATAACTTTTAAAATTTTTCCATATGTAGAATGAGAGTGTAATATCATCAACAAGAGAACGTCAACTTCCATCTCAATGAGTATGCATTCATTTAATTAATATTAAATTTGTTATGAAAAATTACAATAGTTTACAAATTATTTGATAATTAATTTGTTATGAAAATATATTTATTTAAAATTTTGTATTCTAATTATTTTGGCTAGTTTTAGTTCTTTGTATTTTAAATATTTTAAATATTTTAATCATATTTCATAAAATTGAAAAAAAGTAAAATTACACAAAAAAAAAAAAAAAATGAAAGGGCGACTAATAAACAAACAACCACGTCGCCTAACATATGATCATAATAATGAGTGGCACTATTAGCAACTAAAACATTTAGCGACTCAACGCAAAAATGTCACTAATAATTTTCTAGTGACATTATCTAAAAAGAGTCGCTAAACAACACGTCACTATAGGCTAATTGACAAAATGGGTCGCTACAATTCATTATGCATCGCTAAAATGGGTTATGCGTCGCTAGAAAACAAATATAATGCTACTCTCAGTATGCGTCACTAAATTAAATCCAATGTCGCTAAAACCTTTAAAAACCAAATACAAGCGACATTAAAGATAAGTCGCTAAAACTATTCTGCGTCGCTAAAAATTAATATAAAGAGACTTTTATAATGCGTCTCTAAAACATATACGAGTCACTAAATGAGAATATAAGGCGACTCATAATATCAGTCTCTAAAATATATTTGAGTCGCTAAAATGTGATTATAGGCGACTCTTAATATGAGTCGCTAAAACTAGAATATAGGCGACCCTTTATATTAGTCGCTAAAATGTATTTTGAGTCACTAAAATATGATTATAGGCGACTCTTAATATGAATCGCTAATATATTTTGAGTCGCGAAAAGTATATAATAGGCGACCCTTAATATGAGTCGCTAAAAATGTATTGAGTCGCTAAAACATCAATATAAGCAACTCTCAATATACGTCGCTAAAATTGTATTGAGTCGCTAAAATGTGAATAAAGGCGCCTCTCAATATATGTCACTAAAATATGTATTTTGTGTCGCTAAATGTAAATACTGGCGACTCTTATACTACGTCGCTAAAATGATTAATGTGTCGCTAAAAATTGGAATAAAGGCGACCGTAAAAATGAGTCGCTAGTTTTCTTATGGATAACAGGACGTTAGGCGACTCTCTATGGTACATCGTTAAAAATTTTGAGCGATGTATTTATTGCGTCATTTATCGATGCGATTCTAGCCCTTTAGAAGCTTAAATTGAAATATGTTGCATATCTAATTGCCTGTTAAATTGAAACAAACACTTAAAGTAAATCATAACCAAATTAATGTCATGGATATGATAGATCAGCTAAACATCAAAGAAATAACAAATTCAAAGTATACATGAAAGCATCATAGGAGGATAAAACTCCAGATAAAGGAAAGTTCAGTAGCAATCAGTCCATATATCATGTTAGTGATACTTCACGCATACAAGGCTCATCGTAATGGTCTTGTGTATCTCATCCATGCAGTAATCATGCACATCTAGTGAATGAATGGATGAGAAATTATAAACAACAGACGGTAAGACCTATACCCCAGATATGCAATTCAACAACATAACGACCAATAAGGCATAATAAATCGAGTGAGTATTTGTTTTATATAGCTATTCTTGAAGAAAGTACCTTTTGTGCATCTTAATTTCTCTTTTTCAGGAGGAATGACAGTAGGAAGTGTAGGTTCGGAATATCTTTCATGTATAATTACCTTTGTGATGCAGGTCTTACAATTAGGACAGTAAAACTCATGTGACCACTGCTTTTGATTTAGCTTTTCAAGGCATATTTCAATGCCTTCCTTCATATTATCCTTTCCGGCCAGATGGATTTTTTTCAGCTTTCTCTTGGACTCCTGAAAACTTCACTATAGGATAGAATATTTGTTCTTCATGAGATTTGTGGACATTTACATCAATAGGTGAACTATTCATTCTAGGATATGTAATTGAGGATATAGTACCTGAAACCATATAGCAAATAAAACAGTAGTTCAACGAAAAGCTCTTTTTAAGCCTGTACAAACACAATTGATCTGATCAAAAACCATACAACCCATGATTACCAATGAATCTTGTTGTAGTTGCTGAGGGAGTACCAAGTGCGGCTAGTAGTTTACATCAATTTTCTTTCTCTCATAAAAAGAATTGGCCAATAAAAATTAAGAAACCATTTTATGGATTTTGGTTATTCTACTCTATGTAAATGAAAGAACATAGTGTCAGTGGAACAAGCTGAAAACTTGTGAAAATATACAATTAGTTTATATAAGAAAGGTGAAACATGGTAAAGACTCAATACTAAGCAAAGTTGATTGATTTCCAACTGCAACCAACTAATATTTTTGACATTATTAATAAAATATCATTGAGAAATTAATTCAAAGGTATGGAACATAATTCTTTACCTTCAATTTTATTATAATGTCGTTTTCTCGACTTGCCTTTAAGTTTTTCATCGTCTAGAGATTCAGCTGATCCCTTAGAAGAATCTAAGGAATCCCTATCATACACAGTAGCAGTAGCCACAGCAGTGTTAATGGTTGAAAAAGTGGGAATTGTGTTTGTCTTAATGTCTAAAATTGGATCAAGCATTCTTCCATGTAAAAACATTTTGGGCCGGACCGTCTCCTCTACATCTTTCTTCACTTTCAACAAAGCCACTTTCTTATCCTTAATCTCTTCCATCACTAGTATGAATGCTTCCTCTTTCTTCGCCTCTACCCTTTCCTTCACCTTCCACGATGCTTCCATTTTCTTGGCCTCTGTCTTTGCCTTCACCTTCCTTGATGCTTCCAATTTAATGCTGTCAAATAGAGAGAGAGAGCTAAGAAGCCACATACACCTTTCTCTTTTAACTCTCAGCCTCTCCTAACTTGAGAGAGGCTGGATATATATAATTATATATGTATATATATGCACCCACACATAAACGGCTATAGCTCATAATACAGCAGCTGTTTTTGTTGAAGTACAACCTCTGTGTTGACATGGAAAGAGTTTCTGACGTGGATAAGTGAGGCTACATTGGTGTAATCCATGCTCGCTTACATGCCAGGTGTAACTGAAATTGTAAAAGGAATATGCGTGCATGAAAGTGTGAGTAAGAGAATTTTATTAAAACAGAATTGTAATCATTACTTTTTGATGGAAGAGTTGTTATATACTATTACATTGAAAATGCAATACAAGCTGAGCTAACACAATTCTCTCCTCTAACCTCTCTTTTTCTCTCTATCTCTCTCTCTTGAATATTCATTTTTTCAGCAAAATACAAAATATTGTAGAGCTCATAACCACCATTAACATGGTATCAGAGCATCTTGATAGAATCTGAGTCTGGGTAAACACTTTGAGATGAAGCAAATTTCAAGTAAATCTGTGCTCGACTGATTTAAAAAAAAAAATAATTAGAAACTCTGGTTTCTTGTATTGAAAAGGCCAGCATAAACAATGGCTGGATTTGAAGTGAGAGATCCAATATTCTTAAGTGAAAATTATGAGTTCTGGAGGATCAAGATGGTGTCTATTTTCAAATCCTATGGACTCTGGAGGTTCATGGAGAGAGGAATTCCTATTTCTAAGGAGAAGAAAAAAGGAAAAAGTGAAGAAGTTGAAGGAAGTTTAAAAATGGAGGAAGATGAACAGACAATGGAGTTCTATATGAAGGATGCGAAGGCTTTAGGAATTATCCATGGTGCTGTTTCAGATCAGATCTTCCCAAGAATAGTAAATACGGAGACCTCAAAAGAAGCTTGGGAGCTGCTGTACAAGGAATTTCATGGTGGTGAACAGGTAAGATCTATGAAACTACAAAATCTAAGGAGGGAATTTGAATACGCTAAAATGAAGGAAGATGAAACAGTATCTGGTTATCTTACTAGATTGAATGATTTGATAAATTAGATGAAAAAAATTTGGAGAGAGTTTATCTAATGAGAGGTTGGTTCAAAAGGTTTCAATTAGTTTGACTAAAGCCTATGAGCCTATATGCTTTGTGATAGAAAACACTAAGGATCTGGAATCAGTAGAATTCCAAGAAGTGGTTGCAATTCTTAAAAGTCAAGAACAGAGACTTGACTTGCAAGCCACTGATTTCACATAAAAAGCATTCTCTACCTTATCTTTGAACACTCATGCTGTAAACTCTAAAACACAGAACAAAGGAGTAATACACTCCAATGCAGCTAAATTTCAAAAGACTTAGATCCCAAGAGAGAGGAAGTAGAAACCAAAGTAGAGTTTCAGCAAAGATTTCATGGAAACCAAGCTATAAATACTCATTCTGTGAATATTGTTCACGGTGGCAACATATGGCAAGCTGGAGGTAACCAAGAAAACTCAAAATCACAGTGTAGAAGATGTGGTAAATATAATTTTGGAGAGTGTAGATTTAAAGGTAAAGCAAAGTGCTATAGCTGTGACAGATTTGGACATTGCGCAAAAAAGTGCCCAAATCGGAAGAATGTGTAGAAAGAGAATTGCACAAATCAAATGGAGCTGATATGTAACATGTTTTATGCAGCTAGTGAGCTTGATAAGCCAAGTAAGGGTAGTGAATGGTATATAGATAGTGGATGTAGTAACCACATGACAGGGAATATAAATCTCTTGATTGATGTTAACAGGAATTTGTATGGAAGAGTTCAAATGCCCAATGATACACTAGAAAGCATAGCTAGAAAAGGCACATTGGTGATTGATATTGACAAAGGCAAAAAGCACATTAAAGAGTTAATGTACCTACTTGGATTGAAAGAAAATCTGTTGAGTGTGGTCAAATGGATGAGCATGGTTACTATCTAATGTTTGGTGGAGGAATGTGTCATGTTTATGATGGACCTACATTAGAAAACCTGGTTATGAAGGTTAGAGCCAAGGCAAATAGATGTTATCCATTAACTATGGCCTCGAGTGAATAGCTTGCTCTAAGGGTTCAAACTTACTTCAGTGTGGAAACTTGGCATAAAAGGTTGGGACATCTACACTTGAATGCACTGCTGGAGTTAAAAAAGAAAGATATGGTTTTGGGATTACCAAAACTTGAAGAAACTATGAAGATTGGTGAAGGATGTCAATTTGGAAAGCGGCATCGAGAAGCTTTTCAAAAGAATATGGCATGGAGAGCAAGTGAACCACTGCAATTAGCTCACATTGACTTGTGTGGCCCAATGTAGATAGAAACTCTTACTAGAAACAGGTACTTTATGCTTCTTGTGGATGATTGTACACACATGGTTTGGGTGTACTATCTAAGAAACAAATCTAAAATTTTCACTTGCTTTAAGAAATTTAAATCCATGGTTAAGCTTCAAAGCGGAGTTAAGATCAAATGTGTGAGAAGTGATAGAGGAGGAGAGTTCATATCTACTGAATTTGTTAAATTTTGTGAGTTTGAGGGAATTCAAAGGCAAATGTCAGTAGCCTATAGTCCACAATAGAATGGAGTGGTTGAAAGAAAGAATCGAGTAGTTGTTGAAATGGCTAAGGCTATGTTGCATGATAAACAGATGCCTTATTACCTGTGGGGAGAAGTTGTGACTTGCTTAACATTTGTTCTACCAAGGCTCTTGATGGTGTAACTCCTTTTAAAGCTTATGGAAACCAGGTATTGCACACTTTGAAAATTTTTGGTTCTCTTTGTTATGTTCATGTTCCAGCTGAAGCAAGGCAGAAATTGGATCCTAAAAGAATAAAAGAGGTCTTTGTAGGATATGGAACTTGTGAGAAGGGTTATAGGGTATTTGATCCTATAACTAAGAAGTTAATTTGGTCTAGAGATGTTGTATTTAATGAAGAAAGTTCATGGGATTGGAAGGAAAGTGCAAATAATGGAAGTGAAAATGTGATTTCTACAACAATTGATAACTATGAGGCTTCAAGGAGGAACTCAGTGCCTAAAGATATTCATCATACACTAGAAAAGTCAAAACAAGGAGTTTCTGGTTTAGAAGGGGATATAAGCAGGAGAAGTGGTGTGTCAGATATAAGCAGTAGAAATGGTGTGTCAAATATGCATAGAAATTCAGGTATGGGTCCTATTCACTCAGAAACTGATAGATTGCATACTAATTTTGATCATACACCAATAAAATGGAGAAGTCTTACTGATATCTTAGCAAAATGTAATAATTGCATCATTAAGCCTGGAAATTATGAAGAGGCAGCTCAAAGTCAGTCTTGGATCAAGGCAATGACAGATGAATTAGAAATGATTGAGAAAAACTGTGAAGTCCCACATTGGTTGGAAAGGGGAACAAAGCATGACTTATAAGAAGGTGTGGATCCCTTTCCCTTGTGAGGCCTTCCTTTGAGGAAGCAAAGCCGTGAGGTGGTGAGCCAAAACAGACAAAATCTTGGTTGGGTCTGGGAAACCCGGGCCAGTGGGACTGGCAGATGAAAGGGTGAGACCCCTAAACTACTGTAAGGCCTTTTAAAACCATGCGGGCTGGACCCAAAGCGGACAATATCACATGCGGATAGTTTGGGCTGTTACAAAAACAAAACCTGGAAGTTGGTGAACATACCAAAAGATAAACTAGTAATTGGTGTTAAATGGGTATACAAGACCAAACTCAATCTAGATGGTTCAATTCAAAAGAATAAGGCCAGATTAGTTGTTAAGGGTTATGCACAGAAACCGGGTGTGGACTTTAATGAAACTTTTGCCCTGGTTGCTAGGCTTGATACCATTAGAACTTTAATTGCTTTGGCAGCTCACAAAAGCTGGAAATTATATCAACTTGATGTTAAGTCAGCATTTTTAAATGGAGTGCTGCAAGAGGAGGTTTATGTAGAACAACCAGATAGATTGTGGTTGAAGGGCATAAGGATAAGGTGTACAAATTGCATAAGGCATTATATGGTTTGAAACAGGCTTCTCGAGCCTGGTACAGTGAGATTGATGCATACTTCTGTGAGAAGAGGTTTCAAAAGAGTCAAAATGTCAGGACTCATCTAAAATTCTTCATCGGAACCCTAGACAAGCCCTGATCCTAAGGAAACTCTACCGGACCCTCCAATGGAAAATTCGGCAGAACCTCCCCTAAGGATTGGACTGTAACACCCCATCCCGAACCATGTCGGAATTTTTGCACGTTGATCGAGGTTGACTGTTGACTGTTGACTTTGACCGTTGACCGTTGATCCAGTTGTCAAAAGTTGACTTTTTGATCCAGATGGAATTCTAAGTTGACTGAGGTACCATTACGAAGTACACGTTGGCACGAGTTCGTAGACTAGTAGGACGTTGAAAACGGAGCTACGGTTTGAAAGTTATGAGCAAAACAAGTTGAGGTCCAAATTGTCCAAGGGGTGCCGAAGTTGACTTTTTATTTATTGGGAAATGAGCTTTGACTCATGCATGGTTGTGAAGTGCTCGTCGATACGAGTTCACAGACTAGCGCCACGCTCAAAGTTGAAGGACTTAAAGGCTTAGCTGCAAGAGTTGGTGAATAAAGGTTTCACTAGATCAATCATATCATCGTGAATGGCATTTGTTTCGTTCATGGAGAAGAAGGATGATTGCCTAAGGATGTGTATCGGCTATCAGCGATTTAGCAAGGTCACTACCCATAATCGATACTTGTTGTCGAGTATGAGCGTGTGTCGATCGACCTCAAGGTGTCAAAATATTTTTCCGATCGATTATCAAAAACTAAATACTTTTTAAAGTGATATTTGAAATTAAGGGTGTTTTATTCAAGTATTTTTCGTTTATGTTCGTACATGTATTTGTATGTTATATTGTTTGATATTATACTGCACCATACGGAGGCGGCGAACCAATGTGGTCCATGTAGAGCTAGCCCCATAATCATGTTGGCTACGAATCTAGGGGATCGGACGGCCAACATAGGCAACCATCCTGGTTTGTATTGGTAGCAGAGTGTCGGCGACAGTTGGAATCATAGATCATGTAGCACGTAGAAGGTATCGTACGTACCTCCATTACGAGTGTGCATATTTTATTTTATGCTATGGATTTTAAGATATGATTTTATGCATTTATTCATGTTTTTATTATTGTTCCGATGTGGAGTTTTAACAATTGCCTATGCAAGTTAGGTATATTTGAAAAATATATTTTATTATTTGTTTTATGTTATGGTTTTTCCAAGAGCGACTTAAGGGTTAAGTATTGCCAATTGAAAATCCAAAGTAGGATATCGTTGAGTTCAAAAACAAGATCCTAAAGGAAGCACGTGATTCAATGTATGTGATCCACCCCAAGGGTACAAAGATGTATGGAGTGCTCACTAGATGACATTATGGTTTGGCACAATAAAGGACGTTGCAGGATTCGAATAAAGGTACTTAAGTCACCGACAAGTAAAAGTGGGGAATAGAAACGTTGAGGTAGTTTCAATCCTTGCCCATTTCCGCATCGGGTGGGGAGGTGTAAACATGGATTTCGTGCTTAAACTATCGTTCACAAAGAGAAGGTACGATAGCGTTTAGAGAATCAAACAAGATCCGGATAGCGATTAAAGTTCTACTTGGTTGTTGATTTAAGGATGCATGCTTCAAAAGCACTTTATGGTTAGCGTTCGACTATGACCAAGACTTGCAGATCGTGTTCTCGTGGCTTAGTTTGAATATCCTTAATTAGGGGGCATGAGAAGGAAAGTTGCACAAGAGGAAAGTTAAAATCCACTATTAGGCATAATGGTAGTGTAGTGATAGTGGATGAGGCCTCTATTATACTTGCTAAGTTAAGCTGCTCAGGTTCGGAAGAAGAGCTATACAGTTATGTGTATACAGATACACTTGGAGCGAGATTTATCTACTGCATCGCCTTTCACCATAGGCCAATGGACAAGCAAAGTGCAGAATTCACACTTGGAAGTTATGTTGAGACCGTGCATTATGCAACGTCGAAAGAAGCTGGATTGAGCAATTGGCATCGATAGAATTCGTTACGATATTAGTCACCAAGGTGTCTTCGTATGAGACTCTACATGAAAGGCAGTGTCAAACCCCACTGTATTGAAGTGAAGTAGGTAAGGAGAAGCACCGTACGACGACCAACCTGAATTGGATACAAACACCTACAGATGACTATGAATAAGATGGAGGTCATCCAAGAGAGTTTGAAAGCCGCTCAAGATCGACAAATGAGTTAAGCCGACGTGCGTGGAAAAGATGTTGAGTTCAAAGTCCAAGATTAAGTTTTGAGATCATCTCCGTAGAAGAAAGTCGTACGCTTGGGTTGACAGAGAAAACCAAGTTCTTGTTACATTGATTCTACAGGGTCATTGGAAGAATTGGTTTTGTGGCATGCAAGTTAGTATTTTCGGGAAAGCAGACATCGGTATGCAGCGTAACTCATGTGTTGTTGCTACGAAAGGACATCGAATACCTGTCAGGTAAGGAGCGACCAGTGCAGATTTTTAAATCATGAAGAATGCGTATGGGTCAATAAGACTATTTTCTTAGATCAAAAGTCTCGTGGTGAATTAATCTAGTCGAGGAAGCAACATGGAAGCTCGAGGCACAAATCCGCAATCAATATTCGTATGCATTTCAGCAACGTAAGAAATTTCGAGGATGAAATTTTTGTAAAGGGGGAAGGTTGTAACACCCCGTCCTGAACCATGTCGGAATTTTTGTACGTTGACCGAGGTTGACTGTTGACTGTTGACTTTGACCGTTGATTGTTGACCAAGGGGTCAAAAGTTGACTTTTTAACCCGGATGGAATTCTAGGCTGACTGAGGTACCGTTACGAAGAACACATTGGTACGAGTTCGTAGACTAGTAGCATGTTGAAAACGGAGCTACGGTTTGAAAGTTATGAGCAAAACAAGTTGAGGTCCAAACTGTCCAAGGGGTACCGGAGTTGACTTTTTATTTATGGGGAAATGAGTTTTGACTCATGCATGGTTGTGAAGTGCTCGTCGATACGAGTTCACAGACTAGCGGCACGCTCAAAACGGAAATCCTGTTAAAAAGTTATGGACGCGTGAAGTTTGCCGTATACCGTAATATTTTAATGTTTTTGAGTCGATGAACAGTGAAATGCCATGTGTCGTCACCTGATTGGTCCATGTGGATGAAGAGTGTCACCACAGTTTTGACAAAAATCTCGGGGAAGAGAGAGAGAGAGAGAGAGAGAGAAACCGACCGGCCACCGGAATCTTCAAATTTTCTGGTCGATTCTCGTTACACACACCGGCCAGACGGAAGCCTCTCCTCATTTCTGGCCAAACCCCAAAATCTCAAGACCACCGGCCGCCGGACGCGCCCGGATTGAGGCGCCAAAGCTCGGCGGTGATTTTTCCCTCCACTGCCGGCCACCGCAGTTTGACCCCTTTCTGGCCATTTTCTGGCCACACGCACCAGCCACCCCTCACCACCTCCTCATTTCCGGCCAACCCACCAAATTTCACGGCCACCGGACCTCCGACGTGCCGGGATAGGAGCGTTTTCCGGCGAAGGGCCGAAATTCTTCAAACCCCGATTTCTCCTCCGTCCGGCCTCTGTTTGTCTCACCGCCGGTCCCGTGGGAACCCTCTCCCCTCGATCTACAAAACTGACAAAAATCTCAGCCAACGGCCACCGCACGCGCCGCCGCCGGTGACGGTTGCCGGTGACAGCGGCGGCTCGCCGGAAGTTACTGTTTCGGCGAGTACCTAGTTGCACCGCCGGTCCTTGTCCACTGTTTTCGATCTCCTGAATCCAAATCCAACATCCTTTTCCACCAATTCGAGACGGTTTGGGAGAATTGAGGAGTCGAATCCCGAAAGCTTTCCGGTGAGATTCCGACCCCCTCGGGTCCGATCACCGGAAAGTAAGACCGAATCCATGATCCTCATCGCTCAAGCTTTGATTCAGTATATTATTCGACTATTTTGGATAACGTTTGTGTTTAACCCCCCGAGTACCAGGTATTATTTACCCGAATAAAATATTAATGTATTTGACTGTGTGTGAACTGTGTTCTAGGAGCACGGGTGAGTCATGGAATTGATCCCATGGTGGATCATGCTTTAATTGCGTGCTCCAGGTGAGTGACCCACCTTTAAAAATATTTTGGGCAATTAATTATGTTTAATTGGTATTTAAATTATGCTCATGTGATACAATTTAATTATGGTTTTATTGTGATTTAATTTATTTATTATGCATGAGCAAAATATATTTCGGTAATAGTCGTACGTGGTTTTAAGTATTATTTTGGGCATAATTGGTTTAAATATTTTACGAAAATATTTGTTAAATTGGTGGTTTAATTTTATAATTATGCCCACAGTGTTTTATCTGTTGAACCTCGTATTACGAGAAATTATGGTTTCTTCTTATCGAGGTTTTCATACCGATTTGTTAAATAAAAACATGTGGGATGATAAGTGTGAAATTTTGATATATTTCCCACGGTAATTTTAGAAAACGGTACAGTTTGTTTAATAATTATTTTAGACGCATTCATACAGTATTGGTGTTCTGGTATATGTATATGTGGTTCAGCGCGCAAGTATTATTATTTCTCCCGTGAGTTGCCATTGGACCATGGGCAGGCAAGTTTGTTATTGGCCACAGCCGCCCCCCTCCTTGGCCGGGATGATGGTTTCAGTAGCGGTACTGTCGGAACGCCGAAATGCCATTTGCACGTTTCTCTCTTTAATCTCCCCGCCAGTCGGTGCTCGGGACGCTGGGTATCGGAGGGCATTACTGGTATATGGTGTGGTGCCTCAAGGTAATTTTCAGATAAAGTTTTAAACCCCAAAGGTGTTCAAAAATTATTTATTATAATTTATTACATTTTAATTATATATTGGGGTATTTATTTATTTATTGTTTATCAAATGTTTGATCCCTTGGTTTTCGGGAAGTACGAATATCGAGTTTTGTGAAATCGTTTTAAAAAGGGAACATTTCCAACGGAGTGATTGGTGAGAGTTTTGAGGGAAAATTATTATTTCCAGCTATTATTATTTATTTATTAATTGTTGGTATTAATTCAATTCCCTTATTTGTTATATTATTATTATTATTATTATCATTAAAAGTGTTCAGTAGTTAGGGTCACTCACTGAGATGATTAGCATCTCACATTTTTAAATTCCGTTCCCCTAGGTCCAGGTTGGAGACGTTGATTGTCCGGGGCGAGCCCAACGTCTCAGTTCGTTGCCGAAAGTTGAAGAAGTATTTCTTCCCTTTTTCCTCTCCATCCTGTATTGCCTATTATCTGTCATGGTATTAATTCCACATTTATTGTATAATGCTCCGTATATTGTATTGGACGTGTAGTTATTATTTATTCACTGAGTTGCTGTTATTTCTCTGAAGTGCTGTAAATTTGTGGAAACAAATTGTAGTAAGATGGGAGGAATAAGGAGATGTTTTTAGAAGTGTGTTTTCAGTGCAGGTAATTTTTGGTTAGTCCTACCCTTAGGGGAGGTGCTGCCGGATTTTCCGTTGGAAGGTTCGGTGGTATTTCCCTGAGATCAGGGCTTGTCTAGGGTTCCGGGGAGGAATTCTGGACGGGTCCTGACATGGACTTACCACAAACTTTTCCTGCACGAAAAACACTTCTAGAAACATCCCATTATTCCTCCCACCTTACTATAATTTATTTCCATAAATTTACAGTACTTTAAAATAATAACAGGGAATCAGTAAGTAATTAAACAAATATCTGTCCAATCAGTATATAGAGCATTATACAAACAAATATGAATTTAATACAATGACAAAAGAAGCAATACAAGATGGAGAGAAATTGGGGGGAAATGCTTCTCGGACTTTTGGCAATGAATTGAGACGTCGGGCTCGTCTCGGACATTCAACGTCTCCCAACTGGGCTAGAGGAACGGAATTTAAAACATGAGATGCTAATCATCTCAATGAGTGACCCAATCTACTACACAATTATAATAATAATTATATATCAATAAAGGAAAATTAATCAATACCAAACAATTAAATAAATAACTATAATAAATATTTGAAATAATATTTGCTCTCAAAACCCTCACAATTCACTCCATTTGGAAAAGTTCTCTGCAAAACCCGATATCTTAAACCCCAAAACCAGAAAATATTTAAATAGTTAACTAATCGGATAATTTACGAATAAGGAAAATAAATTAACAATCCAAAATTTATAATGAAATTAATAACATAAAATAATGCAAATAACAGTAATACAAAAATCACAATAAATTTATATTAACAAAATAATTAAACATAATAAATAAGGCAATTAAATTCTAAAGGAAATGTTTAACAAAATAGCCATCTAGAATATAAGGTAAAAATAAAGTAAAATACAACAAAATAATTTCATAGAAATTATTTTAAAATGCCTAAACAATTTAATTTGTAAGACACTAATAATTACATTTTAATTTAAACAAAATTTTCAAAATATTTTATAATTAAAATCACAATGTGAAAATTATTTGATGCACCAACTATATACCAATGGTGCCAACGGTACTCAGCGTTCCGAGCACTGCCAGACAGGAGGTTAAAGAGAGAAACCGGCATACGGTTGCATGGCGTCCCACCGCGCCGCCATGAACAGGCGTCCCAGCCATGGAGGGGAGGCCTACCCTCATCCAATGGCAATCACAGAACAACCATAAATCACATGCGCGCTACTCACATCTATCTGCGCACTAATCATATTCATGTGCGCACTAATCACATCCATATACACAGAACACCAGTACGTGTATGGTGCATCTAAAAACTCATAAATCATAAAATCAATATTCTTTCAAAATCTCAAAATTTCATAAATATCACCGGATTTATTCCATCCAATTAAACCCGTAATTTTCCACATTCTCTTTTAAATCATCATTATAAATCCACCAAGTTCAAATCCATCAATTTGAATATACAAATTTTCCAATGGCATAAGGTCAAGCCATTAATATTTCAATGCACAAATATTTTTGAAACATAATAATTTAAATCCATATTTTTCTCAAATTCTCAAAAATTAATTTAAATCAATAATATGGAAACCATATAAATTCCATATATAATTAATTCATATAATTGTGCATAATAATTGAATAATAACCATAGCAATAATTAAAATAAATCAAACCCACAATTTCTTTAAATTACCAAATATATTCTTTTGGCACCAAATCATATGTTAAAAACATTATAAATTGGCAATAAAATTCTAGATAGAAATTTTCATAATATCTTATACATAAACATATTTTTGAAATATTCAATTATGAAATATTCCAAAAAATTAATTTAATCATTAATAATTTAAATTCCAATTTCATAAAATTCTTTAGATCAAAATATTTCTTAATATATAAATATTTTGTTTCACTCAATTGGGCATCAAATTTCCAAATATAAATCTACTAAATATTTGACACATAAAATATCAATTTCAAATATTCAATTAATACAAAATATCCACAAATTTAATTTCCGAAATTAATTTGAAGGTGGATCACTCGCCTCGAGCATGCAATCTAACCAAGATCCTCCATAGGATCAATTCCACGACTCACACGTGCTCCTAAAACAACAATACTACACAACTAAAATAAAATAATATTTTATTCAGATAAATAATGCCCGATACTTGGGGATTTAACACAAACAATGTCCAAAATTCACAAATAAGGTGTCTATGGAAAGCTAAGGACATGAAGATCGCATTACCGACCTTTGTTGGATCCAATTTGATTGGCAGGGATCAGCAAAATGGACGAGAAGTTTCAGCCGAACTTCAACTTGTTTTATCTCCCAAACGACAAGGAATTGAACTGAATGGACCTCAAAATCAAGCTCAAGAGGTCCAAAATAGATGGAAAGGAGTATCAATTTGGCTGGGTGGTGGTCTGATCGCCGACGAAGCCAACCTTGCCGTCGCTGGCAACGAAGCCTGATCCGGGGGCATCCGACGACGGTTGGCCACCATTCCGGCTGCTGGCCGGAATCTTCCCCCTCTTCCTCCCCATCAGGCGCGTGTGGCTTCATATGATCAGAAAAAAAAAAAAAGAAAGAGGGTGAAGCCGAGAGGGAGAAGGAAGGAAGAAGGAAGAAGGAAGAAGGAAGAAGAAGAAGAAGGAGAAGAAAAGAAAAGAAAAAGAAAAAGAAAGAAATTTTCGTGGGTGTTTCCCACGTGAGGAAAAAAGAAATTTTAAATAATAATGATAATAATAATAATAATAATAAAAATAATAAAAATAATAAAATAAATAAATAATATTAAAATAATATAGTATTTAATATGGTTGACATGTGGCATCTCCTCATTGTGACACATGGCACCTTTTATTAAGCCACGCGTGGCACACTGTTCATATATTTAAAAATAATATTAAAATAATACTGTACTTGAAAAACTTTACAAGTCTATAACTTTTCAACGAAATGTCCAAATCAAGTGTGCCACTAGTCTACGGACTCATATCAACAAGTACTTCACATCTGTACATGAGTCAAAACTCATATCCCCAAAAATAAAAAGTCAACCCCGGCACTCTTGGACAATTTGGACCTCAACTTCTTTTGCTTATAACTTTCAAACCGTAGTTCCGTTTTTGACGTGCTACTAGTCTATGAACTCGTGCCACCGTGTACTTTGTAATGGTGCTTCAGTCAACCTAGAATTCCATCAGAATCAAAAGGTCAACATTTGACCCCTTCGATCAATAATCAGTGATCAATCTTGGTCAAATTGAGAAATTTTTGGTGTACTTCAGGGCAGGGTGTTACACAAAGTGAGGCCATTCTTTATACAAAGACCAGGGGAGAAAAAGGAATGTTAATTGTGACTCTATATGTTTATGACATAGTGTATACAGGAAATGACAGTGAGATGCTTAAGTGGTTTAAGGAAGATATGATGAGGAAGTATGAGATGACATATTTGGGTTTATTGCATCACTTTCTTGGTATGGGAGTAATACAAACAACCTCAAGTATTTTCGTGCACCAAAAGAAGTATGCTTTTGCATTGTTAAATAAATTTGGCTTGACAAATTGCAATCCAGTCCTTACACTTCTAATTGCAAATGATAAGCTTAGCAAGGATGATGGTAGTGGGATAGTAGATGAAGAGCAGTATCGAAAAATTATGGGAAGTCTCTTGTATCTTACAGCTACAAGACCAGATATTATGTTTGCAGCAAGTTTGTTAGCAAGATTTATGCATTGTCCTACTAACAAATATTTTGGTACAGCAAAGAGAGTACAAGATATATTAAAGGGACTTTAGACTATGGTTTGGAGTATGTCAAGGGAAAACAACCTATGTTAGTGGGATATTATGACAACGATTAGAGTGGATCTGTGGATGACATGAGGAGTACATCAGGGTATGCTTTTAGCTTTGAAAGTGGGGTGTTTTCATGGGCTTCAGTCAAGCCAAATTGTGTTGCACTCTCTCCTACTAAGGCATAATATATTAGTGCATCTGAAGCAATTGCACAAGCAATATAACTTCGGTTTGTACTTGAAGATTTTGGTGAAATGTAAGCTGAAGCCACTCCTCTACACTGATAATACATAAGCTATTGCTATCACTAGGAATCCAATTTTGTCATCAGAAAACTAAGCATATTTGTAACACCCCGTCCCAAAGTACAACAGAAATTTTCCAACTTTGACCGAAGTTGACCGTTGACCGTTGACTTCAACCGTTAACCGTTGACCGAAGGGGTCAAAAGTTGACTTTTTGACTCGGATGGAATTCTAGGTTGACTAAGGTACCATTACGAAGTACACGTTGGCACGAGTTCGTAGACTAGTAGCACGTTGAAAACGAAGCTACGGTTTGAAAGTTGTGAGCAAAACAAGTTGAGGTCCAAACTGTCCAAGGGGTGCCGAAGTTGACTTTTTGTTCATGTAAAGTTGAGCTTTGACTTATGCATGGTTGTGAAGTACTTGTTGATACGAGTCCGTAGACTAGCGGCACATCCGATTTAGACATGTGGTTTGAAAGTTATGGACCTGTAGAGTTTTTCAAATATAGTATTATTTTAATATTATTTTTAAATATGTGACCAGTGTGCCACGTGTGACTTAACAAAAGGTGCCATGTGTCACAACGATGAGATACCACATGTCAACTATGGTTAAATGCCATATTATTTTATTATTATTTTATACAATAATATTATTTTATTTTATTTTATTTTATTTCCATTTTATTTCTTTTTCCTTTTTTTTTCCTTCCCCCACGTGGGGAAAAAAGGGGACCCAGCCCCCCGATCCCTCTTCTTCTTCTTCCTTCTTCTTTTTTCTTCTCTTTTCTTCTCTTCTCTCCCTTAGGTCCATCGGCCTTCACCATTTCCGGCCACCCATTGGATAGACGCGCCGGCCATAGACATTTCCTAGCCGCCGGCGAGCTTGGCTGTTAAATTTGGTGGCCGGTCAGGTTGCGACGCGCCCTGATCGGGCGGTGGAAGCGGCGGCAGCCATCCCTCTCTCTTCAGCCGAATCCACCGTGCTCCGGTGCACCAAGTTGCACCGACCACACCAACCGGCAGCCCATCATCTGAGCTTTGTCGAAGTGTGCTCAGGTGCCGGGGAAGCTATTGACGCGCCGGGAAACCGCCATGGAAGCCGGCGGCAGCAGCTCGTCCGGTCACCGGATTCTCGCCGTTTCCGGTTGGGTTCTCAGTCCTTTCCCGTTAATTTGGACCCTCTGAAGCTGATGGTGACCTTCAATTTCTCCAATTCAAGCTCGTTCATGGTGTACCCGACCGGGGGGGGGGGGGGGGGGGGGGGCGCACAAGTCAGCAGCGGCTTACGACAAAAATTTCGGCCATCTCTGGCGGCAGTGGGGCAAATTGAAGGTATATTCTTGATGTCCTCGTTATAAGCTTCGATTTGGTACCTTATTTGTGAATTGTGATTGAATATTTTGAAAGATGCCATTTTTGGATAAAATAATATTATTTTAATGTGGTAATCTGAAAAATGTATGCGTGATGTTTAAGTAATTGTTATTTATATTGATGATGTCCAATTGTATTGAATTGCATAAATATGGATTGAATTAATGTTTCTTAAATTTGGAAAGCTGTAGATTTTAAACTGCTGTTAAATTATTGTTAACTTTACTGGGAGGTTACTGTGAAGTTATAATAGCTAATAAAATGTATCTTTATATGCTTAATTATTTGTGGAACTGTATGTGGTTCTATTGACATTTAGTATGAATTAATTTGAAGGTTTGCCAAATTGATTATATTGAATTATTGTAGAAGAGACAAATTTTATGAAATTATGATTTAAATTTTATTATGTTTATTGATGCTAAATGGAAATTTGGTTTATTAAAGAATTCTTGATTTTTATTATTGTGATTTAATTGTATTCATTACGTATGAGTAAGGTGTTTTCATTTAATTAAGTGTATTTGGATTTTAATATTATTTTTGAGCATGATTTAGTTTTAAATATTTCGAGGAAAATATTGGTTAAGTTTGGTGGTTTCAAATTATATAATTATGCCCTTGGAATATTATTTAATTGATTTTATGATTTGGGGAAAAATTATTTGTATATTATTATCGGTGGATTTATGCTGGTGTTATTTAAGAAAAATGTGGGATGGTGAAATTGAAAAATGGTATAATTCCCACGGTGAATTTTGGAAAAAATTGCGTATTTTAATAATAAATATGGTTATTTATTTTAGATGCACCCATACACGTACCGGTGTTTTGTAGTTATGGATGTGATTAGCGCATAGGTGGATGTGGATGTGGATGTGATTAGTGCACAAGTTGTAATGTCTTCCGTGAGTTGCCATTGGACCGAGGGTAGGCAAGTTTGATATTGGCCATAAGTCGTCCCCCTTCATGGCTGGGATGACGGTTTAAGCAGCGGCGCTGTCGGGACGCCGAAGCGACCGTATGTAAGTTTCTCTCTTTAACCTCCCGCCGGACGGTGCTCGGGACGCTGGGTATCGGAGGGCATCACTGGTATATAGTATGGTGCATCAAGTATATTTATATATATATATATATGTGTGTGTGTGTGTGTGTGTGTGTTCGTACATATATTTGTATGTTATATTATTTGATATTATTCTGTATATACCGCACCATACGGAGGTGGCGAACAAATGTGGTCCATGTAGAGCTAGCCCCATAATCATATTGCCTACGAGTCCAGGGGATCGGATAGCCAATATAGGCAACCACCCTGGTTTGTATTGGTAGTAAGGTGCGGCGACAGCTGGAATCATGGATCACGTAGTATGTCAGAAGGTATCGTACGTATCTCCATTACTGGCGTGCATATTTCATATCGTACTATGGATTTTAAGATATGATTTTTATGTATTTATGTTATGTTATCTAACTGTGATTTAATTTCTTACCAATATTTTTAATCGATGTTATTATATTATTATTACTACCATATGATACCTTCGGATAAGTATAACAGCCTATGGGTAAGAAAGATAGCCATCGGGCAAGTATAATAGTTCTCGGACAAGAGGTAGCCTTTGGGTAGGTGAGATAGTCCTTGGGCAGGTGTGGTTATGTGGTAACCCTCGGGCAAGTTACATTAATACCAGTATCATTAAAACGTTGTTATTGTTTTTATTTTTGTTGTTAATGTGACGTTGTTTTACCTTTCTTTCTATGTTATGCATTGGCATATTTTTAACATGATATTGAAGTGTAATTGACATGTGCAGCACTAAGTGGGTGGTGTGGGTGGATGAGAATCTGTGATGGTATATTTTAATTGGTTATTTACTAAATTAATTCCATTATATGCCTTTTTATATAATTTGTTATCGAAGTGCTGCCAGTTGTAGAGCTTAAATTGTAGTAATGTGGGAGGAATAAGGTGGTGTATATAGAAGTGTATTTTCAGTGTAGGAAAATTATGGTAAGTCCAACCCTTAGGGGAGGTTCTGCCGGATTTTCCATTGGAGGGTCCGGTAGGGTTTTCCTAGGATCAGGACTTGTCTAGAATTCCGGTGAGGAATTTTGGATGGGTCCTGACAATATTGACAGGAGATGGAGTTGTTGACTTGACATATTGTTCTTCTAAAGAGCATATTCCAAACATATTTTCTAAGCCCCTATCAAAGGATCGATTTAATTACATGAGGGAAAAGCTAGGAGTTATTTCAGCACAGAGGTTACAAGAACTGTTGAAGTATAAGTGAGGCTGCATAGGTGTAATCCATGCTGCATGCCAGGTGTCACTGAAATTGTAAAAGGAATATGCGTGCATGAAAATGTGAGTGAAAGAATTTTATTAAAACAAAATTGTAATCATTACTTGATGATGTAAGAATTGTTATATACTGTTACATTGAAAATGCAATACAAGCTGAGCTCACACAATTCTCTCCTCTAACCTCTCTCTCTCTCTCTCTCTCTCTCTCTCTCTCTCTCTCTCTCTCATATTCATATTTTCTACAAATTACAAAATATTGCAGAGCTCGTAACCACCATTAACAGTTTTTCCATGGAAATCTGACTTCTTTATCTCCATTTTTGTATAGAAAAAAAAATCAGATTTCTTTAATGAATTAGAAATCAAAATGGGTGATTTTAGTCATATGAAAATAAGTTGACTTACATTGTAATAAAAAAAAAATGCACGATTTATAGCAGGTCATCCAAATCTTTTGCATGCTGCTATGCTTCATGTGTATTGTCATGCCTTTGATTCCCAATACCTTGTTTTCTTACATGTCATAAAAAAAAATCAGAGAAGAGAGTTGGCACCGAATAAAAAGGTGAGATTAGAATCAATAAATTTCTATAAAGAGGTGCTTATTAAGGGGAAAAGAAAAACTATATATATATATATGTGTGTGTGTGTTAATGAACCAACTTTTAGAAATATTCATTGTTTTATAAGGCTTAAATATGACAAGCAAACATGGATTTGAATTGTTCAAATTAAATCTCAATGAAGCGGCAAGGACTCTAACAATGTAGCTTTATTTTTTAAAAAATTAACTAAGTGATTTAAAATCCCTAGAAGAAATTTAATACACAGTGAAAACTCTTAAAATGTAAAAACTATCAGTGCAAGCATGTACGAATTTGTAACCTAAAAAAATCACATACATATCTGGTCAATAAAAAATTTAATCACTGAAAGCAATAAAACTTGTCATTGAACACTTCTGTGATTGAGCTCTTGTAATGAATTAGCTGCAAATATGAAATTTAATTTTTTCATTATGAATTTAGGAGTCACTACATATATAGCACCTTCACAAAAATATTTAGTGATAAATTTTGTAGCTTTTAGTGACAAGAATTTTTATTAAATAAATTTTTATACCAAAATCTTTTGGTCTGCATTTTTTTTTTTTTTGTGAGGATTTTTACATTTATGCCTAACAATATGTCAAAAAATTACAAATTTAAGCCATCATGTTGAAGTGATTACGTGAATTTTCAATTTTGCATGCATGTTTTTTACAACTTAGTTAACATCTCGTTGCTTTTCACATTAATCTTGTTAGTCTTTAACTAAGTAAATTAATTCATGTTAAAAGCTTCTTTACCTGGTCAATTGAATTAAACTGTATCCTTACCTTCATTTTTGGCAGAGCGAAACAACCTGATCAGCTTAACGTTTCTCCAACTTTTTCATGGTTGAGAGCTGATTCATCGGAGACACTGTTATCGTACATATCGTCCTCACACAACCATTTCCATGCAGTACTCTATCTCCTCCTTTATACCTCTCTCACTTCTTCACTGCTTCCATTTTCTCTTAGGGGACTGAACAAGCTGAACTAAAGTGAGAGGTAGGTAGTACAAGCTTTCGCTCTCAACTCTCAGGTATATACGCCCTTCCATATGTTTTGACATCTTATATAAAATGTATAACGTGTCTTACATACATATAAATCCTCCTAAATACCAATTTTTCCATGCACTACGTGAAAAAATTGATCTAGCGACACTCACTTAGTGACACTATGAAATAAACTCATCTGAAAAAACAAAACCGAGACTCTGATGTTAATGCGTCAGTAAAAATTCAAAAAATATATGATGCACTATATAAATTGTGTGTCGCCTGTTTTCTCCTCCCCTTTTTTTTTGTTCTTTTAATTAATTTAATTTTAATTCAACAACAAATAACCCATAAAAATATTAGAGCAACATAACTGAGCTTTTTTTTTTTTGTGTTATATCTGTAACAGACGACGCACCAATAAGATTGTGTGCCGCTTGTTCTCTCTTCACTTTTTTTTCTTAGATCTTTTAATCAATCTAATTTTATTTCAATAATAAATAACCAGGAAAAATATGAGTGCACCAAAACTGAGTTGTTTTATATATATATATATATTGAATAGGCGAGCACCAATAAGATTGTGCGTCACCTGTTCTCTCCAATTTTTTTTTTTTAGATCTTTTAATCAATCTAATTTTATTTCAATAATAAATAACCAGTAAAAATATTAGTGCGCCAAAATTATGCTTTTTTTTTTTTTATATATATATAGTCAACAGGCGATGCACTATTTAGATTGTGCGTTGCCTGTTCTCTCCTCACCTTTTTTTTTTTAGTTCTTTTAATAAATCTAATTTTATTTCAATAACAAATAAGCAGTAAAAATATCAAAGCGCCAAAACTGAGCCTTTTTTTTTTATATAGTTAACAGGCGATGCACTACTTAGATTGTGCATCGCCTGTTCTCTTTTTAAGTTTTTTAGTTCTTTTTATTATATAGTTAACAGGTGACGCACTATTTAGTATTTAGGTCGCCTGTTATCTCCTCACCTTTTTTTTTTTTTAATTCTTTGAATAAATCTAATTTTATTTCAACAACAAATAACCAGTAAAAATATTAGAGTGCTAAAACTGAGCTTTTTTTTTTTTTTTATATAGTTAACAGGAGACGCACCATTCTTCAACAAATGTGTGGGTTTTTTTTTTTTTTTTCAATTTCTTTGTTTAAACATTTAAAAACCCATAAAAAAAATAAAATCAAAATAGGATCATGACAAGAATTGAACCCAAAACCTCTTACACTCTCAAGAAATCACCACACCACCAAGCCAAATGATTTGTATATACTAATACAACAAAAACGATCTAATATAGTGTTAGGCAACGCATTATTTAAAGAATACGTCACCAAATAGATGAACGCATTCTTCAACAAATGCGTCGCCTTTTCTTCTTTTTTTCCAATTTTCTTGTTTAAACATTTAGAAATCCATAAAATAAAATAAAATCAAAATAGAGACATAAGAAGAATTGAACCCAAGACCTTCTACACTCTCAAAAAATCACTACACCACCAGGCCAAATAACTTGTATGTATTAATACAACAAAACTAGCTAATATAGTGTTAGGCGATGCATTATTTAAAGAATGCGTCGCTAAATAGATGAAGTCGCCTTTTCTTTTTCTTTTTTTCAAATTTTTTGTTTAAACATTTAGAAACCCATAAAAAAAATAAAATCAAAATAGGGTCATGAAAAGAATTGAACCCAAGACCTCCTACACTCTCAAGAAATCACCATACCACTAAGCCAAATGTCTTGTATGTACTAATACAACAAAAACTAGTTAATATGCATTCTTCAACAAATGTGTCGCCTTTTCTTTTTTTCTTTTTTTTCAATTTTGTTGTTTAAACATTTAGAAAAAAAAATAAAATCAAAATAGGACAATAACAAGAATTGAACCCAGGACCTCCTACACTCTCAAAAAATCACCACACCACCAGACCAAATCATTTGGATGTACGAATACAACAAAAATTAACTAATATAGTGTTAGGCGATGCATTATTTAAAGAATGCATTACCAAATAGATGAACAGGCGACACATTCTTTAACAAATGCATCGCCTTTTCCTTTTTTTTCCCTCAATTTTTTTGTTTAAACATTTAGAAAAAAAATAAAATCAAAATAGGGTCATTATAAGAATTGAACCCAAGACCTCCTACACTCTCAAGAAATCACCACACCACCAGGCCAAACCACTTGAATGTAATAATACAACAAGAACTAGCTAATATAGTTTTAGACGACAAAGTCTTTTAAGAAGGAGTCGCTAAATAGATGAAAATGTGACACATTTGTCAACAACTGCGTCGCCGTTTCACCCAACCAATTTTTAACTTTTTTTTTTTCAATTTGAAAGTTGTTTTTAGTAATTTTTTAATTTTGCAAATATGCTTCTTTTTTTTTTTTTTAATTTGTAGATGACCAATCAACAAAACTAATGAAAGATTAAAAACAAAATGGAATAGGCGATGCATTTTAATGGAATTGTGTCGCCTGTTCCTTCAATTATTTTTTACTTTAAAAAAAAAAAGCAATTTAATAGACTTTCAATTTATTTAAAAAAAAAAAAAAAACTATCGTTGACCATAAACACATGAAAGTTAAGCTCATTTAACATACTTATGTAGATAAATTGATCAATAAATGGTTGTTGAATTAGAATTCTATATTCGGTACCCTATCTCAAATTAGGTCTTGAGATATTTTGTATCTCGTCTATACACATATATATATATAACTGAAAAGAGCATTGACAAAACTATTTTCTATTTTTAGATCAATGGAATTTATGTTCATTGGATTGCTACATGAATATATTTGTAGATGAACTATTAAAAAATTATTTAAAGATTATAAAGAAAATATAAAAAATGAAATAGGCGACGCTTTTCGACCATAATACGTCCCTTGATCCCAAAATTCAAGAACAGGCGACCCTTCTTGAAGAGAATTCGTAGCCTGTTCTCTCAATTAAAAAAAAAAACAAAAATTTTGAAAGACATGCAAATTTCATAAAGAATAAAGGTGTACTTGTAAAACAGAAAAATAAACAGTAATCTTTGATATTTTGCTTCGTATTTTTAAAAAATATTTTCATTTTTTATTTGTAGATGAAAAAAAATAATCAAAGAAAAAAAAAAAGCAATTGGGAGAAAAGGGGCGTTTTTGCCATTTTTTGAAAATTTTTGGCTCGTTTTAAAATTTTTATGCACTCCTTTGAATTCATTTTTTCTTTTTTAAAACTACATTAAGTACACTACCAAATAGATATTAGATTTGGAAGCAATCTAAGAGAGACTTGAAGAGTGAGAAATTTCGGATTTCATTTTTCATTTGCCTACGTTGTCATTGGTCGGGAAACTGGATTTCTCTGTGTCACCCTCGTAATTTTCTGGGTTTCTTCTTTCTTTGTCTCTATCGTTTAGATAAGTTTCTTTTTTCTTGACATGAGGTGGGTTGTTTTTTTTTTTTTCTTTCATTTTAACTGCAGGTTAGGTTTGTTGGGTTTTATTAATCTTGGTTTTGTAGAAATTTTGTTTTTGATATTGCTTGACATTGTTTTGCTAAGTTCAACAAGTATTTTATGTTGAAGATCAACTTGATTCAAGATGGTCTATTATTTTAACTTCACCACAACATCGTACTTTTGTTGAAGAAGATGTTATTGAAGATACTACAATGGCTCACAATCCATTTATCATATAGTTGCTAAGTATCGATGAAAATAATAATGAGGATGAATGTGAGAGTGACTATGTTTGTTAGGACCCGTCTAAAATTCCTCACCGGAACCTTAGACAAGCCCTGATCCCAGGGAAACCCTACCAGACCTTCCAATGGAAAATCCGGCAGAACCTCCCCTAAGGGTTGGACTTACCACAAATTTTCTGTACTGAAAATACACTTCTATATACATCACCTTATTCCTCCCACATTACTACAATTTGTTTCCACAAATTTACAGCACTCCAAAATAATAATAGGGAATTAATACAGTATTTAATAAAATGTGTCCAATACAGTATACAGAGCATTATACAAATAAATATGAAATTAATACAATGTCAGATAAAGAAGCAATACAAGATGAAAAGAAAAAAGGAAGGAAATGCTTCTTGGACTTTCGGCAATGAACTGAGACGTCGGGCTCGCCTCGGACAAACGTCTACCAATCCTTGTACTTAGAGGAACGAAATTTAGAAAATATGAGATGCTAATCATCTCAGTGAGTGACCCTATCTACTGTATAATTATAATAGTAACGATAATTATAGCACATTTGATTAATTAAGAACAAATAAGTAAATAAATAATAATTAATTGAAAATAATATTTTCTCTCAAAAACCCTCACCATTCACTCCGTTGGAAAGGATCCCCTTTTAAAATATTTTCGCAAAACTCAATCTTTTATGCCCCAAAAATCAAGGAATAATTAATTTAATAAATAATTAAATAATCCAAATACGAATAAAATGTAATGAAATATAATAAAATAAATTTAGAATACTTGCATGAAAGAAATCAAAATAAACAGTGTCAAAAATATAATTTAAATAATTACAAGCAATCATATAAAATAAGTGGTAGAAAAATACTATAATATTCATTTTGAAATATTCAACCAATCTATATAATATTTTTATGGCAAGATGCATTTTAAAAATATTAATTTAAAATAAGTGACATAAAATATAAATAAATACATTTTAGAAAATACTAATTGGAAATAGGTGATAAAACAAATTAAATACATTTAATTTAAATGTTGCTTTAAAACATCTTGATTTGAAATTCGTATCGAGAAAATAACTTGACTCACCACACTATATACTAATGATGTCCTATAATACCCAGCGTCCCGAGCACCATTTGGCGGGAGATTAAAGAGAGAAACTTGCATACGGTCGCTTCGGTGTCTCGACAGCGCCGCTGCTTAAACTGTCAACCTCGGCCATGGAGGGGGGCGGCTTATGTGCACTATATAAAACTTGCCTGCCCTCGGTCCGATGGCAACTCACGGGAGACATTATAACTTGCGCGCTCATCCACATATACAGTACAGAACACCAATATTGTATGAGTACGTCTAAAACAATTAACCAAATTTATTATTAAAATACACAATTTTTTCCAAAATTTTCCGTGGAAATTATACCATTTTTAAAACTCACATTCCCACATTTTTCTTTAATATTTCCAGCATAAATCCACCGATAATAATATACAATTAATTTTTTTCCAAATCATAAAATCAATCAAATAATATTTCAAGGGCATAATTATATAATTTGAAACCACCAAACTTAAACCAATATTTTTCTTGAAATATTTAAAATCAAATCATACCAAAAATAATATTAAAACCACATGAATTTCATATATAATTTAATTCCACAAATCCTCAATACCATAAAATAATTTCCACAATGCATAAATTTATATAAATGCATTTTTTATTAATCAAGATAAATTCACAAATAAATTCCGTAATAAATCAAATAATATTACTTTTACAATTTCTTTAAATATCAAATTGTCATAAAATCTAGATTTCCATAATTGATCAAAAATCATATATTTCAATTTATTCAAACCTGGGCATCAAAATTTAATTCAGAATTTATCTAAAAACTAACATAAAATAAAAACATTCAAATATTAAAATATCACAATATAATTAATTTGACTCCCAAAATTAATTTTGAAGGTGGGTCACTCACCTCGAGCATGCAATTAACCCAAGATCTTCCATAGGATCAATTTCACGACGCACACGTGCTCCTAGAACAACAATATTACACAACTCAAATAAATTAAAACAAACGTTAACCAAAATTTATGAGTAATATACCAAATTGAAGCTTGTGAAACAAGAACTACAAATCTGGTCTTACTTCCCGGAGATCGAACCCGAGGTGGCTGGAATCTCGCCAGAAAGCTTTCAGATTTTAGGCCTTCGATTCTCACAATCCGTTAAGAATTGAGGAAAGTGGACACTAGATTTGGGTTCAGAGGGTCGAAATTAGTAGGAAAGGATGGACGGTGCAACTGGAAACTCGCCGGAAAGTCGATTTCCAGATGAGCTGCCGTGGTTACGGGAATCCACCACTGTCAGTGGCACGTCCGGTGGCCACTGGCCGTGATTTTTGATGAGAAGGTAGATCGGGGAATGGGTGACTCAACGGGACCGACAGTGAGGCAAACGAAGGTCGGAATGCAGAGAAATCTGGGTTTGAAGTAATCGGCACCGCTGCTGGAAAAAGTCTCTATCCGGGTGTTTCGGCGGTCGATTGGCCGTGATTTTTGGCTGGCCGGCCAGTTTTTAGGTGGGCTTCAAGGTGGGGTGGTGCATGTACAGAAAGGATGGTCGGAAAATGGCTAAGCGGCGGTTGGTCGATTGGGTCTCTCTTTCTAGCTCTCTCTCTCTCTCCTCCCTTTTTTCTCTTTCCTTCGCCGGGTCACGTGTTTTGGCCAAAATAAAAACCACCCGTGGGTGACACTGTTCACTCACGGGATTGGTTGAAAACACGACACGTGGCATACACTGTTCACTCAAGTCAAAATATATTAAAATATTATGGTATTTGAAAAAATTTGCATGTCCATAACTTTCAAACCACAAGTCCAATTTAAGCGTACCGCTAGTCTATGAACTCGTATCGACGAGTACTTCACAACCATACATGAGTCAAAGCTCAACTTTGCATGAACAAAAAGTCAATTCGGGCACCCCTTGGACAGTTTGGACCTCAACTTGTTTTGCTCATAACTTTCAAACCGTAGCTCCGTTTTTTATGTGCTATTAGTCTATGAACTCATAAAAATGTGTACTTTTTAACGGTACCTCGGTCAATGTGCAATTCCATCAGGAGTAAAAAGTCAACATTTGACCCCTTCCCGGCAACGACGGTCAAACCCGGTCAACCTTGGTCAAATTTTAAAAAGTTTTGGTGTACTTTGGGACGGGGTGTTACAATGTTTGTAATGACTATGAAGGGAGAAATGTGCCTCGTCAAATCTTAAGAACAATGGTAATATTCTTTAAATTTTAATTTTTTAAATTACAAATTTAATAATGATTAATATTTTATTTATTTTGCATAAATATTAATAACTTTTTTTAATTTTTCCATATGCAGTATTGAGGATGTAATATCGTCAACAAGAGAACATCAACTTTCATCTCAATGAGTATGCATTCATGGAAATTTAATTAATATTAAATTTGTTATGAAAAATACAATAGCTTACAAATTATGTAAAAATATATCAATGAGATGATATTTAATTTATTTGATAATTAATTTGTTATGAAAAAATATTTATTTAAAATTTTTGTATTCTATTTATTTTGGATGAAGCTAGTTTTCATTTTTTTGTATTTTAATTATTTTTATATTTTTACTATTTTAATCACTTTTCACAAAATTTAAAAAAAAAAAAGAAAAGAAAAGAAGGGGCGATGTATTAACAAATAATGTATCGCTAAATAGGCGACTTTATTAATGCATCACTAAATAGGCGACTCTATTAATGCGTCGCTAAATAGACGAATTTTCTAATGTATTGCTAAATAGTCAACTCTATTAATGCGTCGCTAAATAGACGATTTTATTAATTCATCGTTAAATAGGCGACTCTATCAATGCGTCGACTCTATTAATGTATCACTAAAAGTCAATATGTATCGCTAAAAACTCAATGATAGATGACTCTCATATTGCGTCGCTTGTTATCTTATGGATTTAATGACAGGACATTTGGCGATGCCGTGCAATACGTCATTATTTATTTTGTACGAAGTATTTATTGCGTCATTTATCAATGCGATTCTAGTAGTGATGACAATTATTATACTACAAATTTTTTGATGGAGTAGGAATCAAATCGGTGGTTTAGTCATATGAATACAAGTTGGCATATCTTTCTGAATAAAATTTTTAATTGCACACTAGAAACCTTGACCTGGTGATATATATTCAAATCAGATCCGTGTGGGTTGCCAGGAGTACTTGATTTGCAATCCCGTTTGAGTGCTTTCCGGGGAGCTGCAATTTTTTTGGTAATGAACACCTTAAAAATGATGAAAGAGAAACATTATCGTGCTTGTTCGAGGGCAATTTTCTCAAATGAACTAGATGAAAGAGAAATGATGAAAGCAAGAAAAAAGATTAGTTTTATTATTTTTTAAAGTTTTTGAGTCAACCAATGTCACCATCCTACATGATGGAAATCTTGGGGAATCTATATATTGTCTTTTACAAGGATTGCATTGCAACTTGAGGAGAGAGACCCCGCTTTAAACACTGTTTATTTAATTGGAAATAATTGTCTATCCCTCATTCTAAAGAACTATTTGTCACTAGTTTTGTTTTTTAATTTTCTTTTTTTTTAACATGCACGCATGTTACACAATAGTGGCTTTGTCCCAAAAAAAAAAAAAAAAAAAAAGTTATGCATGAGTGCAATTAATTGCTCCATTAACATCGGAAGAAAAAAAAATTGCTCCATTAATATCGAACAATATTTGGCAATGAAACAAACAAAATACTGACAGAAAAATATAATTATTGACTTGAAAAATACAAGTCAATTACTTATCCTTATATTTCCTTCTATTAGTCAACGTTTAAGGACACGCTTAACCCGTTTTAAAATTTTTAATTAATACAATGTGTAAAAATTTTGCTTTAAAATATGTGTATGCCCTCCTTATTAAAGGCATGCCTGATCATATTATATGTAGCCCATCGCATAGGATTTAAATCTTCTATCCCTAACTTCTTACCATTTTTCCTTTCTCTCCAATAAAAATTTGACATGTCACTAAAATATTTCTTGAAAAAAAATGGAAAAAAAAATGGAAGTTACTTTTGATTATGTTTTCTCTTTTGATTCTAAAATGCTCTTGTATAACTTTGCGATTGGCATATTTTCTTCGTTGCTTGAATCAAAGATAATCTTAGCATGAAGATTTTGATATACACACAAGAGCCACCACAATTGGAAGTTTTTGAATATCAAATTCCGTCAAAGAATTTGGAAGTTACTCGCTAGCCATTAGTAATTAATCCTATTGCTGGCTTGATACCTACGCCACACCCTTGTTTTCTCTGAATAGCCCCTTTTTAATTTATTGTTCTTTTTATTAAAGTTGGAGTTAGAATTTGCAACTTGCAAGATCCTTCCACCGGTAAGTACATGGTGAAGGCTTAACTTAAAAGAGACTCCTAATTTTCGAGCAATTGCAACAATATTTCTGGGAAACTCTCAACCCACAAATCGATAATTAGTACGTACTCTGTAGTTCATATCACTGTTTCTTGCCCTCAATTGAAGCATGTCGAAGTCTCAACACCATAAAAGCTTACTCATGAAATTTACGAAAATCCAGACCCAGCCACCTAGCAAATAAATTCCACCTTTAAACTATTTTCGGATAAGAGGAATTATAGGGATATGGCCGTCTGACTTTAAAAGGTATAAAGAGATGGAGTGTGATAGGGTTTGAAATAAAAATAGGCAAGAAGATGGATGAAATTAAGGGCAAAATCTGAGAATTAATTTTAAATGACATGCCATTGATCTATTGGTTGGATAGGGTTGGGACATCAAAAATGAGACAAAGGATCCCCGTTTCCATTTGATATATTCGATTTTCATACGTGGTTAAACCATATATCCCCGTGGATTACATATAATGTAATTGGTTAACTCACATGTAATGTGCAATGTGATTGGACACTGTTAGAGAAAAATATAAATGAAATGAAAGCTCATATTCCATCAGCTTAAGCTTTTGGGATCAGTGGTAATTCAATTTGGTGTCAGAGCCCCAGATCCAAAAGGTCCTGTGTCCAAAACTCAACAACTCTGTCCAAAAAAAATTAAAAACACATGTAAAGACCCAAGAAGCCCAAAAAAAGGTGGACCTACATGTGAAGGGGAGTATTATAGAAAAATACAAATAAAATAAAAACCCATATCCCATCAATGGTAATTCAACTGGCACATTCTTGATATTGAGCATAAACTGGCACGTTCTTGATATTGAGCACAAAAGAAGTGGACTTACATATGAAGGAGAGTGTTAGAGAAAAATATAAATGAAATGAAAATCTACATCTCATCAGCTTAAATTTTTGGAATCAATGCTAATTCAATTGGCACGTTCTTGATGTTGAGCACATACCTGTATTTTATAGCAAAATTAATATAAAATGCCTTGTATGCCTTATTGAAGGTATTGCCTAATTACATGTAACCTACTGGATACATCAAATGCTTAAATGTAACTTAATCATATATGTAGCGGGCTATATGAATGTAACCAACCTGCACACCTTGGAAAACATGGGTTACATGTAATACGATTGCATTTTATTGTAAAATTTTATAATGAAGATATCTAATCTCCCATTTTTATATTAAATAAGGTTGATTTATTGATAAATTCTTTACATCCATATCAAAATAAAGTGTGTCTTCGACACACACTCCCTCTCATTTACAATTTAAAAAAAAAAAAAAAGGTCTATTTTTCTATTTTTATTTTTATTTTTTGGGATATCCGAGGTATACCCGCTGGAAGTAATAAAATCACACTTGGCATAAACGGGTATTTTCGATATATATGCTAGCTGCTCACATGAGGCACCTTATGTCTAGGCTGCAATTTTTACTTTTTTAATTAAAAAAAATGTTTTTTTTGGTTGTTGCTGAGAAATGTCTAGGCTGCAATAGTAGTATGTAGCTTATATGGCCATGTTATCTGCAATACTATCATAAATGAAAGTGCGTAAGACATGACTAGCGCTTTTCAGGTCACATGACAGTCTTACGAACTGGAATCTTAATAATCAAAGCTACATGATGGACACAGCCCACCCCATTATCTATCTGACTCTCCCACAAGGTGCACTTTTCATTTGATTTTATCTTTTTTTTATTCTTTGTGTTTTGTTTTTTATCATTACAATAATAATTAAAAGGGAAGATGAGAGTTTTCAAATCCACGATTTTATGGTATGGTATGGGTGTGAAGGTCGAATCCATAAACCTCACGATGTGGTTTAAGAAGTATCAATTGACCTAATTTCATTCACATTATATATATACATAAATATATATATATATATATAGTAAATCTTCATTACCACGTATCTATTTATTTATTTTTTTTATACAACTCATATGTAACCATAGTTATTTTGTATAATTATAAAATTTATCCATAAGATTGAATTTAATTAATATTTTTAATATAATATTTATGTACTATTTCACAAAAAAATAATATTTATATACAAGTATAAATATTTATAATATATATTTTTTTCAATTACAGACAAGTTGCTATTTTTTTTTTTAATTAACAAATTGTTTTATCTTTTTATTTTGCCTTAATTGTGTGTTTCTTGATACCATAAATTAAGAAATAATTCGCGTGTTATTTTTATTTATGTTTTGTATTTGTTAGGCCATGATTTTGAACCGGACTTGTACAATTGCTAGGTCAGTAAGAGCCTAAAGTTTTAGATATGGTTACTCTTTAATATTGCTTGAATATCCTTTTTGGTTTTTCTAGTGGAACAGAGTTAGGACACTTTAGATTATGCAGAGCGTCAAAAGTATATGTAATTGCAAATACAACAGTACTACAATAATAATTCAAGAATAAAAATATGAAAATTCAACAGCAAAATAAATAACCCATAAATAAAAGAAAGGAACTAATATATATATTAGCATGGAAGCATGTTGAAGAAAGGTATAGGGTTACATGAAATAGAGTTTTTTTTTTTTTTATAATTGACACCAAAAGGAACATCACTAAATTAGTTTTTTCTTGTAGTTCCTTGGGTTTCACCACCTCCAATTTTTCTCTAGTCCTTTTCCTTCTCCACGTTTTCTGTTTAGTATTTCATTAACAGATTTGAACGAATCCCTTTTTTTTTTTTTTAATTTACTTGTATGGAATGATAAAAAAAAAAATAATAATAATAATAATTGAAGACCCAAAGGTCCAATTTGAAGGGTATTAAAATATATTTAGCCTTCTCTTCTTTTTTTATTTTTTTATTTTTTATTTTTAATATACTTGATTCTTTTAAGCTATCTTTTATCGGCTTCACATCACAATAATAATAATAATAATAATAATTACTGTTGTCGGCTTTTTAATTTATATACAGTACTGCAACATTTTTAATCTGGCACCCAATTGTACGGGGGGGGGGGGGGGGGGGGGGGGGGGGGGGGTGGGTTTTGGGTTGGGGAAGAAGAAAATAAAAAGAAGGGATTTTCTTATGAATTTATCCTGTTATGGGCCACAAGCATTAAATCCAGATCCAGAATGACGAGGATTCTACTGCAACGTCAATTTATTAATGAAATTTGACAGCTAATGTTAAAACCACTTTTTTCTTCTATGAAATTAAACCCTCATATCTCCAATTAGAAGACAAAAATTTGTTGATGAATATTAAGAATGCCCGGCTAATTTAAAGTCCTTATATTTTATTATGTATAGTTATTTTCGCAATAACATATCTACAACTCCTTATCATATTATGATCCATATATCGAATACCTTTAAAAAGGTATATACAACTGCTTGTCGATGATTGTTTAAATCGTGTTCTTAGGTTAAATAACCTTTTTAGGATACAATAGGCCTTCGCTGTACTAAAAATAGTTTAAAAAAATTTAAAAAAAAAATTGAAAATTTTATAAACAAAAGGGATGTTAATGTAATTCCATATTGAGTTTGTTAAGTCTTTCTCAAAAAAATTAATTGATTTTGGATCATTATCATATTTAATTCGTGGAAGTACCGGGAAAATGCTTTCCTCGTTAATTTTTTGTGCTGACTTTGACCGGTCCATAAGGTTTCTTTTATAAATGGAAACCCGTAGCAGTATATCAAGGAATCCGAATGCAGTTTGAATCCGGAGGAAATGGGTTCATCTGCATCTAATAACGTTATTCAGACCCATGCGGATCAGAATGCAGAGATATCCATCATTCCCATGAAACCGGCACAGTACCAGGCTGCAGTCGTAGGCGACATCGGTTATTTTCGGGCGATTGGAGACGGCCTAGGCCGTTTACTTACTCGGAAAAAGAACACAGTCCTCCATATCCATATCACATCTATGAAGGATGCCAGTGATGCCCGTGATACCAGTGAAGCAATCAATTTTGTGACAGAGATAGTTGCAAAATGTTCGAAACTACTGCGGCAGTCCAATGAAAAAGGAGAGGCTCCCCTGCACATAGCAGCAAGATATGGGCATGCTTTAATAGTGCAGACACTCATCGAACTTGCAAGAGATCTTGAGAGTGGTGTGGAAGCAGCCAGGGAGTTGCTGGAGATGCCCAATCAATATAAAGACACAGCTTTGCATGAAGCTGTCCGATCTCAGCATCTCAATGTGGTGGAGATACTGATTAGGGAAGGCCCTGGTTGTGTATATTCTGCTAATGTTGCAGGCGAAACTCCACTTTACATGGCTGCTGAGAGAGGATACCGGAAAATAATGTTGGAGATGTTAACGAAGTGGACGTCACCGGCTTTTGATGGTCCCAATGGCAGAACCGTTTTGCATGCAGTCACAATAAGAAAGGATGAAGGTACGTATATTCTGCTTTTTTTTAATTTCTTTAATATGTATGTATATAGGAAAAAATAATTGGGTCAGACAAACAGGATGCTTAATTTGAATAGATTTTATTTCCTATAGTATATATTATAGTTGTTGCTCAATTGAGGTCGGAATTTGAATTTAAACTAAAACATGAAAGGTAGATGCTTTTTTTTTGGGTCACCTGTGTTACTTGAACACTTAATTAGCTCTCTTCCATTTAGGCGACAGACAAATATGCTCTTCTTTGTTTATATATAATTATTATTATTATAATTATTATTATTATTATTATTTTATTCCAACATATTTTGATTTCTTAGAAATGATACAAAAAATTCTGGAGAAAGAGAAAGATCTTATGGAGAGCGCAGATGAATTAGGTTGGAAAGCGAAAGCTCTTATGGAGAAAGCAGATAAATTAGGTTGGACTCCTGTACATTATGCTGCATTCATGGGCTATCTTCCTGCAATAAATCATTTTGTAGCATTTGGTAAAGATGTGGATGCAGCCTACTTGCAAAATAAAGAAGGCAACACCGCTCTTCATCTTGCAGTTGCTTCAGGTCATACCAAGATTGTGTTGGAAATTTTAAAATGGCGTCCGGATTGCTGCGAAATAGTTAACAACAAAGGCTGGAATATTTTGCACTGTGCCCTGCATGCCAATAATTTTGAAGAGACGGTTATTTCAATCCTTCAAAATCGTGCACTTAGAAACCTCATAAATGAAAAGGATGATGATGGGAACACACCACTCCATCACATTGCCATGTCACTTAACTGGGAGCAGGCCAACCAGTTCATCGATCATCCTCGAATGGATAAGATGGCATTCAACAATGAAAACCGTAATGCCCTGGACATTGCTTTAAGTAGTAAAGAGGTTGCACTACTGAAGGTGAGTTTTGTTTTCTATTTAATTGAATAAAATTAACAGTGTTTTGTTTTCAACTTTAGTACCATCAGGTTTGTGATATATGCATTTTAATACTAGTAATGTGCCTAGCTCATGGTCTCTGCTTAGCCGAAAGTCAAATTGTATCAATTCAAAATTGAGGACCAGACCTCTAGAACTCAAACTAGACAATACCAAAGTGCAATTTATCCCTTCTTTTCATTGATCTAAAATCCTTCATAGCCTATGATTGCATTTGTTATATTTAAGATATTAAATGTAACGTAGGCACACAACATAAAAGTATGTAATCGAAAAGCTTATATATGATTTCAGAAACCTGTTACACTACGCTTGCGACAAAAAGGCCTAATCCCAGGTCTGCGATTATATATGCCCACAAATAATGTTGGAGAGAAAGAAAACGAAAGGGATGAGGATGGATCCTTAGTTACTTCTGAGATTGATAGATTTAAGGAAACTAATTTGATTGTGGCTATACTTATTGCAACGGTAACCTTCACAGCTGGTTTTACTGTACCCGGAGGTTATGTGAGCGAAGGACCACTAAAGGGCACACCAATACTTGGAGAAAGTTCAGCATTCAAGGCATTTATGATAACAGACACCATAGCCATGCTTCTCTCTAGCTGTGCTGTCTTTCTCCACCTTTTTTTGTGCTTGATACAAGATAACACAAGGACCGCACCGTACCTTATTGCAGCCTTTTTTCTCATAGCCTTTGCTATGGCAGCATTGATGGTTGCATTTCTAACAGGCACTTATGCTATGTTAAAATATTCCAATTCGGTTGCCGTTGTTACTACTGTTATTGGATCGTCTTTTTTCCTTCTGTTTTACAAATTATTCAGGAAAATTTGATCCTGACAACTTCACTGCCGATAAGCTGGAGAGAAATTAGTGAATGAGGAGTTATATTTATCTTCTAGTTTGCTTATGCTTCAGAAAAAATGTAATGCAACAATAAATTTTAAGAAGCTACAGCTTTGACATAGCTTCTTCATGTTATGATATTTTTCTTTGCTATTTTCCGTAATGTTACATCCTTAGGATTGAGATCTCCTGTACCGCTCATTGTCCACCAATAAAATTATAAAATGCATGTCATTTGAAAATAATAATAATAATAATGATTAAAAAAGTTCATCGAAGTGAGACGTAATGTTGAATAATTTAGCGTTATGGTGGCCAAACTTATTATTTCTAATGGCTGTAATTTTTATTTTGATATCTCTACCATGGGGGCTCTCCCTCAAAATCTTTTGAATCTCGCCGATATTAATGTTCTTGGGAGAGACACTACTTTGTAATCCAGTGTGTTTTGCCAGGGGCTTTTTTTGCCCAATGCGTCTACTATTACCAAAATAATAATGATGATGATGATGATAAACTAAAAGTTAGTTGCCAGTATGATGATGATGATATACCAATTTCTTTTGTGTTTAATAAGCAAAAGAGACTTTCCTAAATTCTAACGAACTTTTGATATTGAAAACAGATAAATATTTCAGAAAGAAGGAAATCCATGGAGGAAGACTTTTGGAAATAAAGAAAATTCAGCCATAGATTTCAATCAAACCCCATAGCTTTCGCATGTATACGAGTTATTTAATGAATATATGAAATTTTTGCATAACTATGTGAGTGTACATGAAAAACGGTAGGCAAAGGTAGGCAGAGAAGCCAAGGTAATCCGTAAACAGAAAGTTAGAGAATCTGAATAGAGTGAAGGTTGACTTTGATTATTCAATAAGGTGGCACTTTATAATTGGCGAGGCCTGTAACCTACATGGTAGGCCTGGCCTACTAAATAATCCCTCCTAGCAATGGAAACGGTCGTTCTCCAATAAATCTCAACAAGCCCTTTCCGTACAACTTTAATCGTGCTGTATCATCACCACGTTATGATTCTAGAACAATCATGGGATTCTGTATCAGCCAAAAAAAAAAAAAAAAAAAAGGGAACAATCATGGTATTCGCTATAGACTGAAAATGTCAAATATGCAAATGCAGAATTAAAGGAAAATTATAGAAACTTCCCTTCTGGTTGAAAATTATTTCACATTCATCTTCTGATTTTCTTTCTTTTTTTTTTTTTTTTTTTTTCTTTTTTCAGATAATTTCCATCATGTTTTGGTTTTGTTTCGGTAACTCCTTTCGCTACCGATATCAAATTTCTGTGACAACACTACTCTTATTAACTAGGTGCATTTAAAAGAAATTCAAGCAAAATAACTTCACTGGGTGGATACACCTCTCTCACACATAGGCTGTAGACGCACAATTATATTTGCCAAAAGTATTGAAGTTTTATTATATTTTTTCATAAAATTTTTGCCAAAAAAAAAAATATATATATATATATGTATATATACGTATATATACATATATATATATATATATATATATATTTCTCTTTTAACGCTACTTTATTTAGTAAATATTCTAATTACTGGAAAAAACTTATGATAAGACTTGTTATATTTTAGTATGTATTTTAATCTCTCCAAAATAAAAATTACGAAACAATTTAATACCAGTTTATAATGGTGCCTCTGAAAAATTAGAAAAAATTAACTATTAATAAAAATGGTGCATCCCACATTTAAGAAATCAACTGCATCGGCAGATGAAATGACCCCTTTTTTAGAAATCCCCCCGTCACCTACTAGTGTTCATGGATTAAAAAGATTGGCTATATATTATCCATTTAGAAAGCTTGACCGTGTGTATATATATATATATATATATATTCAGATATTCAGGTAAATATCATTGTATCCTCTTTTATTTTGATATTTTTTTAAGATTATATTTTTATTATGAAAAATATCAATATAATTTCTTTATATCCTATTTTTTTCATTATAGCATCATTTTTTTAGACGTTAATAGCTAAGTTAAAATTTAACCTATTTATTCTTTATTTAATGAAATTCTTTTATCCATTCTTAAAGATAAAGAATAATAAAAATTAATGAATAAAAATAATACGATCAAACTCATAAGCTTAATTTTTGAAATAGTTTAAAACGCATTAAGCTTAATTTTTGAATTTGTGTTTAAGACAATTATGGTTATTATATAATTTGATATTTATTTATTTTTTTTTGATAAATCGGGAAGTGGGGATTTAGCACCAATATTTTAAAGACTTAGCAATTTTAGAAAAAAATATTTATATGTATTTGTGTGTGAATATGTTGATTTATTTTTTGTTCTTAGAAGTTAAAAAAAAAAAAATCTATAAAAGCGAAAAAAAAAGTCAAAGAAAAGATAAATGAGTTAAATTCTAATTACATGAGTAAGAGTTTTAAAAAATAATGTTATGTTAAAATGAAAACAAAATTATAATATTCAAAAATAACAAATTAAGAGATGCTATAATGATTTTTACCTTTTTTATTTTTTTATTTTTTCATATTGAGTTTCTCATGATGAGTTGGACAGATTCTGGCAAATTTTTATTAGTCAACATCCTTTCACATTATAGATTTAATTAGTTTTCATTGTTTTAAAAGTGTCCATCAACCTTAAAGTTCCAACTTCTATTTTAATTAAGAACTTGGAAGTCATGAAAAATTGTTTTACTGTTGGAGTATCAGTTGCACTGCGTCAAGTTTCTTCTGTTCATTGCTAATTCTACCACGCACACAATATATAGTTTCACGATATATTGTTTATTGAGTGTTCATTTTTTTTATTTTTATTAAATATTGGAAGTTTGGGATTCCAAATCTGTAATGATTGTTTAAGTAAGCATATTATTATTATCATTATTATTTTAAAGAAAGCAGTTGAATTGTCCCTTGAGAAAATTTTGTTTTATGGTATTGATAAATGCATTTAGCTTTAATTGTAACACCTGTACATCGCACGTCATATATTTTAGACGTTCATTAGTAATAGTTATTGCGCAGCACATGGCTAGCTACATTAGCTACGTATAATATTGTAGTCTAGGGACTCTAGAAATAACATGCAACCATAGCAATAGTATATATATATAAACGTTCCAAGGTTTGTACATATTAAGGAAACCTATAATTTTAATTGATACCTGTAGGCATACCTCGGTTTAATGGACAGATAGTGCTAAGGTCTTGCTTTCCAGTCAGCGGGATGGGTAATGGAAAAGCTCCGATAAAATTAATTGATTCCAATTTGCTTCATATATAGTCTTTTTTTTTTTCTTTTCTTTTTTTTTTCCTTTTTTGGGATACTACAAGAAATTAACACAAGTAAACGATCCTGGCAATTGGCAATTAAAAATGTTGTATATGCCCCTTTCAATTTCTTCATCTGACTATGATTCTAAATGAAATCTTGAAAAAAAAAAAAAAAAAAAACCTTTTGGTTCTGTAGCTGACAAACTAGTTTCCTATGGTTGAAAATGTTAAAAATGCATACAGGAAATAGATGGTAAAACAGAAAATTGCAAGCAAACCCAATGAACAAACGGCATATGGATCATTATTACCCAAAAAATAAAAAAACAAACAAACAAACGGCAGATGCATAGAATAAAAAAATTATTAATATATATATTTTTTTTTTATATTTTATGAATAATTAAGTTATGTTTATGCTTTATTATAAATATACGGTTTTAGTTATTTTAAAATATATTTTATTTTTCCAGTGATGACCCTCTGAACAAAATTCCTGGTCCACCACCGCATACATGCCATACATCTTCAGCTTATCTTCTGTATTATATAAAGACGACTACGTATATCAGGGTTAAAGTAATAAAGTTCATAATGAACTTTTTATTTCAAGTCTCGAGGTTACGGATACAGTCATTTTTTTGAAAAGGACACTCCTTCTTAGAACATACGTAAGGTGTAACCAATACATATAACAATCTACTCTTCATATCCATTTAAAAATGAAAAATAATAAAAAATAAACTTCTGATCATGTAACAAATGTGTCCAAATTGTGTTCCTATTTGGTATCTTAGATAAGAGACATCAAAATATGAACTTACTCTTTCATAAGTTGCACAGTCGTCTATAAATTCTATGGCTTTTGATTACTTAATTGTTTTTGAGGGTGAAGGTATGAGCATTTAGCCTAATATCACGAGTTCAAGTCTTTATGCATCTGATATGAGATTCTGAGCCCCTTTTCACAGCTCTAGTTTCTGAAAGGTAACGATTTCAATCAATTTTTTCTCTGTGGATTCAATAACAAATATATCCCTTACTGTGTGATCTTAGATCGACTCAGTTCACTTATCTTGAGCCTTAGTTGGCCGGGCTTGAGCTAAAACTCCAGTTGGGTGGTAATTGTGCATCCAACGCAGATACCGCCATAAAAGTCTCTGTTTCGGTTTCCTTCCCATTTAATCACTCCTTTTCTTGGCACTGACTTAAGAGTACCAACATGGGAAAAGAAATAGTGACTATTACTAACCCCAACCCTCACCTCTAGCAATGGCAATGCTAAATGCTCTTAAGGCTTTACAAGCCCTTTCCATAAACAGATCATGATTCTAAATTAAATCTGAGTTGAATAATCATTGGATCAATGGATTTTATGAAGGTGATGAAAATGTTTCCTTGTCATTGACCGAGCGTGTAGAATACACAAATACAAAACAAATGCTAAAAGATACGAATGCAATAAAAACCCACATCGATAAAATAATATCTGTGCACAATAGCAACCAAATGTAGAGCAGAATAGAGTATCATCAAGATCATAAGATCATCTAATAACCATTAATCAAAATTCCCATTCAAATATTTCCTCAACCACCAAAAACTCAGGACTAGCTTTAGAGTTCAACAGATCCATTTCTTATTTACAGTAACATGTTTAATACATAAACCAGAATTAGAAACTAGGCGGCCAATCTAAATCCTTTTTCTCATAGCCTTCCATTTTATATATCTATGGAGTCTCGTCCATCGATCTCATCACCATGTTAAATACATATATCTATTGAGTTCAAAGCATTCATGCATTCCCTCCGGTTTGGTGCAGCATAGCATCGATCTCATCACCATCCTCCATCTCAAGCTAAGATCCCATTCACAATATAAAAAAAAACCAAAACCCACGTGAGATGCATATAAAATTTGAATGGCCAATGCAAATCACAGATATAAACAAATTGGACAACATAAAATGGAACAGTTCATAACATGATATACGATTATAAGTAACACCTCAGCTATAGCTTGGTGTACTCAAAAAGAGACTAGCAATTACTTAGAATTTCACAAAGAGCAAGTGTGATATAACAAAATGCATAAAAATCAAATAGTTGTTTAGAATTATAAAAGCACTGCGTACCACTTGAAAGCAGATTTCAACATTTCAACTCAAAGAATAATTTAGATAACTTTTTTTTTTATGGATAGTACAAAAAATTTAAACAACAATCAACACCTTCAAAATAGACAACTGGTAATTTGGAAGTTAGAAACAACCCAAAAGTTTACCTCATCTGGAGTCTGCTCTGCCCGGAGTCTGCGTCCATCAAATAAAAATGCAATTGAGTTCAATTCCACTGACTGCCGATCACAGTAAGCAGTCATTAGTTTGCGCAGCTGGGTGCTTCGCTTAATCCTAAAGAACACCTCGTTTCCATCCTATAAATAGACAAAGCAAACGGTCAGTGAGAAAAGCACTTTCTAATTCATGAAACAATCAACATAATGCAAAACAACTATCAACTATATCACCGATTAACAAATTGTCTGCTTATTAGTCTTTAGCAGAGTAGACAGAGCAATTCTGAACCCAAAAAAAAAAAAAAAAAAAGTAGACAGAGTAATTGACAACATCAATAAGCTTTTCGACTCCAACAAATTCATTCGCATAAGATAAGAATTTGAATTATGAAAAACTTTCTGCTATTTTCGGATAATCCTGAAACATTATTCTATACCCACTCTGGAATATATCAGAGAAAACTTTTGAACTTGAAGAGTTAAAATTTAACTGTAAACATCTAGCAACCATTAATTAAAGTAAAACAACCAGTTTCTAATATAGATACCAGTTAATACTGCTAATATCCAATCAATGCAATAGAAAATATTATAAAGACAAACAGAGCTTTACAAACAAAAAAATTAGTGTAGCATAATCATTCCTACTCTTACCGTTGCTGAAACGATCAAATAAATTTAAAGCAGTTGCTTTTTATCATTACAAGTTTAAAGAAAATCATGAGATTCGTTTTAAAGGCGAAAAAAGCTGATACATATTATGCATTTAAAGCAGATTTCATCAAAACAACCATAAAGAGTTCAGATATCATCAAAACAATCAGTCAAATCCTAGATTATATTCAGATCTCCCAAACCGATTTTCCCAAGCTTTCCCAGCACTTTTACACTCCAAAATAACACAGCATTAACAACATAACAGAACGGACTTAACAATCAGCGTAAGAACACCCAAAAAAAAAAAAAAAAAAACAGAAAATCAACCAAAAACAATTTCACCTGATTACCAATCAAAACCAAAAGAACCAAAAATCAAAAAAATCAAAAAATTAAAAAAAAAAAAAAGAAAGCAAACGCACCTGACCCTTGACCTTGAGATTAATGTGAGCGGCTTGGTCCATTGGCTTCTTGTCCTCCTCTTGACCACCACCACCACCACCACCTCCACCAGTGGCCGACATCTTCACCACTGATACGAAACCACCACGCCTTTTTATATTACCCCGCCACACGATTTTCTTCCTCTTCTTCGGTTTTTAGGGCTTTTCGAACTCCAATAGAATTTATTTAGCACGCAGAGACACACTGCCTCTGCGTCACAACAACTACCCCCCCTATATATATGATGCATCTCCCAAGCGTCAGATTCACGCTGTCTTTATATATTCATTGTATATTGTGTATATATACCTTTTCACGTCTCCAGTACGTAAACGCGCGGCGTTGTCGATACAGGTGCATTTCGGTAATTTCAATTGAAGCCGGATTGAACTACATAATGAAGTGTTTGTCCTTGATTTATGACGTGGCAGTCATTGAGGGCGAGTTTAACTTTTTTTTACTACTCGCGAAAAGTTGCTTAGTAATTGTTTTTGAAGATTAGACTAAAATTGATAAGAATTTGGATTCCGGGATGGAGGGAACCGTTGGTGGTGGCTTACAAAAGGCAAAACTACGATATGGGAATATGGGAGTGGGAATCGGACGGATGAGAAGGTGTGATAGTGGAATCTTACGGTAGGTTCGGAAACAGAGGTCAACTTCTTGCTTTTCCCGGTGCGAGTACTACATGTACGTGTACTTTTCTTTTTCGAAAATTTCGATCTTCTGATTGGATAATTTGATTCTTCCTTATCCAGTGAGTGAGAGTCCCGTCAACGTTGGATGTCTCTGTTGTTCGGGTCGGATGCGGACAAATACGAAATCGGATTCCTTTCAAATAACCCGGATATTCATTATGAAAATATATTTTAAAATAAATATTATTGTCCTTTAACTTAAATTCCCATATTAAGCGCATTTTCTCTGTAAAATAAATAAATAAACAAAATTTGACCCTTCATCTTCGTGCATCCATTACTTGTTAATCTTTTTTGACAATTTACTATTGATAAACATGTATTAATAACAAACCAGGGTCAAAAAATAAATATGCTAATTAACACTTGGTTTTCTAAATATGTATTACCAAAACAAGCTCGTAGCAATAAATATTCTTGTACACTGAATTAAATCTTTTGATTTGAATTTATAACTTAAATGTTGTCACTTTTTCCACAGGTTATATATAAATTGATTCATTTGATGCTTATTGCTTTATACCCAGAACAATAAATTGAATTATTTATTTATTTTTTTGTGTTATAGTGGTTAATATTAGGCAAAAAGTACAGACAATAATTTAATAGCTTTCCCATTTGATTGATTCTCATCAGAAAACACGCAACTTTACAAGTCTATAAAGTACTTTTCTTTTTTTTTTTTTTTTTTTTTTATAAAGTACTTTGTGCATGCATGATGTTTGCATAAAAATATAAATTTTAATTAAATTGTCAAATACATATAATACGTAATCGTCAATCAAGGAAGCAATATATGAATTTCCTAGATATTTACAAAGACTTAAGGACTAAGGAATTTCTGATGGGTGGCATGTCCTATCTCTCCAAACTTAGAAATGAAATTTAATCTATAACAGTTAGATAAATAATTGGAGGCTGCGAGCGATTTTACTTAATATTCTTGAAGGATTTCAAATACATATCAGAGATTCCTATTCCTGATTCCCCGCGCTTCTTATTCGGACCCGACAATTTAGGCACATTATTTTCGCCCAAAAAAATCAATTGCCATGTTTTTTTGAAAATATCCTCGGAGTTTGACTCATCTCCTTTTTTTTCTTGTCTTCTACAATTCCCTCCCTTGTCAAACTAAAGCTAAAGCTTTTGTTCAATAGTATGTTTGATTCATTGATGAACAATATATTAGTTTGTTAATCAAAGTAATTGATTTTACTTTCTCCGTTTGTTTGTTTGTTTCAGGGGAATTCTTTTAATGTTTGTGTCGTAGTTTTGTTTATCTATCAGCTGGGGGCTAGAAATGGATTCTTGTCCTGATCTTTATCCTTTAACAAGTTTGCAGATTAGGTAAAATTCATGCAATCTTTGTTTGTATAATTTGATTATAAACTCAAATTCAATGATTTTTTTTTTTTTTTTTTGGCCCCTATACCTATATTTATATGTTGTCCTGGCTCTCTTATTGTTTCTTTTGGATACTTGTTAAATTTGAGAAAGGGATTTGTCTACTTTGTCATATGTCCTGTACCGTGAACATTATTATTCTTCTTGACGGCTCTTTCATGCATTATGGCCACCTGGGATCGGGTCAAAAAAGTGTTTTATATGATGAATTAGAACCTCATTATGATAATTACTGAATCATATTCGTTCTATTTTCCTTTTCCTTTTTTTTTTTTTTTTCCCTGTCTTTTTTCCTCTTTACTTGCTGAAAGTTGACTTTAGGAAAGTTACAGTGACGATCATTTCCATGTCATGATTTATGTGTGTTGATGCATTTTTGTGGCGCTTAATATCCAACTTCATTGTTAGTATACAGTATAGCAGTTTTTGAACCTTAATTCTCTGAGTGATGAACAATATTTCTTATGTGTAGGGATATAAAGGCACATCTTTCACAGGCATTCTTATATTTTGCCCCTATTAGCCATAAGTTTTTTATCCTGGTTGATAATCAATCGTGGCAGAAAAACAAGCATTCAAGATCAACCCACATAAGGGAATTAATGATCACGAAGGTTCAGTCTTTCAGTCATATATCTATTGTCTTGTATTTACATGGTGTGAAATTGTCACCCATTTTCATTTTTTGTTCTTCTACAGTACAGGAGGTCACCTTTTAAGAACACAAAAGGTTTGCCAAAATCTCCAAGTTTCTGCTTGGATTCATTTAGCCATGAAAGGAAGAACTTGTTTAAGTGGTTGCGCATCATTAACATGGCTACTTGGAGAGAGAAATCACCTTTCTCCATGATGAATTTGTACAAGGCCTTGCACGGTTTTCTTGTTTTCGAAGTAGCGTGGAAAAATGTTCAAGGAATCAACTATTTAAATGAGCTTCAGGTATGCTTGACTAAAATTATTGTCACCTCCAAGCCTCGTAAATATATTTTCCTTACCCTTTTTAAGCTGGATAGTTTGTACATACACTTAATTAATACCTAACTGATTTTTCATTATGGAATATAAGGGCGTATTATATAAGGTACTTATAAATAATAGCATTCTTATGTCGTATGTAGAAATAAGATGTATGGACTCCATGAGTTACCAATTATGTGATTTTTTTTTTCAATAGTATATGTTGCCAACAGGCAGATGCATCCATGGCTTTAGAAGTGAAGGCTCTGAGAAGGTGGGAATTCAATGGCATTGAGCAAGCTTTGAGCTGTATTTCATCTTGGTTCTCAGGCACTTCATCTGAAACACAAACATTGAAGAGTAACCTAATCTTGTTACTCGACAAAGTTCCTTCTAATTCTTCATGGGGAATAACTGTAGCTTCCAAGGAATTGCTGCTTAATGAAGCATCGCAAGCTGAGCTTTTCTCTGAAGATGTTTTCTTTGATGTTAGAGACCCTCCTTTTGACACAGATGATATAGCTTGTATGGATCATCAGGTGGAAGAACCAAGTGTTGAAGAAGATAATGACATTGAAAGTGTGGAATACAAGGACACCCTTTTACTATTAAGGTTCAACAATAAAGATCTTCCATCTAAATTGAGACAGATAATAACCTCCGACTTGAAGCTTCTCACTTTGCTCGAATCAGGTCTTCCTACATGGGTTATCTTCTTCCAATCCTATCCATTGTTCTGTAAACTTTATTGTCCCTGGATGCGACCTCTATTTCGAACTCTATATATATTGATTTCACTTGTAACTGTTATTATCGGATTTTATGATCTCTATAAGAATGTACCTCTCTTGAAGGCAGCTGCATCTCACCTTTGTGGACCACTTTTCAAGTGGATTGAAGCATGGGATGTGAAAGCAAGACTCAGATATCTAGGGACAATGTTATTTCTTCAGAATTTTGAGAAGGCAATGAAATGGTCTTTAGTAGCGACTCGTTCAGTGAAGTTGCTAGTTTCACTTCTCACAAAACCCTTCATTTATCCTCTCAAAGAGATGTTAGACATTTTAACACCATTATGGAACCTTTTTTCTGAAATGGGTGAGCTATTCTATAGTAATGTTTGGATTCTGGTGAAGTACTTTTACAGTGTGATTTTCGGGTTTATTGAAGTTTTAATCTCACCGTTGGAGGTTCTCTATGCATATCTATTGATTTTAGGTATACACAAAAGTTGAATTCTCTTCCTTATCATTTCGATTTCTCCATTTTTCTACCAAAAGTGCATAGTTCTAGTTTTGTGTTCTTGAAGTTTATCAAATAGTACTGTCTCATGTTTACCCTCAACAGAATTTGATTTTATCCTATTTTTCTGCAGTCAAATTGGCCTCTCCATTCTTTAGCATGTTGTGGAAATTATTTGTTTTTCCTACCCGAGGTTGTCTCCTGTTGGCAAATTATGGGTGTTATCTGTTCTCTGACATCTATGAAGTTCTTGTAAAAGTCATACATTTTGTTGCAAGCAATGTGAGTCAACTTACATATTTTTCTCGTGTAAAGCCTCAGTCATCAGAGAACTCATTTTGGCAAACTCTTTGGAAAGACCTCTTCTCAAAGGTTTTTCATATACTTTCTTATATTCTTATTAATCCATCAAATCCTCTCTTACTTTGGAAATTTGGGTCCGTTTTTATTTTATAGGTCTTCAGGTCTCTTCGAAGCATTTTACGAGTACTTTTCGAATTCTTTGCATCCTGCAATCGACATAGACTTAGGTGTGACAATCCTGACAACATTTTACGTTAAAAATTTGGCTGAATTTGCATACCTTGTGTTATATTTGTAGATGTTATTTTCAAGTTGTTGATGCATGATGTGTGTGTATATATATTAATTAAAAAAAAAAAGTTAACCTTATGCTAAACCAAAGAAATCTCCAATTGCTTTATGTTTTTTGATTACTAATCTTTCTTCGTAATTGTTGAATATGCAGTATCTACAACCAACTTAGAGCTACACTTTATCACCTTTCTAACGTTGGTTCTGTCCCTAGTAAATGTCCTTGTCGTCGATTGCTTCAAGTTGAAAGCAACCTTAAGGTAATTGTACCTATCCTAATGCACCTATTTTGAAATAATTTGAAGCTGCTGAGGTAACAATAGGACGAAAATGAAATGTCATGTAGTTAAGAGAAACATCATTGTTTCACTGTGTAACTTGTATCATTCTGTGTTGTGAACTTGTGATAGATATATATATATATATTTTTTTTCTGTTTTTTGTATGCAGAAAAAATAACCTCTTTAATTCAAATACTTATTATGGAAAAAGAAAACAAAAGGTTTCATATTTTCTAGAACGTTATTGGTGGTTAATAACCGAGTTAATGGCTTATTAAGTTGGCATAATTTGGAAATTTAATATTAAAATAGATTGATAATCATTTAGTAAATAAATTTTAATAATAAATCTTTAATATGTGGTTGTATGAGTATTGAAAGATGACATGAGATTAGAAAAAAATAAAGCAGAAAAGAATTAATGATTTTTTGATCAAATCCCTATACAAAGTAGCTAGGATATTTCATTGATTTTTGTGATGTAATGTCCAAATTCATTGATGTTTCTTTTCAACGCAGGTTGATGCCAAAGAATGTGAACGTTGCAAATAAGTCTTAGTCAAAATGTGCATCACTATAATAGAGCAAAGTCTCCTTTTCATATTTATGTTACACTGTATAGTTGTTTTCATTTTTTATTTTTTTTGGTTTTTAATATTTTTAGATGATATTTATAGTGAACTCGTAAAATTGGACTTATAGTAGCTATACTTCTATTTGTAAATGGATTGACCATTTTTCCTTTTTCCTTCTTCATCTTTTGGTGAGATTAATTACACTGTAATAATCAAAATAAAAAATAAAAAATACATTGCATGTTATTTTCTCACAAAAATAGGCTTTGAACCTCATCCTCAAAATGAACAAAGTTAAATAAGATAAAAATAAAATAAAATAAAATAAAAAGGATTGAGTACTTGATCCAATAGTTTATTATTCAATTCTTGCGTTTAATTTATGGAAAATAAAATATTGATAGGTTCTACAACACGAATTATAATAAAAGGTTAATTTAGGATGTTTACACTTTGGACTTTCAAATTTAATTGGTTGCAATATCAACCTTTAAGTCTCAATTTGTTATTTTGCCATTTAAAACAAAAAAAAAGTTCAAATTTTGTAGCATTTTTGGTGTAATTTGATTTCATTCTTCGCTTGACAATAGTGAAGAATAACTCAAAAAATATCACTAACATTAACGTATAGTAAAACACTATATTACCACCTTGAAAGTAAAATAAATTATTATCTTAGGCAGATTAGTTGTTTACTAATTTATTGGTAAAATTAATCAATTGAAAAAAGAGTTGTATATATTTACTGTGAACATGTATTATTTTTATTTTTATCAAGATACATATGTAATTTATAATTGTGTCTTGAGTCAATGATGATCATAATCTAAATAATTTAGTGCTTCAACTGTTTCTCTAAAAGAGGCATTTCAAATAATATTAACCTTAATATATATATATATATATATATATATGTATATAAGATAATAAGATTCTTAAATAACTATTTGCTACAAAATGAAAAAAAGAAAATAATGCCTAATGTACTACATGCATTGAAAAAAATAATATGGTTAGGGTTAGGGTTTATCCGCATTCATGATTCACCCTTCGGTGACATTGCAGGAATTAGAGAGAGACTGATTTTGGCGATGAAGATGCAATTTGAAACACCTAAGAATTCAATTCCGTTTGTGACGATGAAGCCGATACAGGATGAGGAGAAGGTTGCAATTCGCACACATGGAGGTCCAATGCCTTTTCTGATGAAGGCTACCTCCGATAAGACTGTAGAATTGAAGGAGATGGAAGAGCGACACAAAATATTGATAGCAAGCATTATACCACGGCTGTTCGTGGAGACCGAGATTAAGACCGAGTGACACAAAATATTGCTTAACATTTCTACAGAGCTTAATCTGCGTGGCATTCAAATTACCATATATGAGGGTTGTCATAACTTGTACATGTTTGATAATTTGTTGATTTGAACTTTGATAATTTGTTTATTTGATATGTTCTTATGTGTTTGTTGTGTTTGATGATTTGTTTATTTGAACTCTATTCTTATGTGTTTTGTTTGTTGTTCTGTTTTGTTCTTATGTGTTGTCCTCTTTATTTGTTGTTGTGTGGATTAAGCATAAACTCATTCAAATGCCAAAAAAAATTTGTACATCCATAGATAAAAATGGAGTAATATGGATTTAGATATCATTAAATTTCACTTGCTACGATAACAAACTTTTAAGTATGTGTTTGTATGCTTTCGTAATTAAGTATAAAAGGAAAAAATATAAACACTTCAATTTAATAACTGATTATAGTATAAATGTTGATTACTATTTACCATCAAAATTTTGATAAAAAACTAAATTATCTAAACCAAAAGATCATAACTAACTTATTAGATAATATATATACTAACCTTATTTGAGGTGTCAAAATATTATTTTCGCAAATATTAATTTAGTTTCTTTTAAATACATATACATGTATGTAATATAAAAAAATTTAAAAAACATGGATGCCATGGTCCCCCATGCACTAGCTTTGTCCCTGACCATGCAAACTTTTATAAACTGAAGGCCATCTTTAGAGAACGTTTTGTATCTAATGTTGGTATCACACCATCGTGTCACCACACTACCAATGTTTTAAAAGGTGAAAGTAACAGATGATGCATTTTCATTATTATGAAGCAAGGCATAAATACTAAGGCCTTGAGGCCCTAAACTTTTCAAAAATTAAATTTTAATATATATATTTAATTTGGTATGAAATTAAAAGATAAAAATATAAATAATTTTTAAACTGCAAAATAAACCAACTAAAATTTACAAAACTGTAAATCAATAGATTATAGATAAATATACAATATAACATAACTTCTAATTTATAAATAATAAATAATAAAGGTAAGATAATGTTTTTATAAATAAAAAATAAAAAAGATTAGATTCAATTACATCTGTGAGATTCAAGGCCTAAAAAATGGCATTTTTATGTCTGGGATATGTGACACATCTCCTGAAGCATATTGCTCACAGGAGTAATGCCCCAAATTTTAAAACTTGAGACATTTTTTGTGTACCTCACCTCGAGGCAAGCCCAAACGAGTCTTTTAAAACAATGCACACCACAACACCCATACAACGTGGTGCATATAAACTTTTCTCATTGGTTTAAAGGCTTCTAAGTAAACTGAATTTGAACTTTTGCTAATAAGCTACATAATCAATACATTAATTCTTTTTTTTTTTTACATTTTAGTTTGATAATCTGTTAAACTATTAACTAATTAGGTAACGACTAGCATCCTGTCATATAACGTTTGTATATTAGCCGCTCATTTTGACAATAAATCAATTTGGTGAATTTTTTAAGTTGAACCTTTTTTTTTTTTTTTTTTTTTGGTAATCTTTTTGAAACTTTTTATGCTTAATTACATGTTCCCTTTTGAGCCAATAAGCACAAAAACAGAGGCTCTTTTAACTTGCAAATAGGGAATAAAATGAACATTTACATTCAAACATCTCAGTTCCACTAAAAAAATCTTAGTTTCAATTTTGAAAATTAACAGAAGTAATTTCTCTGAAGATGTTTTCTTTGATGTTAGAGACCCTCCTTTTGACACAGATGATATAGCTTGTATGGATCATCAGGTAGAAGAGCCAAATGTTGACGCAGATAATGATATTGAAAGTGTGGGATACAAGGACACTCTTTTACTATTGAGGTTCAACAACAAAGATCTTCCATTTAAATTTAGGCCGATAATAACCTCCGACTTGAAACTTCTCACTATGATTGAGTCCAGTCTTCCTACATGGGTTATCTTCTTCCAATCCTATCTATTGTTTTGTAAACTTTATTGTCCCTGGATGCGACCTACATTTCGAACTCTGTATATTTCACTTGTAATTGTTATTATCAGATTTTATGATCTCTATAAGAATGTACCTCTCTTGAAGGCAGCTGCATCTCACCTTTGTGAACCACTTTTCAAGTGGATTGAAGCATGGGATGTGAAATCAAGACACATGTATCTAGGGACAATGTTATTTCTTCAAAATTTCAAGAAGGCGGTGAAATGGTCTTTAGGAGTAACTCGTATAGTGGAGTTGCTAGTGTTCCTTCTCACTAAACCTTTCATTTATCCCCTTAAAAGAGATGTTAGACATTTTAACACCATTATGAAGCCTTTTTTTTTAAATGGGTGAGCTATTCTTTAGTAATGTTTGGATTCTGTTGAAGTACTTTTGCAGTGTGGTTTTCTAGTTGATTGAAGCTTTAATCTCACCGTTGGAGGTTCTCTATTCATATCTATTCATTTTAGGTATACACATAAGTTGAACTCTCTTCCTTTATCATTTTGATTTCTCCGTTTTCCTACCAAAATTGCATAGTTCTAGTTTTGCTTTCTTGAAAGCTTATCAAAAAGTATTGTCTCATGTTTACCCTCAACGGATTTCATTTTATCCTATTTCTCTACAGTCAAATTGGCCTCTCCATTCTTTAGCATGTTGTGTAAATTATTCGTTTTTCATATCCGGGGTTGTTTTCTATTGGCAAATTATGGGTGTTATCTGTTCTTTGACATCTATGAAGTGCTTGCGAAGGTCATTCTTTTTGCCGTAAATAACGTAAATCAATTTGCATATTTTTCTCATGTAAAGCCTCAATCATCCGACATCTCATTTTGGCAAACTCTTTGGAAGGACCTCTTTTCAAAGGTTTGTCATATACTTTCATATATCCTGATACAGTTTTGCTAATCAATGACAGCAATTTTATGCTTGCGGTCAAATTGTATGTGGGAAATACTGTATCCGATTGGCTGAAAAACATCTTAGTGGGGAGAAAAAAGATTATTTTGTCAGTCAAAAATTTCCTTCTTAGGATTGTAGTTTAATATCAAATTAGTATAACATAGATATTTGTTTGATATGTAATTGTTCTTCTTTGTTTACTGCTTGCATATTGATTCAAAAGGAAGGAAAGAAGGAATGCCACTGAATTTTGAGATGCTAAACAATCGTTAGAATACTATTTTCGAATATTATTGTGAATGCTTGGTACAGTAGAAATTTAACTTTTTAATGAAAAATCACTTCTTTTAATTTTTAAAATTGGAACTGATGTATTTTCCTTTGAGAAATGGAGCTAAGATGTTTGTTTTGATATTCATGTTCCTTTTATTTACGACAATGATGTGATAGGATGCAAGTTAGAACCTCATGGAGTCGGAGTAGTACCTTATATGATATGATAGGATGCAAATTAGAACCTCATGATCTTATATGATACTCCAACTCACTAAAATGTAAAGAATGAAATGTATTTATATGAGTGTAATAGTTCACGCTTAAAAGAAAATGATAGTAACGACAAACATTTAATTTCAGGAACGTAGATGATATAATAATAATAACAATAATAAAAGGAATTTAGGTGATGTCTCTTCTCTTCGATGAAAAGGAAAGATTCCATAGCTTGAGCCTTTAGTTAAAACTGCAGCATGCATCCTTCACCTCTTTACTTGTGAAACTTAAGGGGACTCTTTAAATTCTGCTGCTATCTTTGTTCAAATTATCTACAACCCACTCTTTCTATGTTAAAAGTAACAACAAAAATAGAAGACGCTACTCTATGGATTAAACTCAACAAAAATAGAAGACACTACTCTATGGATTAAACTTTTATCGACAAGAAATGATAAAAAGTGAATTGTGGAAGAGGAAAACAAACAAATGAACACCCAGGGTAACGCCCGATATACATGCATGGTATGAATGCCAAATCTCCACTAGAGAATGAAATTTTAAAGTATCTTACAACAACAACATCCGTTATTTATACTATTTATTTTTCTTTCATCGTCAAATATTTTTTGCTTTGTTTATATTTCTATTTTCCTTCTATGTAAGTTCTCTTTTAAATGTTATAATAATGGTATAATAATTTATTATACATTAAATTAAAATAATATAATATTAAAATAAATAATAAGTTTGATTTTCTATAGTTAGAGAGTCAAATTCATTTTTTATATTAGAAATCAAGATAAAAAAAATTTATTAGAGTTTTCTGTTAAAAGTCAACTTTGTAAAATAAAGAGTATAAAAAATAATTCTTTCGGATACTCTAACAAATACTTTATGTGTGCTCTCTTCTATTAACAAAACCATTACTTATGTTTTTAGACATTTGACCATGAATTTGAATTTTCAATTTCCGCATTAAAAAAGAAAAATAGCGCAGATTTATTTTTTGTTTTTTGTTTTTGTTTTTTTTTTTTTTTTGAGATGTATTTTTTGTTATTTGGTACTTACAATTAGACAACTATAAGTTTTTTTTTTTTTTTTTTTTTTCGGGGTAATGAAGACAACTATAAGTTAGTCTACCTAAGTTCTTGATACAGGCATAATTGAAGACCAACTTGGTGTTGCAGCATATAGATATGTTCCTTTGTAGTCTTTTTCTTGTTTTGGACCCTTGGATCCTCCTCTTTACCAAATACATAAATAAATAAAAAAATACATGCACACCTAGTGACAAAAAAAAAAAAAAGGAAGGGAAAAAGAAAAGAAAAGAAAACACTATGTGTGAAAACAAAAAAACGGTGGAATGTAATAGGTAATAGTTGTTTTTGTTCTTAAATTTGGTTGAATGATCATATAGAATGTAGAGTAGATATTCTCACTTTTGGTATGACATAATAATAAAGAAATAAATTATCATATTTGTCAAAATTTTAAATTTTAATAATTTAGTTATATTTGTAAACATTGTTTATATTTGTAAATATGATAGTTTAGTTTTCTCATAATATTAAGAAAAAAAAAAAAACTGTTTACAGACTTTATTATTTTGGAGTTTGGAGGTAAATTGATGAAAGTTTGTTTTTGTTGATTCCACACGAAGTTAGATAAGGGAGATTTGGCCCAATGCTTTGGGCCCCTTTCCGGACCAAGGTGCAAAGCGATTGTTCGGTTTAAAGCCAGCTAAATCTCAACAGTCGGCTTTGTTCAATTTGAACAGTATCCAATCCAAACAGTTAAAATCGATTAACCAAATATTTTTTTAAGAATATTTGGAATGACCATAGTAACCCAGGTTCTGGATTAAGGTAATAAAATTTCTCTCTCCAAATTAAAAAAAATTCCAATCTTTTTATATTTATTTTTTATAAATTTTAAATAATTATAGACTCACCAAATTTACCAAAGAACTTCAGTTTATTAATAGTAAACAAAATAATTATAATCTAAAATCATAAAATTTTTGAGTAATTCTAAATTCACCAAACTTACCAAAGCACTTTTTTCTTTTTTTCAATAACAATTTACCAATGGGCTTGACAATTTATTAAGGGTAAAAAATTGATAATAGTCTAAAATAATGGAAAATAAACCTATAGAATTTGGTTAATAATTTAATAGTTCTAAAATTACTATTTCATTAAAAAAAAAGGTGTTGACTGTATAGAAATAATCCAATGTTAATAGCCACAGACAACACAAATTCAAATCTCCCACTTCAATATGAAAATACTCCCTACCCGTGAAAAGAAAAGAATTCAACAAAAAAAAAAAAAACTTGTGCGTTATACATAAAATGACATTGCAGATAATAATAATAATAATAATAATAATACATAAATTTAAAGCAAAAAATAATAATAATGAAAAAAATAGAAAAAGAAAATTAAGCAAATTTTACATTAATAAAGGTTGTGCATTGCATGCAAAAAAAAAAAAAAAAAAAGGTTGCGCATTTTTTTCCCAAAAAAAAAAAAAAAAAAAAAAAAGTTGCGTGTAACCTCACCTCTCTACCTGGCCACGCCCGTTGCCAAAATGCAATTCGTAAATCCTACCCCTTTTATTTTATTTTTTATTTTCATTCATCTGTGTTAGGGTTTGTGCTTTATTTTATTTTATTTTTTATTTTGGTAGAAGAGGGTTTTTGCACTTTCAAGATGATGCAGGAGGTGCAAACATCGGCGACGAGCGTGAAAATTAACCCGACGCCGCTTGTGGTGGTCTCGGCAGGATTTGATGAAAAAATCTGTGTTTGACACACAGGGAGAGCCGGTAACAATGGCGCCGGTGTTGGCAAAGAAGGCGGCGTTTAGTATGGAGGAGCATGAAAAGCGAGAGAGGATATTGTCGTGTCTGGTGGTGTTACCATTTTATGTGGAAGTACCCGATAGCGAAGTTCAAAAGGCCGTCTCCTTCTACAAGGAAGCCTTTGGTGCTTTGGAATTTTGTCATCCCGATCATGTCTTCATTCTTAAGCTCACTTATCGATGCTGTCATGTTTCTGCTGAACTCAATCTTTGTGGCATACAAATTAACATTTGCGAGAAGCGGGACAATCTGTAAGCACTTTTTATTTTTTATTTTTTATTTTATTTTTATTTTTTAATAATTCGTATGGTTTTGCAATTGAACATTGTTTTAATAATATGGTTTCTCGATGAATTCCTTGTAACGTTTTAAGGAATTTGAATGATTTGGTCGGTTTGTAATAGTGGGCATTAAATGAAATTTATTTTGTTGCCGTTTTGGGTTTTTGGAAAAGGAAAGAGTAAAATAAGGAAAAGAAAGAGGCTTTTTTGGGGTACGAGAAAATAGAGGGAGAAGAGAGTAGGAAAAACGATTGTTTTTTTGTTTTTATTCTTGTTTGAATAGTGAAAAGTTTTTCTAAAAGGTTTGCATTTAGAGAGTGGTAAAGTAAAGGTATACAAAAAGTTCGAGGGAAAGCTTTGGTGGTGTTGCATCCAAAAGTTTTCGATTCCGTTGTATCCTGGGAGACAACCGTCAGAAAACATCTGCACCGGTGGGACAAGGAAATTATCTTAAGGACACTGTGGTATCACACAGGCCTCGGACTATTTTTCAACCAGCAAATTAAAACTAAGGACATACAGGTTTTTATTTTATATTTTTATTTGCTGTATTTGATAATGATTATTGACAATTGTTATTCCACATATATACACATATATACATGTTATTTTTCTAACATTCTCAAGACAATTTTCCGCATGAATATATGTTTATATATGTGGATTGTTCAATCTTGTTCTTGATTAGTGACTTTCGGGTGTAAAGTTTTTGTTTAAAAAAAAAAAAAAAGGCTTCAAACCCGAGTGGGTTGTGTGATGGACATGTGGTATTTTTTGTTTTTACTTATTCAAATGTTTATAAATATTTTTGTAAAATATACATGTCCATGATTTGATCTATTTGTTGTGTTGGGTTTGTGAGAAAGTTGTTTCTTATGGGTTTGAAAATTCTTGGGCAATTCCTTATCATTGTTTAAAATTAAATTTTTTTTTTCCAAAATTGAATTACCCATGAATTTTAAGATTTTTGATGATTTTTGGGCAATTTTTGGTGCTGGATTAGTGAAAAAGAGGTGAAAAAAAAATATGAACCAGGTCAGAAAATCCGTTTACCAGTAAAATGGGTTGAATTTGACCCGGTTGGAGGTTGAAGAAGGGTTAAAAATGGGTAAATGGGCCGGATTTTGGATTAATGGGTCTGAAATTGGGTACTGTTGGATCTGGCCCAGTACAAAGGTCCAACCCAGGTTAGAATAGGCTACTATTCAACCCAAGGCCCAAGCCCAGATAAGACCCAGCCCACCTGAACAGTGGCCCAATTGGTATGGACACGCCATGTGTCGCTATGAGAGAGCACGCACGTGGCAAAATGAATAGTGACACCGTGCACAGTGGCAAGGCTACGTGGCGAACCGTGGAGATGCCACATGTCACACAGTAGCAACGCCACATGTCACACAGTAGCAACGCCACGTGTCGACCAGTCACAAATGACACGTGTCGTCCTCTAAGAGAGCCACATGTTGGATCATTGAGTTAACACGTTGCGACCTATTAAAGGTGCCACGTGTTGATCTCCCGTGGTGCCATGTGTCAGCATATAACAGTGCCACGTGTCAGCCTCTGGTGATGCCATGTGTCAGTGACAGTACGTGAACAATGCCTATGAACAGTTGTGAACAGTATTTTGTGGGTATATACAGCAATTTTGTGGGTGTATACAGAAACCCTAGAAAATCATATTGTTTGTGTTTTCCTATTGGAAATTGGTTGGAATTAGTTTTTAAGATAGAATAACAACTAATTGATTTCTGGTTTTTGTGATTTTACAGAAATGGTAAGTGGAGATGTGTCCGTTGCACAAGTGGCAAAACAGACTCCTGTGGTTCAAACTCCTCTTACTGCAAGTCATGCGGAAAAACCTGAGAAGTTCGATGGAGCGAATTTCAAAAGGTGGCAACAGAAGATGTTGTTTTACCTGACTACATTGGGCCTTGCAAGGTTCCTAACTGAGGACGCACCATCTAGTAGTGAAGAGAGTGACTAAGAAACTTTGATGGCGGTGGATGTGTGGAAGAATTCCAATTATTTATGTCGGAATTATGTCCTTAATGGCCTATCTGATTCCCTATACGGAGTGTACTGTAGCGCGAAGTCAACGAAAGAGCTGTGGGAAACTTTGGACCGGAAGTACAAGACCGAGAATGCTAGATCCAGAAAGTTTGTGGTAGGCAGATTTTTGGACTATATGATGGTGGATACCAAGCCACTAATAAGTCAGGTACATGAGTTGGAAGTGCTCATCCAAGAACTTCTTGCTGAAGGGATGATCATTAATGAAGCCTTTCAAGTGACTTGTATGATTGAGAAACTACCTCCAAGCTGGAGTGACTTCAGGAATTATCTGAAGCACAAAAGAAAGGAGATGGATATGGAGGCTCTTGTTAGCAAGCTTCGCATAGAAGATGATAATAGGAGATCTGATAGGAGATCCATGAAGGCTGCTGTGAAGGCCAATGTTGTGGAGCATAGGACTATCTCCAAGAGTCAAAAGAAGAAACCTGGAATGAGTTCCAAGTTGGGGCCTAAAGGAGTCATCTTCAAAAAGGCCAAGTTCCAAAGAAAATGCTTCAATTATGACAAGATGGGTCATAGAGCGGCAGATTGTAGATTGCTGAAAAGAAAAAGGAACAAGGAGGCACAGATGATGGAGCACATCACAAGAGAGGTTGATGATATTGACCTAAGCGTTGTTGTCTCTGAGATGAACTTAGTGGGTTCTAACCCAAAAGAGTGGTGGATAGATACAGGTGCAACCTGCCACGTATGTGCAGATAGGAGCATGTTCACCTCCTTCGAACCAAAGGCAAATGGGGAGAAGTTGTTCATGGGTAAGTCTACCACATCGGAAATCTAAGGGGAGGGCAAGATTGTCCTGAAGATGACCTCTGGGAAGGATTTGACTCTAAATAGTGTATTGTATGTACCAGACATTCGAAAGAATTTGGTGTCTGGATCGCTGCTAATCAAACATGGTTTTAGATTAGTGTTTGAGTCAGACAAGGTTATCTTGTCGAAGTATGGGATGTTTGTGGGAAAGGGTTATGAAGTCAATGGTATGTTCAAATTGAATGTAATGACTGTAAAGCCAAAGTTTATTAATAATAAAGCTAGTACTTCTTCCGTTTACTTGCTTGAGTCTTCCATTTTGTGGCATGGTAGACTAGGTCATGCTAATTTTAATTCTCTGCGGAGGTTAATTAACTTGAATCATATTCCCACGTTTGATATTGATACCAAACATAAGTGTGAAACTTGTGTAGAAGCGAAATTAAAGAGGTTATCATATCAAACAATTGAAAGAAATAATGAACCTCTGGATTTAATACATAGTGATGTATGTGATTTAAAGTTTGCATCGACTAGAGGTGGTAATAAATATTTTATCACCTTTATTGATGATAGCACAAAATATTGCTATGTGTACCTGCTTAAGAGCAAGGATGAGGCTAGAGAGAAATTTATTCTCTATAAAACGGAAGTTGAGAATCAACTCACCCGCAAAATTAAAGTGATCAGAAGTGATCGTGGTGGAGAGTATGTAACTCCATTTGGAGAGTATTGTGCTCAACATGGCATAATACATGAAGTTACTCCACCATATTCGCCACAATCGAATGGTGTGGCTGAACGAAAAAATAGAACTTTGAAAGAAATGATGAATGTAATGCTGTTAAGTTCTGAAGAAATGCATCATTTTTCGAATATAATTTTCCGTATAAAGTTGAAGAAGGACCGAGTTCGTCTAAACGAACTTATGATACTATCAGTGATGATAATCATGATAGTAATCAAGATCAGGAGACTGAAGTTGAAACTGAGGTTGAATTAAGACGAAGCAAAAGAGTAAGAACAGAAAAATCCTACAGTCCGGATTTTCTTACTTATATGCTAGAAAGTGAACCTCAAAGCTTCCAAGAAGCTGTTAGTTCTCCTGAAGGAAATTTATGGAAAGAAGCCATAAAAAGTGAGATTGATTCCATCTTGCAAAATCATACCTGGAAATTAGTAAATCTTCCTCCAGGTTGTAAACCATTAGGTTACAAATGGATATTTAAAAGGAAGATGAAAGCAGATGGAACAATAGATAAATACAAGGCAAGGCTTGTAATTAAAGGATACAAGCAACAAGAAGGCCTTGACAATTTTGATACTTATTCTCCAGTGACGAAAATAAATTCCATAATGATGGTACTGGAGATTGCTGCATTGCAAAATCTTGAAGTACATCAAATAGATGTGAAAATAGCCTTTCTTAACGGAGATCTCGATGAAGAGATCTACATGGAGCAACCTGAGGGTTTCTCGACACCAGGACAAGAAAAAAAAGTCTGTAGATTGGTAAAGTTCTTGTATGGACTTAAACAAGCCCCAAAGCAATGGCATCAAAAATTTGATAGTGCCATGCTTAGTGATGGATTTAAGATAAATGAGTGTGACAAGTGCGTCTATGTAAAAGATATAGAGAATGGATATGTCATTCTTTGTCTGTATGTAGATGACATACTCATAGTAGGTAGTGACGACAATATGATCCAAACTACAAAAGCGATGTTGAAATCTAAATTTGATATGAAAGATATGGAGCTTGTAAATGTGATTTTAGGGATGAAACTCACCAGGACTTCTAATGGTATCATTCTTAGTCAAACGCATTATGTAGATAAAATACTAGCTAATTTTAGTAAAGATGACATTAATATAGCCAGAACACCCATTGATGTGAGTTTACACTTATCTGAGAATAAAGGAGAGAGTGTAGCTCAAATGGAATATGCAAGGGTGATTGGAAGTATGATGTATTTAATGAATTGTACAAGACCAGACTTAGCCTATGCTATAAGTAGACTAAGTAGATACACGAGTAATCCAAATGATGAACATTGGAAAGGAATCGTTAGAGTATTAAGATACTTACGATATACTCGTGAATACAGACTGCACTATACGAGATATCCTGCTGTATTAGAAGGATACAGTGATGTTAACTGGATATCAGATATAAAGGATTCAAAATCCACTAGTGGCTATGTATTTACATTAGCGGGTGCAGCTGTAACGTGGAAGTCCTCAAAACAAACAATAATAGCTCGATCCACGATGGAATCAGAGTTCATTGCATTAGATAAATGTGGAGAAGAGGCAGAATGACTATGCCAATTCTTAGAGGACATTCTAAGGTGGCCTAAACCTGTGCCAGCTATAAGTATACATTGTGATAGTCAATCTGCGATTGGCAGGGCACAGAATATTATGTATAATGGAAAATCTAGACATATTTGTCGTAGACACAATTCTATTAGACAGTTAATCTCAACTGGAGTTATCTCAATAGACTATGTAAAGTCAAAGAATAACATTGTGGATCTGCTAACTAAAGGGTTAAATAGAGAACTAGTTGAGAAGTCATCGAGGGGAATGGGATTGAAGTCCATGAGTAAAGTCGATACGATGGAAACCCAACCTAGTTGACTGGAGATCCCAAGATCTAGGTTCAATGGGACAACGCAATTGTAAAGACTGGTATGAATCACTGTGGGGGTTAATCCTCTGCCCATTCCTATGATGAAACAGTGATAGATAGAGGTTAAGCATGAAGTATGCTTTTAATGATTCCTAAAAATGTGTGTTTAGTAATCTATGCATAGTTATGCTGATTACATTGGAAATAGAAATCACCTATGTGAGAGAGAAGAGTGGCCGCTTCAAAGGCGAATTGATAAAGGCACAATTCTTTAGAAACTCTCACAGAACCAGGCAGGTGTTCAAGGCCAAAATGAACACAACAGTGAGAACTGAAGTGTACCAGAGAGGAATTTGTGTGAACTATGTTGTCATTTACACAAACGACGAAATGGTTCAAAGATATCGCATCTACCATTAGTCAGTAAAGAAGATATAGTTTCACAAAGGAAGGTTCAAAGAGTAACATCTACCTATCCTATGCAGGTTCCAACTGCAGAGCTTTACCACCAGAGTCTTGCATAATCCTTAGAAGTCAAATCATTTATGTGGGGGATTGTAACGTTTTAAGGAATTTGAATGATTTGGACGATTTGTAATAGTGGGCATTAAATGAAATTTATTTTGTTGCCATTTTGGGTTTTTGGAAAAGGAAAGAGTAAAAGAAGGAAAAGAAAGAGGCTTTTTTGGGGTACAAGAAAATAGAGGGAGAAGAGAGTAAGAAAAATGATTGTTTTTTTTTTTTTATTCTTGTTTGAACAGTGAAAAGTTTTCCTAAAAGGTTTGCATTTACAGAGTGGTAAAGCAGAGGTATACAAAAAGTTCGAGGGAAAGCTTTGGTGGTGCTACATCCAAAAGTTTTCGATTCCGTTGTATCCTGGGAGACAACCGTCAGAAAACATCTGCACCGATGATACGGAAATTGTCTTAAGGACACTGTGGTATCACACAGGCTTCGGATTATTTTTCAACCAGCAGATTAAAACTAAGGACATACAGGTTTTTATTTTATATTTTTATTTCTTGTATTTGATAATGATTATTGACAATTGTTATTCCACATATATACACATATATCCATGTTATTTATCTAACATTCCTATGCTTTGTTAAAAATCCTAAATGCATGAGACTTGACTCTTTAAACTGCATGATTTCTCTTGGCATAAATTATTAACCTTCAATAAAACCCAAATGAGAATGAATATTGATGTGAACAAAAAATTGTGCAAGCTTTACCATAGATTGGCAAATTTATTCCTATATGAAAGCTATATAGAATTGGTATATTTTGGAATTCATATTTATATACTGAGACTTTGTTGCTTCTGTTTAATTTTAAATGTGTCTGGCCAGGGTGAAGATTGATGATAATTAAATTCAAGGTGGCCACAATTTGAGAACTAAGGACGTAGATGAAGCAATAGCTAGGGCAGTGAGAGAAGCAGTCTCTGTGGGCCAGATTGTTGACATCTGCGATATGTGTGAGGGCGAGATCATGGATCCCTATGGTTTCCTCTGGGCTATTTACTCCCCAGCAAAAAATCCAACACAGAAAGCGATCCTTGCAGGATTTGTCGATAGGAAGTTGGATCCAACACGCCGTACATTTCCATAGACGAAGATAAGTAGTTCTTCAAGAATGTTGCAATTAATGCTGCACATTTCTAAAGAGAATTCTAGAACTACTTTGGTGGCATGTAAGAGTTTAAGTTTGACTTGACTTCCTCATATGTGTACGTATTCAAGTTGAACTTGGCTTCCTAGGATATTCATGTATGTAAGAGTTTAAGTTTGACTTGACTTTCTCATGTGTGTAAGTGTTTAACTTAAACTTTGCTTCCTAGAATCTAGAACATTCATGGATGGTTTAGTTGGCCAAGGAACCCACCTTGTACTTGTATAATAGGAAGCTATTGCTTCCACAACAAAAATAACAATTACATTAAAAAAAGAAAAAGAAAAAGGTAGCTCTATCGTATTTTCCTTTCTCCTTTCCTTTCTCCACTGAGAGTATCTCAGAATATCTTTCAATAAATTACATAAGTGGTATCAGAGCCTAATTTGTTCATTAACTAGGTGTAGTTATTTTCATTCACCATGGTCGAGAACAACTTCCGTACAATTTCAGTTCTAGTCTTTAGTGGTGAAAACTACAATTTTTGGTCTATAAAGATGACCAATTATTTTAGATCCCAAAAATTATGGGATATTGTTAGTGAGGGCTACACTATTCCTACTAACATTACCATACTTAATGACAATCAAAAGAAAAAGCTTGATGAGAATCAACAAAAGGATTCCCAAGCTTTGTTCGTTCTGCAACAAGCCGTGGCGGATGAAATCTTTCCAAGGATTATGGGAGCTACAACAGCAAAGGAGGCATGAGATGCACTACAGGAGGAGTTTCAAGGCAAAGTTCAAGTACGTGCCATAAAACTACAGACTCTAAGAAAAGATTTTGAAAATTTAAAAATGAAAGATTTTGAGACTGCTAAAGATTACTACTCAAGAATAAAAGTAGTTAATCAAATGAGGGCCTATGGAGAGAATATTTTTGAAAAGAAAGTAGGAGAAAAAATTTTAATTAGTTGTACAGAAAAATATAATGCAATTATTACTGCTATTGAAGAATCTAAGATATTGAAAACTTAACAGCAACATAATTAATGGGCTCTCTAGAAGTATATGAGAAAAGATTGAGTAGGCGGAATGAAAATTCTATGGAAAATGCTTTTCAGTCTAAAATAAAAATGCGGTCTCAAAATACTAAAGATGGATGGAAAAAACCACAAGAAAATTCTTGAAATAACCAAAACAAAAATAGCAAATATCCTCCTTGTGATATTTGCAAAAGAAAAAGTCATTTGGAAAAAGAAAGGAAAACCACAGTGCAAAGTTTGTAGAAAATTTGGGCACGTAGGAAAAGATTGTCGCTTTAAAAACATACATCAAGTTAATTTTATTGAAGGACATAGAAAATCATATATTCTATATCTCACAAGGTGAAGATAAAAAAGGCACTTGATATTTAGATAGTGGTTGCAGTAACCACATGACAAAAGATGAAAGTATTTTCTGTAGTCTAAATAAAATACGAACAAAAGTTAAAATTGGAAATAAGGAATTTATAGAGGCTACGGGAAAAGGATCCATTGCTGTAGAAACCAAAAAAGGTAAACGATGCATTAATGATGTATTTTAGTCCTTTCAACAAATCAAAATCTACTTAGTGTTGGTCAAATGATAGAGAAAGGATACTCTTTGAACCTTGAAGGTGATTCATGTACAATATATGACAAGACAGAAAAGGGTATATTTCTTGGCTATAGCTTGCAATCAAAAGGCTATCGAATTTATAGCCTGGAATCAAACAAGTTAATCATCAGTCGAGACGTTCAGTTTGATGAAGATGCATCCTACAACTGGAAAACTAAAGAAGTTGAAAGGAAGAAAATTTGTGTACCAGCAATAGAATAACAAAGAGAGGAGGAGCCAGATGAAACTCAAGGACCTCAAGAGACAAATCAAGAATCTCCAACTCATCAAATGCAGCAATAAATCGAGCCAAAGGATTCATCACCAGCATTAACTCCTCGAAGAACTCGACTATCAATAGAGATTTATGAATCATGCAACTTGGCCATAGTGGAGCCTGGGAGTTTTAAAGAAGCTTCAAAACATGAAGTCTGGGTCAAAGCAATGGAAGAAGAGATAAGAATGATCGAAAAGAATAAAACATGGGAGTTGGTGGATCTTCCTTTGAACAAAGATGTCATTGGAGTAAAGTAGGTATATAAGACAAAACTTAACTCTGATGGATCGATACAAAAACATAAGGCTCAACTAGTGGCAAAAGGATATAAGTAGCAATTCAAAATTGGCTACAATGAAACATTTGCTCCTATTGCTCGTCTCGACACTAAAAGGGCACTCTTAGCATTAGCTGCTCAAAAGAGGTGGAAAATATATCAATTAGATGTGAAGTCTACATTCCTTAATGGCTATTTGGAAGAAGAGATTTACATTGAATAGCCACAGGGGTTTGTGGTACAAGGACAAGAAAATAAAGTGCTAAGATTAAAAAAGGCCTTATACAGACTAAAACAAGCCCTACGAGCCTAGTACAATCGAATTGACACCTATTTCATTAAGCAAGGATTCAGGAAGAGCTATAGTGAGCCTACACTATACATCAAGACCCAAGGTACGGACAACACTCTTATTGTTTCTTTATATGTTGATGATCTTATATATACAGGAAACAATGAGAAAATGATTGAGGAATTTAAAAAAGAGATGTTGAAGACATCTGAAATGACGGATTTTTGCTTGATGCATTACTTTCTCAGAATTAGAGGTACCAATGTGATGAAGGAATGTTTATTTCTCAAAAGAAATATACTAAAGATATTATTAAAAAATTCAAGATGAGTGGTTGCAAAACTGTAGCAATACCACTTGATAATTGTCAGACAATGAAGAAAGACGATGGATCACCACCAGCCAATAACTCGACATTTCGAATTCTCATCGGAAGTCTTCTATATCTAACAACTATAGACCGGACATCATGTATGCAACAAGTTTGCTATCAAGGTTCATGGAGAATTCAACTCAAGTGCATTATGGAGCTGTAAAAAGAATACTCAGATATCTACAAGGAACTAAAGATTATGGTATATGGTATAGATCCATTTCTAATTCACAACTGCTTGGATTCAGAGACAGTGACTGGTCAGGATCAGTAGATGACATGTGAAGTACTTCTGGCTATGCATTCTCTCTTGACTCAGGCATTTTCTCTTGGGAATTAAAGAGGCAAGCAACAGTTGCACAATCATCTACAAAGGCAGAATATATTACAGCTGCATATGCCACAAGTCAGTCATTATGGCTCAAGTACATATTTGAAGATTTTGGAGAACCACAAAATGAACCAACAACAATATACTGCGATAGCAAGTTAGCAATAGCAATGGTGAAGAACCCAATGTTCCATAACATGACCAAACACATTAAAAGAAAATATCACTTCGTCCGTGAAGCTGAGGCAAACAAAGAAATTGCAATCAAATACTGCAAGACTGAAGAGTAATTAGCGGACATCTTCATCAAGGCACTACTTCAAAACAAATTCGAATTACTAAGAAGCAAGATTTGAGTAATAGAAATGTGCATCAAGGAGGAGTGTTGCAATTAATGCTGCACATTTCTAAAGAGAATTCTAGAACTACTTAGGTGGCATGTAAAAGTTTAAGTTTAACTTGACTTCGTCATATATGTAAGTGTTCAAGTTGAATTTGGCTTCCTAGGATATTCATGTGTGTAAGAGTTTAAGTTTGACTTGACTTCCTCATGTGTGTAAATGTTTAAGTTAAATTTTGTTTCCTAGAACCTAGAACATTCATGAATGATTTAGTTGGCCAAGAAACCCACTTTGTACTTGTATAAATAGGAAGTTATTGCTTCCATAACAAAAATAACAATTACATTAAAAAAAAAAAGGTAGCTCTATATTATTTTCCTTTCTCCTTTCCTTTCTCCACCGAGAGTATCCTAGAATATCTTTCAACAAATTCCATCAAGGAAGAATCGCAGCAATTCGCCAATCCTAACGAAAGTAGTTTGTCCAGAATCACCTAAATGATCTTAACAAACTCCCCTATCGTTTTGTTCAAAGGAATAGGAATGATTTTTTCAGTAGAAGTTCTGATTTTCCATTGTTTCTTGAATATAAGGAAGGAATGAGGACTTCAATATGTTTCAGTGTTATATCTGAATTAGCATTCTAATAGGTAGGTACACAGGTTCATTGTTGAAAGTATATATATAATGCCATAGAAATATGAATTTTGGGCCTTATCTATCAAGGTGTATGTAAAATCTTTTTCCATCTTTTCAGAGGGATAATGGTTCTTGCTATTGGTGAAAATATAAATTTCTGTTATTAGTTGAGATTCAAAGAAGTGATTGTAGAAAGTGTTAAATGCTTCATAATTGAAGATATGATGGGCCTTCGGGTCTCTTCAAAGCATTTTACATATTCTTTTTGAATTCATCGCATCCTGCGCAATCGAAGCATTTTACATATTCTTTTTGAATTCATCAAAGGCTTAGGTATGAAAACCCTGACAATATTTTACGTTCATATTGGCTGGCTTATTAAAACATCGTGAATTTGCATCCCTTGGCGTATTATCAAATTTGAATATCATAAAAATTAACATTGTGCTAGACTTGTAATCATTAATTGCTCTCTGTTTTATGAGTTTACAAAACTTTCATTGTAATTGTTGGCTATGCGCATCTACAACCAACTTGGAGGCAGCTTTGGCGAACTTTTTACCTTAGGTCAGTCTCTAGGAAGTGTAATTGTCTCTAAGTGCCAACTTTGAGATAATTGCACTTATTCTGTGAAAATAATGAATGGCATGCAGATAAAAGAAACACCAATGTTTCACTACGTAATTCATACCTCTCTGTGCTGTGATAGACGTCTATTCATGACACTATAGCCTTTTAAAAACTCTTTACCAAAAAATGTATACATGTATGTTTAATGTTCTTTTAAACCTTATGATAGTTCAAGACAGGTAATGGCTCGTTAATATTAAAAAGGCTTAAGAATCATTTAGAAAATAAATGCCAACAGTAAATCCTTTGTATGTGCTTTTTATGCGACTTGCCATGGAAAATTAACCAACCTGATTTTGTATTGTCTCTGATTAATTGTAAAATGGTTTTACAATGAGGGTACACTGCCCTTTTAATTGTATACTTTGCAAGATGGGTTTGTTGTGTGTATTGTCTCTCATTAATTGTAAAATGATTTTACAATCCTTCAGAACATGGAGCGGGCCTTTTATAGGTCTTGCGAGATGGGTTTGTTGTGCAGGGTTAAGTTGACTTTGGGCCACAGTAGAATTTCGTTATGATATTCCGTCTACTATTGTATATTCTAAGTTGACATTTGGGTTGCTATAGAACTTTCGGAGTTGATTTGCGGGCCACCGTAGAGCTTTCCAAGTTGACGTATGGGCCACTATAGAGCTTTCCACATTGATTTCTTTTTATATTGTTCATCTTGCCACTGCATGCTTTGTCCTTCCTTATTGCTGGCTGATGTGGAGAAGTAGGTACTATTCCTCATAGACAATTGGGTCTTGTTCTAGTTCTGTTCTTCTCCACGTGGTCTTCGGGTGGTTCAGTTATCAGCTTCTTTAATCAAATTATCAATATAGACCAGTGAAGAAAATATCGATATCGATGAAAATGTCGAACGTATAAATTTATGAAAATATCGATGAAAATATCGATATCGATGGAAATATCGATAAGGTTATGAAAACTGTAAATTTTTAATTTAGAATACAAATTTTGACATATGAGATAATTAATATAGTAAAATAATATAAAAATACAATAATTGTAATACAGATAAAATAGTTCATAAATATTATAAATTATTATAAGTGAATAAATTATAATGTTACTTAGTATCAAAATAGAGAATAATTTAACATATAATACTAAAATACAAAAAATTCTCAAATATAATATTCTCAATATTTGATGATACTTACTATTACTTTTTTTATTCTAATTTCATTTCAAACTTTTTTTTCTTTCAATGTACTACTCGATTAACAGTTTGAAAATCCATAAACATTGAATTGAAAGAAATCAAAATAATAAACAATTTCGACACTTCTATCCACTTTCTGCACTTTCATTAACAGACTTGTCTTTAGAGTAAGGCCACCAAAACCATTGCCTTAGGACCCCAAATTATTATGGCCTCTAATTTTATAATATATATATATATATATGTAAAACCAAAGCTCTCAATTAAAAGGTTTACAAATGATTATTACAAGTATTTTAAAATAAAGAAATGAAAGTAATAATATTTATGCAAGTTTTTTAATATTAATTTATTTTTTGATTTTTTTTAATAAGATTAGTATTTATATGAATTGATGAAATAGATTTATAGATGATAAATTGATGGATTAATTTCAACAAATCTTGAAAAAAAAATTGCAATAAATACATTAATGGTTTGACCAACCTAATTTGTTGGCAAATAAGTGTTAATTACTTTAATGCATTTTTCAGTTTTTCCTTTAATAATTAAGAATATATATTTTCATTAAAAAAAAAAACAAATTGGTATCTCTTTTTTTTTTTTTTTATGTAACATAACAAATACTTCTAAAAATTAAAAAATAAAAGCCTTCATTATATTAAAAAAAAATATTATATTCATAATAAATTGAGAATTTAATATATTGCATCATAGTTTTTTTTTTTAATTTCTTGGAATTATAATTTTATTTTATATATTTTATAATATATTTAATGTATAATTATTTTTTTAATAAATATTTTAATGTTAAACACTAAACAACATTGAGTATATATAATAATTTAAGGAAAAAAAAAAAAAACAAATTCCTATGAGGCCCTATCTTCCTTTTCGGCGGCCAAGGCCCAAATGTAAGCTTGAGCCGGCCCTATTCATTAAACAATTAAATTATTAAATAAAAAAATTAATATATTTTTTAAAATATTAAAAAATCAATAAAAAAAATTTCCTCCAGATTCCTCCTTTTCTTCTTTCCCCTGCCCAATCTTTTTCAGTCTTTCCTTTCCTACTATCCGGTCGGCCGATTTCTGAAGCCTGGTCTTCCTCTTCTCTCTTTCCCTTTCCCTTCCCTGCTCTCTTTTTCTTCTCTCTGGGCTTTGGAAGATCGTAGGAAGAAGCAGATCGCAGGTCTTCTTCTTCTTCTTCTTATTCTTCTTCTTCTGCTTCCTGAGACAGAGGCCAGTCGATATTTCCATCCAAGATCTCCACCGACAACTGGCTTTTCCTCTGTGTTTCCACCATTGTCCATCAAAAATCCGACACTCCCATTGATTTTCGACGACTCCACCGACATTTGTCGACTCCGGCAATATTTCTCCGACATCTCTGACAGAAACTTCTTCCACCCCCCTATCGGTGTCACCGGTGTCTGACACACGACATTGTCGCCGATATTTCCACTGTGTCGCCAATTTTTGCTTCACTGGTATAGACCATTTAATTATCTTTTCTTTACCTACAAATATAATGCCTTTTGAATGATGATATATGAGATTAGACAAATAATAATAATAATAATAAATAGAGGACTTGATATTTTGTCTAACTAGTGGTTGTTGAGCCCAGCTTAAGTATGATATTTCTTCGATTTTAATGACGAAATGTCAAAATCCATGGATGTTTCTCTTCATCATAGGTTGTTAGCTATAGGCCTATAGCAGCAGAGCAAGGTCTTCTTGTCATATTTCTATTTATATATATATATATATATATATGTTTTGGTGAATACGCTTATCTTGTAAATGGATTGATCATTTTCTAGCCACATACTGTACATTATTTTGTTTGGTTAATTTAGGTCATTAGATAAGGTAAAATGTTATTAATCAACTGACATGAATGGGCTTTTAACCTCATGCTCACAATGAATGAACTAAAATAAGAGAAAAAAGAATTACCACTTGATGTAGTTGCTTACATATTCATATGTATTTATATGATGCTCCTCCAAATAGAGAATCAACCAATTACTTGATTTAGAGAAAAAAAAAATTATTAAAAAAAAATTAAATAGAGCCTCGAAAAGTATGTCCTCGAAAAAAAAAAAACATAAAAAGCCTCGATGCATAAATAAACACCAAAAATATTTGAGTTATGCCAGCTAGTTACTTGTGTTGATAGAGTAAGAATTACTCGCTTTCAAGAGACGGAAATTATATATATATATATATATATATTTAGGGTTTTTTGTAAATATATAGAAAATTAGAGCTAACCCTTTTGAGTTTGGGGGAAAATATTGCATTTAAAATAAACGGCATTTAACCATAAATATGTACTACATATATGGCTGGTCGTAGCTATACTTCGTTTTGTAAATGGATTGAACATTTTTTTTTTTTTTGGTTCGATTACCAACTTTGTAATGGTAAAGGAAAAAAAAAAAAACATTGTACGTTATTTTGTTTGCTTCTTGAAAATCATTGTTAGAATGTAACAATTTAATTAATTAACTGATACGAATAGGCTTTGAACCTCATCCTCAAAATGAACAAAGATAAATAAGATAAAAAAAAGAAAAAGAAAATTGAGTGTTAGGTCCAATAGTTTTATAACAGTTCTTGAGATTTAATTTGCAGAAGATAAATACTAAAACAAGGTTTTGCAACAGGAATTAAAATATAAAGTTAGTTTGGGAGAGTTGCACTTTCCACTTTGGTGGTTGGCATGGTGTAAAGTTTCGTTTAGCAAGTTAACAAATGGAGTTGAAAGAATGAGACTGTTGAACAACGGCGTTTAGCAAGTTAGTAAATGGCATGGTGCAAAGTGGCGTGTTGGGACTTTCCTGGATAGGAGACTTATCATTTGCAAGGTCCAGGTGCGTAGCTAATAACCAAAAAAGGTAGTAGGCTTGAATCCTGATCATGAGTATTTTCTTGAACTCCCTTGTCTTTGTAATTTCAAAATCAAAGCATGTAAGTGACGCTCAAAACAATATTTTTGACAATAACTACGTGGCTACCTTTGGAAACAATCATCTCTTAAAACTAGACAAGGAAGAGAAATTCAGCTTTCTGTGGACCTGGCTTACGGTTATCTCTTCCATATTTGGAAGAGCATCGTATAAATAAATATGAATACATATGTGTGTGTGTGTGTGTGTGTATATATATATATATCTTAATTTGTTTTGGTTGATTAATGTTTTAGGGGCAGCGTTCAAGTCCAAGCAGGGTAATGGTTCGGGGTTTTTATGAATGAAAACAAAGTTACCAAACAGGCATTCCTGAGGAATTGTCATTCACTTTTATGTGGGTAAGTAAGTAGTTTTTTTTTTTTTTTTTGGTGGGTATGTAATTTGTTTTTTATTATCGTGAAAATTAATTAATTTAATTTCTAAACTGATATTGTGATTGGGTTATTAATGATGAGCCTTGCAGCCAACTTCACACCCATATTACCAGTTCGGACCGCATGATGAACTGGATTTGGAGTTCTTGGGTAGCGATGGACCCCCATTTGTATTACAGACAATTATTTTCATAAACGACGATGGTGGTAGAGAGCAAAAGATTCATCTTTGGTTTGATCCAACAAAGGCTTTTCATGAATATAACATTCTCTGGAATCATCACCAAATAGTGTAAGAAATATGAATACATATAATATATATATATATATATATATATGTTAGTCTTGATTACATTAGGACATTTTGATGCAGTGAAACAACTCCTAGCTTCTCCCTCAAGTAATTAAACCAATCTTTTGGTAGAGACTTAGTAAATATGTCTGCAATTTGTTCGTTAGAGACACAATATGTCAAGTCTACAATTCCATCTTGCAAAGCTTCTTTAATAAAATGGTACCTCCTATCAGTATGCTTGGTTTTCTGATGAAAAACTGGATTCTTGGTAATGGCAATTGCTGAGGTATTATCACAATGAAGAGGAGTGGCTTCAGCTTCTATTTCACCAAAATCTTCAAGTACAAACGGAAGCCATATTGCTTGTGTAGTTGCTTCAGATGCACTGATGTATTCTGCCTCAGCTGTAGAGAGTGCAACACACTTTTGCTTGACTAAAGCCTACAAAAACACCCCACTTCCAAAGTTGAAAGCATACCCTGATGTACTCCTCATGTCATCCACAGATTCACTCCTGTCACTGTCACAATATCCCACTAACATAGGCTATTTTCCTTTAAAGCAATTAAGGTTATGATGGTATCAAGTCTAGCAACCGGGGCAAAAGTTTCATTAAAGTCCACAACTGGTTTCTGTACATACCTCTTAACAACTAGTCTAGCCTTATTCTTTTGAACGGAACCATCTAGATTGAGTTTAGTCTTGTAAACCCATTTAACACTAATCACTAGTTTATCTTTTGGTCTATTCACCAACTATCAGGTTTTGTTTTGCTCAATCATTTCCCATTCATCTACCATGGCCTTGATGCAGTTATTATATTTTTCCAAGATATCAGTGAGACTTCTCCATTTTACTGGTGTATGATCAAAATTAGTATGCACTCTATCAGTTTCTGAGTGAATGGAACCCATACCTAAATTTTTTTTGCATATTTGACACACCACTTCTACTGCTTATATCCTTTTCTGAACCATAAACACCTCGTTGTGATTTTTCTGGTGTATGCTGACTATCTCCAGGCACTGAGTTCCTCCTTGAAGCCTCACAGCTATCAATTGCTGTAGAAATCACATTTTCACTTCCATTATTTGCATTTTCCTTCCAATCCTAAGAACCTTCTTCATTAAATACAACATCTCTAGACAAAATCAGCTTCTTAGTTATAGGATCAAATACTCTATAACCCTTCTCACAAGTTCTATATCCAACAAAAACTCCTTTTATGCTTTTAGGATCCAATTTCTGCCTTGTTTCAGCTGAAACATGCACATAGCATAGGGAACCAAAAATTTTCATGTGTGCAATGCTTGGTTTTGGTCCACTATAAGCTTCAAAAGGAGTTACTCCATCAAGAGCTTTGGTAGGACATCTGTTAAGTAAGTACACAGCTGTGTGAACTGCTTCTCCCTATAGGTAATAAGGCATCTGTTTGTCATGCAACATAGCCTTGGCCATTTCAACAACTATTCGATTCTTTCTTTCAACCATTCCATTCTGTTGTGGAGTGTAGGCTATTGTCATTTGCCTTTGAATTCCCTCAAACTCACAAAATTTAACAAATTCAGCAGATAGGAACTCTCCTCCTCTATCACTTCATACACATTTGATTTTAAATCCACTTTGAAGCTCAACTAGGGATTTAAATTTCTTAAAGTAAATGAAAGCTTCAGATTTGTTTCTTAGAAAGTACACCTAAACCATGCGTGTACAATCATCCACAAGTAACATAAAGTACCTGTTTCCAGCAAAAGTTTCTGTCTGCATTGGGCCACACAAATCAGTGTGAACTACTTGCAGTGGTTGACTTGCTCTCCATGCCCTATTATTTTGAAAAGCTTCCCGATGTTGCTTTCCAAACTGACAACCTTCACAAATCTTCATAGTCTCTTCAAGTTTTGGTAATCCCAGAACCATATTTTTCTTCTTTAACTTCAGCAGTGCATTTAAGTGTAGATGCCCCAACCTTTTATGCCAAGTTTCCATACTGAAGTCAATTTGAACCCTTAGAGCAAGCTGTTCACTCGAGGCCATAGTTAATGGATAACAACTATTTTCTTTGGCTCTAACCTTCACAACCAGGTTTTCAAACGTAGGTCCATCATACATATGACACATTCCTCCACCAAACATCAAATAGTAACCATGCTCATCCATTTGGTCAACATTCAACAAATTTTCTTTCAATCCAGGTAGATACATTACCTCTTTAATGTGCTTTTTGCCATTGTCAGTATACATCACCAATGTGCCTTTTCTAGCTATGCTCTCTAGTGTACCATTTGGCATTTGAACTCTTCCATATGAATTCCTTTTCACATCCACCAAGAGATCTATATTTACTGTCATGTGATTACTACATCCAATGTCTATATACCATTCACTGCCCTTACTTGTCTTATCAAGTTCACTTGCTGCGTAAAACATGTTATCTATCAGCTCCATTTGATTTGTGCAATTTGCTTTCTGCACATTTTTCCCATTTGGGCACTCTTTTGCCCAATGTCCAAATCTATCACAACTATAGCACTTAGGTTTACCTTTGAATCTACACTTTTCAAAATGGTATTTACCACATGTTCTACACTATGGTTTTGAGTTTTCTTGGTTACCTCCAGTCTGCCATCTGTTTCCACCGTGAACAATAGTCATAGAATGAGTGTTCATGGCTTGGTTTCCATAAAATCTTTGCTGAAATCTCTGCTTTGGTTCTCACTTCTTCTCTTTTGGAGTCCAAATCTTCTGGAATTTAGCTGCACTAGAGTGTATTACTCCTTTGTTTTGGGTTTTAGAATTTGTAGCATGAGTGTTCACAGATAAGGTAGAAAGGCTTTTTCTGTGAAATCAGTAACTTGCAAGTTAAGTCTTTGTTCTTGACTCTTAAGAATTGCAACAACTTCGTGGAATTCTACTGTTTCCAGATCCTTAGTGTTTTCTATCACTAAGCATATAGGCTCATAGGCTTTAGTCAGGCTAATTAAAACCTTTTGAACCATCCTCTCATTAGATAAAACCTCTCCAAATGGTTTCATTTGGTTTATCAAATCATTCGACCTAGTAAGATAGCTAGATAATGTCTCATCTTCCTTCATTTTAGTATATTCGAATTCCCTCCTTAGACTTTGTAATTTCACAGATCTCACCTGTTCACCACCATGAAATTCCTTGTACAGCAGCTCCCAAGCTTGTTTTGAGGTCTCTGCATTTACTATCCTTGGGAAGATCTGATCTGAAACAGCACCTTGAATAATTCCTAAAGCCTTTGCATCTTTCATATAGAACTTCATTGTCTGTTCATCATCCTCCATTTCTAAACTTCCTTCAACTTCTGTACTCTTTCCCTTCTTCTTTTCATTAGAAATAGGAATGCCTTTCTCCACGAACCTCCAGAGCCCATAGGATTTGAAAATGGTCACCATCTTGATCCTCCATAATTCAAAATTTTCACCTGAGAATATTGGAGCTCTCACTTCAGATCCAGCCTTTGTTTATGCTGGTCTTTTTAGTACAAGAAACCAGAGTCTTTAATTTGATTTTTTTTTTTTCAATCGAGCTCAGATTTTGCTCGAAATCTTCCTCATCTCACAGTGTTTACCCATATTTAGATTCTACCGTGGCTCTGATACCATGTTAATGGAGGTTTTGAGCTCTGCAATATTTTGCAGAAAAATGAATATTCGAGAAAGAGAGAAAGAGAGGTTAGAGGAGAGAACTGTGTGAGCTCAGCTTGTATTGCATTTTTCAATATAACAATATATATCAATTCTTACATCATCAAGTAATGATTACAATTCTGATTTTTAATAAAATTCTCTCACTCACACTTTCATGCACTCATATTTCTTTTTACAAATTCAGTGACACCTGGCATGTAAGCCAGCATGGATTACACCTTGCAGCCTCACTTATCCACGTCAGCACAAGGGTTATACTTCAACAATTATCAAATAGGGATTAGCGCCCTTAATGGTTGTGAATTTGGAGGCAAATGTTATTCTTATAACCTCAGGTGAAACAAACATGAGTTCTGGGAACTGAACCCGACACAGCAGACTTCTTATGAGAAAGTGAAAGGAATGTATATGTTTTATGACTATATTTCTCAAAATACAAGCAACCTCTATAAGAAATGCCACCTAGATCCATTCTGATTAGTCTTTTGAAACTTCTTCCAATTATATGCATGCATATGCTAACTAAGTTATAAAAATAATTCGCAATCATGTACTTTAAAACTTGTGTATATATATATGTGTGTGTGTGTGTGTAATTATAAAATGGGTGTATGGTTACAAGGACAAAAATACAAGTTCATTTACTAAAAATATAATAATGATTTTATTTTTAAAAAATATATATATATATATATATATACTCCATACCATTGTGTTAAATAAATATAACACCATATATGCTATGTTCAAAAAAAAAAAAAAACATATATGCTAGTATAAACATACATTTAAATAAAAAACAATACAAATTTTAATTGTTTATTTGGTTTGATACTATTATAATACAATATTTTATTACTATAAATGTACATAATTTAATAAATTAAATTGAACAAAATTATATAATATACAAAAATAAAATTATATACAATTATGTAGGAGGGCCTATTTATGTAACCAAACTGGATTATTGAATTGGACTAAAGCATTTTAAGTAAGTTCAACTTATTTTAAATTAAGTACAACTTTATTAAACTAGACTTAAAAAAGCTCAGTCCACTCAATTCTAATGTAACAAATAAACAAAATTTCTCGTCAAAATATACCATATTATTAGAGAAAATCACTACTAGAATCGCATTGATAAATGACACAATAAATGTGTCGCACAAAATAAATAACAACATATCACACGGTGTCGCCTAACGTCTTGTCGCTAAAGCCATAAAACAACAAGAGATGCAGTATGAGAGTCGCATATATTTTAGTTTTTAGCGACGCATATTGACTTTTAGTGACGCATTATTTAGCGACGCTTCATCACAATGTCGCTAAAAATATATTAGCGACTGTTTTATATAGTGTCGTTAAATATATTTGTCTCTAATAAAGTCGCTTATTTAACGACGCATCGATGTTTTTAGCAATCCATTTGATGGTCCACTTATAGCGACGCATTATTTAACGATACTATTTGGGAGAGTCGCTAAAAAAGCTATTAGCGACTTATTTTGAAGTATTGTTAAATATATTAGTCGCTAAAAAAGTTGTTAGCGACTTACTTTGAAGTATTGTTAAATATATTAGTCGCTAAAAATAGGCAATTAAAGGTCGCCAAATATGTTAGACGACGTTGTTATTTGTTAATGCGTTGTCCCTTCTTTTTTTTATTTTACTTTTTTTTAATTTTGTCAAAAGTGTTAAAATAGTAAAAATATAAAAATAATTAAAATACAAAAAAACTAAAACTAGCTTCATCGAAAATAATTAGAATACAAAAATTTAAAATAAACATTTTTCATAGCAAATTAATTATCAAATAAATTACATATTATCTCATTGACATATTTTTAAAAAATTTGTAAACTATTGTATTTTTTCATAACAAATTTAATATTAATTAAACTTCCATGAATGTACACTCATTAAGATGGAAGTTGACGTCCTCTTGTTGATGATATTACATCCTCATACTGCATATAGAAAAATTAAAAAAGTTATTAACACTGATGCAAAATAAATAAAATATTAATCATTATTAAATTTGTAATTTAGTAAATGAAAATTTAAAAAATATTACCATCGTTCTTAATATTTGATGAGACGTATTTCTCCTAATTAAAAGTGGAAAACACATAATGAAGTGGATCAAAAAAATAATTAAATGAATAATAATAAATGTTATAAATATTACTTAAAACTTAGGTTAATAAATATACATACCAATTTATTTAAAAGATATTGTTTATCCATATCTCCTTACAATTATTACAAACATAGCCACTCTCACATTCATCCTCATTATTATTTTCATCAATACTTGGCAACTATATGACAAATGGATTGTGAGCCATCGTAGTTTATACGAACCTAAAATGATCTGCTCCTAAACCTGTATTATATTAGCCCGGATCTTAATTAAGTTCAAGTTCTAATGGAATTGACCTCAACCCCTAACCAACATGTGGTTAGAAACCTTGGTATAATGTAGACGCCACAATAGGGGATGGAAAACCTATTGATAAGTCAAGCTAAAACAACCAATTCTCTAATGGTGTTTTAGGTGTTCTCAAATAACAAAGAGATAATTAATTTCACAAGTATTTTCTCAATCAAATCAAAGTTATATTCTTATTGAAAATAAGCCTTTAAATAGGCTTTGAAAGAAACAAAATAAACCCTAAAAACCCTAGGAAAAATCGGCCACACAATGAAGAGTTCTAGCTTGACCGAATCTTTCCTTTTCCTAATCTAATTAATTAATTCCCTTATTTTCAATTAGGAATTAATTAATTACAAACAAAATAATAAAATAAAAACTTTCCTAAACTTATTTGTTCAATAAGTAAATAAATACAAATCCAAAATTAAAGATAGTTTCCTAAAACAAAAAGTAAAAACAAATTAGGAAACTAAATATGGTAATTTTCGGCTAGGTTGATAATGACCCTTCTTTGACCTAATTGGACTCCAAATCAGCTTCAATAGTCTTTGTGGAATGTCAAATAAGCTTATTATGAAGTTCCTCACGTTGCCCTTGCTTAGAAATAATAGAAAAGGCTAATATAGTAAAGCCAGCAAAGAATACAGCAAATTTCGGCCTTTCTTCCCCTTGTGCGCAAACCACTATGTTGTTCGGCTTTGAAGCTGCTTTGGCTGGTTTCTATGACTCATCCACCATATGAATTGAACCCATAAGAATGGGGATCCAATTCATACAACCCGACCTCCATATTGGCACTAAAAACGTCACCCGGGCCCGTTTTGGCTTCTATTGCTTGTATGAGTAAAACAGGCCTTGGTTCTTTAGATATGAACAACCCCTCTTGATTATGACTTATTGCTTGGATAAAGATAGCAAGATTGTCCTTGAACTTATAGGCTTGGGCTCTAGTGATCGGCCCTACCTTCATCTGTATTGGATTAACACCCCAATGGGTTGTCGATTGAACGGTCTCGGACAGATTTGCATCAGTAGTATCTCTAAGAACATCTTCTTCAAAAAAAGTACGAAGTTGTGGTGAAGTTAAAACAACAGACCATCTCGAATTAAGTTGATCTTCAACATAAAATACTTGTTGAACTTAGCAAAACAATGTCAAGCAATATCACAAACAAAATTTCTACAAAAGCAAGATTAATAAAACCCAATGAACCGAACCTGCGGTTAAAATGAAAAAAAAAAAAAAAAAAAAAAACCCAACCCACCACATGTCTCCGCCAACCACAAGGAAAAAAGAAACTCACCTAAACAATGGAGTCGAAGAAAGAAGAAACCTAGAAAATCATGCAACACAGAGAAATCCAGCTTCCTGGCCGATGACAACATAGGCAAATGAAAAATGAAACCCGAAATATCCCACTCTTCAAGTCTCTCTTGGATTGCTTCCAAATCTAATATCTATTCGATAGTATACTTGATGTAGTTTTAAAAAAGAAAAAGGATTTAAAGGCGCGCGTAAAAATTTTAAAACGCGTCAAAAAATTTCAAAAAATGGCAAAAACGTGCCTTTTCTCTCAATTTCATTTTTTTTCTTTGATTAATTTTTTAGTTTTAATCTACAAATAAAAATTGAAAATATTTCTTAAAAATATGAAGCAAAATATCGAAGATTGCTGTTTATTTTTCTGTTTTTCAAGTACACCTTTATTCTTGATAAAATTTGCATATCTTTTAAAATTTTTATTTTTTTTAATTGAGAGAACAGGTGACGCATTCTCTTTAAGAAGGGTCTGTTCTTGAATTGTGGGATCAAGCGACGCATTATGGTCGAAAAGAGTCACTTGTTCCAATTTTTATATTTTCTTTATAATCTTTAAATAGTTTTTTAATTGTTCATCTACAAATATATTCATGCAGCAATCCAATGAACATAAATTCTATTAATCTAAAAACAAAAAATAATTTTGTCAATACTCTTCTCAATTATTCACATATATGTGTATAGACAAGATACAAAATATCTCAAGACTTAATTTGAGATAGGGTACCGAATATAGAATTCTAATTCAATAAGCATTTATTGACCAATTTATCTACATAGGTATGTTCAATGAGCTTAAATTTCATGTGCTTGTGGTCAATGATAGCTTACTTGTTTTTAAAAATTGAAAGTATATTAAATTGCTTTTTTTTTAAAAAAAAAAAAATTGAAGGAACAGGCGATGCAATTCCAATAAAACGCGTCGCCTATTCCACGTTTTATTACTGTTTTTTTAATCTTTAATCAATCTAATTTTATTTTAACTTCAAATAACTAGTAAAGATATTTAAGCAACATAACTGAGCTAGATTTTTTTTTTTTTTTTAAATATAGGTAACAGGTGACCCATAGTTTTCTTTATGCGTTGCCTTTTTTTTTTTTTTTTTAATCAATCTAATTTTATTTCAACTACAAATAACCAATAAAAATATTAGAGCAATATAACTGAGCTGGTTTATTTATTTTTATTTTTTTTTTAGATTTTGGTAACAGGCAACGCACAAAGAAGAGTGTGTGTCACCTATTCTACTTTTTTTTTTGTTCTTTTTATCAATCTAATTTTATTTCAGCTACAAGTAATTAGAGAAAATATTAGAGCAACATAACTGAGCTAATTTATTTTTTATTTTTTTTTTTTAGATTTTGATAACAGGCGACGCACAATGAAGATTGTGCGTCGTCTGTTCTGCTTTTTTTTTTTTTTTTGTTCTTTTTATCAATCTAAATTTATTTCAACTGCAAATAACTAGAGAAAATATTATAGCAACATAAATGAGTTGGTTTATTTTTTTTATTTTTATTTTTTAGATTTTGGTAACAGGTGATGCACAATGAAGATTGTGCGTCACCTGTTCTCCTTTTTTTTTTTTTGTTCTTTTTATCAATCTATTTTTATTTCAACTACAAATAACTAGAGAAAATATTATAGCAACATAACTGAGCTGACTTTTTTTTTATTTTTACTTTTTAGATTTTGGTAACAGGCGATGCACAATGAAGATTGTGCGTCACCTGTTCTCCTTTTTTTTTTGGTTCTTTTTATCAATCTAATTTTATTTCAACTACAAATAATCAGTGAAAATATTAGAGCAACATAACTGAGCTATTTTTTTTTTTTAAGATATTAGTAACTAGCAACGCACAATGATGATTGTGCATTGCTTGTTCTGCTTTTTTTTTTTTTGGTTCTTTTTATTAATATAATTTTGTTTCAACAATAAATAACCAGTGAAAATATTAGAACAATATAACTGAGCTGGTTTACGTAGTTGCATGTGATACTTATTTAATGTATGTCTTTGCTGTACTTAGTTGTCTGGTGCCATTGCTTATCTGCCACCGGTTCTGTATAAATTATGATTGGCTGACGCATTGAATAATGATAGTTAAAAAGGAAATGAAAAATGTGTTTAATATGTATTATTATTATCGGTATATATATATATATATATAAAATTTTTTTTTTTACTAGATATGACTTTCTGGAATAGAGAAAGATGGAAGGAAAAAAACAAAAAAGACAAATAAGTTTATATACATTGTTAGGAGTTAGACCCACACGTTATTTGTTATAGTTTCACCAGATAGGTTGGGACTTAATAAAGGACAAGCAAGGTGTCTCTGTGTTTGTCTGCCATGCTTCATTGGCTATGCTTAGTCGGTGCTTTACTAAAATCCATTTAATGGTGAAGCAATAATAGAGTTTCATTCATCTCAATCTCTCAATATAAACGACAAATCTGTGAGAGTATTGAAAACCCAAGAAGTTAAAAAAAAAAAAAAAAAAAAAGGTTGGCAGAAGAGAGTAGAGAGAGGCTGCTGAAGAATGTGGTTTACTATGAGAATTGCCCAGGTTGTAAGGTGGAATAGTATAAAGAGATACAACGTGGTTTACCAATTCGAGGCCTTCTTTTTATTACCGTAGTTGTGTTGTGTAATGGTATGCTTTTTCTTATTCTTCTACTATTCGTTATTTATTTATTTTTATTAATTTTTGGTTATTGGCATTCCAAAGCATTGTTGAATGTTGATCATGTTGATGTTTTGTTTGATTTGTTGCATCTGTGATGTGTATTTTGTTCTTTGCTACATGTTTTGTACTTGTTAGATTACTGGTGGATGAATTTGATGCTGCACTTTGGAAGGTTGGCAGAGGTTGACAAGGAAGTAGCAAAAGAATTTGATGGAAAACATTTTCACATTCTTCCTTCTTCTTGACACTCTGTTTTTGATAGACATGCTTTGAAGTAGGATTGAATGAAGATCCAACAAACATCTTTAACTTTAATTTAGTTTTGTTAACCTTTTTGAAGTCCGACTTATAGCCTTGTTTCTTCTTCTTGTTCTTCATCCTTCTGAATTTTTTTTTTCAAGTTATTTTATTTTATCTGTAAATAGATTAGACATTTATTATTGCCTTTGGTTTTCCTTTTCAAACAGAATTTAGTTGTGCATCAAACTGATAATTTTAATCATTTGGTACTTTTTACTTGGATCAGTCTTATTTATACCATGTTTTTATAGAATTTGTTTAAGAAATGATCTCTTCTTCATTTCTTGCTTGAATCACACATGTCCGGGACCACTTGTATGATGTATGATCTATATGATTTTCTCAGCATATTAGTTGTTTATGACTGACTATCTTTCTCAATTTGTTTGCAGTGCTGCCAATAGCATCTCTGTTTCCATTCCTTTATTTCATGGTAAGTGTGTATTTTATTTGTGAGTGTTTTTTCCTTCATTATACTCATTTGTATATAGCTTCCAACATTTATAGCATTTTCCATGCCATTGATGGAATTTTTTCACTGTTATTTGAATTTGACATGTTTATAAGTTTGAAGGTGTTACTTGACATGGAAATGTTTCCTGTGTTACTTTTAATAATATTTTATGTTATTTGTCTTGCCTTTAGGAAATTCATAGAATGTATCTGCGGACATCCTTTTAGCATATTTTTCTGACTCTTTTAGTTCCTGAATATGTATGAAATTAGATATTATTTTTTGAAACAAATTTGGGTGGATGCCCCTATTTTGAAAGCTTTAATAAAAAAAATACCCCCCCTTATGTTGATATCTATATATGTTAATGAAATATACCTTCTCTCTTTCAAAATTTTTTTATCTACCCTCTTATACCTATTTTATCCTTGAAAAAAAATAAAAATGACTTGAGTGTCTTTTTTTAATATTTATATTTTTCTGGAAATCTGGATTAATATTTGTTGAAGGTTGGCCATCTACTCAATGTATTGATTGGAATTGGTGTTTTTTTTGCTGTTTTGGAGATTTGGGCATCCTTTAGCAAATCAGTCTATGAGATTGGATTTTGGTTCTATACAATTCATAGAGAGCAAGGGATATTACTGGGTATGAGCTATTGCTTCAATTGTTAGATTTGAACCTTTATACTTCTTTATGGATACTCTAGGTATTTAATTATTTTCTTTGAAACTTGTATGCTAAATATTGTAACTAACTGCAGATATTTCGTTTGATTTCATCCACGTATCAAATAGGTCTCTGTTTTAGTGGAGGTGCCCCGTATGCTTTTAATGCTGTCACTAAAGTTTGGCATTATACTAATTGTGGTGCCAATTGGTGTTCGAGATTTTGATATTGATGGGGAACATTGGGTCAATTCGGAATTGATACCAACAGAGCCTTTTGTAGGATCTGTAATATTCTCTAGTTTTTATTCATAAAACACTTGTACAATTTTCTCTTGCTAATTCAAATTTAGTTTTTAGTTTTTGTACATGATTCTCATGTCAAGATGATGTGTAAGGACCCAATTTCATTATTAAATTCTCCATATTATTTGAGATGTGGAAAAGCAATAAACAAGAAGGATGAGAATTTAAATGGATGGTAATTGAGTTCTCAAATATTGGCTCCCTAGTTTACGACCATTTGAACTTATTTGAATTGTATGCATTGAAATATAGTTAGTTTTAGATTGTAGACTATTCCCAGATTGCAAGCTTCTTCCAATCACTTTTAAAATGCTGCTCCATGGCAGTATGTCCAAATGAGAGTTGTCAAGAGGGAATTAATTGTGCACTTGTGGAAAATATTTAAAGAAATGGATATGAAAGTGTAGAATAAATGTAACGGTCTCCCATTTCTCATCTACCCTCATTTCTCATTAACTGTCGAATAAAGTGGAAAATATTTAAACAAATTTTTTTACCATCTCCCATTTCTCATCTACCCTCATTAACTTTTGTCCCTCTCTCTTACTCACCCTACTATCACATTCAATGAATCCCGTGTGTCTCCCTCTCTCTTTCTCTTTTGTTGGTTACGTACCTTTCAGTCTTTCTTTGCACTGACGAACCATTGCAGAAAACACAATACCATCTTCAATTCATTTCACTCTCCCTGCATACCCCCAACCTTCTGTGATAACAAGAAGACTGAAAATCTTCATTGTGGAGCCTATAGACTTCAAAAGGGTGTAATTAAATTGTACGTCTGTACGGATCAAAATTAAAGATTTTTTGGTATGTGTATATATATATAAATATATATACAGATATGTATACATTTTTTCCTTATATTGGATTCATTGTTTGTCACGTTTTGACATGATATATAAGTGCAAGTTCTATGTTGGTGCTATTTTATGTAAAACAATCCATAAATGGTTCAGAAATTTCCATTTGAAAATTACAACCTTTGTTTGTTACATACGGTCCATCAGTAATTACGAAACACTTGCTTGTTAGAAAATTTAATGGCGGTTCCATCGGAATATTTAATTTTTCCATTTTCTGAAAGCAAACCGATTGGACAATCGAATTTGTCCACTTTGATAATGTTATTGTATACGAATGACATGCTAAATGTAACTATATTTATGATGTTGAACAAAATAATCCATAAAACACCACATTGTCAACATTGCATCCATTCAAGCTAACGTTATGTTATGATTTAGCACATGTGTCACAAACTTGACATCTTAATCTACTTGATCCACTATGTCTATCAAGAGTAGCTATTCTACTAGGTGTTAATATGCAACATTTAAATATAATTGTTTAGCTTATTTTCTGTACTCATTTACTGAAATTGTATTTGTATTTTTTCATTACTTTTGCTTCAGGATTATAGTTAAACCTTCCAAGAAAGAGTCTACGATTGCAATTATTTTTAGTCATACGACCATGAATTACCACAAGCTTGTGACAAGGAGATACTTATTATGTTTTGAATTGGTAAACCCTTTGTGCTCAATGTCACAAATTTCAGTTCTACTGTTCTATGATGGAACATGAAGTGTATGTTCTGAAGGTACTTGGAGATACCAACATCAAAGAACGAAGATTATACGTATCAAAAGGAATTGTACGCTGGCAGAACTTGAAGATGTTGTTTACAACGCTCTCAACTTAGATTCTACATAACATCAATTAATCTTCAAGTTCATATACCATGTGTGTTTGTCATGTGAGCCATACATTGTGGAAAATGAGGAAGACCTACAAAGTTTTATAGAAGAGTATAGTTCACACAGACCTCAAGACAGATCTCCATTTATTGTTGATGTGCTATCCAGGGTTCCACAGAGTATTAATACTGCTTGATGTGTTGTGAATAGGATACCTACAAGTTCAGGATTTATGACTATTGCACCACTATCTGCAGTTCCAGAGACAGCTATATGTACCTCTGATGCTGACATGCAGTCCCCAGCGACCGAACTTCATGTGCTGGAAACTCAACATGGATTATTTGAAAATCAAATTTGTGAAAACAATGTGCAATCTGTGGAACATGATCATGATAATGAGTGCTTCGACATTAATGATATGAATGAATATCGTGGACATGATTATGATAAAGATGAACAATTTGAGGTTGAGGTCAATACTGATCGTAGTGAAGATGGGTTACGTGATATTTGTTGGACCCAACATTCAGGACTTTCAGCTGGTGATAGTTGACATGGTGATTCTCCTTATGGTAATAGTCCAATTGATAATGTGAATGATGATATGCTTGCCTCTCCTTATACCAAAAACCATTTGGACATTCGACAGGATTCTACCGCATCCATGGCTGAACATAGGGTTAACCGTTGCTTCTCATCTGTCAATGCCCATGAAATCATTCGAATCAACCAACTCTTTGTGAGTAAGAATGTGCTACAGAAGAAGCTTAGTCTTTATGCACTAAGGAGAAATTTTGAATTCAAGGTCAAAAATTCAGATAGAGTCTAGTATGAGGTTGTATGTGTAAACGACAATTGCATGTGGCAAATGCATGCTACCAAGCTACATGGTGATAATATAGAGGCCTTCATGATTAGGGCCTTCAAGGATGAGCATATTTGCTCTTTAAATATCATGAAAAGGGATCATCGTCAAGCAACAAGTTCAGTTATCGGAGACATCATCCAGCCAACGTTTGATGAGATTTCACGGCAATACAAACCTCGAGATATCGTGCATGACATTCTCTCTAATTACGGAGTAAACATAAGCTACAACAAAGCATGGGCCATTAAGGAAGTTGCACTATCAGGTTTGTGGGGCATGCCAGAAGATTCATATGCAAAACTTCCTTTATGGAGTCACGTTTTGAAGAGCAAAAATCCAGGCACGTTTACTCGAATTGAAAATGACGATCAAAACAGATTTTTATATTTTTTCGTGGCACTTGGAGCTAGCATTAGAGGGTTTCAGCATATGCGGAGATTCGTAGCTGTAGATGGAACTACGCTGAAGAATAGATATAGTGTGAAGTCCCACATCGGTTGGAAAGGGGAATGAAGCACGCGTTTTGACAAAACCTTGAGGGCTGGGTTGTAAGAGGATTCCCCAGGCCCAAAGAGGACAATATCGGATTCGGGTGGTCTGGGCTGTTACAGATGGTTTCAGAACCAGTACCCGGATCGGTGTGCCAACGAGGACCCTGGGCCTTAAGGGGGGAGGATTGTGAAGTCCCACATTGGTTGGAAAGGGGAACGAAGCATGGCTTATAAGCGTGTGGATACCTTTTCCTTGAAGACTCGTTCCCATGAGGGAAAGTAAAACCGTGAGGGGTAGGATTGGTGGTATCAGAGCTAGTACCCGGATCGATGTGCCAGCGAGGACGCTGGGCCCCAACAGGGGAGGATTGTGAAGTCCCACATCGGTTGGAAAGGGGAACGAAGCACGCCTTATAAGGTGGTGTGGATACCTTTCCCGTACAACACGTTTTGACAAAACCTTGAGGATTGGGTTATAAGAGGATTCCTCAGGCCCAAAGAGGACAATATTGGATGCGGATGGTCTGGGCTATTACATATAGAGGTTTGTTATATATTGCATCATGTTTGGATGGGAACAATCAAGTTTATCCACTTGCTTGTGGAATAGGCCCTGGGGAGATGGATGCGGCTTGCACGTGGTTTTTTGAGAGGTTTAAAGAAGCGTTTGGGGATGATCCGAATGTAGCTTTTATATCGGACAAACACAAGAGCATTGCAAAAGCGATACGTACAGTTTTCCCTAATAATCACCATGGCCACTGCACATATCATCTTGGTACAAATTTACGTGCTAAGAAGTTTAAAGGTAATGTCAATGCGATTATATCAACTTTTAATGATGCAGCTAAAGCATATATTGTTGAGGATTTTGATAAGGCCATGCAGCTTTTAGAAAGGGTTAGTATTGAAGTTGTACAATATCTTAAAGATGCAAATCCTATAAAATGGGCTAGACCACATTTTCCAGGCAATAGATACAACATAATGACAACTAACATCGCAGAGAGCATGAACTCTATGCTTCTTGATGCTAGGGATAAACCTGTTTTGCCATTACTAGATCACATTCGTGATGTCTTGCAAAAGTGGTGGTATGAAAGTCGAACTAATGCAGCTGCAATGCAAGCTCCTGTTACTAATTGGTTGGAAAATATCATACAAGAGCGCTCAAATAATGGCAGAGGCTTATATGTTATTCCATTGAACTTATATGGGTTTCAAGTTGTTGGCCATGGCGTGTTCGTTGGAGTTGTTAACTTAGAAAATAAGACGTGCTCATGCAAGGAATTTAACATTGATGGATTTCCTTGTGTCCATGCAATTGCAGCATGTAAGCATCGACATATTTTTCCATATATCCTTTGCTCAGCGCATTACTCAGTTGACTCACTCTGTGACGCATATTCGGAAACCATATATCCACTTGGAGATAAATGTCAGTGGCATGCTCCAGATGATGTCATAAACCAGGTTGTACTTCCACTTTAAATTGGCAAACAGTCAGGAGGACCAAGAAAGAAGAGGATTCAATCTCAAGGAGAGGAGTGTCATCAATATAGATGCGGGAGGTGCAAACAGATTGGTCACAGCAACCGATCATGCTCGGCCATCGTACCTCTTGATAGCACTACCAACCAACAGCACCATTGAACCGAAGGCCCATAAATCGCTCGACGCTATATTAGGACAATGGGGGCATGTTATGTGGTATGCGTGTGTATGCAATGTAGTCAAGAATGCAATTAGTTACTCAACTGCGTAACATGTGTTTTGGCATAATAGATGTTGGTTTTATGTGTTCTTTTGTTGCAAATTCATCTGTCGTATTGTGTTGATAACATATCATTCTGTGTTCAGTTTTTGGTTCAGTTGTTTGTAGGTTTCTTACTGTTGCACGGATGATATTACTGCCCTATTGTAATGACCGATGCATCGTCGGTAATTGACATTTGTACACCGTCGTAAAAGAATCACCACAATTCCATCCGACAACTTCAATCATGTGTATTCCAACCAATAACATGCTAAATGTAGCATTATTAATGATAACTTCTGACAATGTAAGAGAGAAAATGACATTAATAAGTGAAAATGTTCAATTTGTTTTTGCTTTAAACATTACCGTAGGTTTCATCTGTAATTACCGAAACTCCTATGGTAATCACATTTTACCAATATTTTGGCCCCCACAAGTCTCCTAATGTGTGTTAAATGAAACAACATGCAAAATATAGATTTTTAAATGATTCTAAGGAGAAAAAACCCCAAAATTTCTAAAATAATTCTCAAATTGGCAAAAAAATACGATTACTGTAGACCTTCGATAATTACCGATGCAACCTACAGCAAATTATACTCTCTGGAAAAATTACCGTAGGTTTCATCGTTAATTGCCGAAACCCCTATGGTAATCATATTTTACCCATTTTTTAGGCCCCACAAGTCCCCTAATGTGTGTTAAATGCAAGAACATGCAATATATGGATTCTTAAATGATCCTAAAGAGAGAAAACCCCAAAATCTCTGAAAATGTTCTCAAATTGGCCAAAAAAATACGATTACTGTAGCCGTCGGTAATTACAAACGAAACCTTCAGTAATCAACTTATACTTTCTGGAAAAATTACCGTAGGTTTCATCGATAATTACCAAAACCCCTATGTTAATCACATTTTACCAATTATTTGGGCCCCACCAGTCCTTAATGTGGGTTAAATGCAAGAACATGCAAAATATGGATTCTTACATGATCGTAAGGAGAGAAAACCCCAAAATCTCTGAAAAAGTTCTCAAATTGGGAAAAAAAGACAATTACTGTAGACTTTCAGTAATTACCGATGAAATCTACGATAATCAGTTTATACTCTCTTGAAAAATGATCGTAGGTTCATCGATAATTACCGAAACCCCTATGATAATCACATTTTATCAATTTTTTGGGCCCCACAAGTCCCCTAATGTGTGTTAAATGCAAGAACATGCAATATATGGATTCTTAAATGATCCTCAGAAGAGAAAACCCCAAAATCTCTGAAAATGTTATCAAATTGGCAAAAAAAAATACGATTACTGTAGCCGTCAGTAATTATCAATGAAACCTTCGGTAATCAACTTATACTTTCTGGAAATATTACCGTAGATTTCATCGATAATTACCAAAACCCCTATGGTAATCACATTTTACCAATTTTTTAGCCCCACAAGTCCCATAATGTGGGTTAAATGCAAAAATATGCAAAATATGGATTCTTCAATGATCCTAAGGAGAGAAAACCCCAAAAGTTTGGAAAAAGTTCTCAAATTGGCAAAATAAATATGATTACTGTAGACATTCGGTAATTACTAATGAAATCTAGGGTAATCAATTTATACTCTCTGGAAAAATTACCGTAGATTTCATCGGTAATTATCGAAACTACTATGGTAATCACATTTTACCAATTTTTGGCCCCCACAAGTCCCCTAATGTGTGTTAAATGGAAAAAAAAAATACAAAATATATATTCTTAAATGATCCTAAGGAGAGAAAACCCCAAAATCTTTGAAAAAGTTCTTGAGTTGGAAAAAAAAATGTGTTAACTGTAGACCTTCGGTAATTACCAATGAAACCTACGGCAATCAATTTATACTTTTTGGAAAAAATTACCGTAGGTTTCATTGGTAATTACCGAAACCCCTATGGTAATGTGGCTTTATTAAGTTTTTGGCCTCCAAAAATCCTCTAATGTATGTTAAATGCAACAACATGCAAAATATGGATTCTTCATTGATCCTAAGGAGAAAAAACCCCAAAAGTTCGGAAAAAGTTATCAAAGTGTCAAAGTTTTCCAAACTGCTAGGTTGTTTCTCCTTAGGATCATTGAAGAATCTAAATTTTGCATGTTTTTGCATTTAACATACATTAGAGGATTTTTGGAGGCCAAAAACTTAATAAAGCCACATTACCATAGGGGTTTCGGTAATTACCGATGAAACCTACAGTAATTTTTACAGAAGGTATAAATTGATTACCGTAGGTTTCATCGATAATTACCAACGATCTACAGTTAACATTTTTTTTTTCCAACTCGAGAACTTTTTCAAAGATTTTGGGGTTCTCTCCTTAGGATCATTTAAGAATATATATTTTACATTTTTTTTCCATTTAACACACATTAGGGGACTTGTGGGGGCCAAAAATTGGTAAAATGTGATTACCATAGTAGTTTCGGTAATTACCGATAAAATCTACTGTAATTTTTCTAGAGAGTATAAATTGATTACTGTAGGTTTCATCGGTAATTACCGAATGTCTACAGTAATCATATTTATTTTGCCCATTTGAGAACTTTTTCTGAACTTTTGGGGTTTTCTCTCCTAAGAATTATTGAAGAATCCATATTTTGCATGTTTTTGCATTTAACCCACATTATGGGACTTGTGGGGTCCAAAAAAATTGGTAAAATGTGATTACCATAGGGGTTTCGGTAATTACCGATGAAACCTACGGTAATATTTCCAAAATGTATAAGTTGATTACCGAAGGTTTCATTGGTAATTACCGACGGCTATAGTAATCATATTTTTTTTCCAATTTGAGAACTTTTTCAGAGATTTTGGGGTTTTCTCACCTAACGATCATGTAAGAATCCATATTTTGCATGTTCTTGCATTTAACCCACATTAGGGGACTGGTGGGGCCCAAAAAATTGGTAAAATGTGATTACCATAGGGGTTCCGGTAATTACCGATGAAACCTACGGTAATATTTCCAGAAAGTATAAAGTGATTACTGTAGGTTTCATCGGTAATTACCGAAGGTCTATAGTAATCGTTTTTTTTTTCTAATTTGAGAACTTTTTCAGAGATTTTGGAGTTTTCTCCCCTTACGATCAAGTAAGAATCCATATTTTGCATGTTCTTGCATTTAACACACATTAGGGGACTTGTGGGGGCCATAACATTGGTAAAATGTGATTACCACTAGGGTTTTGGTAATTATCGATGAAACCTACGGTAATCAAATTTTTTTGCCAATTGGAGAACTTTTTTAGAACATTTGGGGTTTTTCTTTTTGGGGGCATTGATGAATGTATATTTTGCATGTTGTTGCAGGAAACACCCATTAGCTGAGTCTTTGGAGTAAAAAAATATGTGAATTGATATTACCAAAAGCGTATCGGTAATTACCGATGGTGAATCGGGAATTATCGATGCACCATCTGTAATCATCTTTGGTTTAATTTTTATCACAACCGAGGGTCTTCTTTTCTCTCTTTTTTTTTTTTTTTTTTGTCAACGGTTATCATTACTAAAGCTAGATTCAGCATATTAAAATAACATTAGTATAGGGTGTCATAACATTAAACATACGATCTACATTGAAAGTTTATTAAAGTACAAATCAACAGCATATTTTTTTCTAAAAAACCTAATGTCTTCCGAGCCAAATGAAAGATTCTCCTCACTGCTCTTGTATTCAATAAATTTCAAAGCGTAGACGCCACAATCACCCGTGCAGAATAGCATTAATGATTAGCATTAATGAAAACCAACCACGTGTATTTCCACACATAAGCACAATAAAATAGCAGCAATAGAAGTGGTTTGAAATGACAACACATTCATACCTATTATCTTGGCGGGGTGCATCTTTGATCATGGTCATCGTGAATGGCTCTAAAGTGGGAGGCAAGTCCGGATTCTTCTCGTAATATCCCCCATACCTTAATAGGTAAGGCAGCATATATGTAAGGCATTCCGCATTATTCAACTCTTTATTCTGGACATATTTATTTCCCATATTTGGATCGTATAAATCAATATGTTGGGCCTTCAAGTCCACACATGCTGCCAATCAATGGGCGCCTCCATTGTTGATAGGGATGTACACTTGCAAATTAGCACATAACCTCATTATCCACAAATTAGGAAACTTAGTGAGAATTTTTTTAAATATATGTAAGGACTTCCATAATCACATCTCCGCCACGGCACGCTAGGTTTGGGTGACTTCCCACGCACATAGCTACGAAGGGTCAAATCACATAAATATGTGCTTCGAGATGCCCCCCATATGGGATAATGCCCTTTGATGGATGATTGCCAAATAATGAAATAGATACAATATAAAATGTCATCAATATAATATTAAGCAATGCAGTAGCATTCCATCATCTTACCCAAAATAACACGTCTAATATGGCACAGGTGTGGATGAACATCTTCTCATTCTCAAACTGCCTTTTTCGTATGAAATACAAAACAGTGCTAATATGCTGCAAAACCACATTAAAGGAAATAAATAACAAGTGCGAGGTGATAAATAAAACATCACTCTAAACGTAGGAACACAATGATTTTACATGAAAATAAAGTATATAACTTACATCGGAAGTCAACCATCCTTCAGAGGTAAGTACCTCAGCAAAAAATTTTTTCCCCACCGTCATATAAGATGTACACATGATTGCTTCGTTCAGTGCCACCCTATACCACTCATCGAACGCCCTCTCCTTTGATGCATCAATATGTCGATTAAGATTAAATTTGACCTTCTTCTTACACGGGTCGGTGTAAGGAGAGATGACGTGATGTGACTGGTGGTAAACTCTACCGAATCGGCTTGTATCACCAACGTTATGCGTCCAATCCTCCACCTCAATCTTAGCTGATTGGTCATGATGTGGACTGTCAGCTGAAACACCGATATCCCACCCCAAATGCAAAGGCCGATATGGCACCAAAGCCCAGGAATCCTCCATATAGGGTCCTCCAGGTACGATAGGCTCAAACGGTGTAGTACAATCATCATCCTCCTTCCTACCATTGGAACCGTCTATGGGTGCATCAAATTCTTCGGCTTGCTCTCCAAATGATGGTGCCGCAGGGGATGATGGTCGCACTGAAGATGACGGTGAATGGCTGTGCATATGAAGTTTGGCCTGCAAAACACAATGGTTATTTTGCAGTTCCCAAACCCTAACAACAAATAATTGCTGAATTACAATATATAATTTAATAATGCTGAAACCCTAAAGTATACTAAGTTGTCTAAATGATACCTGATGCTTTTGTTGGTTAATAACAGAACTAAGCATCTTCCTTAACGATGCCATCTCTTTATTTAATTCATCAAATTTTGCCTCCAAGCAAGCAAGCTAATCAATATCAATATCCAAAACATAAGTCAATATATATTAGTACGACATATGAAATACAAATTTCCGTGCAAGTAACAATTGCATACCCTGAAATTAGCATCTGAAGGGCCACTAGAATGCTCCTCAGCTTTGGACGCATCTTTAGCACCAACGGTGGCTATCGGTGCTACAAGTGTTGGTGCCGTATAGCGAACTTCATGTATGTTCACTGTTATTGTTCGCCATTAATCCATAGTCTTCTCCTCATCGGTAGCATCTAACCTCTAGTGCACAACATACTACATGAAATGAAGAAAGGAAAAAAAAGTAAATTTAGAAACTGACTTTGGTAATGTAACTTGAATTTAGTCGTACCATGTAGTCTAAAAAAATTTGCCTTACATTGCTATTTGAGGTTGACCAATGATGGACAGCAAAATGGTTCGATTAACTTGTAGCATGCCATCCAAGGATCTTCAGACAACAGGTTTCCCACCGCTCGCCAAATTGGTTACCAAAATCAGGGATTGCTTCAAACCCCCACAACTACAAATATAAATTATAGGTTATTAAATATAATTTTTAAGTAAACGCTACATGTATTAAATATATTACCATACCTGAAACGCCAATGGAAAACCTTTTAGGTCATACGACTGTGATTTATTCTTTACTGCACGTCCTCTATGCTGGAATGCATTGTGGAATGAGTTGATCGTCTCCTTGTAGCTCAGAATGCCCCAAGGGTAGGAATTAAATACCTTGATATCAGCAACCAAATCAATGAATTTTCTATTTATTTGAACCTTCGGATCCACTCCGAATACACCATGAACTAAGAAATATAGTAACGCAATTATTACAGCATCCTAATCATCCACAAAATGTGTACCCTTGAATATTCATTCCAGTTCGGGCGGTTTCAAGTCAGTCCTGTCATCTAGCAACCTCATGAGCAGCTCCTTTCCTTTGGAAATTTGCATATCATACATGGAAGGGTACCTACAAAACTTTAAGCCACTAAATAGTGCAAATTCCCACTTCGTAAACCGCACTCCAAATCCATCGAAGTTAAACTCCAATACTTCTGGATTGTTGGACACAACTCGTCTGCAAAGCAGGTGATGCACTAGCTGACCAAAGAACCTGAGGTTCTTCATGTCAAGTAAGTGTCCAAAACATGTTTGTCTATACTTTTCCAGCTGCTCACTTGTGAGGACACTTGTAATTACTTTGTTCGCTTCTATAGGATTCCCAAATGAATGTGCCCTAACTTTAAATATATCGGCATCCTGAAAGATCCGTTCCTTTGGAGCGTCGATGGGCTACAAAATGAATTACATAAATGGAACTGATGTCAACGATTTAATCATACCCTATTTTTCCACCCTAACTTGATAATAATAATTTCCAACTAAATCTTAAGACATATGGGTTCACATTTTTGCACTAGTGGTAATTACTGATGAAACCATCGGTAATCAACCTAAAATGAACTAAAAAAAATCCTCGATGGCCTATCGACAATTACCGATGGCCATCGGGTGAAGTTTTTCTCGAGTTTTCACATTCATGAATAAATACTGACAGATGTCTTATCATTTACCGCATAAAACAACATAAATGAATATAAAACTTACCATCTCAGATGGGGGAGAGGAAAGTGGAACGTGCCCTCGAAGTTTGGTGCTTTCTGTCTCAGCTTTGGATTTCTGCCTAGTAGTTCATCGATGCTTAGGGTCGGGTGCTGATATGCTACCACCGCATCTTTTACTTTCCACCTTCTTACCTCCCTTCTTCGGTTGATCTCGCAAGTTCCTCTTTGGTGCCATTATAAAGTACAACCTACAAATGTACATTGACAATATTAATAAATTTTTATCTACCTTTAACTGCGTTGTCAACTATGTATACATATATAAATATTCGCAATCCTCAATTTCATATGCTCTCTTCCTAAGGATATTGTGTATGCCATCGACAAAACATTTACTGAACATTTATTGTATAGCAGTGTGTTTACTTCTAAATCTTTCTATCTTCTTCTTCTTTTTTAATTTTTTTTTTCTTTTTTGGGGATAAAGTGTTTGCGTGTTTGCTTCTAGCTAACCATGTACCTAAAATTCTATGCACCGATCTTCTCTCTCTCTCTCTCTATATATATATATATATATCTATACCTTTAGAAAGTACTAACAATTAAAAAGTACTAACTCTGGAATTCTCAACTTCAATTCTAATTAATCATAAGTATTTTTCTCTTATCTCCAAGTATTGATTTTTAGTAATACATGACCCTAGCAAAAAGGAAGAAGAAAAAACTTAAAAGAAAAAGAAGATCTGAAAAGCAACTAAGATTTCTAATGCAGTTATAGTCTAAGGTGCCAACCCACAATTGTGGCCAATTATGATGCTACATGCAGAAGCAGATAAAGTGAAATATTGAAATGACTGGAGAGGAAGTAGTCAATTCACCCAAAATAGAAAAACAAGAAAGTGAAGTATAGAGGTGGAAGACTAACATAGAAGCTATGCAACAGACAGATTGTTATAAGCTAATCAAAAGTTGCCCTTAGACTGTATATATACATATCATATTCATGTTATATTTAATTATTTCTTAACATACAATATATGTCTAAAAAATGTGCACAGAAAGTTGCAAACTATAATCTGAACATATAGGTTAAGCTGGACTGCAACATGTCCACCACTTCTATATGAGTATGTCAACTAATGTAGCTACATCTCTTCCCCATACTGCTTGTGTTTAACCTGATTTGGTTATAAAAGCTCAGACCTACCGACACCTATATAAGCTATACAAATCATTCACTTTATATTTATTTTATCTGTATAATTAGTTAGGGTCAAGGATTTATCTGTATACAAATCAAAAAAGAAAAATAATTAGTTTCTTAAGGGTCAAGTACATTTTTATAAAAATTCTTCTTTTCAACCAACAAAAGCAGTTTGCTAGACAGAGTTTGAGTATCATGCACCAGTGAGATAACACCTTTAGCTTTAGGATTTAAACTTCGATCAGGGTAAAAATCCTTATATCCCTAAGTTGTAACAAATATATATATATACATATATTATGTTTTTTTTTTATTACAAACTAACATTATTCTTCATCAAATTCATTGATTTCCCTACCTTCATCCTTTATTTATTTTCCATGCTCAGGGATGTCGATGGAACCAAAAAAAAAAAAAAATTTAAATTTAAAAAAAAATTACAAAAAATTAAGAACGACGTGTTGTCTGGGTGTCGTTCATCCCAGACGACATGTTGTTCGCTCCATCTTCAACCTTTATCCGGGTTTACCCGAACCCGCCTGAACGGGTCCAGATCCGATTTTTGACTCGGTTATTTCTCCCACCTCCGGCCACCATTTAAGGCCAAACCGGTCCCATTTTTTTCCTCTCTTTATTTCCTACTGATACCCAATATCAATCTATCCTAAAACCTAGGTTATAATCACTTCCATACAAAAACTTAAATTTCAAATAAACTTCAAAAATTTCACATTTTTAACCGGTTCTAAACACAAATCAAAAGTTTCAATGTCTCACATTGCACTAAATTTGTAAGTATTTAACGGTAAGGCAACAAATAAACACAAAAAAAACAAAAAAAAAAACCCACACGGGTCCATGGCAAGGCAACAAATAAACATAAAAACAAATCCACACCGATCACGGCAAGGCAAAAAATAAACACAAAAACAAACCCACACCGATCCACGGCAACAAATAAACAAAAATATTAAAACAATTACCTCGGAGATAGCCGTTCAAGGGTGCTGAGATGAGATGAAGTTTTATTTTTTTGTTTTTTCTTTGTATTTTTTATGGGTACTGAGATGAAGCTTCCTTTGGCTTTTCCACGGCAAGTTTTGTTTTTTTGTATTTTTGTGTATTCTTGTAAAAACAATTACTTGATGTATTTTGTTTTTTTTTTTTCTAAAAAGTAGAACAATTTGTTTAAAATATAAAAAGATATCCAAGTTATTTTTATTGTTTTAACATTAAAATAGATATTGAAGAGTAGAAAAAAAAAATAATAACAAATTAAGGGGCAAATATCATTAAGCTCATCCCGATAGGGATATTGGGCCAAATTGCCCTTTTACATATGCAAATGTGGGCCTAGAAATTCTGGCTGCTTATGCTCCCATTTTTTACCCAAAAAAATGTGGGCCTAGTAAATGGTTAGTACTGTTTTTCCAAACGGGCCCCTAAAATGTCGCTTTTCTAGTCGAATAGTACATTCTGGGCGTGTTTGTTACGCCGGACTGGGCAGGTCAGGACAGGACCCAGTCCCAGTCCGGTGTTTGGAAAGTGAAAATGGGAGGGGGACAGCTTTGTCCCGTAGATCATTTTATCCCAAATGAGGGGGATAAATCTGACCCATCTGGAGACTGGGTCACTTTTGTCCCACCGAGCTCTCTTCGAAGCATCTCTGGCCGCCCCCTTCGAAGCATCGTCGATCTCGCATCACCATCCCCTTCGAAGCATCGTCGATCTCGCATCACCATCCCCTTCAAAGCACTGGCCGGTGAGCATGTCTTCTTCTTCTATTTCGGCAATCTTCCATCATCATCATCTTGTTATTTTTCTTTGTTTTTTACCTTAATTTTTAGCTAAAAAATTATGAAATATTTTTGGGAAATGTCATTTGTTGATCTGCGAAATAAGCTTCGATCTATTTATGTTAGGGCTTGATTTGATATTCAGGAGGAAGAAGCTTGATTTTGGAGGCAAACTACCCTTCGAAGCATTTCTGGCCGGTGAGTTTATCTTCTGCTGCATCCTTCCTCTGTTTCATCGATCTGCCATCATCACCTGGTAAATATGGTGTCTCGTTTACAGTCCAAAAACCTCCATAAATCTAGATATGAGAAATAAGTTTTTTGCTTTGTCATAGGCATTTTGTTCAATTTACATCGATATTGCTGGTCTTAGTCTCTTGTTAATCTGCTGCAAAAGTTCAAAAAGAAAACTTAAAAATGATTATAAAAGATTTTAACTTAGTCTTCGAACAAATTTGTATAAAGATTGCAACTTATTCATACTAAAAAAATACTAAAATGACATATGAAAGTAGCTTTTAAATTAAACATGAACAATTCTTGTTGCGAAGCTTGTTTCTGGATCACTGGCATATGATGATATATGGTTTGGTGGTAGGACAAGGAACCCTTGGAACATTGAGGAATTCTCTACAGGTTCATCAGCTGGACCAGCTGCCTGTACTTCTGCTGGTATCATTTTCAGCTGTTTAGAATTTTATCTTTCTAGATTTCAGAAATATTTTCATGGTGTTTAATAAATTATGAAAAAATATACTTAAGCTATCAGGAGACCCTCTTAACATGGACAGAAAAATAATCATTAGCAGGAGTTAATGAGGTCAAAAGCACAAGACTATTTTAAACAACCAAGTTCTAATGCAATGTTGAGTTTACTGATAACGCTGAAAGTTCTGAGTTTATAGTGGAAATTCCCAACCACGTATAAAGAAGTTGAGCTTTAAATATTACGCTCACTTCTTAGTACCTTTACTAAACCCACAATTGATTAAGGTACAACACATTCCACGTGACTCTTAATAAGGAGTATTCATTGACTTATTAGAGAAATGTTGACAGGTATGGTTCCATTTGCAATTGGATCAGAAACAGTTGGCTCGATGACTCTGCCTGCCTCTCGCTGTGGCGTGACAGCATTGCGCCCAACATTTGGCATTGTTGGTCGAGCCGGTGTGATGATTGTATCCTTTCTGCAGAAGTGCAACAGATTGTGCAATTATTCTGGATGCTATTAGGGGAAAAGATCCAGATGATCTTTCATCAAAAGACATTTCCCTTGATGATCCATTCTCGATTGACATTACAAAACTTAGTGTTGGTTATCTTGATGATGCTGATATGGAGGTAATAATTCTATTTTTTTTTTTTTTAAATCCAAGATATATTATTTTTTTGTTACTCCACTATGTGGATCTCAAAAATATACTAATTCGGAAATACATTCCAGGTTGTACATGTTCTTGCATCAAAAGGTGTTAAAATGGTCCCTTTCGAGCTGAAGTATGCGGTTGACTCTGTTCAAGGCATTGTGAACTTTACTATGGACGTTGATATGTTGGCTCATTTTGATGAGTGGCAGCGGTTGGGACAGGATGATGATTATGAAAGCCAAGATCAATGGCCTACTGAACTGCGACGTGCCCGTGTATTCCCAGCAGTAGACTATGTGCAGGTTTTTTTAATGTCTACTTTTTAATCAGCTTTTAGTGTTTAGGAGCTTATTTTTTGAAAATTGCTTTCTAATTGATTCACGTAAGTCTCTTCTCATGTTTTATCATATAAACATGTTAAAAATATTGGATAACTTTCATGACAGTGGATTTTCTCTGCATATGCTTACAGTTTGAAACTAAAGACATTTTTCTGTTAATAGTTTCATATTTGGCTTAAATATCAAATATATTAAGTATATGTTCGTGTTAACTTTATATACTATATACATGCATATTCATTTTTTAACAGCTTAATCTTTTGGTAACAATGGTAAATTCTAGCTGTTTTTTGGGTTTTGATGTACAGTTTAAGTTTTTGGAATTGATGACAATCTGAAAAAAATGAAACTAAGTTAGACTTAAAAAGAGAAAAAGAAACTAATTGAGGCTGGTTATTAGAAGTTGAATCCAAAATTGTATTCCATGATGTGTAGATGGTTTGAAAAGTTACATAACGAGGTGTAGAAGAAGGGAGAAGAGAACTTGAAATTTCAATTACAACATATGGGGGTTCATATTTGACAGGTTTTCTGTTATAGGTTGAATTTATGATTATTACTTCTTGAACCATTTGCAACACCTAAAACAGGCACAGCGATCTCGAGGAAAGTTGATTCAAAAGGTTAGAGAGAGTTTTACTGTCGATGCATTGATTGGCAGTGCAACTGATTGGGAAAGAGTTTGCATGGGAAATCTTGTTGGCTTGCCTGTGATTGTTGTACCAACAGCATTTACCAACATATCTAATCCACCTTCTACTGACTGTCTACGAAGAACTGCTGTCACCACTGGCATTTATGCTCCTCCTTACCAAGACAGCATTGTAAGCTTAATTCTGCCCAAAAAGAAAAAAAAAAAAAAAAAGAAAAAGAAAGACAACTTGATTTTCAATTCCAACTCAACTAATACCATCTTTTTCATATGCAGGTTCTTGCATTGGCAATGGCTTACCAATCAGTCACTGATCACCATAGGCAGCGACCACCTGTTGATGATCTTGGTCTGAATGATTCCATCCCGAACCCGCCCACAGTTACCTACCCTCCAAGGCTGTTGCATCTTTAAAGAAATGTATCTGCATGCTCAGCACTTCTTACAACAGCTCCACCATTGTTTTAACGAGTAATCAGTCATATGAATGTATTAGTACCACCATTAAAGAGATGTGTGTTGCAGCATAGGACAATTCATAATGCTTTATTAGCTTAGTGTTGAAACTGATTTTGGTAGCTGATAGTGCAGAATGCTTTTATTTAATCACCTTAAATGTATGAATTTTATTATCACAACTGAATTTCAAGATTAAAATTTTCCTTTCTTGTAAGTTTGCCATGAAAAACAACAGAAAATATTGAGTCAGAGCAATGGTTTGTCCTTTAAGATTGTCTATGATATATATTTTTTTTGGGTAAATAGATTGTCTTTGATTTGGGGCATTAAAATTCTATGTTTTTCCAATGAAAATAAATTCATCACCATCTGCTCTTCTCTTTTCCTCAATAAAATATCAGTTCAACTCTTTTGAAGAAAACACTTGAATTAGTTAATGAATTTTCATATCTTTTAATCCAAAGGAACTGAAGAACTTGGTGCATCACCAAAAAACCTGAATTATTTTATTTAATTTTATGTTGTGCATGTATATGTCTGGCTAGAACCAATAATCAGTTTCATTGATCAATTCAGACCCAGAGAGATTAAAAAAAAAAAAAAAAAAGTTTTCCCCCAACAACTAATGTTGAATCAGTGTGATCAATCAGTATATATAACAAAATAAATACTATAATTATAAAATAATCCAATCCAGTCCGATCCTGTACCAAACATGGGCCAACTAGTCCAACATTCAGTCCAGAACTATACCAAACACAGTACTGCACTATTCGATCCTGTCCGATCCGAACCTATCCTGTCCGATCCCGTCCGATCCGGACCTATCCTGCGTACCAAACGCCCCCTCTGGGTCCTTGTCACCAATTTTTTTTTTTTTTTCTCTTTTGAATTAGATGTTCACCAAATTTTATGTAATTCTTGTTTATAAATTATTTATTCTATTTTATTTTTCCTTTATTTATAAATTATTTTATTACATTTTATTTTACTTGACCGTATTCATAGTTAGTTTTGTCAAATTTATTAGAAAAAAATTATATTATTGGACTAAACAGAAAGAAAAATCATAATTTCAGGGTTAAAAAGTATCGTAGTTTGATAGGGAAAATGAAAAAAATATTTATTTATTTTATTCTATTGTTTTGGGTAAATATACATATATATATTTTTTGTGGGGTGGGGTGGTTTAAATCGCATATAATAATATACATGCACGAAAAAGCTCTCAGTCGGCCTGTACAACTTATCCAACGCTCAAAAGGCAAATACTTGCATCAGTTATATAAAAAGATCCCCGCAGTCAGCAACCTATATACAGTTCTACTGAAACCAGTTTTTCTCTTCTCCAAGTTAGCTTCCATTAGAACCTTTGATGCATAAAAAATTCCTATTTATAATTCTCAATAATCTCTAAACAATTATTGGAACTGTATACTCATCAAGAGCTATATATATATATATATATATATGAGACTCCCTTAATTATCCATCTTATGCATCGCATAAATATTCTTACTTAGGTTATAATATTGTCAATTCCTCGCATAATTTTCTTGTGTTTTGATGCAAATGTAACAATAATTTGCTGATAAAAAAATTATATAATTCCATCAAATGAATAAAATAAGTAGGAATAATAAAATTTCCTTCCCATAAAAAAAAATTAATTTCTTGATTTCTATTAATACTTTATGAGTTATACAATTGTGAGTATTACATGCATTATAATGCATCATTAAATTGTATTTAAAATTTGACAACTAACATCTGAGATATGAATGAAGACATGTTTAGCCGACATAATGGTTGTTCTTGTATAATATAAAATTTAGCTATTCGTGGAAAATAAAATCTGGCTGCAATAATCTTAGAGAACATTTAATAGATATTCTCACCTTTCGGCTGATAATATAAATAACACTTAAATTATTATAATGTTTGTCAAATGTGTTAATTTTTATGTAAAAACTAACGTATTAATTTCAATACTACCAAAAACTAGTTTCAACAACCCATTCATTATGTATAGATTTACTTACAATTGTTGGTGAATAATGTATATCAGTTTTTGCCTAAACAATTGTTGAGAATGGCTACACGCACAAGGGATCCTATGGCTTCGTTTGCCTTATCATCTCCCCAGCAAAAATCCACCACTGTACCATCGACAGTGGATCATTTAAGAATTTATGCAAAGGTTGTTGTATCCCAATTTTTGTATGTGCTTTTGACGCACTTTTGAATCTTAAAATGTAACTATGTAAGTATTCATTTTTTATAAATGATTTATTTGATATATTTATATTTTTTTATCTATTTTTTTTTCTTAATGTTTGTTTTATCTGTCTGTAACACAAATTGCTTTCAAAATTGAATGAGTATTCAATTTAAAAAAACCGATGTTATATATATTATCCAATTTACAAAAACTGGTGTGATATATATATATATATATATATATATATATATTATCTATTATTATTATTATTATTTATTTCTTAATGTTATTCAATTTAGAAAAATTGTTGTGACATATATGGCTTTTTATCAGTTATTTTTTTCGTGTTGTATATGTATATATATATATATATATTTTTGCTAGAATTTTTTGTGTTGTATATGTTTTTCACATAAGTTGCTTTCAAAATAGAATGAATATCCAATTTACCAAAACTAGTGTGATATATATTTATGCGATTTATATAAATCAAGTATAAATTCAATATATATATATATATATATATTTATATGTACCCAAAAAAAAAAAAAGAAATGAAAAGAACAAGCAGTCTGATACTATCCTGTTCTAGATTTGTCATCTTCCCTAAATTTACTATTTTTAATGCATAATAGTTTACAATTTAGTGAATTAGGGAAGATGGCTAATATAGAATATAAGCATCTTTAAAACTTTTTATTTCAAATTAACTGTTTTTCATTTATTTTTCTTGTATTACTGATCTTCTGACATATAAAATTAGGATATCAAACTGCATTGTAGGTTTAGCAACCATATATCAAGCCACAATTCAAATGCTTTTGCAAATAGTAGGACAAATATTCCTCTCTAAAACTATAGCAAAATGTCGACAAGCATGCATAGAATATAATACTAACTGGCAACAAAATATCCTTAACAACAATCAAATGCAAATGCAAATTAGAAAACTATATGTATATGAGATTTCAAATGGAATACCAGACCAACTTCAAAAAATGTTTTCTGTTTCCACTTCAAAAAAACATTTTTTTGTATTTACTTTAGAAATAAAATCATCTTTATAATCACTTTTTCTTCTAAACAAACTCAACAAGCCAATTGTAAAAAGATTTGAAAAGGTAAAGGAGCAAAGCCTTTAAGTCTGGATTAGTTTAAATAATCAAATGATCCTTCTTCCTCTACATGTTTTGCCTGTTTTAGGAACAATTAGCTGATGAGACAAAATATAGAGATGAACACAACTATTAGCGTAGCCTTAAAGAAAGTTAAAATGAACTTTAAAATAGAAAAAAAAAATCCATGAAAAATACTTTGGTCGGTCATCGTCACCATATATAGACACCTAACCCTCTAGTCCATCCCTCACTATTTTAGCACTAATCGAAATTGATTAAGCATTGATGGTGTCTAAAAAAAATTTATAAGAAAAGACAAACTGTACAATAGTTAAACTAAAGTCTATCAATGTACCATCCCGTCCCGAACAACATCTGAATTTTTTTCACATTGACCGAGGTCGAGTGGGTTTAACCACCGTTGACCAAGAGGGGTCAAAATTTGACTTTTTGATCCGGATGGAATTTCTCTTTGACTGGGGTATCGTTACAAAGTATGCATCAACCCGAGTCCATAGATTAGTAGCACATTGAAAATAGAGCTACTTTTTGAAAATTATGAGCAAAACAAGTTGAGATCCAAACTGTCCAAGCGGTGCCGGAGTTGACTTTTTGTTCATGCAAAATTGAGCTTTGAATCTTGCACGGTTGTGAACTACTTGTTGATACGAGTTCATAGACTAGCATCATGCCCGAAACGGATATGTGGTTTACAAGTTATGGATCTGTAAAGTTTTTTTAATACTGTATTATTTTAATATTATTTTATATATATATATTTTTTTTTTTTTTTCCTTTTCCCCCACGTGGGAAAATGCCCCATGGGCTTCTTCTTCCTTTCTTCCTCTTCTTCCTTCTTCTCATTCTCTCTTCATTTCTCCTTCCCGTCAATCTCTCTCTCTCCTTGCTGCATCTTTTCCGGCCATCGGACGGCCACATGCGCTGGCTACCGGTGAAGCCCAGCTATCGACGAGCTCAGCTTCCAAGTTTGGTGGCCGACCGACCGGCGATGAGCCCAGATCAGCAACTGAAGCCGGCAGCGGCTCATTTTGTTTTTCCGGCGATTTCGTTATTTTCCGACCAACCCAGTCCGATTTCATACCCTATTCCCCCTATTTTGGACCTCCTGAGCTCGATTTTGAGGTCCATTCAGCTCAATTCCTTGCCATTTGGGAGACACAACAAGTTGAAGTTCGGCTGAAAGCTTTCGTCCACTTTCCGGCCACCTCTGGTCGAGTTGAGTCCAACGGAGATTGGTAACGTATTCCTCGTCCCCTTAGCTTTCCTTTGATACCTTATTTATGAATTTTGGGCACCGTTTGTGTTAAACCCCCCGAGTACCGAATATTATTTATCCAAATAAAATATTAATTTATTTGATCCTGTGTAATATTGTTGTTCTAGGAGCACGTGTGAGTCGTAGAATTGACCCTATGGAGGATCTTGGTTGGATTGCATACTCGAGGTGAGTGACCCACCTTCAAAATTATTTTCGGATGTTAAATTAATTATATTTTGGAATATTCTAATATTTGAATGTTTTTATTCTATGTTAATTATTAGATAAATTGTGAATTAAATTTTGATGCCAATATTTGAATTAATTGAAATATATGATTTTTGATAAATTATGGAAATCTAAATTTTATGAAATGTTATATTTAAAGGAATTGTGGATTTAATATTATTTGATTTATTATGGGATTTATTTATGAGAATTTTGATTGTTGTAGATTTTATGATGTTTAAATGACATATTTGATTCAAATTTTTTTTTTTGAAGGTTTGAGAAAGAAATATTGATTTAAATTATTATGTTTCAAAAATATTATGCCATTGGAAAATTTGTATATTTAAATTGATGGAATTGAGAGTTGATGGATTTAAAATTGATGGAATTTATGCGATGGATTTATGATGATGATTTATAAAGTAGTTGTGAAAAATTTACGGGTTTAATTGGATAGAATAAACGGTGGTATTTATGAGATTTTGAGGTTTGAAAATAAATATATTGATTTTATGATTTTTAGATGCACCATACACGTACTGATGTTCTGTATATATGGATATGATTAGCGCGCAGGTGGATGTGATGAGTGCGTAGGTGGGTGTGAATAGCACACAGGTGATTATGGAGTTGTCCTGTGGTTGCCATCGGATGAGGGTAGGCCACCCCTCCACGGCTGGGACACCTGTTTGCAGCGGCGCGGTGGGACGCCACGCTACCTTATACCGATTTCTCTCTTTAACCTCCTGTCTGGCGATGCTTGGGATGCTGGGTACCATTGGCGTCACTGGTATATAGTGGGTGCATCAAATGGTTTTCACGACGTGATTTTAATCATACAATATTACCACAAATTTAGTGCACTTCAAAATATTACCACGACGTGATTTTAATCATACAGCCCTTAGGGGAGGTTCTGCAGGATTTTCTATTGGAAGGTCCGGTAGGATTTCCTTGAAATCAGGACTTGTCTAGGGTTCCGGTGAGAGATCTTGGACGGATCCTGACAATCAAACATATTGGTTACTAATATTGTTGTATTACGGGATAACCAATCAATATTCTTTAAACTGCATTTAACAATTTCTTTTATAATATTTAGTAGGAGCTCCCAGTTCTCCTTCTTTCACCTAGATAGAAATGGTTTTCCTTTCCATCAGCATTATCTATTCAATGAGATAGGTCCACCAGCAAGTAATGCTTGTTTATGTTTATCTCATTCAGATTTTAAATTACAGCTTAAATTCTTAGACAAAAAGTAACTCACTACTCTACTTTTTGCACAAATTAAAACTAATGCACAACGTCTAGCTATGACCATGTTTTAGGAAGATTAAATGTGTGATGCAATGAAAATCAAAAATATAAATTTACGATAAGAAGCAATACAACAAACAACCACTATGTCCATTAAAAATGACACCTCTAGTTATTAGAATATTATGACCATGGGAAGACAATGACTAATTGAAAACAAAAATGTAAAATTCATTTTAAAGAAATAAATAATAAAAGTTGAAAGGTTACTTTTTTCATACATAACACGACTTACGTATGTTTGGTGATCTACCTTAAAGTAGCACATAAAACAATTTTAATATTGTTTCATTTTGGCAAATTTACATATTTCTTCAATTGCATAACTTAATATAGAGCCACCTTTAATAGCATTTAAACAGCACAAACAAATCTATGGTGTGGGGGTTGGATCACACCTACACTGCACAATTGAAAATTTTTTTCTTTTGTTTTTGTTTTCTTAAAATATTGCTTCTTCTTTATTTTGGGTTTGAAATAGCGTAGCTGCTATTTACACCTAAGGCGGTCCAATGCCCTTTTTGATGAAGGCCTTTGATAACATTACCGATACCAAAGGACTTTTAATTGGTATGAGGAGGGAAACGCCTGACATCTTTGTTGAGCTCAATTTGTGCGGCATTCAAATTAATATCTATGAGCATTGATGTTCATGTAAGTTTTAATAACAATTATGTGTTTGATAGTTTGTATGAATTGTGTTGATGTGTTGTTTAATTGACTTTTATATGCTTGACAATTTGATTGTTTAAGTTGATGTGCAGTTCTATTTGGTTATATTGTTGTTGTAAAAAAATTAGAGAATACAAAACCAATTCATTCCATTTATTTAGTGTATCCTATCCACAATTTTCAACGTAAATACAAGTTTTGAGTTGTTGAATCTTCCCATATATTATAATCCTTAAAAATGTAGTTGGTCAATGCATAATTTTTTGTTGAACACAATTCATTACCTTTTCTTTTTCTCCTTTAACAACTCTAATTTTTAACAGTGTAACTAATGTCATACTTAATTGTTGATTATTGTAGGAAAAGAAACAGAATTTAATCTATAGTAAAATTAGATTTTATGAAAAATAATACCTCAAATCATATGGTACAATATTGACACATAAAGAACATAGATTTCTTAGCATAGTTCAACCTTTGCATCTGCAATGGCATTGACATTTGGAAACATTTGGAAACATATCATTGTTAAATTTTAGCATTGACCTCTTTTGGTGTCTCCAATGGGGGCATTGTCATTTGTGTGTGTGTGTGTGTGTGTGTGTGTGTGTGTGTGTTTTTTTTTTTTTTTGGGGACATTGTATCCTACATCAATGTATTTGGTATTCATTATCATTTGATATTTAAATTATTATCATTTTGCTTTTAATTGATAAAAGTGGATCTAATTACCATTTAACAATAATTATAATTTGATAATGATATTTTTTTTCACATATCAATGAAAGATTAAATAAAATTTGATATTAACATTAACATTTACCATTAGAGTTCATGTCAATTTCAATTTTTTTTAAATAGTAATTTTAAAATGCAGAAAAACCAAAACCAATAAAACATATGTTGTTTGGGCTACGATATTTGTGCCAAATAATACCCCAAATCAAATGGGTCAATATCGACATATAATTTTGGATATCTAAACTTTATATTTATTGGTCGTGTACTTTTCATCAAAAAATATATATATAAATATGTATATATATATATATATATATATGTATAATTGGTCGTATCCATACTTCCCTGCCTAAATATCTAATATAGTATTTTTATTTTTATTTTTAAGAAAAAATGGAATGGTAATGAATAATGATTGAATGCAGGGCCCATTACAACTTTTTAGTTTAAGAAAACGTGTGGGATAGGCCAAGCCTAATAAGGGGTTATTTATATCAAGCCCATCATGGTCCGGGGCTGTACGCAACCGCGATTAATCGGAAACTCTAAAGCACATTATGTATAATATATACCAGCCATCAAATTTGAAGGCGACCAATTTGACTCTCAGACGGCACAGCCAAATGCGCAACGGAGAAGTTTTTTTCTTGCACTGTATTGTTTTCAAATATTTTGGACAAATAATGCATGATGTCGAATTTTTTAAACGAATGAATAACTCTTTTTTTAATTAGTCGTTCTTAGCTACTTTGCAAAAATATATATACAAAGTATAAAAAGGGTAGTTAATGAGATTATATTAACAAGCAAAATTTAGAATTTTGGTAGATCATAATTATAATGATTAGAAAGTAAACATAATTGATTATAAACAGAAATTCGTTTGTAGTTGTATAGTACGGCTTTCAAATGGTATTAGCTAATGTGTATAATAATGTGGCTTTTGATTATGATCCTTACATATGGAGGATAGGATGGAGAAGTGAATTGCGTGCAGGTAAAGGTAGAGCCGTAGAGGAAATTATGATGGTTCACACTCTTTTTGTGTTTTCAGGTTTTTAACAATATTATATAACATGTATATATGACATCCAATTCATCTATATATTATATATTATATATTTTATTACAAAATATATATATTATACTTGTGTAAGTATATAAATATACCTGTGTTTCGAACAAGCAATTACAATACCAGTTACTAACTATTAGGGTTTTGTCCATAGAAGAAGAATTAGATGGGTTTTGCCATGGTGGTGTTGTTTTTGTTCTATTACCTCTTACAACAATATTGTTGGGTTGCAGGTGCTGAAAACGCTGACATTAACTTTTATCAGAATTATGATGTTACATGGGGATTTGATCATGTTTTGGCTTTAAACCGAGGGAGGCAAATTCAGCTATCTATGGATTTGTCCTCTGGTTAGTATATATAATCTCTAGATACCTTCTCATATATAATATTCGATATTATACTGCTCAAGTACTATTTTCTCATGCATTTGTTATGGAGTGATCATGGCCCTTTTTTTTATAAGCTCAAAAAGCAATAAAAGGAGTTTTTTCTCATGCAGATTTATTATTTTTTCGTTTTGTATATATGATTTATACGGCCAACCTAACTAATTATATATGACTAGTCTTCGGATAAGAGATGCTAACATGCACGCTCTCTCTCTCTCTCTCTCTGTTTCCATTTAGTGATCATAATATATAGTAAATTAATAAATCTTATTCACACTATATATATACATAAAAGAAAAAATAAATTAATTTGAAGCAACAAGTTAAAATTTCTCCTACGAAAACAAAGTGCGTATTAATTATAAGCACCCTTTTTTAAGAAATTAATGACTTTTTATTTATTTATTCACGTACTTTAACGCAGGAGCTGGGTTTGAATCCAAGCAAAGCTATGGTTCTGGATTCTTTCATATGAAAATCAAGTTGCCAGACAGGAATACGGCAGGCGTTGTCACAGCTTTCTATGTGAATATATTCTTTCATCATCATTTGTTATAATTATTTTTTTATTTTGCTTATACGGTTAATACATGTATATATATATATATATATGTATGTATGTATGACACAAATGAAATTAGGAAATTGTCAATATTAATTCAAAATATTTTCCTGTGCAGCTAACTTCGAAAGGTAATAATCATGACGAATTGGATTTTGAATTTTTGGGTAACGTAGAAGGAAAGCCATATACACTGCAAACGAATGTGTTTGTAAACGGTCAAGGAAATAGAGAGCAAAGAATTACCCTCTGGTTTGACCCAACCGCAGATTATCATCTTTACGGAATTCTTTGGAACGAACACCAAATTGTGTAAGCATATATCATCATCATCAACCATAAGCTTTTTTATATATATAAATATATGTATATATATATATATATGTTCCATTTATATAATTTTGGTGTTGTTGATAAATTTAATTATCAGATTCCGAGTGGACGATGTTCCGATTAGAGTGTTCAAGAATAACAGGAACATAGGAGTTGATTACCCATCACAGCCAATGAAAATAGAAGGAAGCCTATGGGATGGAGAGAGCTGGGCAACTGATGGAGGCAAAACAAAGACTGACTGGAGCTATGCACCATTCAAAGCTCAGTTCCAAGGATTTTCCATCAATGGCTGCCCTATTACTAACGACAAGTCGCTTATACCACAACAATGTTACTCTTCCTCGTATTGGTGGAACGGACAGAGGTACTGGAATTTGGACCATCACCAGCAGAGAAAATATGAGAATGTTAGGAAAACTTACATGCACTATGATTATTGTACTGATAGGTCTCGCTACCCTATACCTCCCCCGGAGTGCCTTCACCCTTAGGCACCTATGAAAATGAACTGCCCCTCAAGCGGGACACTCCAAAAGCTCCAACAATAAACATTGTAATATCAGTGATTTCTCACAAATTTGTGATGAATTTGTTATCTTTTATTTTAGTTTAGCACAAAAATGAAAGCTACAAATTAGTGATAATAGCTTTTTCTTTGATTTTTTTTTTTTTTTGTTTATTAGCACATATTATTAATTATTACATTTACCATAAGAATATATTTTATTTATTACAAATAAAACAATGTAAATTTTTGTTCCCAAAGAAGAGCTAGATGAAGAAATAATTCCTTCTATGCGGTCATACTTGATAACAAAAAAAACATAAAAGTTATTTGTATGTTAGGAACATAAATATATAAATATGAAATAAAATTAAATAATCAATTGTAAATATAATTATAGATCATCCAAAGCAGTTTTAAAAAAACTATATTAAGAAACTGATAAAAGAACCGTCCAGTAAACCGAGTCTGAATCCCAGCCTGAAGCCCAAGGCCCAGAGTCCAAACCCAAACTCCAAAAGCCCAAATCCCGAGGCCACTCTATAGCTGTGCGACACACTGAGTCTTTGCTAGTTCTCTGACCAATTTGGAGCACTGCTCTAATGGCGGATTGAGTGCCTAATCTCGTAGCACGGACACGGTCGCAGTACTCCCAATCGTACCCATCTCATCCAAATGGCTGTACTACCTTTCAGACGGGTTTTTGTATTTTTTTTCATACTCTGTTTCTCATTGTTCTATGCCAGTGTCGCCCTCGGATCGGGCATTGACGATGAAGAATTCTCGGAAGAGTTGCTGCTGAGACCCTTGCCAGATCGCAAGGTTCTATCCCACTTCCAGTTCCGGAGCAGAGCTCCTCCCAACAGCTCTAATGGCCGCCACCACCATCTTTTCCCCAAAGCGATCTCCCAGCTGGTACATGCTTGCCCTCTCTTTTTGCACCTTCTTTCCATACAGTCAGTAACATCTTTGATCTTGTAGATTCCTTTTTTTGTTTATTTGTAAATATTGGAAAAGTTGTCTAATCTAGTTAGTTAAGAGGGTGCGTAGTTTGTATTTCTGTTGGTTAAATTATTCAGTCAGCATTAGATTTGGTTTGTCATCTTGGCCTGTTGTGTTTATCTTATGGATTGGATTGTTTTCAGTTTTAGCGGTGAAATTGAAATTAGGGTTTAAAGTTTTTGCTTAGGTGACCTAAACTTCGGACAGAGACCATTTATCATAGTTTCTGTCTCAGTTCTTTGCATCTCTGTGCGTGTGTTTTTTCCCGATTAGGCAAGTCGGAATTTTTTTTTTTAAGGAACAACTTAATGTATCTTTATGGAATCAACCAGCTAATAAGTGGTAATTAATCATTTATCTGTTGTGATATGATTAGTGAAATACTAATCATTTGGTATATAATTATAAATCTATATGGGAACATTCTATGTCACATTCAAATCACATACACAACTGCCCTTTTGCCATGTCCCGTTAATTCTCACATCCCTGTTTTTCGGGGGGTTCTGTTATTATTTTTACTTGTTTTTTTCGCTTATCAGAATTTCTTTTTTATCCTCGTTGTAAAACCAACTTAACAAAATACTAATAACATGTAGGATAGTGTTGCTTCGACAGGTTCAGAAATTTCGATTAAAAGAAATGGAATTATCTTTCACACAAGGTCGCTGGAACTATGACCTATGGGGTGGGTTTGACCCCATATCAAGCAACAATGCCAAGCCTCCTGGAGTTGAGTTGTGGGCTGTCTTTGATGTCCCTCAACATCATGTTGATTCTTCATGGAAAAATTTAACCCATGCTCTTTCAGGCCTTTTCTGTGCTTCAATCAACTTCCTGGAGTCTTCTACCACTTATTCTGCTCCTGACTGGGGTTTTCGCCCTGCTTCAGGCCGTTTGAGATACGGTACATTGCCCCGGGAGGCTGTTTGCACTGAGAACTTAACTCCCTGGCTGAAGTTGCTTCCTTGTCGAGATAAAGCTGGGGTTGCTGCATTAATGGATAGACCGTCTATCTACAAAGGATTTTATCATTCCCAACGATTACATTTGACATCAACTGAATTTGACTCAGACGATGTAGATTCAGGCATTGTATTAGAACAAACACTTACAGTTGTTCTACAAACTAATGGTAAGAAAGCTGTTTTGACTTCTCAGGAAACAAAATTACAACCAAGCTGGTCCTTGACTACAATGTTTGGGAGGAAAATCAATGGGAGATGTGTTCTTGCGAAGTCTAGTAATGTGTACCTTCAGCTTGATAGGGGGCTAGTTGCTGTATTGAATAATTTGCAGAAAGAAAATGAGATATCTGCTCCTGGTAATTTAGCTTATGAAGCTTCAAGGAGTAACCATGGGTTTGAATTGTCTGTTAAGCCTGATAGGGTATTAGAAGAAGCTGAATCACAAGGGAAAAACCCATCAGTTCTTTATGAATTTGCTGTGGGAAAGTACAGTAACTCTGAGTCATTTGATTTAGGCCTAACATGGAAGCTTCCTGTAGTTTGGTCATGTCAACAAGCACCTTTAAGTGCTAGTAGATTCTTGATGGGAAGTGGGAATGAAAGGGGTGCTATTGCAATATCTTGGAAATCCTCACAATTGAGTCAGCAGTTATTGCATCCTGATGTGATTGAAGAGAACTGCAAATTGCAAGTTAATGTTTTCCAAGTTGTGCCTTGGTATATTAAGGTGTATTATCATACGCTACAAGTATTTGTTGATGAAAGACTAGAAGCAGTTTCAGATATTGTTGAAAAGATTCGTGTTTCACCTTCTGAAGACAAGGTGTCACCTGGGGTGATGGAAATGATCCTTAAATTTCCTTGTGGCATGAAATCAGCTGCTATTACTTTAGAATTTGATAAGGTACACCCTTGGCCTTTAAAAAGAATTGATATAGCTTTGATTGCTTGTGGCTGAATCTTGAATCTGGTTATCATGTAAATCATGGAATTTTGGTAGCATATGAAGATGTCAGATAGAGACATATAGTAAGACGAACTTTGATTCCCAAAAAAAAAAAAAAAAAAAAAAAATTGCTCATTGTAGAAAAGTTGTTTTCCTTGCATATGCTACTGAAAATTGTTATACGTATTTTGTTGATTATGACTGTTGAAATGATAATACATCTACGTAATTCATACCAAGATTCTGAATGCTACCAAGTGGGTGCATCCTTGTACCTTTGATGGCATAAGAATATTATCTCTGATAAGAATCTAGCTTTCCTAGTTAAGAGTGGTTGTTTCTTTATAAATAGGGCTCTCAAGAACCCTAAGAAGCTTACTATTAGTGATATTGAATGATATAGTGTTTAGTTTCATTTTTCATTTTAATATTTCCTGGTTTTGTCTTTTACTTTGTGGTTTTACATTGGGTCCTGCATCACTGAATTATGTTATATTTTCAAGAGTGCCTGTTGTATGTCTTTGTAATGTTGATAATGTGATTGATGCTGAGAAGAGCTATCACATTTTCCCTCTTGGAATGTGATCTAGAATATGATTTTGCTGTAGTTTCTTCTTTATATGTTGCATATTTCCTTACTCGGTGAAATTATTTTGTCTTTTTAGGGATTTTTGCATATTGATGAATATCCTCCAGATGCTAATCAAGGGTTTGACATTCCATCAGCTTTAATAAGCTATCCCAACTTTCATGCTAGCATACAATTTGTTGAAGATAAATCTTTGGACAAGTCACCCATTTTGGCCAAATTTCAGGTATCATAAACTCTTTCTATAATTGGTTATAGAAGTGTCCAATCTGTTGATGGTTTTCATTTATTTACTTTGCTGTTGGGGTTTGTGATGCAGGAAAAGAGTTCTGTTCGGTCTTACACGGAAGTATTACTGGTACCATTGACAACACCTGATTTTAGCATGCCTTATAATGTCATCACCATTACGTGCACAGTATTTGCGTTGTATTTTGGATCTCTACTCAATGTACTACGAAGGCGTGTTGGTGAGGAGGAAAGATTACTCAAGAGTAAAGGTAACTCTCTTTCTTTTAAGTAGAAAATTATAGATTCACAGTAAGAATACATGTTTCCGTGGAATAACAAGAAAGCAGCGATCTCATGGTTTAAGATCATTGCACCAATAATGTAAATAATCATCAGGGTTGGTGTATACCACATAATTTAGGTTTGTTACGCTGGATTCTTATTAGCTTTCACAACTGCCCAAACTTTTCTAGTTTTATTGGTGTGTGAACTTTCATTATTTTATTCAAAAATGTTCTTGTTGTCCAAGATCAAGTTTTGACTATATGTGAACAATAAAAGTACATAAGGACATTTTGTTTTCTAAGCATTGATGAAGTGGTTTAGTTTTCAGAGCAAGTCTATATTCTTACACATAATCATCAATTTGTGTTGTGTGTGTGTGTGTGCTCCTTTTTTCATAAGCATCAACAGTTATGTTATGCTAAATATCTAACCATCTCCATTTTTCATTTTGGGTAGCCAAGAAGCTTTGTTAGATCTAAAATAATAATAATAATAATAATAATAATAAAAGCAACAATTAGCTCGTCCTGTGTTATTTCTGTATTTCACTTGCTTACAGTTCCCATCTCCTGATGTTTGCTTGCAGCTGCCAAGAAAACCGGTCAGCTTCCACAACTCCTATTGAAGTTATCTGCCAAGCTTAGGGGAAGATCATTGGAAACACCTCAATCATCCTCAACTTCATCGTCCTTTGTCAGTTCAAAACTAATACTTAAAGTTATACTAGTGGCTGGGCTTGCTGTTGCGTGGCAATTTTATTTTGCATCTTAACACTAGTTAGACAAGAGCATGTGTTTTTGTGTACAATATGTTCCTGTTAGGTGCCTTACTGTACAATATAGCTCTCCAGGTTCAAGTCTAGAGCCCTAATTTTATGGTAGGGCGTACTAAAAAGTTAAAATCATCCTGAAAGAACTTATTATGTTTTTGTCAATTTAGACCATCTCATTTTACAGCAATCAATTCTAGAACTGTAGTGAAGGAAATGGGATTGTAGGTGAAATATTCAGCTTTGAGTTTAAATTTGATGGTGTAAATGGTTGAGTTTTGAGGATACAAGTTATAATACGTTAACTAACTATATTAGTACCATAACCAACAATACCTTTCAAGACTAATGTGGTTGTCAAACTTGCCATAACATATGTATACCTTACTGTTTTATTGAAATCTACATGTAGGCTTCGAACTTAGTTTTACAGACTTTGCAAATACCGTCTTATTTTGCTAAGAGGGCAAGTAATTTGTGATGCAACGACAGTTTATTCAAATTTTTTTAAGTTCTACATAAGCGAAAGAAAAAGGGGAGAGAATAGTAATTCAAGATTGGAGAGAATAGTAATTCAAGATTTGTTCTTTTCATTTGAATAGAATAAAAGTTTCATACAAGATGAATTTCTCCTTTGCATTTATGAAATTTCCAACATTCTTTCATATAGTTTAAATAATAATAATAATAATAAAAAAGAAAATGGGTAGACTAACCATGTTGCTTGATTGGATTTTGAACATGGAAATGATTAAAGAACAGAATGCTTGCGGCAGTTTCAATTTGTGTAAGTATCCAATTTATGGGCCCTGTTGGGTGGTCCTTTTGAGTCATACCAAAACTAAATGAAGTGACAAAAGGATAAGTTTAGAATGATGTGCGGCAGAGAGATTTGGTTAAACTAATACTTGGAACCAAATTGTAGTTTTGATGCGTATCCCTTCTTTAAACCATTTTCCAGAGCATCAAAGATGCAGAGACTATAACAAAAAGCTAAAAACAACAACAAAGGAGATATATCGCATCTTTTGTAATTTAAACAATCCTCCCTAAAATAACCATCCAATATGAGATTAATTACCCAGATGCACCCTTTCCAAGAGGAATCCCTCGGTGCAAGTATTTTCATCATTGATCAGTAGCAGGTTGTCCATTAAGATCCATTACATCCTTAACCTTCCTTACAAACTGTCCCCTGACTCGCGGCCTTCTTTCAGCTAGTCGTTTTCGGTTAACATACCTAATCTTTTTAACAAAACAGCGTTCCTTTCTTTTTTGTCTAAATTTTATCAGGGCAGCCTCTCTTCTATCAATTCTATTTAGTTTTACTTCACCTGAAGAACTTCCGAAAGATGGCCATGAATGAGCAGTAGGCATTTGACCAGGTTGTAGGCATATACTGAACGGATAATAGGGAAATGAAGCTCCCATCCCAGATAAACGAGGAGGGCATTGTGGAAGATGATTATGTTGTGGATGATTATATTGTGGAATCATAGACGTAGTAGCATGATTTTGAATGTCATGAAGATTCTTTTGATACACTTGCACTGATGATGAGGACATCATTACTTGATTCATAAACCCTGACACACAATATGGATAAGCAGGTAAGCCAGAAACATTATGTTGAGATTCATTTCTTGGATGCATAAGCACCTGAGAGAAGTTTTCTTCCTTGGAATCGTTTTCATGTTGAAGAAACTCCGTCCCTGCAGAAGGTGGAGTACAGGACCTTTCCATTGAAAGAGAATCTGGGAAGCTAGTTGTACTGCTTGGCAAGTCATCTCCAGGCGAAGTGCTTTCCCGTGCTGCCTCTCCATTTTGGTGCTGTACTTGGAGATCATCAACCCCTTGGTTACCACATGCCTGATGTTTCCCATCAACCCTCACATGTTCAGCAGTATTCACTTCAAAACGGGAAACTGCTTGAGAGTTGTTTTGCATGGTACTTAATTTGACATAGGTAAAGAAGGCAGAAGATTCTCCAATTTTCAGCTCGCTCTTTTTTGGACCAATTGAAAATTGCCCTGCAAAATATTATAAGAAAAAGTAATATATAGAAAAGCATTACGATGCTCTAAAGATGCCCCAAAATGGCAAAGAAGCAGCAGAACAATAATGGAAGTTGCTCACCAGTTCTGCGATCAGTTATTCCAGGAACGTCAGGTGGGTATTCCACTGAATTGGTGAGAGGAGGCTCAGTAACGGTAGCAGCAGCAGACTGGAAAGAAGTCATATAATAAACAGATGTGAACAATTAATGAATATTGTTCAATTTCTCATATTTTATATCCAATTTTCAATTATACAGTAATCCATGATTTTATATTTAAAAATATTAGAAAAGAAAACAGCTATATCATTTATGCTATAAAATATGTTTATTGTTATATATGCTTATAAAATTACAAAGTTGGAGCAGTGCTGGTTTGAGTCTTGACATCCAGTAAATAAATGTCTAATGAATCAATGACTGATATATGCATAGGCTATAAAGCGTCCCTTCATTTTTAAATTGTTTACATGAATACATAGAAAATTGGACATCAAATCTATATATATATATATATATATATTAATATTTTTAGATTGCACAAGCTTGTTCTTGTATATTATGACTTGAAACTCCAATCTTTATATTTCACTCACCTCATCTTCCTGGTGAACAGAGATTGCCATCTCTAGGTTGGTGCTTCTGTGAGACCTGTCATCTGTGTCATCTGAAAACATAGTGGTACTATTGGTATTTGCATCACTAGGCTCCGGTGCCATCAGATCAAGGTCATAGTTCAAGATGTTTTTGTCTGCTAGTCCAATCTGCCAAACATACAGCAAAAAAAACTCAACAAGACGTAGTTGGTCACTCTAAAATTTTTCAACTGTAACAGAGAATGTTTATGATTGAGGAATTTAGCCCTTAAAAATTATCTTGCATCATCAAAACGCCAGAGATGGTCCTTGGAATTAGCAGGCAACCATTTTCAGCTTCTCTCATTAACCAAGCCAAATAGAAGTTATTCGATTGAACTTAAAATTAGTTAAAACAACATCAATTTCCAACTTATATTTGGGATATGGGGGGAAACACCAAAAGGGTAATAAAAATAAAAAATAAAAATAAAAAGAGAATACAGGTAAAAAACAAACATTGCCAGATTTTTGCAAACAAACCAGGCGCCTTCTTCTCCACATGTGCGTCCACAAGTTCAAAAGTTCATTAACTCGCAGAGGCTTTACAAGATAGTCTGCTGCACCAAGCCTCAGGCACTTAACAACAACAGAGACCTCATCCTGAGCTGACATCACTAATCAAAACCCAAAAATTTTTTTAAAAAAAATTAATAATAATAAATAAAAAAGTATAAATTCTGAGGAAACAATAACACAAGCATATTATAAGCAGATGGAAAAAGAAGAAGACACAGGGCTTTACTGATGACAGGAATGCGACGCAAGTCTTTATCCCGAGTGATGTACTTCAACATTTTCATTCCTTTTGTAACTGGAAGGTCAACTTCAGCAAGTATGATATCTATATCTTGTCCCTCTGCATTCAACGCATCTATCACCTCTCTAGCAGTCCTCACAGAAACCACTGTCAAAATTGAAAAAAACACACAAAAACAAAAACACCCTATGAGAAAAACAAAAACACCCTTATGAAAACAGAGGAAATTAAAGATGACCACTCTTGAGAAAAAAAAAAAATTGAAATTAAAAATAAAAAAATAAAAAATTTCTTGTATACCCTGATAAGAGCAACTCAAAAGAAGCGTGAAAACCTCTCTTGAACTTTCGGAATCATTATCACACAGCAAAATCCTCACTTTGCTCCTGTCTATGAATCCATCAATACCACCACCGCGGCTACGGCCGCAACCACCACCACTTTCGCATTCTTTGTTCAAATTCAGCTCCATTGATCATGAACCAAGCATTAATCCTCCAAACACACACCCACTCACTCACTAAAAAGCTCGAAATTTTCCATCCATCAGGAAATTCCTAGCTCCATACCTGCTCAATCGAAGCAAGAAAACAAATTCAAACTCTACTAGAGAGTAACTTCCATGGAAAAACTCCATAGCCTATGACCAGCATTCGTCCGTACTGAATACCCTCCCACACACATACACACTTCCCAGCCAGGTGAGGTGAGAGACTGACCAAGGGCAGTTGAGCAAATATATACTGTGTTTCTATCTTTATGCGCACGTTATTCGCATACAGAATCGGCGAAAAGCCAGATTCACATTGATCTCAGATTCATTCTGTTAGGTGATCTGGGCGGTCCAGATTAAAAAGACCCACTGGGACCCAACAACAAAACACTTAACAAAACGCCCACATTTAATCAACAGAAGAAAGGAAGGCGCACGTTAGAAAGAGCGCGAATCGGTCCCAGCCGCGTTTTAGGCAGCGATATTTTTATATATAAACGATACAGTGGTGAAGGCTAAGGCAGTGAGGGTGGCGTATTATAGCAAAAAGTTGGAGGACGTGGCAGGTTGAGAAACAGAAAAAGTGAAAAAGTGCATAGGAAAAAGGGCATGTGTTAGTTGTGTAAGAGGCAAATAGGAGGCCACGTCGATATAGCTATAAATGGTACAGACACCAAACGTGCCGACGTGGTATACTAATGCCCATCTGCTAAATCCTTTGATGCTATAGATTAGGCACATCTCTTGGAAAAGTGAACAAAGTGACCTACTATTTTGTTTCCCATGTGTAACCTCCCCAAAAAATTTATATTAATAATTAAAGAAAAAAGAGAGATATTTAGTAGTCTCTAAAAGACAAGCTGATGGTTGGGCTTTTTTTTTTCTTTGGCACAAAATGAATTAATTCTAATTAAAAACAAAATTGTTACATAATGTATCTTTATTGTCTTGCTATTCGATACAACACTTTCCCGTCAACTTAGATTTTTTTTTTAATATATATATTATAAATTTTTAATGAGATTTGATGTTATTATTATTTTTTTTTTATAACAAGATTTGATGTTACTTAAACGCAACTGTATCGAATCGCGAGCATATATTCAATTAATTCTTTCATTTTCCATCCCTATCCTACGTTTTCCAAACAACCAAACGGAGAAAAAATAAATAAATAAATAAATAAAGCTGAGAAGAATGAAGCATAATGGAATCCAAACAGAAAACTTGGTGCAGAAAATGAAAGAGAAATCAACTGAATTCTGTTATATGTCACTGACTGCCAATAAAGCATCGTGCACAAAACAGAAGCAACTAGAATTGTGTATCACCGGCTTCTTAGTTCACCATACTCAAACGGCATTCATAGAAATTGACATTTCATGGATTTCGAAAAATCAGCCATTCATTCTGCAAAAATCATTCCACAATGTTTTCGAATAAAACACAAATTGTGTGAATTTAATACATAATAACGTTATTGAGTTTGAATGTGATTTCAATTTCAGAAATAATTGTTTATAATTGTTTTCTAATTCTAAAAGATTAATACTATTCTAGTGGGCAATGGAGTGCCAAAAGAGGAGGTAGAAATGGGTTATATGGTTGGGGGAGCGTATTGAATGTAGATGACGTGTTTATTGGGGAGACAAAAGAGAGAAAAAGTGCAAATTGTACGAGATTTGATATTGATAGAGAAAAGGCCACGTAGATATTAATATGAAGGAAATAAAACGTGATTGAAAGAAGGATTTGTCTTTAAAAATGAAAAAAAAAAAAAATTAAAGCGAAAAATTGAAGTTTATTTAGCTAAAAAAAGATGAGACATCTACCGGTAATGCCTACTCCACAATTTTTTTTATTTTTTTTTTTACCCTGTAGATTAGGCAGGTTTCTATACTTGCAAAACTGAAAAAAAAAAAAAAAAAAAAAAGGTGGCCAACCATATGTTTCCCACGTGTCATTTCCCCAACTTATCTTACAATCACATGCCATGTGACCATATTCCCACGTGATCAAACTGTTCTTTCACGGCAACGAAATATTACCGTGGAAATTTTTGAAAATCTTTCTATCTCTAGTTTTCTCACTCTGTCCATTTGTGGTTAGCTGGATATAATATCATTTTATTTTGAAAAGTAATTATCTTTTAGAATAATATAAGAGGTATTAAAAAATTTATTAAATAATAATGTTTCATTAATTTATATTTAATCATATTTGTCTCAAATGACATTATATCACTATATATATAAATTACAATTTTATCATCCACATCTATTCAATAATTTTTGGTATTTCTTTTTATTTTTTAATTTTACTATAAATATCAAATTGTACCTTTCCAACTTTGTCTTCACAGTAAAATTTTTCTAATTCTAAATATTAATTTTATCAAAAATAATAATACTTATGAGTTTGCTTACTGATGATGCTTCTCTAGACAAGGAAAGCCACCGGATAAAGAGCTGGATGGATGGTTATTGATGTTTGACAGAATAGGAGAAAAAATAAAATAAAAATATTAACTAAAATTTAAAAAAAAAAATCAGAAAAAAGAATTACTACTACTATAAACAAAATATAAATTAAACTAATAAAATATGTTTGATGAAAACTTGAGAAATAAAATTTAACAAACTTATTTTGTTTACTTTTTGCTTCCATTCTAAAGATGATATGATAACTATGTAATATTTCTTTTATTCAGCCATGACCAGAATCCAGGCAGTACCATAAACAAAATTGTCTTCCTTCATGTACCTGATCTGTCTTGTGTAGGACTAACAAAATAATAAGGAGACTTTAGTATGATATTATGAAAAGGTTTATCAGCGCTATATTATAGAATGCCATTGGTAATTAATTAAACTGAGAATGTGCTCAATACATAAAATCTTTACAAAATAAAAAAATAAATAAATAAAAAAAGAAGCTTTATCTTATACACCTAATAATTTCTTAATGTGGTAAATAATGGAACCTTATTTTATTTTATTTATTTATTTTTGCTAGTGTGGCTGTTGCCCCCAGACACCCTAACCCACCCCATAGACTCGAACCAGGCATTCGCAGGCCAAGGTTGTAGAGCTCTGCCACTGGAGCTCCACTGCGAGTTTATGGAACCTTATTTTATTGATTCACAAATTAATACAAATTAGATACGGTGAAATTCAGTACAAACTAACAAAATAACATTAAGTGTCATATGGAAAATAGAAATATTTTACAGTTTTAAATACATATATTGGAAACAGCATTCTTGATTTCTATTTATAAAGACTCCAATCCATTGAGAAATATTCAAAACGTGATACGTGCTTTTGGAGTATCCATAAAGAATATCTTGCTCTAGTTGCGTGTGGTAGTTAATTTCAACATGCCCTCCTACACGACAAAATAACTATAAGTTGGCGCCACGTCTTGGGAGCATTACTATTCTACAAACAAGATTCTAAAGCATCAACTATTTCAGATTAATTCCAAAACAATGGACCTGCGAGGCTCAAAATTGAGGTTGAAAAACACCCCGAAATGGCATAAGCATGATTAATTAAGAGTATGGATCTCTTGGTCGTCGTTACTTTCATTATTGGCCTGTAAATGACAGAAAACCTTTTTGTGTTTTAAAGTGGTTCTTATGATTATGTTAAAATAAATAAATAAAATAAAGATACCTTGAAAGCAATAAGCGAATGGACTATTCCAGAAACTTCTTATATAATTCGGTCGAAAAGTGAGTGGATTGGAAATATATCTAACTTTTGTGTATTTATAGGGTATGTCTTATTCATTATGTTCATGGTGCATGCTTCGATTTGGAAACCCTTTTTTATTATTGTTATTTTTTTCCTTGGTTATTATATAATATTTAAAAAAAAAAAAGGATCCAAATTGTGGGTTTTGGCAACTCTTGGTCCAATCACTTAATGAATGCGAGATGGCACAAAATTTTATACAGTCACATTTTCCTAGACACTTATAAAATTGCGCTTTCTTGCTGATGCTTTTGCTTGTATAATCTGAGAGTTTGCTTGTAGAGAAACAAATATCTTCAAAATTTTGTAACATAATTCTTAGAACAAAGCCCTGCATATGAATTTCTATTTCGATCATTCTCTGTTTCTTAATCTTTCTTTCATATATCTCCCGTCATTAGCAACCTTGTCATGTAAAAAGTTTTGCATATACTTTTCGGAATCGAAATGATTCTACAATTTGAACGATGTAGTAAATGGCAAAGAAATATAGACAATTTTATTTTTACTTTGGGCGTGAGACAGTGTCAAGTTAATAAATGGAAATTTCAGATACAAGAATTGATTTCTTCATATAAAGGAAGGGAAAACAAAATCCCATAGATTTTTTTTCTTGTTTTTTTTTTTTTTTTTGGCCAATATTCATTTTTTTGCACTATGGGATCTTTTTTTCCCTGTTCATAAATTACAATACTTCAATTAACCGAAATTACAATAAGATCCTTTCTTTTTCTTTTTTCTTTTTTGCCCTTTTTGCCTTTTAAAGACTTTTTTAAGTCAAAAGGATTTCCATGATAGGACAATTGCTTGCACATTTTTCGTGTTTATGATGTTACTGCAAATACAAAGAAAACCAAACTTTCTGCAAATAAAAATTCAGGTATCTTGCTGATAAATGTTCGGCTCAATTCTCTGAGTACTAGCAGTCTGAAGAAGCTTGTTATCTGTGTCTTCGAAGATGATTATGTTGCTCATATTAGCTTCATTTGTTACCAGATGACCAAGTCCATAATTTAAAATGTTGTTCTGTGGCAATCCACGAGAATGTAGCATAAAATGAGTATCAACTATATTGCTTATTGGTTTGGCACAACATTTTTAAATTCAATTCGCATGAGACCAGGCATTGTATCTGTATGATTGAGAAGTAATTAGTTCTTTTTGTTTTTTCGGTGAAAATAGAGGTAATTAATTCTGTTTCAACAAAAAGAGTAAAATTTTCCAGCACTTTTAGACAAGTTTTGCTTGGCAGAAAAGATTATCAAATTGGAAGTGACTCTAAAAGTAGTGAAACCTACCATTCTTCTCTTCTTGCTCATGTGCATCCACAAGTTTAAGATCTCATTTTTGCATAATGGCTTGACCAGATAATCAGTTGCACCGAGTTTGAGATATTTATGAATGAGAAAAGTTTCATCCTGTGTTGAAAGCACTAGACAAAAAAAAATATATATATATATATATATATATTAGAAAATTAAAATAGAAAATAATCTTCTAACCTTTGTATTTCCCAAGAAATAGAGAATAAAAATAAAAAATAAAAAATAAAACCTATCTTTTTGTTAAAATTGAATCTTACTGATTACTGGAATTTGATGGAAATTTTTGTCCTGCATTATATATTTGATCATCTCCATGCTTGTGTTTATAGGAAGGTCTACTGCAGCTAGGATGAGGTCAATATATGGCCCTTCAGAATTAAGAGCATTAATCACCTCCATATCTGAGCTGACTGAAATTACTGCTTAAAAATCACACTTCTACAGTCAGAAACAGAGTAACTGCATATTCATAAATTTTGTGTAAGAAATACATGCATGTGTAAGATGAAATACCTAGAAATGACGAAAAGGAAAATGTAGGAGTGAAAGAGAGGAAGTACACAAAACTTAGAAGTACAAATAGGCTCTTCAAAACAATAAAGAACTCCATAGTCCACCTTGCTAAGAATGTGAGAGAGTTAGTACCTTGGTAACAGCATTTGGTCAAAAGGGTCGAAACCTCTTGACAACTCTCAGTATCACGGTCACATAGCAAGATTTTTAGCTTACTATGACCAATGGAAGAGCCAAAATTATTAGCCCCGTAACATCTGCAGTTGTTGCTCGTGTCCGTGATCTGTTTATCCTTCTCCATTAGAAAATAAAAACAAATATGCTAAGACTGGAATGGAAATCCATTCAGTAACCAAGCTCATTAAATAGTAATGCAATAGCCCAACCGAAAGTTTGGTGCACCAAATTGTTAGGTCTACTTGGCCATTCACATTTATCTTCAATTTTCCTCTGTTCAGTAGATAGCTTCTATATGGTTAGATAGAATAATATTTTCATCCATGTGAGAAAGTATCCAAATTATAAACGAAATCCAACCCACCTTTTAGTAGTTGGAACACAGATATTCTTCTTCATGCTAGGATTAAAAAAGATAAGTTCACTCAACTACTGTGTCATAGTAAAGAGGTTATTTATTTATGGGAAAATTTCATTGACCCCCTTAAGGTTTAATAAAACATCATTAATAAAACACCATTCACCTTCCTAAAGTTATTTAATTTATCACTTACCTTCCTAGATATTAACATCTGTTAACAAATTTTATATTTTAATTTGTTTAAATTATAAAAATTTATTTTACACTTAAATAGATTAAAATTAATATTAATTTAATATTTTATCATTTTACCATTGTCTTACAATCTTTTTACCAATATGTGGCACAAATTATGATATATATTACCTTATATATGTACGTACATATATTAAAAAAAAAAAATCTACCACTTTTAAAATTTTTAATATTTATATTTATTTTATTAATTATGAACATGAAATGAAATATCACATATAAAATACTTACTAAAAAAAATTCAAAGCTTAAATCATTAATTAAATATTTCATTCATTTTTACATTCAAAATGTAAAATATATGCATTTAGATATGATCATCTCCTACAATCAAAAGTTCAAATCTTTCATTCGATAAAGATCATATAGAAAGAGTCATAATCCAAACATTTGCAGTGTAATAAAAAGATACCATTCCATGTATGTCAACACAACTATAGCCATCATAGTTGGATTAAAGAATAGTCTTCATACTTGTGATCAAAAATTACAAAAGGAATAGATCTTCATACAAAAGATTTCACTAATAGCCATTAAAAAAAAACTTCAATAACAGCCATCAAAATAGAAAAGCATAAGAAATGAATTTCCTGCCACATCATTGACCTTTTTCTTGGTTAGTTTGACTTATTCCTGAACATGTTGGTTGCATATCATAAAAGCAAGTTAATAATTCCAACAAAAAAAAAAAGGTTAATAAGAAAATAAGAAAATTTTATACCTGGTTGAGAAATGGAAGGCCAATACCAAATTGCTTCCTATTGAACTCAAAAAAAAAAAAAAAAAAAGTAAACTGAGTTAACAAAAAAAAAGAAAAGAAATACCATAAATTTATAATGCAAAACCAACAATAAAATTAATTTTACCTTCAATTGATTGCTAGCCACCTTACAAGATCTTTTGTTGTAACCAAATCCATTGTAAAGTCCACATTTGAGAGTGAATGACCTTTTCTTTTTCTCCCCTTCATTTGCTGCTCTTTTCCTAGTAATTTTTGGTCTTCCTGACATTCTTCTTCTAATTGGAGACAACAACTCATCACACTCCACCTCTGGCCACATTGATTCATCGGAATTGGATGTATCATTGACTTGTGTGTTTCAACATAAGCTTCTTTAGTTAACATGGGATCAATATATTACTCAAAATCCAATCTTTTATAGGTAATGCATGCCACAATATGCTTGCATGGGACTCCACTAATTTGCCATTCCCTACATTGACATGTTTTCTGCTGCAAATGAACTATATAAACTCTAGTTTAAGTTGCTTCATCCATAACTTTATATTCATCACCCCCAGCCCATATGAGTCTAATATACCTCCCTTCCTTTTGAGTGTTCACAAGCCTTTTTTGAATATTTGGAGGAATAATGGTTGGCCAACTCATTGCCTTTTCATGCCTTTTCTGCAACCTTTTCATAACTTTCCTCCTTATATCTTCAATAAGTGTAACTATTGGCTTTTGTCTACTCTCACCAAGCCAACTACTGAAACTTTCAGTCATATTATTTGTGATATGGTCATTTTTAACACTTTCATCAAAACCATGTCTAGACCAATGGCAAAAAGGAATTTCCATTGACCATTTATATGCATCCTCCTTAACAACCTTGATCTCATCCATATTCCTTTTAAAATCTTGAATATTTGTTGCCTTTGCTGCTGCCCAAAACAAACCCATAAGCTTCAAACTTAGAAATTTTCCTCTAAAATTGGCATAAATATGCCTTGCACAAAATTTAGTTTTATGTTGAGGGAAAATTTGCTGCAAACTTGCTAATACTCCTTTTTGTCTATCAGACATAAACGAAATAATCCTAGTTTCAGCTTCCCCAGTATATTCATTCAACAAATTTAAAAATCAACCCCATGTCTCTGTGCTTTCCCCCTCACATACACATACTGCAATTGGAAATATCCCACTATTTGCATCTAATGCTGCAGCAGATAATAAAATTCCACTGAAAGGTTCTTTTAAATGGCATCCACCAAGGCCAATAAAGGACCTACATCCAGTCAAAAATCCTTGATTTTGTGTAGGAAAACTAAGGAAAAACCTTTGAAATTGTGGATTGTCAATGATGGTTGGTCTAGCGGCCTTTATCAATGCCATAGTACCAGGATTTTGTATCATCAATATGTTTGCATATTTGTATTTTTTTTTTTTTTTAACTCCCAGCATGGTCCATTCCCATCCTATCAAGAGCCTTCTTCTTTACCCTATATATTTTCTAGTTATCACATTTAACCCCATAGTTTGTTCTTAATTCATTCTCTAATACTCCTATCTTAACATCAGGATTTGATTGAAACAATGATTCAAGTTTACTTGCAATCCAATTTGAAGTTACCTCAGCATTTTTTGTTTTCCTTATGCAAGGATGTTGTTCTTTACATATCTTGACTTTAAATGTCACACCATTTGGCAATTGAGAGGCATAAATTCTCCAAGGACAATTATAGGAACCACATTTAGCACTTACACTTTGTCTTTTCATTTTTCTCTCTAACTAATGTAAATCCTTCTTGGATCACATAATCTTTCAATAATTTCCTAAAATGATAAAAATCTTCAAAAATTTGACCTTCTTGAAACTCTATCTTCCTTGTAGATTTTATAACCTCCCTCCCTATCATATATCTAGCCATCCTAGAAATGAGTGTCTCTTCATCTGCATCACTGCCTAGGCTACCATTATCAACAGATTCATAACTAGATAAGATGTCATCACTTTCTTGATTAGTTGCTTTTAAGTCAATGTTACCATTCTCAAGTACATGTACCTCATCTTCAGATTCTTGTTCCCACTCAACTTCCTCATCAAAGTCTACACTACTCTTCAATTGTTCTTGATTTGAGTGATTTAGACTAGTAAAGGGAAGGGTTGAATCTGGTTGGGTTGGACTACTAGAGGTTGAAGTTGATTGTGTTTGAGAGGAGATTTGGTTATTAGATATATTTAATTCAATGTGTACATGATCTCCCTCTATCCTTTCGCTCCAAATAATTCAAATAAATCTATTAAATCTTTATCAGAACTTAAAAACTTCCTACCTTTAGCTCCTGAAATGTCAACCCCTAACTTGAAATAATCCTCAATTATAATCCTCTCTCCAATAGATATTAAATTAGAATTAAACAATAGACGAAGCAAGCTAAAATCATCAGGGTCTACATCTTCTATTTTGTATATCTCACCAAAAGCATGAACAATTACATCAAACTTCATTTTACCCTAAAAGAAAAATAAGTCAATTAAGAAAGGAAAATATAAAGCTCAAATATGAAAATTCAAGGTACTATTTTCTAAAATAAAATTTTACATTATGGATATTACGGTCCTTCATTATGTCTACAAAATTTTATCACATTTTTTTCATAGCAATATATATATATATATATATATCATTTTATTTTTTAAGTGTCTACAATCCTAAAGCAAAACAAAATGCATTTAGTATGTAAAAAAAATTAAAAAAAAATACAAGAACTAACAACGAGCAATGACAGTACAATCAAATGGAAAAAATTATAAACCAAAAAAGAAAAAAACCTCAAAAATTTCTGCTTCAACAATATGTTCCGAATAATCCATCTTTGAAAGAATTTCAAAAACTCAAATTTCTTCAATAAAGGGCTTTCATTAAGTACTAATTTAAAAGCTTTAAAATAAATCCTTTAAAATTCCATATATATTCAAAAAAAAAAAAAAAAACCCATAAAAAAGGAAGCAAAAAAATATAGACAAATCTGAAATCTGTATGAATTTATAAGGTTTCTGTTCAAGGTTTTAAGCCCCTCATCAACTGTTTTTCTTCTTCATCCTGGAAGCCACAAAGATGGATTTGTTTGGGTTGATAAAATTTTATTTTTATTTTTCTTTTTGCTATCGAGAAAGTTGTCATACAATGAGAAGGGTGCAAACGTGCAAATCAAGATAACTCACGTCACTCTTTTTAAAAATCATTTTTCACCCTTTTTTTTTTTTATATAAAATATAAATGAATTGACCAAATTAACCCTTTGTCTGTTACCTTTAACGGAAATAAATAACAGTTAAAGTGTTTAATGATAAATCTGAAACGGGAGGTAATGATTTTTCAGAAAACCTGAGGGGGTTTAGTGATTTTTTCCCAAAAATTTATTTTTATTTTTTTATTTTTTTATAAATTAAATATTAATATTTAGACTATCTCACTTTATAGAACACAATTAAACACAATTTTAGAGTTTCTGATAGAGTTTTCTCTAACACTTCAATATTTCAAACCGAACAACTTATATTTTATAATTCAATATTTCAACCCGAACAACTTATATTTTATAATTACTGACCAAGAATGGATCAATTTGTACACAAATTGTTTTATATGCAGAAATAACAAAGCATTTATATTTTGAAATGGTATTTTACAAATTCTGGGACTTGGGACTCACATTCAGCTCTCCTCGTTGACAGTATTGGCATGAGGTGGCAGGGAATTAACAAAATATATGGAGTAAAGAAATGTAGAGAAACAAAAAGCTTCATCTAATCCTTTTAGAAGGAGCTGCAATGATTGCCTCATCTTCTCTCATCCGCTTCATATCTCCACTGTAACTGCATCTGAGTTGGGTGCCTGAAGTGCTTTTCTTGGGCTCACTAACCCTTCCTGGGATATCTGAAAACAAGTCCCACAAAAATGAAATTCAATGATTAGTGTTGGATGAAAGATTATGATTCATTTTTATAAGAAAAACTGGTGATTGACATGCACATATATATATATATATATATATGTATAAGCCTACCTGTATAGGTTTCATTTATCTTTAATTTTTTGAGGTTGCCCAACTCTTCCACTACTTGCTTTCTCTTCAAGCCTACACTAGAATTCTCAGCTTCACGACCTGGGAAAAAAAAAAAAAGAGAGGGGGGGGGGGATAATTATCCCAATCTGCAATTTTCAACTTTTTTTCACAAAATGAAAACATTTTGCAAAGGAAATTCAGAGTCCCATAATGGTAAAAGCAGTTCTCCTTGTACACATTGTTCTCAGCCAAAAATTGAATTGGAAAAAAAATTCCATAAACCATCAACAAAGAAGTTTAAGTTTTCACCTGAACTAATAAAGCCTTCCCTCATCCTTTTATGCTTGAGCAAGTTGTTACCTACCATTGCTGGCCCTCTACTACTAGTTGCAACTTCTTCGTGTTGATTTACACAGCCAATATCATCCTGAGGGTTATGGGCTCCTGGAGAATAGAAATTCAATCTTAATTTAGCAAGAAAACAGTCTGTTATGCCTATGCATACTAGATGCTAGAAATTAAAATTAGCAAATCATTAAAACTAATTAATTACAATTATATATAATTCCGTTCCCCTACATTTTCTCAGGAACCAAACAGAGCACCATACAAACACAGAAAACCCTAATAAATGAAAGAGGAAAAAATAAAAAATAAAAAAAAGAAAGCTTACGCTTGGTTCCAACTTTGGAGAGCTTGCCATCAACGACGAGCGCTTTGTCGTTGTCTTTTCCGGTAGGAAGTCCCTTAGAAGAAAAGAAAGAGAGGAGGCTCTTCCAGGTGACAGAAGAGGCAATGAGGTCGACCCCTCTGCTAATGAAGTGGCCGTTGAGCTTCAACGTCGAGGGCTCGAGCCCAAAACTCCGAGCTATCGAACCCAGGTCCAGCCTCTGCTCCTCCCAAGCTACCACCTGAACTATCTTCGACAGCGAGGGACAGTACAGCTTGATCGTTCTGGAATTGTTCCCCGCCATAGCTCTCTCTCTGCAATGCTTTTTCACTCTCTCTCTCTCTCAGACCGTGGATTTTCTAGTAGCTCGTTCGTTCTTGATCGAATCGGTGATTAACTGACTATGAGTATGACACTCGATTGCCATTTTGGTTCCAACGGTTTCTGGAAGCGTCTCAATAATTTCTTTGAAAGTTCTAAGGTGGGCTTGGACCATTTTCAGGTTGGGTCCATGGTGGATCATAACAGAAGGATTAAAGCCCAGGCCCATTTATAGAATTGTTTGCTTAACTGAAGGAAGCCGAAAGGTATATATATATATATAGGTAGGGAGTAAAGAGAATCGGAACGTTGCGGGAAATTTAGGATAAAGAAACCAATTGAGACGGAGAGAATCGGGAAATCCAGAAGTTGTTAGGGTTTGTCTTTTCCCTTTGTTGCTTGAATCAGTGAAGGAATCTTCCAATGGCGGTCCATCATCTTCAACAATGGTTTGATTCTCGCTTCTGTGAAAGAGCTAGAAGGCAAAACGACAACTTTACCAACTTTTATAACTTAATTACCACCACTCCACCCATTTTCAAAGTCTTTCATTTTCATCGAATATTAAAATGGCTGTTCCAAAGGTAAATCAGAATTTTCTTGCAGAGCTTGAATCAATGGGATTTCCTTTAGCAACGGCGATACGAGGTCTTCATCATTCTGGTGAGTCTGCTCTAAAAATTAAAAAATAAAAAAAATAAAAAAAATGGCAGTTTGGATAAGAACGTGGTTTCATATTATGTCTAGTACTTCTTTTTATCAGGTAATGATAGTGTAGAGGCTGCTGTGAATTGGATCTTTGAGCATGAAAATGACCCAGATATTGATCAGATGCCATTGGTATGCTATACTTTTGATATCTATATATATATATATAAATATATATATATATATATATTTGTTTATTGATTAGTCCATTTTGAATGATAATTTTTCATTATCCCATTCAGAAAGATGAAATGTATATATATATATATATATATATGAAGGTTTATATGATATGATTTCTGGTTTTTTTTTTTTTTTTTTTTAATTTTAATTTTAATTTTTTTTATTTTAATAAAGTTGTCTTTATCTAATGTTACCTGAAGATGGGGAGTTACAGTTCAATTACGTTGGACAAAGATAGGTTCAAAGTAATTAGTATTTCACTTCCACAACAAAATTATCCTTGATTATTCGGAATTATTAATAACAGAAGAAAATGAAAAGTAGTTTCTTTCACTTGGTCTGTTGCCTGAGCTCTTAGTTTTATTATAATCATTGTTATGCCATAATTCCGTCGGCCGTAAATTTTCCTAGCATGATCATATCATTGAAAGTTTTCTCAAAATAATGCTTATTCTGGCAAAGAAACGGGGGATAGACAGGATGCTATATTTCCTTGGGTTTCATTTTGTTTATTTATTGGGGGATCCATCCATATCCTCTTTGAAAAAAGGTGGAAATCAAGGCCTTTTTTTTGTCTATGTATTTGTACAAAGTTGATATGGCATTAGAAACTGTTTAATTTGCACGTAACATCACAGGTTCTGCTTTGGCTTGACTACATAACTACTTACAGGTAACAGTAGATATTGATATTAAATCTGATGAACCATTCCCTATTACGGAGGAAATGAAAATAAAGGCGCAGGAATTAAGGTATAGTGTCCTTCACTATTGTCGTTTTTGTGTTGAAAAGAATTCATATGGACAAATTCTTCTCTTAATTATTAGCAACCATTGTAGATTCTTTCTCAATTTATTGATCCTATATTATTTTCTAATCTGGGTTGATGTTGGAATTTCTAAAATTCATCCTGGTATTCCTTGTCTAAATCCTCTCCATCATTACTGATGTCATTAAGGAATCGAACACGGAAGAAGAGGGAAGATGAAGAAAAGAAATCAGAAAGACAAAGAGAAAAGGTATCATGCAGTTTTTTTGTAAGATTTTTATTTTTATCGTCCGGTATGATTTGTTCACCGTGTTTCTGTTAGCAATTTTCATTCTTTTGGGTCGCATTTAGAGCATATGTTCCTTGGAATTTTGGGAATTTTTAAGTTTACCTAACATGTCCACTGTTATAAAAGTTATTGCTGTAAGCCTGTAATTTGGCTGGTTATCATGTCATGTCACAAACCATACGCTTTCCTGCTACAGTTGGTTGATTCTGTTTTTCCACTTAAATTTATAGCTGGGATTCTGAGGGTTACTTATTACACTTCATTGATAAATCCCTTTTTGTTTTAAGTTTATAACTGTAACAAGGTTCTTCAAATTTCTTTTCTCATTGCAGGAGAGGATTCGTGCTGGCAAGGAACTTCTTGAAGCAAAACGAGTCGCAGAAGAAAATGAAAGAAAACGGTCCGTCTTATATCCAATATTCTTTACATAAAGCAGATGCCTGCTTGTTTGAGTCTGTTATACTTTTCAGAATTTTGTGTTTTCTTATTCCCTTTGTATTAATAAAACATTTTCTTTCCACAGTATATTGGCGTTGCAGAAAAAGGAGAGGGAGGACGAGCAAAGAGCAAGAGAGAAAATCCGCTGGAAACTAGAACAAGATAAGGTACTTGTAGAGGATAGGACCTTCTTTCTAATATGATCGTAGTATCCTGCACTTAAATGCTCTACTCCCCTAGGAGACTTCAGAATAATTCGTTATTATTGCATTGGGGCCTCTATAAGTTTGCTTCAAAGCTTAGTTCCTTGAGTGGAAACTCCTAAAGTTCCCTAGTAAATTTTGATTGACTTTGTGACAACTCACTGGTTCCCACTTGAATGATGATTGGACAAGTTATATGTTCCTTATGGAGATTTTTTTTTTTTTTTTTTTTTTTTTGAGTCCTATAGAATACTGTTGGATTAAAAATTGTTAGCATGTATTTACAGCTAGAAAGAGGCTCCAGGCTTGGATTGCCATCAAAGAACCCTGCACCTGGAAGACTTTCTACACATTTGTTGCAGGAAAAAGAGGTAGTTCATAGAATCTAAGCCATTTTAAAGGAATCAGAGTTCATAAAACATAATTAATGTTCATTTGCTCGTATGGAATTGCAGAACTCATTGCCTGTTAAGACTGTAACAATGGCAGAGCTCATGAGAGAGTGTTTAAGGTCTCTTAAGCGAAACCACAAGGTAAATGACTTTGTTCCAAGCAAGTCTATCCAGTTCATTGCCTGTTCATTAGTTTATGGAAATTGCTTTTGGTTTTTCTTTTGGGTGGGGCTAGGATGATGATGGAAAAGTAAGAAGGGCCTTCCAGACTTTGTTGATTTACCTTGGAAATGTTGCAAGGAATCCTAATGAAGAAAAATATAGGAAAATAAGACTCAGTAATCCGTTATTCCAGGTAAGGTATCTTCTCTCTCTTTTTTTTTTTTTTTTTTTTTTTTTTGTTTTTTGGGGGTAGTAATTGGTGAGGCATTTTGTTTGAACTTGCTAGAGATGGTAGTTTCTTTGAACAAGTAATATATTTTGCTTTCATATATATATGAATTTTGTGTACAAAAATAATTTGTTGAACAGGAAAGAGTTGGTAGTTTGAAAGGAGGTGTTGAGTTTCTTGAGCTGTGTGGATTCGAGAGAAGTGAAGGGGGAGAGTTTTTGTATCTTCCTCATGATAAAGTTGACATGGCAGTATTGAATTCAGCTGGTTCTGAATTGAAGTCTGCAATTAACAACCCCTTCTTTGGACTTCTACAATGCTAGAGAAACTAAAGCCCGGGTTTTAAAAGGAAGATTAAAGTTACATTTAGACCATGTTTTATTTTTTAATCGAAAATAAAAAACTCAGATCTTCAATTTAGTCAGTCTTCGGAATAAATCTCAAATGCTGATTCAATAAACAACATTCTTATTTTATAATTTTGCAATTGCATAAACTGACTCAAAAATGGAAAATGTTTACTTTTAATTTTAAAAAATTAAGACGTTTGATCCCCTTACATTTCAGACTGGTCGTCTTTAATTTTTTTTCTTTTCTAGCCAATTAAGCATGAGACATTTTTGAGACGCAATGTGTGACAGATCATTTTGGTTGAGGTGGTATGTTAACCCACCAAATAAAAGTAGTCATTTAGATGGCCTTTAGTAATTCCTTTAGTTGACCAAGCAAAAAAATAACGTTATTTTTTTATTGAACAATAATTATTTTAATTAAGGATATCTCAATATAATCTCATATGAAAACAGATTTTTCTTGTAAATCAATTTAAGTTTTATTAATATTTTAAATATTTTAACTCTAAGAAGTTTATTAATAGACAAGTTCGTTATTTATATTCTTTTTTTTTTCTTTTTTTTTTTACATTTTATTACAAAATAGTATTATAAAAGACTAGTTTTGTCAAGTTCATTAGAAAATAATATTTTTTTATTTTATAATAAGAAGTTAAATAGTTTTTAAAAAGTTAATAAATTTGTATAGTTCATTAGAAAATACAATTTTTTATTTTAAAATAAGACATTATTTCATTAGATTTCTCGTTGTTAAATCTTTTTCGCAGCACCAAATTAACTATATACAACCATTACTCTCCATGTTGCTAATCTTTTACACTCGAATTAACTATATACCCACTCCTCCCCATGTTGTTAATCTTTTTACCTACAAATTAACCCTATGCACACTACTCCGATTTAAAATACTTTTACCTATGAAATATTTTATAGTAAAAGAGTGTAAATTTTTTTTTTTTTTTTTTCAACTCAATGACCCATCCGTTATTGTATTTCAAACTGACCAAAATAATCTAATGAAATGTATTAATTCCAACCGAAATCAAAACACTGATTCCCGATTCCCCATTTGAATTAATCATGGCTAAAATCAAGTATACACATATACACGAAGTATAAGATGTACAGAGAGAGTGAGAGAGAAATCTTTAACATAACAAGAGAGGGGGAGAGAGACTATATATTTCTTTGAAATCCAATACTGACTCAATTAAAAGAAATTATAAGATTGTTCACTGATCACAGCATCAAATTATAAAAATGTTCACTAATCACAGTATCAACCACAAAGCACTGTATAATCATCAATCACTAATCACTATATGATCATCAACCAGAGCTGAATAGGAAGAATCCCATCCCATTCCACATGATCATGACCAAAAAAAACAACACTAAATGCACGTGCACAGCACTGAATCAACCCCATGCACTTGAAACAAGACAAACAGAAAAAAGAAAGAAAGCGTCTTTTCGCAAGTGGCAGTCTAGCAAAAAAGCAGAGTAACCAACCAACCACAGGGACACAGCAAACAACCACTTTACGTACTTTTGGGAATGTAAAAACCAATTCCATACTACTTAGATGAGCTTAAACTCTTCAAGAATGGGTTTGAGTTTGTCAGCAGTTAACGGCTTCTGTACGTAGCCATTTGCCCCTGCTTCTTTGAATCTCTGCTCTGCATTTTCCTCCGATGATACACCGATTATTAAGGAAGCTATCCCCATTTCTCTCAGATTCTTTGTTGCCTATATAACAAAAATTTTAACAAGATCAATGAAAAAAACAGAGTAAGAGTACACAAAATTACCAGAACTGAAATAATAATAATAATGATGATGATGATTATAATTTGGGATTTGGATTAAGATTGATTTACCTGAATGCCGTCCATGTTCGGCATCTGAGAGTCCATTAGGATGAGATCGAATTTCTGTCCATCTGTGTGGATGTCCACGGCTTGTTTTCCATCTTTACCTTGTATGCAGTCTTCAATTTTAAACTCCTTCTCCAAGATTCTACCATGAAGCTTCCGAACCAGAGTATCATCGTCCACCACCAGAGCTCTTATTGCACTATTGATCTTGGTGGTACTGGTTGCAGAACCAGAACCTGAACCTTTCTCCATGATCTTGGTAGTGGTGGTACTGGTCGCAGAAGCAGAGCTAGAACTATAACGTGAACCAGAACCAGAACCTTTCTCCTCAGCCATACTGGTTGCAGAACTAGAACTCGAACCAGAAGCAGAAGCAGAACTTTTCTCCAAGACGATAGTGGTTGCAGAACTAGAATCTGAACCAGAGGCAGAAGCAGAACCTTTCTCCATGATCTTGGTCGTGGTGGTGGTACTGGTTGCAGAACCAGAACCAGAACTAGAACTTGAACCAGAAGCGGAAGCAGAACCTTTCTCCATGACGATCCACGTTTCTTGCAGTATCAAGATTAATACTGTACACTAGAATTTATATCAAACAGTGATGATATTTGTATTAATTATAAAATGCAGAAAACAAAATCAACAAAAAGAATGATTAAGATGTTTGTTGTATCATCAATTAATGCGGAACAGAAATAAAATCAAAGAAATACATGCATATATATATATATATATATATATATATATATATATATATATGAACATGATCAATTAGACGTGCTTTAATTAAACAGTAACTAAACCTTAATTAGAAAGAATAGACGATCAAACTTCAAAGCACACCAAGAACTTGACGATGAATGTTGCAGGAAAACTCTATCAAGAATAAGGAATTCTTGAAGCTCTCTTTCTCTCACTGTTTCCCCATTAAAACCCCGCAAGCAAGCAAATATAGAACCGAGAATGATTGTTTTGCTTCCACTCTCTCCCCTGTAACGCTTCGTATATATAAACCCTTTTGAAATCTGATTGGCTTTGCTGATAACCGACTAGCGTCCTTGAAGTTTATCTCATTGGCTGAGCTAATACCTGATTCAGCTAGATTAGTTACTAACCGCATCACATAACAGACTTTTTAACTGTCACAGCCAGTGGCTTCTCTGTTTCCATTGTGTACATTTCCGCGCGCTTTCAAATCTGATTGGCTAAACCCACTAACTGACTCGGCTTATTGAATTAACCTAAACTGTCATAGTAAATGAGTCTTTCTTTTTTGATATTTTTAAACCATATATTTAATACCATTGATTACTTGGGCTTATGATCATATATATATATATATATATATGTATATATTCTATCATTTTATTACAAAATACCATTATAAAAAGGGTAATATTTTTAAGCTCATTAGAAAATAATACATAAGACGTTAATAACTTTTAAAAAGTTAAACAAGTTATTAACTTTTAAAAAGTTAAACAAGTTAAAAGGGAGAAAATTTATTCTAAAAAAATGGTAGAGAATTTTCAAAAAAAATATGTAAAAAAATATTATTGGCCTATTTTTTTTTAATATTTATTTCATTATTATTATTATTATTATTATTATTTTAATTTTGTGTTTGTAGTGCAAAAGGTAGTGAATTTCAAACAGCTAGGTGATTATGCACACTGTCTCAAAGGTAGTAGTGACAGGTACATTCTTCCAAAATAATTTTATTTGATTAATGTTTTCTTGTAGTTTATTGCATCCTCATTCGTTTTTAATGCTGCTTTTGAAAAACACATAACTTTTATAATTTGTGAGGAAAAAAGGGTTTTATTTTAATGTTTATTTTGTTAAGAGGAAAATTTAATTAAAATGTCCTTTGTTTTTTTTTTTTTGGTTAACAGTATGGGTGTAAGGAAACTAGAAATAGCTTACAGAGTTGCCCAGAACCGTAAAGGGTGAGTCTATCTTGCTTGCTTCCAATTCATGTTGCAAATTTTCTTTCATCTCTTGAATGTTAGCAATTTATTACTGATAAATTTTGTGTCTAATTTGCTGATATATATATATATATATATAACCCAAAATAAATGGATTACTGCTAGATTCTCAGTATTAAAAGTGGTATGGATTTATTTAATAATTGTGTTTTTTTTTTTTTTTTGGTAGAATAATAATTGTGTTAATTTGCATGTGGTACTCTTCTAAGTATAACAAGCAGCTCAATGCAAGTTACTCTAGCTATAGCTAGCTAACCATTTTTTTGTTTTTTTTTGGTAATACTATAGCTAGCTAACCTGCAGGGTAAATAATGAACATGATTCTGAAAATTTTGAAATATTGTCGCTGAAGAAGAAATAATATTAGTCAACCATATTTTTTTCCCCTTTTTCTTTTCAAATAAATAATTTAATCGGTGATATTGTGTGTTTTTCTTTTTCTCTTTCTTTTTTTTTTTTTTTTTTTTTTTTTTTTTTGGGTGCCTATGTACAATGGCCTAATTAATCTCAACCATGCAATAATGTATTAGTACAGGTATTTGAAATATTTGCCACTTGAATGCTACCCGGTGTGAAATTTTAATTGATATCAAATTGATTTTATTTTATTTTTTAACAATTATTTTAAGAAAAATCTTGATTTACGTTATGCTTATGTGCTCGGTGTTGGATAAAGATACTAGTTTAAAATATTGAGATTGGGGATGTTTAAACCATTTTTCCTCGGTACTGCCTTTATTAACACCCATTTTCTCAATTATTATTTCTCCCTTGGGAATTAGTCTCAACCATCATTGTACTATTTGTATATTTATTTATTTATTTATGTTTTTTGGTTATGCACTCCGATGCTCAGCAAAAAAGTTTAAGAAACGGAAGAGGATAATTATAAGTTGGGAAAATGAACAAGTTAATTATTGTGGTGTGCTTGTCTCCTGGTAATTTTTTCATAAATTAGTTTAATATACATTAATTTATTTATAATTATTTTCAATTATATGTATCATCCTTTGACATTAGTTTGGTAAACTGAATATATGACGAAAATAGTGAATTGAGCTATAATAAAGGTTTTGTCCTATATAGAAATAACTTGCAATTGGCATCGCATCTAACACAGTTACATATATTTGGTTTTGTTTACAGATTTAACTTGGGATTTATTTTTTTTCTTTCAACCAAATAAATAAATATATACATATATATATATATATATATTCCTTTTCCGATGAGTTTAAAATTATCTCAAATTCCCAATACTTTTTTCTCTCAAATTTTTAATACTTTGAAACTGAAACTTTCTCGTTTTCTCGTAGAATATATCATGACATAGGTGACCTAATATTAACTTTAGCTAAGTCTCAGGTTTTTAACTTTTATTATCATTAGTATTATAAATTTTAACGATATCATTTTGGGCCTTTTATAATTTGACATGGATTTGAATTTAAATTCTACCTTTTAAATACCAAATTAGCTACATAAACCGCCTCACGTCGTTAATCTTTTTACACATATATAACGACATGCACACCCCTCCCATTTAAAATACTTTACCTATGAAATATTTAAAAGGATTATGTATGTATTAAAGTCCAAATCTCCTTTTTTCTTTTTCTTTTTTTTTTTGTTGGGTAGTAAGAAGTCCAATATTCTTGACCTATTAGACTACCATATTTCAAACCCAAGAAATTATTAATACAAGGAATGTATTAATTCCATCGAAAATCAAAACACACTCACCAAAAAAAAGAAAAAAAAAATCCAAAATCGAAACTCTGATTCCCATTTCCCAATTTTAGGCAAAAAAAAAAATTCCCAATTCCCCATTTGAATCTTAATGTAAATATTATGAACTATGAGAGAAATGTAGAGAGAAATTTTTAACGTAACCAGAGAGACTATATTTCTTTAACAACCAGTATTAACTCAATTAACAAGAACTCTTAAGATTGTTCACTAATCACTTTATCATCAAACAGAAATGAATATAAGAATCCAATCCCACAATTACATGACGACCAAAAAGAAAAAAGAAGAAAAAATTCAGCTAGATAGGAGACATATATGCACGTATACAGCACCTGAAACAGAGAACCAAAAAGAAAAAGCCTCTCCCGCAGTCACAGTCGCAGTCTCGAAGAGCAGAGTGCAGTCAGAGTAACAGAAGTAAAGTGTAAAAGATAACATCCAAAACCAACCAACCACAGGGACGCAGCAAACACAACTACTATACGCACTTAATTTATTATTTAAAAAAAAAAGAGGAAAAAAAAAAAAAAACAGTTATTCATACTAGTAGATCAGCTTAAACTCTTCAAGAATGGGTTTAAGTTTCCCAGCAGATAAAGGCTTTTGCACATAGCTATTTGCTCCTGCTTCTTTGAACCTCTGCGCTGTATTTTCCTCCCTTGACACTCCGATTATTATGGAGCTTATCCCCATTTCTCTCAGATTCTTGTTGCCTAAAAGATTGATAATGTACTTAATAAACATTTATACACTAAATAATTTACACAAACAGAAAGAAATTTTTTTTTTTATTTGATTTGATTAATATATATGGATATATAATTGATTAATTAATTACCTGAATGTCGTTCATGTTTGGCATGTGAGAATCCATTAGGATGAGATCGAATAATTTGTGTTTGATCCCCTGACCAGCAGGAGTTTTGTGGAGGTTGACGGCTTCATTTCCATCTACAGCTTCTTGGTAGCGTTCTGTTTTCAACAGCTTGTTCAAGATTGAACCATTGACCATCCGTTCTACAGGCGAGTCGTCCACTACCAGAGCTCTAATTACGTTCTCGTTCTTCTTGGTGGTTGCACAACCAGACCCTGAAACTGTCTCCATATCATTCCACCACGTTCTTGATGTATCAACAACACTGTATGCCAGTAATTTATATGAAATGTGTATATATATATGAACATCAAGAAGTACTTTTTAAAGAGTAACTAAACCTTGATCAGAAAGAAGAATAGAAGATCAAACACAGTGGTTTGGAACAATCCCACTTCAAATCACAGCAAGAACTTGATGATTATTGTTGCAGCGAGAAAACCGATCCAGCAAATCCTCTTATCAGAATAACGAATTCTTGAAGCTCTTTTTCTCTCACTACTGTTTTCCCATTAACCCCACAAGCAAGTAATTGTAGAAACGAGTTTGGTTGTTTTTACGTCCACTTTCTCCTCTACAAAAACTTATATTATATATATTGGATCCTCTTTGAAATCTGATTGGCTAAACTAATAACTGACCGACTTTGAAATCTCTCTCTGATTGGCTAAGCTCATAACTGATTCGCTCAATTAGTTACTCTAACCATCATAAAACAGACTTAACTGTCAGAGCAAGAGGAGCTTGTATACTTTACTTCCATTTAATTTTACATTGGATCGCGCTTTCAAATCTGATTGGCTTTAGCTAACAACTGACTCAGCTTACTAGTTAACCGTCAAATAACAGACTTAACTGTTATAATAACTGGAGCTTCTTACTTCTCTTTTTAACCATAGTTTACTTCTCTTATTATTAATAATAATAATAATAATAATATAATATATATATATATATATATAATATATATATTATTATTATTATTATTATTATTATTATTACAAACCAGAATTGAAATTTGTAGTCTATCAGAAGTTCATCCATGCATAAACCATGACATAGTAAATTAGTTTTTTGCCCTTTTGCGGTTAGTGAAATCGCTAAGCTGCGGCTATTTCTTTCTTGAGCACATAATAGCCTCTTCTGTTGTTTGGAAATTAACTTAATTTATTTATTTATTTTTTTCAATGAGATATCCTTCTTTTTTTATAATTAACGGCATCACGGCATTACCCAAAAAAAATAATAATAAATAAATAGGGCATCGCCGTGGACTTAACACAATTTTAAATCTAAACAAAGGAAAATAAAAAAGTATGATATTTGCCAACTCCGCTAACTCATCTTTTCGACGTTAGCCTTTCAATGAGATATCACCAACAGATGGGACCACATGGGCTTAAGGTCTATGGCTTATTACAAAAGCATTACGCCATGTAATAGAACTGGTCAAAGAAAATGTTGAATGAAACTTTTTGGAAGTTTCCGTACCTTCAGAAACTGGCGTACAAAACAGAATATATATATATATATATATATATCAACCTGAAGCTTGAGATTAGAAATTTTCGCCCAACAATGGCTACCAAAGTCAAAGCCTTAATAAGAACACCAAAGAGTCTATTAATTTGAAAGGTCACAAGTAGAACGCTAAGCAGTCTATTATGACCTTGTACTCTTCTTCAAAGCGTAAATTAAATGAAACCAGCATATGAATGCAAAAGCATTAGACCAAGTAATACTAGTCAAAGAAAATGTCAAATGAATCTTCACGTAAAGTTGTGTACCTTCTGATTCTGGCATACAAAAAAGAAAATTATATGTACCAAAAACCAACCTGCAGCTTAGAGATAAGAAATTTTCGCCCAACAATGGCTACCAAAGTTAAAGCCTTAAGAAACGGAATTTTGCTCTTGATTTACTCATGTCTCTGTTTGGAAGGAGGACCTTATATTTGCAAGGCACAGGCAACGGACACCGTTCAACCAGGCCAAGTGATCCAGTACTCGGATAAGTTACTGGTCTCTGCTGATGGGAGATTTCAATTAGGCTTCTTCAACCTGAGCGATAATGATCCAAAACAAGGCTATCTAGGATTATGGTTAACCAACGACAATTCCGAAAAACTATGGGTTGGTAACAGAGAAAGACCTCTATCAGGATCTAACGCCAATCTCACTCTGGATTCGAACGGCCTTTTGAAGATCACTCATGGTGATGAAGGAGGCGGCGACCCAATCGTGTTGAACACCGATCAAACAGCAGCTAAAACCTCTTCCTTGATTCTGGAGAATAGTGGGAATTTGAAGCTGAGAGAATTGAACCCAAATGGAACAATCAAAAGGGTATTGTGGGAAAGCTTTGATAACCCAACAAATTCACTCCTGCCCGGGATGAGACTCGGATTCAATCACAAAACCAGGAAGAAATGGATACTCACTTCTTGGTTGAGCGAGGATGTCCCTGTTCCTGGTGCCTTTTCTCTGGAATATAACGAGACAGGAATCAATGATGGTTCTTCTGCAGGAGAATTGCTAATGAGACGCAGAGGGAAGCCGTATTGGAAAAATGGGACTGCTCTGATTCTGGAACGTTTGGCGACTACTACAACAGATAGTGGACGTTACAATTTTACAAATGTTTCCAACGAGAATGAGAGCTACTTGGAGTTTAATTCAATTTTGGTCTTGGGGGCACAAGGCGAACTCCATGAAACAGACAGCCGTATGGTGCTTATAACTGACAATGCATGTTCTGGGTATTCCACCATATCTGGGTGTGTTCAGGAAAAGCTACCTGCTTGTCGGAAAAGAAATCAAAAGTTTGAGAGGCTAATGGGTTCGTATACAGGAACAGTGTCCGGTTTGAATTCGTTTATGGATTTGAATTGGAACATTAGTACTAGCGACTGTTGGGACCGGTGCTGGAAAAATTGTTCTTGTGTTGGGTTTAGACCAATGCCCGCCAATGAAACTGGTTGCCAGTTCTGGAGTCAAGGATCCCAATTTGAACCAGATCCAGCTGGAAATACACCAGATAATTATGCTTATGTTTTCAATTCTATGAGCAACGAATCAGGTAATGGTGGTAGTGAAATTACTCTTTCTCTTCCAAACTCTGCTTTTATATGAATTTATGTAGTGACCGAAAAAAAAAAAAGAATGTACCCTTCCATTCTTTTTTTTTTTTTTGTGTTCTTGTTAATATTACGCTAACTATCGTCCTACTTTACTATTGACTTGTGATTAGGATTGGAATGGTGGATATGGGTCATAATTGCACTGGCTACTCTGCTTGCACTTCTTCTGGGTGTCTTTATCCATTTGAGGTGCAAAAGATACCAAAGTAAGTATTTTCATTCTACAGTTAGATTTAATTGTCATAATTAGACTTGCATTAAGTTTTAGAAAAAATGTAAAATGGTCTATGACAATAGTTTGAATGAGAATTGGGTTTCACCGTCAATATATTATGAGCAGGGGAGAAGATAGAAAAGGAGGAAGAATTAATGTTAAACCAGTTGACGATTTCAGACGGGGTTAACAACGCAGAAGAGATTGTTCATGATGGGAAGAAAGGTCATGATTTGAAACTACTCAGTTTTCCTGCTATTATGGCTGCTACAGATAACTTTTCCAATGAAAACAAACTTGGCCAGGGTGGTTTTGGTCCTGTGTTTAAGGTAAGTTTAAGATCTGGCTAATTAATTAATGGTTCCTTATCCTTTGGTTATATTGCGTATTTAGAGGCATAATCTTATAAAATTTATTATTCAGGGCAAATTGCCAGAAGGGCAAGAAATAGCAGTGAAAAGGCTATCAAGGAGTTCAGGACAGGGACTGGTGGAGTTCAGGAATGAGCTTATACTAATAGCGAAGCTCCAGCATATGAATCTTGTTAGACTATTGGGCTGTTGTGTAAAAGGAGATGAAAAGATGTTGATCTATGAATACATGCCTAACAAAAGCTTAGACTTCTTTCTCTTTGGTATGAATTCTTGCATATGTTATATCTTTATTTATAACTCATCCAAGAAGATTTACATTCATGGTAGTTGTTTTTCATGCTAGTAGTTTTGTATGCAATTAACATTTTGCAGATCCATCAAAAAAGAAGCTACTGGATTGGAAGACACGCTGCAACATCATCGAAGGCACTGCTCAAGGGCTTCTTTACTTGCATAAATATTCAAGATTGAGAATAATTCATAGAGATCTGAAAGCAAGTAATATCCTTCTTGACAAAGACATGAATCCCAAAATTTCTGATTTTGGAATGGCAAGAATTTTCGGACGAAACGACTCTGAAGCAAATACAAATAGAGTCGTAGGCACATAGTAAGCATAAACATATTAGATTTGTTTGTCTAATATACTGTACCAAAGACTGTATTGTTTCAATAATTATATTTGATTCTTTTTATCAATTGTAGTGGGTACATGTCGCCAGAGTATGCTTTAGAGGGAAATTTCTCTGAGAAATCAGATGTTTACAGCTTCGGAGTGTTATTATTAGAGATTGTGAGCGGACGGAAGACCAGCGGCTTTTACAATCCAGAGCGCCCCATGAACTTAGTAGGATATGTAAGGAGACTAGTGTGAAGTATACAGCAGAGATTTTTGTGAAACTTTGTTACGGAATGATTAGCCATTTTTAAAATTCTGAAAATGATTTGAATATGCAGGCATGGGAACTATGGAAAGAAGATCAAACTAAGGACCTCATAGATTCAAGCCTGGTTGATGATTCATCGATTGAACCACCCCAAATTTTAAGATGCATTCATGTGGGTCTGTTGTGCGTACAAGAGAATGCAGTGGACAGACCAACTATATCGGATGTGATAACCATGTTGGCCAACCAAAGTGTTCCTCTTCCAATCCCAAAACAAGTGGCTGTTCCTGCTCGTTATCATCAACGTATAGATCCCAATTCATCATCTGGAAGTAAACAGGGAAATTCTATCGCGAGTGCACCGATCACGGAGTTAGAAGGACGATGATAGTGACTTTATCAAACACTTTTATCAGGCACTGTCAAACTTTTTGCCTGCGTTTGCGTAATTAGAGAACATTTTTATTAGTTTCATATCTTCTAAGTTTGGTAATATCTTTTATTCATTCTTTTTATGCCTTCACTGAGCTGTGAGGATATACGTCATGTACGTGTGTTGTACCCTGTGATATATAATTTGGATTTTCTTTAGATTTTGAAGACATATGGAATCTGATTAGATTTGGATTCCACTGTTTTAAGTTTATTAGTTCAGTTCAATTTAGTATAATTATGTTTTTTTTTTTTTTTTATTGAAACACAATTATATATTTATGTATTCTAAATAAATTTATCTGATTAGATTTGGATTCCACTGTTTTAAGTTTATTAGTTCAATTCAATTTAGTATAATTATGTATTTTTATTTTTATTGAAACACAATTATATATTTATGTATTCTAAATAAATTTATATTAACAATTATTTCGAATTTAAATTTAAAAAATATATAATGTAAAAAAATTATAAATATTAAAATAAAATTGATTTGACCCCATTGACATGTCAAATACCAAAATGTCTTATGTTTATCAAAATTTAAACAAGCATAATTAGTTGTTTAGGGGTGCATTAGGCAAGGGAGTCAAATTAAGAACATTTAGCTATTTATGCAACATATTATTGAATTGATTACCACATTAGTTGGTCCAATCCATATCCGTTATTGTTAGAATTATTATTCATTGTTGCAGGTATCCACTTTTTACTTTACTAAAAAAAGAATAAATTAATTAATTAATTAATAAAAATAAAAAAGGAACGAACATAGAACGCAATATAACGCTGCGTTTTAACGTAAGCGAAAGAAAAAGACGGCGCAAATCATAGCGTCTGGAAATTGTGTGAAAAAAGAGGAAAACAATAAAAGGCGCGCTTTCTCCAAATCGCTAAGACGGTGCGTTTTAGCATTCGTCGCTTCGTTCGCCGCGACCACCATCCCCTTCTCCTTCTCTCCTCTTGACTCCGCCACTCTGATCTCAAAACTTTTCGAAGCACAAAATTAACGTTTCGTCATTCTGAATCCGGAATCAAACAAGTTTCAATTTCTCTTTTCTTTTTTTGTGAATTCAAATTCCATTAAAAAAAAAAAATCGATTTGTATTTTTGCTTTTTCAAAATTTTGATTAGGAGTTAGGGTTTTTCTTTTTTTTTTTGTCTTTTTTTTTTTGGGATTTCTCTCTGTCGTTACCGAGAAATTTTCAAATCCTACGGAGATCCTTGCTCTGCCCGATTTTCACCCCTCGTCGAATCACGGTATTAGGGTTAGGGTTTCTTGTGGTCATTAGAGAGACAAAGATGTATGCTGATCGAGTAGAGGATGAAACTAAGAGATCGGTAAAGGAGCGTCTTAATGGCAGTATCAAAGGCGACTCTATGCGCCGCCGCCAAGCCATCGGAAAGAGGTTTGCTTTCCATTTTTCCCCCTCTTTGTTTTTCCTAGAAAATGCCTTGAAGCGGTTTCCTGAAACTAGAAAATCGAGGGAATAAAAAAGATTTTTTTTTTCTTTTTTGGGACATTCTGAAAAATTAAAGCTGCTCTATTTGTTTTCACTATTAAAGGGTGTCGAATTTCATACTCATCAGTTTTCTTAGTAATCTTTGGGGGGCTAAAGTTTGTTATGGGTTTGAAAATTTTAAGTCCAACCGATGTTTTCAATTTCTTTTTCTTCTATTCATTCTCATTTTCTTAGTGATAATTGCCTGAAATTTTGCTATAGGATCATGGGATTCTTAGCAATTTGTTTTTGTTATGTATTTGGATGAAAGTACTTCTTAGGAGTTAATAGAGTTTATCCAACATACTTGTCTCGAAACATCGTGGATTGCTTGCATTATGCCTATTATTTTGTATCGGTGGATGAATTCTACTGGTTGTTTCTTTTACTAGCAAATATAAAAAAAATTAAAAAATAAAAAAGGAAATTTTTGCAAGCGGAAGTTGCTTTGTTATCGGTTGAGGCAGCCCAAAAAACCTTATAATTGAGTGCATGCTATATACTTTGCAGGCAGAGACAGGATGACAAGTGGGAACACGATCTTTATGAGGGTGATGAATATCAAGTTTCAAGTATGGATTGTGAATTAAGATACTATCATATCAACTCAAATGTTTTCACTATTGCTGGACACCTTTTTTTTTTTTCCCCTTCTCTTTTTGACTGTTTGTTTAATGGCTTGTTAAGGCAAAGTTGATTCTCGAGATCTTCGTTTAAAGCTCCAGAGGAAAAGTCTCCAGCAAACAACTGTAAGAGGTGCTTTTTCAGGTGTAAGGGATCTACGTGAAAAGCTATCTGGGACCATGCACCCACAACCTGTGAATATTCATCAACAGAAGCCGAAGGTGGAACCTGCCAGGCTACCGGGTAAAAGTGTTGCTTCTGAAATCCTTGCACCAGAGACTAAAAAGGTTGTCAACCCACCTCCTAGAAAGAAATCTTCGCATAAGGTATGTTACAATCCCTTTTGATATCATTGGAATTTTTGTTTTCCGTTTCTAGTTCTAGGTGGTAGCTTCAAGAGAATGAAAATCATAATGCAGAATTGGCTGTTAATAATGCAGCACTCGTTGTTACATGACAGAATGTTTGATGTGATTTATTGCCATATAAGACTTTCTAGTTGATTTTTTGCATCACAGAACTCAGTATTGCTAAGAGGACTTGCTTACAGTGATTGTCTTTATGTTGATTGAAAAGCTGCATCCTTTGTATGTAAAAGAAATAGGTGTGGCTAAAAGGTTTGGAATTTGCACTGAAGCATAAGTTAGATTAAGCTTGATATAAATTTGAAAAAGCGCATAGGTTCAAAATAAAGCGAGGATAAGAAAATTTGAGGAATTAGAAATTTTTTCTGGACTAATATGCAGTGTCTTTGTTGTTATATGTGTTTGATCAGATAGAGAAATGTATCACTCACTGCTAGAGCAGAACCATAAAAGTTCTATAGTGAACAGAATAGTTTCTAGTTGAATAACGTATTTTTTAGTGCTGTCAGGGAAGACCAGCCAACCTTCATTAGGTAGGTTCAGTAAACCCCAGTATCCTCTATTCCTAACCCTGGTATGAGGTCATTTGTATGGTATTGTTGTGGGAAGTTAAATGGCCTTTGGGCTAGAAATGTTATCGTTGACGAATTTATCATCTGAAATTCTATTTTTCAAAATTTTCCATTTTACCTAGAAACTTTAATAACATGCCATTTCCTTTTCTGTTACATTTGTTGTGGTATTACATTTGTTGTGGTATATTGCTTTGGTGCTTGATTCTCATGGGAAGATAATTGAAAGTTTTGAGATGAATTTTCCACTTCTTCAAAATGTGTACACTATTAGGCAACTGCCCTGTCTGTCTTCTGCACACTTGCAGGAACCAAATATTGGACTAAATATTTTTCCTTCAGAGCAAAACAGTTTTCCCATCGAGTGGCAGAAAAAATGGATCTTCTCACCAATCATGAGGAGTGAAATTCATTTTGGTAGTTGAGAAATATTTTCCATTAGAATGGTTAAATTGCGGTGTTATCGTTACCGCCAATGAAAGAAGTAATGAGTCTTGCCATACAAGATCACATAACGCATACAGGGACTTGCATCCACTTGCTCAGTACTGCAGTCCTTAAAAGTTCCTGACTTTGAGTCTTCTTTGCAGGTCAATGCATCAGTGGATGAATTTCTTCAGTCCTTGGGTCTTGAAAAATATTCCATTACATTTCAAGCAGAGGAAGTATGCAAATCTCATGCTACTTAAGTCTTTCTTTATCACCCTTCTGGACGAAAAATGGGCTTTGAATCCTCATATTCCTCTTATTTACGCAGATTGACATGACAGCTCTTGTACACATGTCTGATGAAGACCTAAAGGCCATAGGAATTCCGATGGTAAAAAGTTGAAGAAACTCCCTTGTTGAAATGCTTTCTGATTTTTATTATTTCTTTTCCTAGTATGGTTTTATGGTTCCTTGAGGATACCTTTGGTTCTCTTGGATTTTGTGTCATCTTTGAGTTTTACTCTAAGCTTTTTCTGATTTTCCAATGGATGTGCACAGGGGCCAAGAAAGAAGATACTTTTAGCATTGGAATCAAGAGCCTGAAATCTGGGTGTGGGATATGATTGTTGCCTGATATCTTCATGTACTTGTTATATGGCACTCGAACTTTAGCAGGCTGCTTGTGATTTGATTGGCGTGCCAGGCTGCATGCAACTTTTTCTTCCCTTTAACTTTATAGGGATTCGTTTAACGCTGGTTGTATTGCCAGATTGGTTTCAGGGAGCCATCTCACATTTAACGATGTGAAATTTAACCCTTTTTAATGAATTTATCTCATTGTTGGTAATTTCGGATGTATTTAAGTTTCTTTTCTATATTTTTCACCGAAGAATGCATTTTGATGTCCATATTCGAGTTTTAGTCTAATGTAATTTTTCTATGGTGCGTACCTGATAAGCACCGTAGCAAAGCTGCAGCTAACGTACTGCATTTTCTTTTTTTTATTTGATAGTCTAAGATACTGCATGTGTGTTACCTTTTTATTCTTTATTTCTTTGAACTAACTAATAAACTTTAAAATCTTTTACGACTTGTTTGCTTTTGATATGGCAGATCAGACAACAAGTCCTATAAGGAAAAGAATGAATTTTTTTTTTTTTAAATAATATAAGAATTATGTAACAGGAGTATCATCTTTCTAGTATTATCTTTCAAATTATAATGGAAGAAAGTGAAATCATGAGTATATTACACTATATTTCCATTATAATTTCACAATAATCTTGATTGATACAAGTTAAAACAACAAAAACCTACTTCTAAAAATAAAAGAACATTGCAGATAAGTGACTTATGGAGGCCATTACGATACTGCTTTAGACTTCCATGCCAAGTACTTCCTATTTTCGTGCTTGTATCGTCTCCACTCCCTTAAAGCAGCCAGGAGAACATGCATTGAAACTGGTAGAAAAAAAGGCTGTGCAAATAGCAAAAGCTCATGAGAAACATGTCCTATTATTGTTTAGGCTAACACCATATTGCGAACGCTAACACCTAACGTCAACTTAAGATGGGTTTTAGCAACTAACCGAGTAGACAGCAAAACAGTGCTCAAATGAGTAGTAGCTCACGGACATGATAGATGGGTGGAAGAAGGCTTCTTCCGCAAGAGATCTTGCTTGCCTAGACGATACTGAAAAAGAAAGTAACTGATTATCAGGGTTTGAATGCAATACGAGAAATTGACAATAGATAATTCAACTGAAGCAACTAGTGAAATAATAAAAGCCCTTAGGAGCTTTCGAACTTACCAGCTGAAGCATCATAAACTCCAAGAGAGGCATTAATTTGAGCCAATTTTGCTTCATCCAACGAGAACTTCACCTGTTCAAGAAGACAGCAGTTAGTCATATCCAAAATGGATTAGAGCACAAGCCCCAAAATGAATGTACTGAAACTGAGCTCTGAAACTCGATTAAAAGTATGGTCCACAACTCTTAATTCAACGAATGACTAGATGAAATGTATCCTCAAATAAACATATAACCGCAAAGATCTTGACAAATTAATATAGACAAGGTTGCAGACTTTTATGCATTGGAGTTCTTTGGCGTTAAAGCTATGGTCAATGATATGAACTTTGATCAAATATAAGGCATAATGTGTTCCTGATATGACCCAAAACAAAAAATATCGTGTTTCTGGTAGAAACAGGATGCATGATCGGTGTGTGTTGTTATTTCTCCAGCCAAGAAAAGAGAGACAGAAGCTGTAAGTACATTAGGAATTCTTTTAAAGCATCAATGAAAAAGCTTTTGTGCTTTTTTTTTTTTTTTTTTTTTGGGGGGGGGGGGCGCAATTGATTGAAATAAAACTTTTTTTTTTTTTTTTTTTTTTGTTTGGGCACTTGATTGAAATAAAACTTATTATAATTGCATTTATTTTGTTTCTATTTATGAGTTTTCTAAGCACATTCAAATTTTATTTCCAGTAAAATCTTTATTTTCTTCTTGATTTTATTGTTATTTGAAAATAGCAGATGTCGAAAATTAACATTCATCTTGACAAGTCACCTGTTTTCCAATCTCATCCATGATAATCATCCTAGGCAGTGACTGAACCTGCATTTAGAAATGTATTATCCCCAGAAACAGATAATCTGGCTAAATCCAAAAGAATTGGTTCATCAATGACTAAAATTGACAGAAGTTATTAACCAAGACAAACTCAGAGCATACCAATCTGGAGAGAGATCCAAGGGTTGTAGCACATGAATGGAGACTAGAACATGTGTGTTGCCGAGATAATACATCCAATTCCCTGTAGAGGAGTCATCGGTAAGAACACCCTCATACTAGGTACAAGACTACTAACTGATTTGATGATACCAAAACAAGAATTGGAGGTCTTCAAGATATTATATAGGTGATATATACATGATACAAGAGTTCAAATGACCAAGGATGTGTATGAAGTTCACTAAATCTTATTTTCTTCAGAACATAAATACAAAATGGGATATTATTCTGAAGGAGCCATACAAATGGATATGTTGATTTACAATGGTATAAGGAACTTGGCAGACTTTAGCTTAATGCAGTCATCCCCATGCTTAACAAATTTCATTAAACAAATAAAATACAAGGATGCCATTTTCATAATATTTCAGCCTGTAGTATTTTATCTTCAATTCTAATAGGTATCTTACCATACTGTGAAGCCTCTTTCACTGGCTAAAAGGCTGGATGTGCCTGAAGAACCAATGTAAACGTTATCAGATTTAAGACCAAAAAGCTGCCGAAACTGCCCCGTGAAAACTTCAAAAACCTTCTGAAGATCCTGTTTCAGAACGTGTATGCATCAATCATGAGTAAATCAACTAGAAGCCATCTGCAATAGCAGAACATGAACTTCTATCTGTAACAAATATGAGAAAAACATTTGTTTAGTGGATATGTTATTTTTCATAGTTCACAAAATACAGTCAAAACAAATATAACCTGTTAAGGCTTATGTTTTGTTTCCAGCTCATAAACTATGGTCTCAAACAGAAACAGAAATTTTGATCCATAAAAAGAAGCAAACTATGCTAGAAACCAAAGTAATTTAGCTATTTCTAATAGTGGAAAAAACTGTCCACTCCAACATATTTCAAATTTCGACATTAGAATTGGCAAACATGAGAGTAGTTTTGCTGACACTACGACGTCGCTTATGGAATTTTCGGTAGGTCCAAAGATTAGACACTTGACTGTTCAATGCCATACAAATATTGTTATACTTATACCTCTTCCAAAATTGAAAGCATGTTCTAAATGTAATATTTACACCAGTATTCTTTCATATATCCCCATCACAATGTAGGGTTTGATTGTTCTAAGGAAGAGGAGAATAAATCTTTACACAATCATAAAATAAGCATCTAACCTGGTGTGAAATTGTATGCCTGAATGGATGCTCAATCCCAGAATTTTTCCCACATCCTTTTGGGTTCCAAACAATAATGCCTCCCCATTTCTTTAACATGTCATCATTTGAAATTTAAAAATATCAGAAAACTGACAAGAAAAATCATCAGAGAACACTCAGTATAAAGATGATGAATCTACTAACAGGAGATATAAAGCCATTTGTTTTGGAAATCTCTCCATCTGGAAGCCGTAGGAGAAGAGGACACTCCTTTGATGATGGTATATATCTAACAGCAAATAGAGTGGGGAAAATAGGATATTCACATTGTGAGTTGTTAATCAAGACAACAAATATGCAATTAGAAGATTGATTGAGTTAAAGAATATACACTACAAAATGCAATATCTTTGACCTCCCGCCAGCTGCAATGGAAGTATCCAAGTGCCACTCATTTGAATTTACCTATAAGACTTGATATTACATTCAAAATACTTCCAAAATAATTCAAACTAGAAGTAGCATATGCATGCACAAGCAAGCATAAAAAAGTATATACAAATATAATTTTACTAAATACCGAACCTTTTGCAACAAGCATTCTATAAACTAAAAAGCAAATGGAACAAGTATTATTCCCTCGATTAACTAACTACGAAATGAAAAGAAGTTAAGGGTTGATGAAACATACGAAAAAAGGAAGATCCTTCGTACTAAAGATGTAACTACCCAACTTGTCATCCCAGTAAGAAAACGATGACTTCGGCGTATGGTATAACACCTATCCTCAAGAAAGAACAATGTAAACAGATTATAATGAGATTACCCATACAACAATCGTACTGAAAGATTAGGATGCATATAGAGAAAGAAAGTCTGCCTATAAACCTGACTTTCCACCGTTATGTTGGCTATTGGCTCCAATGCCTCAATGACAGGGGACAACAGATTCTCATCTACATCCTGAAAATCCCTGCAGATACACACAAGCATCTAAAATACTAGAATTTGCATATAATTTCATAGAAACAAAAATGTTTCAAACATTACAAATATAAAATCAGAATACAAATAAAGAGCTTCATACCAGTCATAAATCCAATCACGTGGTTCAGCATTTAGCAAATTGAAGGAAAGAACAATCCTACCATCAGCACCAACAGGCATAAACTCCTCATGAATCAATCCTTCTTCCTTTCCACCATTAACAAACACCTTAACAAAAATCTCCGCCATCCTCGACGCCGCCGCCGCAGCCTCCGATACCCTGCCGGAAATCCAGGCGTGCCTGTACTTCCCAACTACAGCTCGCACCTCATCATCTCTACGCACCCATACCACAGTATAAACCTTCCCAGCAGATGCGACCTCCGACCAGCCTCCAAACACCGACTCCAACGAATCATCAATAGCATCATCATCATCAGAGTCAAAATCAACCGCGGCCATTGAACCGCACTTCCATGGACTCGAAGATTTACTGCCCTGGGATTGGAGACACTGGGAGTCGGATTCTACGACCACGGAGACGGTGTAGTTGGTACTGCATGTGCCGCATTGCGGGGTTTGTGGAGTGAATTTGGTCATTTGGTTGATTATGGAGACTTGAAGATCATCTATGGCGGAGGAGGTGATGGAGGATTTAGAGTTGAAGCCGAGGAAGATAGCTTGAAAATGGCAGGGGAACAGCAATGGACTAGAATCGAGCTGAGCTGAGAGGGACTCAACTTCGCGGAATGGTAGAGGTGCGCGGTAGATTTCCACTGTTTTCCATAAGAAAGGGAAGCCTGTACAAAATTACAGTAAAGGAGATATAAATAGCAAAGAGAGAGAGATAGAGAGAAAGAAATAAAGAGAGGGAAATTAGACCTAGGACGAAGGAGAAGAGGACTGAAAGGGTCAGCACGAGCCGTTTTAACCCAGGTTTGGTTTTTCGCATGGTTTTGGGATCGAAATCGGATGCTGGTTCTTGTACTTGAGATGTTTCAGATTTTGGAGGTTCGGAATCTGAAACTTCCGCCATTGTTGAACCACCGAAGATCCTTGGATCGTGCTCTCTGTAAGAATGTTGTATTGTTGAGAGTTGCGAAGCCTACATCCGCTATCTTGTCTTTCTATAATGAATTGGAGGAAGAGATCGCACAGCCGTCTTAGCTCAGCCGGTAGAGCGCACGGCTTTTAACCGTGTGGTCGTGGGTTCGATTCCCACAGACGGCGTTTTTTTTTTTTTTTTTTTTTTTTTTTTTCAATTATATTAAAAAACGTGAAACACAACGCTGGTTATGTAACCAAGTAAATCTGCTTTACTGGGCCCCTTCATTTATTTATTTTTTTTCAATTGTGTTTTCTCCGATACTTGGCCATTCATTCTCTTTATAATGCCAATTACAGTGTCATTTGCCAAATGTACCTACATTTTCTCCTTTTTTTGGCCAAAAATAAATAAATTCAGACTTACAACTTGAAACAAATTTTCAAATCAAACGTGGAACACAACGCTGTAACAAAAGCAAATCTGCTTTACTCAGGTGCCTCTAATCAGGAGAACAAGCATTACTATAAACATATTTTAACCAAGAGGACATATAAACATGTTGCAGGGTATGCCAACCTCTACCACTCCAACTCTTTTTATTCACCCAAAAAAAAAAAAAAAAAAAAAAATTCCTAACACTCAGGGTGGCACAACATACTGGAAAAAAAAAAAAAAATTACATCAGACTTTGGTTTTGTCCAATTTCTCACCAGCTTTCCTTGCTTCACCTTCTAAATTCACCACTCTATCAGCTTGACTTCCAGCAAACTTCTTCCTGAAGAACTCTACATCTTCATCTGCCTGTGCCACAGCACAATAAGACATAAAATCCTAAGTTCATGTGGATACAATCAAGGTTTAAAGTTTAAATTGGGGAGGAAACAGAATGAAGGTTGAAGGTATTAGAGTGAAGTGCATACCAATTCCTTAAATATAGGCTCTGGTGTCCCAATCCTATGGCCAGCAGGTATAAGTTCCCATGGTTTTCTTAACCTTTCAAGATCCTCATTCTCATCTCGAAGTGAAAGTTTTTTCTCCAGAGGCAAACCAAGCTGACTTAATACCTTGAATTACATAAGAAGGTGAAGACATTAAATAAACTTGTGCCAATTGTTAACCTTAGAATTTAGAGAGTTCAGGATATAATATCATGCCTTGAGAGAAAATGAAGGCATGAATGGTTCTAACACGCAAGCAAGAAGATAGACCAGTCCTACAGAAGTTCTCACAACAATGGCACAGGAAGCTTGGTCTTGCTTGTAAAGCTTCCAGAACTGGCTTTCCTACATATACACCAGCAATTAAAGTGAATAAGCAACACCTCTATGAACCATCTATTTGTATTGCAAAAACTAATCTTTTGCAATCTTACTTGCAAATATGCATTCCCTTCACTGGAAATGCTTATTCCAATTTTCAGTGCTTGCTTTAGTTTGACCTGAATCACATTAATGTAGATAGTTGCGCGTTATATAGAAGAATGCTGTGCAGAGTAGAAGTTAAAGTAGAAGGCATTGGTGAAGGATCTGCTAATCAATCACCTTTTCCATTGCTTCTATGTATTGGTCTATATATTCACCAATTCTTTCTGCCAATGTTTTAGTCAATAAATGTGATTCTGCACCTGAGGCATCGGGTATGATAGATCCATAACCTAATCCTGCAGCAAATAACAGTCATGGAAAAAGGTGGTCTCTGTAAAATCATTTTTCTGTCTCAAAGTCTCTAGGTAAAAATGAGAATCAAGAATTTTAGCAAACTTTATTTTAGATAGGAAGCTCAGAATTTGGACATCATCAAGAAGCTAACCTTGGGGTTTTGCTATGAAGCTCAATACTCGGTTAATGAAATTGCCCAAATTATTTAGTAATTCACTATTTAGTTTTGCCTGCAAGTCCGCCCATGTAAAGAGGGTGTCTGAGACCTAACGGTGGAAACAAATAGAAATAAATCCATTAGAAGCTGGCCACTGTGACAGTTATGATGTACAAGAAGGCACAGTGAAACACTCACCTCTGGCCTATTAGTTAGCAAGTAATACCGCCAAACTTCTGCAGGAATGTTTGTGTCTTTTGCATCATTGCCGAAAACTCCCACACCCTTACTCTTGGAGAACTTTCCTGCATCATCATGTTTAAGCAACATTTTAATCGACAAGGGCAAAGCAAAGGAAAGAACAAAGTAAATAAGCTTCAACCTGAAGCATCAGATTGACAAATGTCCATGCTTGATGACTAGTATATACCTGATTCATAGTTAATATATTCAGTGACACTAATATTTTTCATCAATGTCCAGTTTTCTCCAGTTCCAATAAGTGTAGATGGAAACATAACCTGCAATCATAAATAAGTTAACCAGATATTTCCGGAGAACCAAATTTATTTTGGAACATGCTGGTCCTAATTATTGCAGGAGTGCTTTTCAAAGGAGCAACCAAATGCATTTTACTTCCTATCTTTACAAAATGAGTACCACGGCGACGTATTCTGCTAATCATCTTGTCATAGTATTTGGTAGACTTGGTAGACGAAAATTTCTTTCAATTAAATGTGTAATTATAGTATTAGACATAATAGTATAAGACAATATCATAAGATGGAGCAGAAAAATGTCGGAATGTCTCTGCACTATACGAGCTTTCTATAAGTTAAGCTAGTTTGTTGTTAACTTACGCTAAGGCAGTGATACTACACCAAGAAGAAGTTTAGTCCAACTTTGATTCATTTCCATTGATTCAAAAGAAATAATGAAGTGGAACCCTTTAATAGTCAATTCAAGGAAACACAACAGTAATTCAACACATATGGAGTCTGAAAATCCAGAGTACAGGGGATGAAGGAATTCATACAGTGTGGAATGGCACATTATCTTTTCCCATGAACTGATACAGCTCCACATCTTCAGGGTTCTTCCACCACTTCTCCCAATCAGTTGTGTAACATGAAGTGATAGACACGTAACCAATAGGTGCATCAAACCATACATAGAAAACCTAAGCATCAAGGATCAGCAAGAAAATTATAAATCTTAGTTGAAAAATCAAAGTGGGATGGCCAGCTACAAAGATCAAAATCAAACACAGAGCAACATATGTACTTGCTAACCTTGTCCCTGAATTTTTCATGTGGAACGGGAACACCCCATTTAAGGTCCCTTGTTATACAGCGGGGCTTTAATCCCTCTTTAAGCCAAGCATATGTAGCTTGAATAGCATTTTGGCTCCAAGATCCAGCAACTGACATGTAATTGATATACTCTTCCAATTTTTCCTTCAACAATGGGAGCTCAAGAAACAAGTGGTTTGTGTCACGAATTTCTGGAGTTTTCTGACATACCTGAAGCAAATTTAAGCACAAAATCAAATAATGTTCAAAAGAGAGTCGATATTTTTGCTTCCAATTTGCAGAAATACTATTCAACCAAATCCTCACTTGAAATAGAAGAAGTTTGAAATGCTGGAACTATAGTAACTTAGAGAACACGCATACCTTACATTTAGGATCCACAAGTTCAGAAGGATTCAACAGTCTTCCACACTTCTCACATTGGTCACCACGTGCAGAATCGTAATTACAATCTGGTGTAGGACAGGTGCCTTCCACAAGCCGGTCAGCCAAGAAACGCTCACATGTTTCACAATGAAGCTGTAACTCTTGTCAGAGTTTTGAACCATATGCAACAAAGTACCGCTCTGTAATAAACTGTATCCATATGCAGAGAAGTATGTGTTCAATGTAGATAAACGACATGTAGAAAACTAAATACCTGCTGCATGGTTCTCTCAGAAAGCCAATTGCTCTCCATCAGTTTCTTGAAAATGGATTGGCATATTTCAGTTTGTTGAGGAGTTGATGTGCGACCAAATTCATCAAAACTTATGTCAAACCAATCGTAGACCTCCTTATGAATTGCATAATATCTACACAAGTAATGAACAGAAATAGAAAATTCCTTTTTAAATAACAGAAACGGAAAATTCTTGGTGATATAATTTATTCCCATATAAACACTAACCAACCAATTACAGGCATAGATTTCTAAGAGTGATAAGGAAAGGACAACAAAAGTCTATGTTATTGTATAAACTTCAGGTATAACATAAAGTTTGGTCAATGTCAAGTACCCCATATTTTGATAAGATATGATTCAAGGAGCATAATAAATTAGTTTAAGGAACTGCTAAACAGAATTAGCATTAACTTGCATCATAATCCATGAATTTGAAACCTTATAAGGCTATTATCCCTATCCCTACTGCTTTGCTTGACCAACAACTTACTTATCACAAATCTGCTGTGGAGTACAATTTTCCTCCATGGCCTTTGTCTCTGTTGCCGTCCCATACTCATCAGTTCCACAAATGTATATAGAATTATACCCACGAAGACGACAATACCGAGAAAAAACATCAGCACTTAGAACACCTGTATTAGTTGCAGCAATGAATCCATGAAATACATGAATACGAAATTAAAAGATGAAAACTGATACCAAAAGCAGAACTGAAAGATGGAGAGGGGAGAAAATTGAAGAAGGAAGGTGAAATTACAGCCAATGAGAGTGCCAAGATGAGGAACATTGTTGACATAAGGCAAAGCACTGGTGATGAGTATGTTCCTCTTGCCGGGGATGGGTATTTTTGGATTTTTATCTCCTTTTCTGCCATCTGATCGATCTCCCATTTCTTACAGCTTAGGAATGACCAAACTGCCAAGTTATGAGTAGAATATGAAAGAAATTGATATACATATATATATATATATATATTCACATAAACCATGGTACTCAACTAAACCAAGTGCAGTGAAAGAAGAAGAATAATTATCACCTACCAACTTAGGTTTCACGCAGCTTGGCAATGAAGGTGAAGAGAAGTAAAGTGAAGAATCAATGTCATGGATCAAGTATAAAATACCATCCAAATTAGTGAATCACACAGAACCATGAAGTCTAATTGGCTATGCAATCTTTCCAAACTTGTAATAGAGCTGACCTATAGGGAATCTTCAATAGAATCAATTCATGGGACAGTACTAAATGATTCCAATGGTATCATATTTGATATCATTTCTAAATGAGTGGAGAATAATTCTCCAAGAAATTTGGCTTCATGACAATTATTTAATTGTTATTATTGTTTTTTGAAGAAAGTGGAAAAAAAAAAAATCTTTAACATTCAAATTACTCGAATTTAAAATTTAAAAATTATCATTAACGATAATTGTTAATTAAGTTATCGATAAAGGATAGCTTTCTTCATGACACTTATTCTCCCAATGTATACTTAAGAGTTTGACGGTAACATCCTCCCACTTATAATCAAAATTGTTCTCATTCTCGCATTTATAAACAATAAAAATAAAAAAGCCATACCACTACAGACACTTTAAAGCGAAACCGTACCAATATATTATTAAAGATTAAAAGGCTAGACCATGAAGAACTTCACGCAGTCATAATAAGATATCTATCTTGTAACATAATATATGTATATATATATATATATATATACACAAGGCTAATGTCACGCCATAAAAATAGTTAATCGAGTTATCTCCTCCACGTGGAACATTAATCAAAGTTAATGGATTTATTATATCATTTACGCAAAAAAAAAAAAAACGATTTATTACATCATTATTGATAACGAACATTAATTTTGTCATGTATTCTCATTCGCTTGGAAAACTTCAATGTAATATTCCCAAAGGGAATAAACACTTTATACATGTAAATATGCATTGAAAAAGTAAAAAGAAGTATCAATTTGAATGAAAACAATTTCAAAGTTAATAATACGTTCATATTAAATCAAAATTACATCAATTTCAGAACGTATTTGAGTTTTTAATAGATGAGTACATGCTCGACTTATTTCACCTCTATAATTTTGATTGCAGATCAAAATGCCATATTCCCAATAAAGCTATGGAATGCGAACGACAACGATTATTTTCTCAAGTAAAGTAGCTATCTAAACTAAATACAAGATAAGCTTCACTTGATTTCTAAACCTATTAAAAACAAACAACTCCACAACTTTAAGATGTTTATGGAAATGTCTAATGTTGGCCTTCACTTTTGAGCCAAAAAAAAAAAATATATATATATATATATATATGTTGGCCTTCACTTTGTTTGGAATATCTTCGTCGTTCAACTGTTACAAAACCAAAATGATACATAGTAAAATTAAATTCAATCACTAATAGGGACATGATTTTATCTAAATTATTTCTAGCAAAAAAAAGATTTTATCTAAATTATCATCATAGATAAAAGTAGTATATAATACCTCAAAGTCGATAAGTCTAGGCTCATACAAGCTGACCCTTTTAGTTGATTTTTCTTGGTAGGAGAGCTGCCACAAAGTCATATTACAATAATAAATAATTTCAGTTAAACAAGAAAAAAATTCCAAATAAGATTTATTATTTAAGATTTCAAAAGTCAGCATATCAAATATAATGTGCATATCATATTTATATCATATACATAAATAGTTTGAGCACTGACATTGATTGACAAAGTATGCAAGTAAGGAGCTGCCTTTACCAAAGGACAAAGCCACAGGAAAGATTTCTCATGTCACTTGGACAGTATATTGACATCTCCAAATGCTCAAGATTAGTCAATTGATGAAATTGCAGGTTTATGTCATTTCTTTCCACAAACACCTATGCTTAGCCAAAATTAAATTAAAAACACACATTATTATAAATTCATAATATTGAAAAATAAATAAAATAAAATCGATGTGACATAATTAATTAAGCAGTAATACCAACCTCTCTTTCCAAATCTAGTCTAAGTCTATTGACTTGAGGGAATTGACCAAGTAGCTCCGGGAAACAGCCAAACTTAAAACCCATGTGAGCCAACAGCAGTGGGCACTGAGCCTTTGAGGCCAAGGGACACGTGGGAGAGATTAGGAGGCGGAGAATCCACAAACCCCATAGGACTTTGACACCCCATTACTCCATATAATCTAACCCGTCGAGATTCGGTGCACATAATCTAACGGATCCGGAACCATCATAAACTCTATCACGACGGTGACATATAATCGAGTGGTTGAGATTTGGGGCCGAGGTGATGCTGAGGCTTCGCATGGTACTGCACCTACGTATCTCCAAGTATTTCAAATTGGGAGCTTTTGAAACTATGATATCTTGGGCAACGTGCGAATCTACGACACATAAACGTTCAAGAAACGGAGAGTTAGAGATTAAGCAATCAATATCTTGGCCATCCACATTCAGTTTGCTTAAACAACATTTCCTCAATCTCGGCCAATACAATTTCCTGTTATAGGAATTATATTTATGGCAATTAAACATCCAGATTGAGTTTTTGGGCATTTTTTTGGGCAACAAATTTGAGCCATTTACTAATAGTCTTGTCACAGTATCTTTCAGTTCATGGTTATTTGATCTGGAGAGATTATATCCTTGTTGATATGTATGCTAAAACTGGACAATTGGAGCTTGCTTCTTATTTTTTTTTTATTTTGCTAAACATAAAGTATCAATTTTGTAACATAATATTTATGTGGAAATTACAAGGCTAATGACACGGGCCATCATACATTATTCACCAATAATTAATAAAAAAATGGTCAAGTGGAACATTACTAAGCAGTGGGAAGAATTATTTCTAATGATGAATTTAACCATATACCCAATTGCACAATTGATTATATCATATTTTCTCTTGATCTCTATTCTTCTATTTTCTTCTTCCGATGAGGCCCAAGAAGATCGAAGTATTAAATTAAAATGAAAACTAAGGAAAAGACCCAGAAGACTAGCTAGATTTAAGATGTACATCCAGATATTGAATATTTCAATTTAGATTGATTTGATCGGGTTCGTCAGATTAAATTTTTTTTTTTTTTTTTTTAACACTTACTCGTGTTCCTAAATTAAACAAACTTATACTGAAATATTTCAGTTTAGAAATTAACAATATAACAATTAACAACCCATTCAATATATGCGGTTTTTATTTTTTTATTTTTTTATTCTCACTGATGCGGTTGCTTCCATGGCCAAAGCGCCTCAGATCTTTCCTCTTATCCTGCAAAGACAAAGCAACTCTAGCTAAACTCCACGCCCTTGTGATATTGACTGGTTTATTTACCCATGGAAGCTCCAATGCCCAGCTTATAGCATCGTATGCACGAGTTGTTGATGCAGTATCAGCACACCAGTTGTTCGAAAAATTGCCTCGCCGAGGTGTAGATGTGTGGAATGCTATGATCATTGCTTACTCCCGTAAAGAATACCCAGATGAAGTTATAAGACTATATCGTCAGATGATCTTGGAAGGAGTGAAGCCCGATAGCTCTACTTTTACTGTTGCAATAAAGGCTTGTGCAAGTACGTTAGATTTGGAAACAGGCGAAGAAATTTGGTTCAAAGCAAAAGACAATGGCTTTGAGTGTGATGTGTTTGTGGGGTCATCAGTTTTGAACTTGTATGCAAAGTGTGGGAAAATGGATGAAGCATCTGTGGTGTTCGATAAGATGCCAAAGAAAGATGTTGTTTGCTGGACATCCATGTTGACAGGGTTCGTGCAGAGTGGACGACCAGTTGAAGCGCTTGAAATTTACAAGCAAATGCAAATGGAAGGAATGAAAACTGATGGGGTTGTGTTGTTGGGCTTGGTTCAGGTTGGTGCAAAACTTGGGGTCTCAAAAGTGGGACTTTCTGTTCATGGGTATTTGATTCGGAGAGATCATCCAATGGATGTCATACTTCAAACCAGCCTTGTTGATATGTATGCTAAGACTGGAAAATTGGGGCTTGCTTATCGTATCTTTAGGAAAATGACTTGTAAGAATGTCATTTCTTGGGGTGCTTTGATTTCTGGCTATGCTCAAAATGGTTTTGCAAGGAATGCTCTTGAAATGTTGGTAGAGATGCAAAGTTGTGGTTATAAACCAGATCTATTGTCTCTCGTGGGTGCACTTCTTGCATCTTCCCAAGTTGGATCATTGAAATTGGGCAAGTCTTTACACGGATATATTCTCAGAAGGTTTGTTTTGGATCAAGTTACAGGCACTGCACTGATTGACATGTACTCAAAATGTGGATCCCTTTCTTGTGCACGTGCACTTTTTGCTAGGATTAATACTAAAGACTCAATCTCTTGGAATGCAATGATTGCCAGCTATGGAATTCATGGACAAGGAAAGGAAGCTCTGGCACTCTTCCTCAAGATGACAGAAATAAGCTTAAAACCTGATCACACAACTTTTGCTTCTCTTCTCTCATCATTCAGTCATTCAGGTCTTGTAGAAGAAGGTCAATACTGGTTCGATCTCATGCTTTGCAAGTATAAGATCCCACCTGGTGAAAAGCATTATGCATGCATGGTTGACCTTTTGGCACGAGCAGGACTAGTAGAAGAGGCATATGATCTAATAGGTTCCATAAGTACTGAACCAGGGCTTCCTGTTTGGGTTGCACTCCTGGCAGGTTGCCACAACTGTCAAAAGGTGACAATTGGAGAAATTGCAGCCAAAAAGGTACTCGAGTTAAAACCAAATGACATGGGAGTTTATGCTTTGATTTCAAACTTCTATGCCATGGCAAAAAAGTGGAATGAAGTAGCTTGTGTGAGAAACATCATGAAAAAGACAAGAATAAAGAAAGAACCTGCCTATAGTACAGTGGAAGTGAATGGAAAGCTCCATTCGTTTCTTATGGAAGATAACAGTCACCGTCAGTATAAAGATACCTTGGAATTATTGGATAAGTTGGATCAGGAAATGAGAATTATGCAATATGCCCCAGAGACTGGTTTGTCATTGCATGATTATGAAGGGGAGTGAGAAAGAAATGGCTGTGCAATCAGTCACAGAATCTTGCTATTGCTTTTGACCTTTGAACACATTGCCGGGGATAGAAATGCTGGTCACACAGAACCCTAGGAGTGCGGGGATTGCCATAAGGCAACCAAACTAAATTCAGAATTGTGGGCAGTGAGGTACTTCTGAGAAACATGAAGCAAGTACTACAAGAATAGATCAGATGAGACTGGAATAGACAGAACAGCAAGCACTTGCTGTCTCTCGAATTGTTAGGCAGTTGATTATAAAATCTCAATCCTGGAACATGATGTGTTATGTGGAAATAAAGCTAATGACAGGCCATCAGGAGTCAGTGAACTGGTATCCCCATCGCTGACTGTAACGTGGAAGAATTACTTCAAGTAATGGATTTGTTTGCTGTGTCAGATCATTCTTAAGGATGTCCTCTATACATTTCTGACAACTCTAGATATTGCTTCTATACTTCCAGTCCCCAAGATGATAGCATAGATGGTGTTGCCTTGTGATTGTTGCTCTACGCTGGCCAGATTCTTAAAGCTGATGTTATTTTAATAGCTAAGATTATGTATATATATATATATATATATGCTAAGATTATGTTATATATATATACATATTTCTTTTGGGAATTATGGATCGTGGAATATCAACCCAGTGTTGGTCAAACTAATAGTTGATTTGATGGTGCATTCCTTCTTTCGTTTACAGGATGTGTGGGTTTCAGTGGAATTTCTCTTCTGCTTGATTGTGTTAGTTCTAATTGTATGAGACACATTCCAAGGATTTTTTTTTTTTTTTGGTCGTTGTCCTAGTAACCATGAAAACCATAAGATCAGTAATAATGCAGGGTACTGCTACCCAAAAAACTTACGCAATGCACAAAATAAAATCAGAACCCAAACTAACATTTTCTTTTTCCCTTCCTCTCATTGTTTGGAAACTCAGTAACAAATTACTGCTTTCATGGACCTTATGAATTGGATAACACATATTGTTTATGAATCCCTTTTTCAGAAGTACATCTGGAATATCAATAAATAAATAAACTAAGATTGATAACTGATTAAAAGTTTTATAATATATATATAACTTTACCATAAAAAGCGTCTATCTGTATATGCTCAAAACATCCTGGATCTTTTAAAGTATATGCACATAAAATTTTACTCATCTATTATTATTTGAAGAAAACACATGTAATTGGTTAGATGCGAGCAGGACAGGTGCTTGCATTGCTATATATATAAGAAAAGCCCATATTGAATTATTCTCTCAAGAAAAGTAAAGAAAGAAAAGCAGGTGTGAACGTGTGAAACATGCAGAGCTAGACTTCATTGAAAATTCAACGTCATGAGCATTGGAAAAATTGGACAATTTTCGAGCAAAATAAGTTTCTGTCCCTTTCTTTAACCGGAATGAACAATCATCTCCAAGAGCAGATGTTTGAAAAACATTACCGAAAACAACAAAATAAAAATAAAATAAAAACAATAATTCCTGGATTCGAACTATCAGGGTGCCTTTCAAATTTCCTCAGATCTTGTATTCTCAGGGTTTGAGTTTTGCCTCTGATAATTTTGGATGTCTTATAATATTTCTGTTTGTATCCTCCTTTAACATCAAACAGTAGCAACCTCTTCTTATCATTTTCTTAAGGTTCCAATTTCAAATTTCTTCAGCTGGTACCAATTTTCTCTAAGCTCTCATCATCTCCACTTTAGTCGTAGAGATCATGAATCAAACAATTAAGACCTCGAGGAACAGAAGGATGAAGATGATAGGACAGGCTATATAAAAAGAAACATATAATGGATTAGTTGTTCACTAGAGCACAAACAACAGTGGTTAAATACACATACCACGTACATGTAATAACAATATTAGTTACAGCTGTCGAATTTTCCGATCATTCATTTCGGGGAAAAATATCAATCCAATAGCGTCAAATCATTAATTTGAATATGTGATTGTAGTTTTCTATGATGCAGCTGGGTCAATCTGTAGAAATTTACTGTCGGAAGAAACTGGGACTTGTGGAATAATGGATGAGCATCAGGTATTGACTTTCATGAATGATAATGGGAGAGGAAGGCATGTTGATTTTCAAGAAAGTTTGGTAGTCTTGTATTCTTTCCTTTTCCCTGTTCTTTTTCCTAGGAAGGAGTTTTCTCCACTTCACCAACTCCACAACTTGTAGATTCTTTTTGGACAAGTTGAAAGTTTAAATTATTATTATTATTATATTTATAAACCCAAAAACTAATATTAAAACTATTCACTCTGCGTTAAAGCTTCAATTGCAAAATGTTTCTATCACTTTATATATTAAATAAATGAAAATAATAAAAAAAGCCGCTATTCTGGGCTTTGATTTCTGTGTAGTTATTCTATTTTGACTAAATACATGATAAACATGTGCAATAAATTAAGGATACAGATAACAGATGAAAGTATTGATCACCTTTTTATGCACTGTCTGTAAACTTTTTCTTTTTTTTTTTTTTAATTTTCCATTTCTTTCATCTCAAAAATGGGAAACCACTCTATGGATGTTTTAGGGTAAAAAGATTATGCCTTATTGTCTAATAATAATATGAGTATTTAAACTAATAATAATGTTCTTTTAAAGGCTTGTAGCTAAGAAGTGGGAGGGCTTAGTAGTTATAAGAATATTTAAACTAATAATAATGTTCTTTTAAAAGGCTTGTAGCTAAAAGGTGAGAGGGCCATGCATAATTGGCAATTTTTTTATAAAACAAATGCATAAGTGGGTCTTTATTTTTATTTTTTGAAAATTTTTCTTCTTTAACAATTGGGTTGTTCAGTGGAATAATAATCTGGCTCTTTGTTTTTAAAAGGCTATCTTTATGCTTAAAGTTGAAGTATTAATAGTTGTATTGCATTGTAGTTGAGCACCAACTTCAAGATTTCTACCAAAAAAATAAAGAGCACTAAGTGCAAGATAACTAATAATATGTTCATCATTATAATTGACAAAAGCATGCATACATGAATTACCGCTAAAAGTTTGGTAATCATCAATTTTCCTTTTAAGAATGATGATAATCCTTGCTTTGTATAATTAATTGTTTCCTTATCTGACTAATCATTTCCATTTTCAAGTGGATCTGTAAAATGCCCTATATCAGATTCGGTAAGTTTTTGTAAACTTTTGTTGAAGTACTGCTCATAAATACGGCTATATTTCATTTCCTTATTTATATTCTCTTTTTCCATTTTTTTCGATTTTTTTTTTCAACATTGCAAGAGCATATATTTTTTTTTACAAAATTACAGAAGCATTTTTTTTTACCCAAAGACACAAGAAGTCTGATACTTCCCATGAATAGGATTTTATTATTATTTCAAACAAAAACATTAATTTTAATTAACCAAACATAGGAAAACCTTTTTTTTTTTTTTTGTGGGTTTCTTTAGTGAAGGTCCTCTATTAATCATCCACTACAATTAAAAAAAAAAATCTGAAAAAGAAAAGTCTAAATTTTGGATGACAAGTTGAAATTATAATAGACCCATTACTATTTGATATATAAACAACTCATTCGTTAGTTAAACCTAATTGGCAAAGGAGTCTCTTTATTTTAACACAGAATTTCAAAACGTCTTTTGTCTTTTGTTTATGTATATATATACAAATATATATTTATCTATAAAACTTAAACCCCGTTCACACACTTGAACCGCATTCATACAATTACTTTCAATTTTTCTAGTTGAAGACCCTATGGTAATTGTATATCCTTGAAAATATTATGTCTATAGCAAAGAAAGACTTTGCAAACGGTCTGTAATCCAAAAGATGAAGACCCATTACAGGAGGTCCTACTTGGAGCCTGCAGAATTGACGGGTCTTCGTTTAAAAATATTAAAAAAAAAAAAATCAAGTGATTTTTAAACTATTTATTTTTATATATTTTTTTAATAAATTTTTTATACATAGTAAAAAAATAATTGATATAATTTGAAAATGATTAAAATGATTTAATATTTTAGTTTTTTTATTAATTTATGTTACATGTTAAAAAATTTATGCTAAAAACATGTAAAATTGGATGGTACAAAATCATTTGATTTTATATCTTCGTTTTCATATTGCTAAGCAACTAATTTTTTTTTTTTAAAATATAACATGTATATATATATATATATATATATATTTGTTAAGAAAAACAAACCAATAAAACAAATCAAAAAGTTTCATGTTTAGACGCTAACTGATCAGAAAGTTTCCAATGGGTGGACTTCTTTGTAAGCTCTCGCTAGCTGCCAGCTTGAGCTTACCCCAAAACATTCCATTGACTTTCTGTGGAAGAAGAAAATGTCAATTGTATATAAATTCCATTGAATTAATGTAGAGCACGTTTTTTTAGTTAAAATTTAAAAGGATTCAAGTTGGGTTAAGAAATTTCAAACAAGCCGGCCGACAAATGTTAACCACATAAATATCATTTCTAAAGTGTACTTCTTTTTTGGTAAAACATTAATAAAGTTTATTTCGCATAGAGATATAATCCAATTTGCCACAGTAAAACCATTATTAGGCTAGAATTTGATTCACTTTTATGCTGTAGGTATTGGGTTGATTTTATATTTTCATAAACACCCATCAAAACTTTCATTTGTGAAAATCATTTGCAACATTTCATTTACAATTATGTTTATGGTTGTAAAATTTCTTCAACCCTCTTCAAGAAAAAAAAAGAGGAAAAAAAAAAAAATAAGCATCAACTTCAATGCAGATTGACATAAATGTCTCCACAGTAAACGACAAACAGAGCACTATATTTTTCTCCACCAAGAAGAAGACAAGTACAGCTTTATGATTTGGGAAGTTTTACGATCATTTATGATGACTCTTTTTCAAAATTTTTTTGACAGTTTTACAATGTTAGATACTTAGATATTGATTAATAAGCCGCCATTAACAGTAACGGCGTTAGCTCCAAGTCTCCAACCTTGGCAGGCAACTAACAACAGTAGTCTCAGACACGAAGCACAAAAAAAAAAGATAAATTAAAATGATTCTATTTTTTCTCTTTTTTTTTTTTCAAATTAAACTTGAAAATGAGAATTGCAGTAGCTAATGCCATTATTCCACGCCTACCCATCTTGTTTTAATTGAGATTCGACATTTACAAAAGCTTTGGGAAGCAATAAAGGTATACCTGGCAATTAAACAATTTCGTGTGAAAGTATATAAAAAACAAAAATTCACAGACTCAACTTGGGGTTGAGATGAGAGAGACGTTTGAATTGAAAGTTGAAACAGAGAATGCCCCAAAAATAAATAAAATAAAAAATAAAAAATAAAAAATAAAAAAGATAAAAAATAAAACGAAAGAGAGAAGAAACAGAGAAAAAACTTGACTTTTACAGAGGGAAAGAGAATGGTCAAACATGACCGGTGGCGCCGGTCAATGGTTGATAAACCTCTCTCTCTCTAAAACTCACAACTCAGTCCTTCTCTCTCTGTCTTAAATTCTTTTGTTTCTCTTTGGTGAGTCATTGAAGGGTTTCGTGGAGGAGAGAGAGAGAGAGAGAGAGAGAGAGCCGTTTGATATTTTTTTTGTGGTGGGTTTTGATTATCAAAACTGAATTTTGCCTGCCCAGGAGAATTGTTATCGGCCATATCTGGGTTTTGTTCCAAGTTTGGTGGAAGAGAAATGGCAGTAAGTCTTTTTACCTTTCTGTTCTCTTTCTCCATTTGAATTTGTGATTTTTCTTTTTTGGCATGTATGATTTTTCTGTTTGGTTGCTGAGAAAACTTTAAAAAATTATGAGATATGGAATCTTTAATCTCATGCATTTATGTTTATAAAAAAGTATTAAATTTCATGACTTCCAAGTAATATGAGGTTCAGATAATCATCAAGCATGTGTGGTTCTGACTCCTGTTCTGGTATTTAGATATCATGTATATATGAATTTATAAAACCTCTAATTATTTAATCATGTTTTTTTTTTAACTGGATTTATGCTATTTTTTTTTTTTTTTTTAATCCAGTTTACTTATTTTCTGATTAGAAGGCTGATGCTTTTCGTAGCCTGCTGAATAATAATATTTTTGGTGAAATTCTCTATATTATTGATCTGGAATTTTTAAAATTTGTGAATTATTCTATTGCCTGCAAAGTACAGATCAAGAGGATGGACTATCAGCAGTGCTTCATAATATTGTATTGATCTACATTTTCGCCTTTGTGTATGATGGTTTTAAAAATATTAATTAAAAAAAAAAGTTCTTGCATTCGGCATGTGATTGAATTAGGATAAAATCCTTTGAACCATCAACCTTGGTTGTCTAATATCTGTTTTATTGCATGATGACTCTTTTGAGTTTGCTTCTATAGAATTCCTGAATGTTATAAGCAGACTAAATAATATAAGTAGCTTATTTTGGCTAACATTACTTGATTTTTGGATGTCGAAACTCTTGGGAAGAGATTATAAATTTTGTGCATGCACTTGTTGGACATTGTAAAACGTGAAAACGGATGTTTCTGCAAGGTTGGATATCTTTGTTTGAAGGCTTTGTAATTGTAATATGTATTGTAAATTCTCCTGTTAATTATTGAAAATTTTCCATTAATAGATAATTGATAGTTTTCTTAAAAATGTAGAAAGTTTTCTCACTGGGGAGTAAAAGCTTTCGTTTGTAAATGGCAATGAGATTGTTTGATTTCAATTCTTATATCCTCATGCCAACTTATACATGGAGTGTTCACTAAGTGGATGGAAACTTGACGCTCTTAAGATTATATCAACCACTTTCAAATGTAGGACCAAACATAACCCTATAAGATATTCCAGAGAAATGTGATGATTGGACTTACCTTCATTCCATGTACCATGCTGCCCTAAATGTGTAGAATTCTTTAATGTTTACATTTTAAGAAATTTGGATTTGATAGTAGTGCATGTCCTTAAACACAGGATGTCGCATTAGATTGCATCTTTTTGGCTTAAAGGTGCTTGAATTGGATATTTAGTGTGATCAATTTGATGCCATAAGCCAAAGTAACAGCCATTAAATCAAGGAATGGATGGCTTAAAGGTGCTTGAATTGAATATTTAGTCATTATTGGATCCTTTTCGGTTGGAGAAGACAACAACAGACCATTGTCTGAAGAATGTCTTTAAGCTGAGGAATGAATGTCTGACCTGGTAAAGAGTTGAGGATACCACTGTTATCTTAATTTTTAAGTTAAGAAAAAGGCACAAAATATGATCTTTGTTTCCAAAAGTTTGTGTTTTTGACATGATGTAAGATAATGGCTATTTGTATTTGAATTTAAACTTGGGGAATACTATAACTTCACCCATTCAACGACTCTTCTTGTGAAAGCTCCTTAGATTTTTGTAATACTGTTAGATTAACTGGAAATTTTCCTGATGGAATATATTTATAAAATTACTTATAGATATGATAAATTCTTCTTAATGCAGCAACAACGTTCGCATGTACCAAAATTTGGGAATTGGGAAAGTGAAGAAAATGTTCCATACACAGCTTATTTTGATAAGGCTCGCAAGGGTCGAACTGGAACAAAGATTATTAATCCAAATGATCCTGCAGAGAACCCAGATATCCTTAATTATGGATCTTCAGCTGGTGCTCCTACTTCCAGGGCCAGACCTGAACAAGAAAAGCCAGTAGGGCATGGTGCAGTGAGACCAGCACATGAACGGCAAAGGAGCAGGGAGGATGATGACTTAAGGCAGTTTGTAAACTCACCTGCCCATCATGACAATTTGGGTCGCAAAGCTGTTAATGATTCGGCACATCAACAGCATGGAGCCCGTGGTACAAGTTCAGGTGAAACCTATAGAAGACCTGTAAGACAAAGTGCTGGGTCTGAGCAAAGTATTGAGCGTTCACCCATCCATCGTCATGCAAGGGTCTCAGGGAGAGATTCACCATCTTGGGAAGGAAAGAATTCATATGACAGTAGCCATGGTACTCCTGGAAGATCTAGACTGAGACCTCGAAGCGATGACACTGTAAAATTTTCTTCCTGATAGCCCACCATTTTATTTCTATGGCATAAAATTTAAAGTTTTTACCAGTTGATAGCAATTTTGACACTATAGAAAGAAAACAATCTGCAACCATCTATTTTTTTGAATTTTGATTCATAAGGAGTTATTTTCTGACAAATGCAAATTTGGCTTATCTTTCACTCCAAAAGAACAATTTTTATTATTATTTTGTCAATCTGGTATTGTTCTTCATCCATGTTAAGGGATTTTCTCTCTTAAAGGACTTCTTTTCACAGATTATGAAGCATTATTTGAGATGTTTATATTTATAGTTTTACTGTTGTATAGAACTGTCATATAAGGCCTTTTTCAAGGTGATGCTTTCTGTGATTACAAGGAAGGCTTAAATTGAAGTTGTTCTAAGCGTTCTAAGCATTCTTTTGTTACTTTTATCTTCTTTTCTATGACTAGATACAACCATTTGTCAAAACTTTCTCATAAACATTTGGTTTCTAATATGGCAGCCTGATCAAGGCGCTGCTGTTCCGAAATTCGGAGAGTGGGATGAAAACAATCCTTCGTCAGCTGATGGTTTTACTCACATCTTTAACAAAGTAAGAGAAGAAAGGCATATCGGAGTAGGAAAAGTAACTGGCACTCCCGAACGTTCTTATCCAAGTTCGCAGAAGCCAGATGCTAATGCCAATGCCAAGGTTTATTATAACCAGTCATTGTTTCTTGTCAAGACAAAGTCTTTGTTGATTCTTTGAAAGCTTTGATCTTTGTTTTCTCATTTCCTTCTTCAAAATTTTTCAGGGTTGCTGCTTTCCATGGTGCAGAAAATGATTTTCTCTGAATATGTGGGTAAATTTATGATGTGTGCGGGACCTGTATATATATCTTTGGAGGCTGACTCTCCTTCTAATGGGGGAGTGGCTTCTTTGAAGTGCATTCATTTTCTCCAGGTGTGCTATCTTGTAGCAATAACCATTTCATTCCGAATGGAAACATGTCTTCCTTCTTCTTCTTCTTCTTCTTTTTCACCTGTGGTTAGCCGTTGTAATGTTACAATTTTATTGTCAGTTTTGCTGTTATATTTGGCTGGAAAAAGAATATATATTCCTAATTCATTTATTTTATTCCAAATGATTTGCTTTGCCTTTGCCATTTGTTCTTCAGTTTCTTAGTCTTTGTGAGGAGCTATGATAAAGTCTATTTTGCAGTTGGCACATCCTGTAAAGAGATTGGAGTTCTCGTTTGCTTATAAGCATGTTCAATTTAATAACAGCTTTTGATCCAAAAAAAAAAAAAAAATAGAAAATTAAAAACAGGTTATAATTTTTTTTTTATTGTTATTATTTATTTTTTGGGCACAGCAGCTTGTAAGTTTGCCCCTGATTAAATAAGACTATAAGAGCTGCTCCACATTTGGGCTGCATGGTTATCTGTATTGGGTCAGAACGGCGCAACAGTGTTTTGACCCACATGTGAGGTGAATTTACTACTTTAAGGCTTGTTGAAAATGGTGTTGATTTGTTTGGCCCAAGCCCAACCACTTCATGAAGTCCGGAAAGGGAAAAAAAAAGTCCAATTTATTTTGTTAATAATCTCTAATTATTATATTTGGAGCCCCTTTTGCAGTGATTATTCTAAGCTGCAGAAAGCATAAAAACACTTTCCATAGTAGTTAATAAAAAGATCCTAAAATCATTTTTATTCGTTTCGTCGTTAAAAATCATCTATTTGCTGATTCTAAAATAAACATTAATTAAGTGATTTTTGAAAAATTAATTAAAGTAATTTTTAAGAATGATAGACCTTTAGAGTCACTTTTAAAATATATTTGGGAATAATTTTTAAAAATAATTTGAATTGATTTTTTAATAATCACTTACTTAGTGTTTCTTTTAGAATCTATTTTTCAATAATACAATCATTAAAAAATGATTTTATATTTTTTAATCGAACATTTTTATCCATTTTGAAATGATTTTAATCTTTTTCAAAATCGTTTCCAAACAAATACTTATTTTAAGCTCCAATGATAAATTCCTACTGAATCAAAAGCAACTGCGAAACTAACATATTTCAACTTAAAAGTGCGAAACGAACATGAATGAGGAAATATGGAGTGGGGTTGAAGGAATTGACATTTGTAAATCATCATTTGCTATCAGATCGGTATCTTTATCAAAAATCAAAATTTAAACATAAAACAGAAAATATATAATCTTTTATAACTTTCATGTTAAATAATAATTACTTTACGCAAAATTCTGGAATTTACTTCAGCGTGTAAGCATCTGATTGGCCCATTTGGCAATGAACAATGTTCTCATCCACCTCCGTTTTTATTTACATTCGAGCCGCCAAACTCTGAGAGAAGAGAAGCCAATTCGTACAAAAGTCCGATAAAATTTAATATTTTTAGATCTACGATTGAAAGCCCACCATGAGGGTGCACGCACTTTATTATCTCTCCAAGTGCAGCGCCAACATTTCGCGGCTCGTTAAAACAATTCAAATTTTCATTACGAAGCCTCTGCAAATTCAAACTAAAATATTAGAGCTCAAAACTCTCTCTCTCTCTCCCCCCTCAGTTTCAGATCTGGTGGATTTCTAACACATCGAAATTTCTTGCTTTCGCTAATTCAAAGTTTCTGCAGAAAAAATCTCCAGGTTATTTTAATTCAAATTCCATACCCTATTATTTCCTCCTTTTGTTATTTTCATTAATTCTGGAGTGTCACAAGGAATATTTTATGCTTCTTACTCAAATTCTTCACGAAAGTTCCATCCTTTTCCCTCAAATTCATGTACCCAATTCACCAATTATGTTAGAAAAGCGTTTAAACGGTCAGTTGTATTCGTGTTTTACATGCGAAAAGCTTTACATTTTCGCTTGAATCTACATGCCAATTTGAGTAACCATGGTGAGGGAGCAGAGGGTCGAGTCCTTCTATTCGAGACTCCGTGAATCGGCGACGGCGTCGTCTCATTCTCCTCTGCTAATATTCCCGTCAACTTCAGACGTAGATTCGCTCTGCGCACTCAAAATCATTTTCCATGTTCTTGAATCCGATTCCGTCCGATATGCTTGCTATCCCGTCTCTTCCTTCCAAGAAATTCACAAATATGCGGGCTCTGATCTGTTTTCATCTGATAACCCCGTTTCGATCCTTTTGATCAATTGGGGTTGTCACCGGGACTTGAGAAAAGTCCTAAATTTGGGTCCCGCAGCGCGGGTTTTTGTAGTCGATAGCCACCGTCCGATCCATTTGCATAATCTGAGTGAGCAGAACGATCGTGTGGTTGTTCTTTATACTTTGGATGATGAGCACCAGGCTGATTTGGCTTATGATTTCGATGTTTCTGCCTTGGCTAATGCAAGTCAGTTGAATAGTGATGATGAAGTCGACGAGGAATCGGATAGCGAGGATGAAAATGACAGTGAGAGTGAAGAAGAGGAAGAGGGAGGTGGGTCGAGGAAGCGCAGGAGGGTTTCCCAAGGAAACGAAGAAGACCCAGTTCAGCTTTTTCGGAAACTGAAGAAGGAGTACTATCATATGGGTACTTTCCATGGTAAGCCTTCGGGGTGTTTGATGTATGATTTGTCACATTTGTTGAGGAAGAACACGAATGAGTTGCTATGGTTGGCTTGTGTCTCTTTAACGGATCAGTTTGTTCATGAGAGGTTAACTGATGAGAGATATCAAGCTGGGGTAATGGAGCTTGAGCAGCATATTAACAGTTCAGGGAATTTGGATGCGGTAACTTCGGTGACTCTTAAAGATGGGACAAAAATTCGAGTACCCAACTCATCCAGAATTGCATATGAAGATGAACCAAGGCTAATGCTGCTACAAGAATGGAATTTATTCGATTCGATGCTATGTTCTTCATATCTTGCAACTAAATTGAAGACTTGGAGTGACAATGGAATGAAAAAGCTCAAGCTTCTTCTTGCTCGGATGGGATTCGCACTTGTTGATTGCCAACAGAAGTTTCAGTACATGAATCTTGAAGTTAAAAGGAAGATGAAAGATGAGTTTGAGCGGTTTCTACCAGAGTATGGGCTTACTGATTTCTACTACCGGAGTTTTTTGCGGCTACATAGTTATAGCTCAAGGGTTTCTGCTGCAGATGTTGTATATGGAGTTACTGCCCTGCTGGAGTCGTTTGTGAAATCAGATGGCTCTTGTGCTTCCAAGCAGTTTGGAGTGGCCTATGATGCCTTGTCATTGAGTAATCTTGACAAGCTGAAATCTGGAATGCAACAAGCTATCAAGATACAAAGGGCAATCCTTAGACAAGGAAGTACAGCGATAACTAAGAGCGGTTGCATAAGAAGTGGAAGGAGATTCCGGTGGGTTAAGCTTGAAGACTCAGTGGATACAAAGCTGCTGGGGTACCCACAGGCCTTGACTAAGTTTTGTTATTTTTTGATGGATGCTTTGCGGGAGAAGGGTGCTAGAATGAAACCTTTGCTGTGTGCTTGCTTGTCACAAGAGCCAAAAAAGGTGCTGATTGTTGGAGTTTGTGGGAAGCCTCGACTGGGATCAGCTCAAGGAAATGCATTTGGAATTGCATTTAGAAATGCAGCAGAGGAGATTGGAGCAGAATTCTTTCACGAGTTGTTTGAGTCATCATGGATTGTTTTGGACTCAACTGCCGTCAACTCTTTTATGGTAAAGTTGACTGAGAAGCTCTGATGTATAAAACTTAGACATAATTCTGCCTAACTCAACTACCCAGCTACTTTAAGCAAGTACGTTCTTTGTTTTTTCTCCTTTTTTTTTAACCGTTGTGGAATGTCTGAGAAAATTAATAAATTATATGCTATAGTTTCTCTGTATGAAAAAGTCATCATTCTTTTTTTTTACTCATTTAACATCTCCTGTTGTAACATCATCTCTTTTAATTTGTTCTCTTTCTCTTTCTCTTCCTCCTTCTCTCTTCTGTTATTCTGCTTCATGCATGAGCAGCTGCCAGCATCCTTGCATTTATAGTCAGAGAATTTGTTCCAAGTTCTGTAGGGTAATGAAAGCTGACTGTATCTTCCATCTAAAAGTAAAATCCTTATGACAAGGGAATCATTTTTCACCATTAGAATGACCATCAGAAAGGAAGACACCACCTATTTTTTGGGTCAAATTGATCGACCACAATTCAAGTTTTAAGTAGAAGTGTCATGTTGAAATAGATGTCTGAACTCATTGTTTGACCTTCGCTCCAAAGTCCTGCCCACTGAAAGAAGCAAAAATCCGCCTCCATTTTTTTGTTTTTGACACTATCAAATTTAATGGCTTTAAGGATCTGATTCTCTTTTTCTATGTAAGTTGTGGAAATTGCAGGGGAAACAACGTAATGCCTGCAGAAACTACTGATTCTTTATTTATTTTAAGGAGAGCATGACTAATATTTTACACTTAAGCATATAATGGTACAAGTTCATTCTTGCTCAAGAGAGATTGACTAGAATTGTTGAACAACTGTCATTAGTTCAATGTGTTTAAACTTATGCTTTTTGTTGCCACAAATATTATCAAAGAACTGGTTAGTTTTTCTATCTACTACTTGATTATTTTTTTTTTTTTTTTTTGAGTCTATGAAATTTGCATTATAGTCCCTTAGGATGGGTCCTTTACTTCGTTGTAAATGTTGAAAGCAAAATACCAGATCCTCAAAATAACTCAGTTTTAACTGCCAAGTAATCTATTATTATCTACTATACTATGCCTAAGAAAAGGAACAGGAGAACCTTTGTGTTCGTTAGCATACTAAAAAGATGCCACGGAACCGGATCATTATTTATTTTTGGATGGAAGCCTTAGGATCAGTGCTGCAAACGATTTTACCATAAAGATACTACAGCTTGGCTTTGAATCGTTTATGTGGGTGGCATAGAGTTGAATTTTGTGTTTCCTCTGGAATGTGACGTCATATTTATGAGAATTTTGTTGAGTTTTCCTATTTGTAGTTTTATTTTATTTTATTTTACGTAAGTAGAAGATAAAGTACAGTGATTTTGTCTTCGTATCCTTCATATCAATATTACATCTGTATTTTATCTACCACTGGCATGAATAACTAATTTATCAATGTTCGAGCGATGGTCTGTTCAAATATATGCTAGTCATTCTAGACAATACACATAGATAACTTATCAGACTAGCAAGTCTTGACTCTTGACTCTTGCCGATCAAATGTCAACCTTTATATCAATCAATCATCCACTAAACCTGCCTTTTTTGTACTTGAGTTGGTATATTAAAATGAAGAACTAGTCTGTTCCGGAGTTTTTGTTGTATGCCAAACTTAGATGGGGATTCAAACTGATTATAGTGATAGACCTACAATATGGTGGAAGGGTCAGAATGATGGCAAAGACTGGATAAGAGGTTTAATTATATTGCAGGCTTACTCGGGTACCATTGCTGCTAGACCACACTCATTTGCAGCTAGATGTAAATATACTATAATCTGTGCCATATAAGTTCGACCAGCACATGTATTTCGATACATTGACTTTAAATTTTGGGAGAAGATTTGGTACTTATGAAAAGGAGCTATTCAATGGTTGAGCAGCAGATAATTTGGTGTGGTACAGCTGCCAAAGAATGTTGGACAAAATTTAACTTGCTGCACCACTTTGCTATGAACCATTAGTGCCACTTTGCTGTGAAACCATTAGCCTTGGAGGTTAATGGCAAGTTGTTTTGGGAACTGAACCATGAAATGGTAAGGTAAAAGAGAGCTTGTGCTGGTGATGGATCCCAACTCAATAGCCTTTTCCTTCACCTAACTTGCCAATTCTAACCGGCACCAATTAGACTTTGAGAGTCAAGACACATCAAATATGGTTGCCTTTGAGGTGCTTTGTGGAGAGAGCTCTTGAGGCCCAATGAGTGGACCATGTAGCACCACATTGCCATAAATAAGATCTAGGTTCTTTTTTTTTTTTTTTTCCCCATATTTGATGAGTTAGATTTTTTTTTTTTTTTTCCTTGTTACTTTAGTCATTTGGACTGTTCCTTACTATATTTATATAATTACTTGCATTAAAAACCAGGTTATAAGTACATATGTCTATTTTAATAAAATTTTTGCTATAAATTATACACAGTTTTTGGCAATGGAATTAATTATCAAGGAAAGTTATGGAGTAGGCAAAAAGTGATGTTAACGTTGATGTATATAATATCTACTTGCTTCATTTTACATGGTAATCTGATGTTCAAACAATTTGTCAATTCCTCTACCAAAATAAAAATAAAAATAAAACAACCAAGGAAAAGGTGGATCCAGAAAGATTTTACTTTGCCGTTTTTGGTTTTTAAAAACCTACCAAATATGATCTCGCATGTAAAAATACTAGTTTTTTAAAGAAAAAAATAAATAATAAAAAATTAATCATAGATGGAATTGAATAAAAAAAAAATTGTAAATTCGTAATTATTAGGAGAAACATAAAAAGAAAAGCATTAATTATAAATGTTTGAAAAAATTGTAATGTTATTTTTGTGCGTTGTAATAAAATGTAAATTTAAAAATCGTAGTCTGAATGTAAACATAAGAATAATTTGAATAAAAGGATATAATGTGGTCGGAAAAAATGAAAAAATGAAAATGTAAAGTTTCACACGTGCTAGGCCATCTGTATTGACGCGTGGCTCGCAGAGATCACAATGAGAAGACCCTGTCTTCCTCACTCAGTTTCTCTCTCTCTCTCTCCCTCTCTATCCCAAAAAACCTTTCTCTTTGGTTTGGAAGCAGAGCAGAGAGGAAGAAAAACAAAATCTGAAATTTCCTACCTCTCTCTATTTCTTCCTTATTTATTCCTGAGACTTCTAAGCTAATTTATCCAACATTTTTCTTCTTCGGAGTCTCCTGTATAAGGTACGATTCTTCAAATAATATTTTTTTCAGCTCCATTTTCTTTTTCGTTTTTTTTTTTTTAGGTTCCCTCTTTCTGCTTAATCTGTCAATCGGCGATTAACTATGGATCATCTAGGATGCATCATTTGTTTCAGTAATTTTTTTTTGGTTAAATTTTTGGAGCTTTATATAATTATATATATATATATATATATTCGCGTTATTATTATTATTTTATAATTAATGTCGTTATAAGCTTCTAAGATTCAATTTTTTTAATGTTGGAAATTTGGAATTGGAAGTTTGATTTTTTCCTTTTTTATAAGTATTTATCCCAATATTTGGAGCGCTTGGTTTTTGAATATTTAGTCATCTGAGAAAAATATTGAACTTTGAATAAAAGCATAAGATTTTTTTTGGTTGTGAGGGACCCTAATGTTACTCATAAAATGGTTAAAGTTGATTTTTAAGTGTTTATCCTTTTTCTTTTTTTAATCAATTTCTGAATTGATTGATTTGGCGGGGCTACGAAAGTATAATAGTTCATATAGAATTTATTTTCTGTTCATATAGAATTTATTTTCTGCTTCTTGAGACTGTTATGATTTAAATTTCCATGACCTTATCGGGTGCCAAAGAGTGTGATATAACTGAAAAACTATGGTTGGTTGGACATGCTTTGGCTTGATCTTCATGAATTGTGGTTCTGCTTGAGTGGGGTTTATTTTACCAACATATTGAAATGTGAATTGCAGCTGGGATCTCCTATTCCCAGTTTCGAGAACCTCATTTCCTACTTTTAAAATTCTTGAATTTTCTTCTTCTTCTTTTCTTTCCTAGCTCACATATGAAACTTGCAGAATAAGTTGAGGATAGTAGTTTTAGTGCTGTTCTCATAGAAAAGTAAAAAGAATGAAAGAAGTAAAAAAACCTTTATGGAAGATTGTAACTGGTTAATTTACTTGCGTGTGTGTGTGTGTGTGTGTGTGAGAGAGAGAGAGAGAGAGAGAGAGAGAGTTGAAGGTTGGGGGAATTTTAACTCGGCTAAAAGTTCCCAGTGACGAATATAATCAGGCTTGATTTTATTGTATGTTTTGTATTCATTTTCTTTCCGAAATACTTGAGGTTTTAAGTTTATGTCTTTTTCTGTTTTATACAATTTTCAGGACATTCTGGGTCAGAAATTCATACTAATAGTATGAGCACTAGGGGTGCTAGGGGGACTACAGTTAGAGCGTATCGGCGAAGGAAGGCAAATTTGGACTTTGACCTCAATCGCGAACCACCAGGTGATAATCGGGATCAGGAGGGAACTTCAACTCAGGTGGGGCCTGAGAATGTTCAAGGGAGTCAACAAGGGCACTCTATAGCACCTGTTACAATTGATGTTGATTCCATTGAGGCCATTGACGATGATGTCATTGAGTCCTCTCCAACGGCTTTTGCTGAAGTATGCCTAATTCAAATCTTTCTGTTTCATATCGTACTTTCTTATTTATTAAAATCTTTGTTTCTCTCTATACTGTTCATTGCTATTGCATCTTATACTATTAGCTGTTGCACATTCTGTTTAGGCTAAAAACAATTCCAGAAGGACTCGAGGAAGGATTGTAGTTGATGTAGATTCGGGTAATCATTTTCTCTCATGGTGGTTTCTAATGATATCATAATAGTAATTTATATGTTATCTTGTTCTTTTCGTTTTTTTTTTTTTTTTTTTTTTTTTTTTTTTTTTTTTTTTTCCCCCTTAATGGTAAAGTATGATGATTTCTTGTTGAAGTGCTCCTTTTTCTAGATCATTCACCTCTTTTACTTGTTGGTTCATTATGAGTATAGGAATTAAAAAAAAAAAAAAAAAAAATTCATCTGGGTTTCTCATCAAATTTGTTTATTCTTTGCCTTCATTTGTTATACTCTTGATGCAGATCTTTATTACAAATTGTGTAACTGCAAACCTATTTGATTGAACATGGGTATAGGGCATACTTCTGAAAGTCTTGCGTCTTTTGTTTTTTTGGTGGGAAAGAAGTTTATAATATAAGTTTTGGAATTTCCAAACTTTTGTTAGGCAATATGCTACAAGATCAACATACTCTTTAGTTAATACTTTTTCTTCTTGTTGTTGGTTCTTGGGGATGAGAGGAAATTGTTTTCTGCTAACCTATGAGCTATTACCAGTAAGTATAGCCCCGTTTCTTATGTGCATACTTGTGTTGTCATCTCATAGGCATCTCATCTATTGTTTCAGTTCTATCTATTACATTTTTTCTTCATAGCATTTGGTCTTTCATGTTATGGATACTGCTCTCTCCATATATCAGCTATTAATCTCATTTCTCTCTCTCTCTCTCTCTGATCATTGCAGAAGAACGAACTAGGGCTACTCGCAAGCGCAGAAGAAACAATACCTTTATTAATTGCGAAGTTTACATAAATTTGGAAAGCAATAGCAACTCCATGGTATTAACTGAAACTAAACAGAAGCATATATGAGTAGTCTTAAAATTTTATGTTGTTTAATCTTAAAATTTTATGTTGCTTCTCTTTTCTGGTGTAGATGTTATTTGTTCCTTGAATTATCTCAAACTCTGTGCTGGTTAAGTGCTTCAAATGTTGAACAGCTGTGTATAGCTTAGTCAAAGTCGTCACAAGGATAAAGATAATTTGAGTTGTTATCTTAAACATGTTAGAATGTATTTTATTCTCATTTGACTGTTATTTAACTTGTTATTCACTTTGCACATTATCAATGTACCAAAAATTTTTTCTTGTTAGAGATGTGTTTAATGCTTTTAAAATATAGTTGGTTGTTGGATTGGTTTTGGCTCTGTTTGTAGCCTTTTTGTCTACAGCAATTCATTGTGGACATGTGTGGAATGCCTGCATGATTGAGACTCACTTTGAATGTTTCTATGTGCAGAGAGAGAGTGCCACAGCACAACCTCCACCACCAAAGCAGCCCTCCTTTAGCTGTCCAATTTGTATGGGTCCATTGGTCGAGGAAATGTCAACTAAGTGTGGTCATATTTTCTGTAAGGCATGCGTTAAGGCTGCAATTACTGCACAGGGTAAATGTCCAGTCTGTAGGAAAAAAGTCCTCATGAAAGAACTCATTAGAGTATTCCTTCCTTCAACCTGTTGAGCAATGCACTTGCCCAGAATGACTGATTGTGTAAGTTGTTTAGTATCTAATTTACTTCACCTTTCATCTGTAGGATATAGTAGACATTGGAAAGCATAATTATAGGATGTCTTTTTGCTCACTCAATACTACCTGCAGAATTCTCGAAGATATGGCATTGAATATTAACCAATTTGCATGTGTGGTTTCATGTTAAGGGGTATCTTTTTAATTTATTAATATTTAAAGGAGAAGGATGTCTAATATAAAAGTACTGTATACTTTGTTCCGCATGAGTATTTGGTCTTTCTTATTTTATTATTTTGACATGACGTTGCAACAACATTTCATTTTGCTCACCGCTAACTTCTGATAAACGTTAAACGAATTCGTGTTTAACTCTGTAACAGGCTTTATACAAAATGCCTTTTTAGGGGAAGATGCAAGAATTGATTAGCTAATGGAGGATGGAGGATATGTATACTCATGCAACTGAAATATTGTGCAGTTTGAACAAATATGCCTAATAACAATAGTGGTTTTTTTGGGTTATGGAACAATTTTATCAATTTTATCTGGTTGGTTGTGAGATGAAATACTTTCTGTTCATTTCATGTTAAGATGCCTGTACATCTAATAGGTGATAGTATGTTTTAGCCCTGGTATTAATGGGAAATAGTCTTTTGGATGGAAACAGAGTTCTCATGTGGAGTAATTTTTTATGGGAAATAGCCTCGAGTAATTTTTATGGCCTATACAACAGATATAAATTATTACTCCTGCTCCCTTGATAACCTAAATCTTTTCCCTGGGAACATAGAAAAATAAAAAAGGGAAATGAAAATTAGAAGACCAATGGATTCCTTTGCATTTCTATCAATTCCAGTCTTTTTCATTATTTTAGGTGCATTTGATATAAAAGAGTGGAGATGATTTGAGATGAAATCCAAATCCTAAGGAAAGTTGGGTACCCAAAAAAAATAAAAAAATAATGATAATAATAATAATATTTGCAAAGACTTGGGTGTGTCTTATATATTTTATGATGGAATACTTTTGTACTTTGAGTGGAACGAAGTTTAAACCAAAAAAAATAAAAATAAAAAAATAAAAAGAAAAATAGGATAAGGAGAGGAGAAATAACCAAGGTAACGAATTTATTTAAAGCCAAATGCAATGCATGGCCTGGCCATGGTAATAAGCATATTAGAGGTGAGTAGACAATCCCAAACAACGCATAAAACGCCGTTTTCAAGCCTTATTAATAACGTAATACATGCTTGTAAACAGAAACTTACTTCCACAATTCCATTTGACTATGGATAATATCCACCACCCACTTTACCATCACCTTTGGGTTTTGGTTTTGGAACATTTCCTCCTCCCTCCTCCTTGGTGTTTGATTTTCCATCTTTAAGCCATGGTAAAAGCCCAAAACCAGGTAAACCAAGGAATGGTAAGCCTCCAAGCCCAAATGGCAAGCCTAAGCCCAATCCCCAGCCCAAAGGTCCTAAGCCACCTAGGCCCAAAAGACCCTGTGGTGTGTAAACCTCCTCTCCGTGTTCCTTCGGTGTGTCCCTTCCTCCTTCAGTGCTAACCAGAAGTGCACTGAGCAAGAGTGTGAGAATCAGAAACCCTTTGGTACTTCTCTCCATTGGAAGCTCTATATCAGTTCCTATGTTTTTTTCATGAATTTAAATTGCTGGAGACCAACCCAAATTTATAGTCGAAACATGAAAGTGAAAGCATTTTCATTGTAGTCAAAATTGGAATTCATATTTATTGGTTTATGCATGGTGAGCTTTCTTGGTCTAGAAAGAAATGAATTAAGTGGGCCTTTTGCGATCCCAATGAACAGGAATTTTTTTTTTTTTTTTTTGGTGGGGTCTGATAAAATTAGTAGCTGGGATTGATGACGAGTGGCCCCATTCATTGGATGGATCAACACATTAATTAATTAGCCACAATATTTTTGGTAGCTTTAAAATTTTGAAATAGCTTTCACTGTTAAAAGCAGCGCTTTCTGAGGTAGGAGGTAAATCACAATCTGAGAGACCAGGATAAATTTATGGTGGAAACCTGAAAAGAGTCAGAGCAAATTCAGTGTACTAAAAGAATATTAATGGAAATGAAATTTATTGGTTTATGCATGGAGACGTTGCTTGGTTTAGGAAGAAATAAATAAATAAATATGAATCGAGAGAGCGTTCTGTAATTCAATTTCTTGTTTTGGTTTGATATTTAATTTGTTCTGAATGTTTGCAGCGTATCAAAATTAGGAATTGACCCCGTAGCCCATGTATTTAATGGTACGTTAATTAGTTAACCATGAAGCCTTTTTTTTTTTTTTTTTTTTCCCTCACAGTATACTTGCTGTTGGCATGGTGGAGGAGGACAAGTATTTCAGCTAAAAAGGTTCGAGGTTGCAGATTTGAAGGAAAATGAAAGTTTTTGGGTATTTTGGTAATTTAACCATTGACGGCAACGCGTACACAGTTTTTGTTGGGAGTACAAATAGAAACACTCAAGGGCAATCCAAAGCCCAATTCCCCAACCAGCCAAACAATAAATAAAAACAAAAACAGAAATGACAACAATCTTTTATCTGGCAGAATTCAGAACCTTATATTAAGTGGTGGTCGATAACCAATTACAAATACTTGTTTTTTCGGCTGAAAAAGAGAGATATATTACATATACCAACTAATAAGATTTATTTATTTTTTTTAAAACTTATACAGGCTAAATGCATTGGAGAACTTGGAATATCACGAATCACACTTGACAATATCAATGAACAAAAAAAATGGTTCCATAGGAAAGTACACATTTCTCTTGCTAAATCAAAACGACGACTTCAGATCTGATTCATAAACAGAAGAGAATCCTATACTCTAGCTTCTAACAGATAGAACAAGCTGGAACAAAAATTCCGGGGAGTTCTGAAAGGACACAAGATATAAAGAAAACCAATATCACGCTAAACGAATGCTGAAGAAACCAAGGAGAAGTAGAGGAGACATTTTAACTTAGTCTTCATCTTGTAGGTTTTTTTCTCCACTCTGTTCGTCCCCGGTTTATCTCAGGCCCATCTCCAGACAATCTCAGTACATGCAAAAATTGCCGGCAGTCTTGTTCGTGTTCTGCAGTTATAGCAGATCCATTTGTTCCTCGAAGCTCTGGGATTTCTTCACCACCCTCAAGGGGTTCAACACTTGTAAGAGAATCAACAACGTCATCATGTTGACACTCCCGTCTATAATCTAAGGTGATGGTCTGCAGTTCATGGCTATCAATGATTTCTTGAGGCATGCTCTGTCATGGAGAATTTACAAATGTCAGCTTATGAGCACGAGAGTCCATAAGGCCATATATAATAACTTTTTGAGGTTCTGTACAAACAAATAATGAGTGCTTAAGTTGAGGATAAGAAAAAGAGAGATATCAACCAACCTCTAGGACCCATCCAATGTAGGTCACATTATTAACATGCTGGTTCATGTCCAGATCAGCTCTCCGAGGCTGCAGATACCAAGACATGCTTAGAATGCAGAAGAAAATCAGATGAACCAAGACCTGCTTAGAACGCAGAAGAAAATCAGAAGAACATAAATAAACCAAGTGATCTTACCACAAGCCCCAGTCTGGAAAACTGAGCAGGATCTTCCAGTTTTGATATCTTCCTTACGCTACTACTGTTCTCCTCTGGAAATGCTAACCTAAAACATGAAGACAAGCCAATTGTAAAAAGCCAGAATATATCGGTCAAAACTGATACTGATAATAGGAAACAAAAGGAGCTATCTGCTATTAAAGCAGAGTGGATCCACAATCTATGATATGATTTTATCTTCCACACCATGCTATATCCCAGGTTCCCAGCACTATTTTTGGATTTTTGACAATGTTCATGTGGTAAGATTATAGTTGTAACCCCAACCCCTCAACAGAAAAAGGGCAATAAACATGATTATTGTCCATAAAGGAAGACTTCCCAATAAAATCTTAAGCATGAGTACGGGTAAACCCTCTGACATAAAAGAAGAATTAACCAAATGGTATCTACAATTAATTAACTTCCCATACTCTTGTTTCATCTTCTCAAAGATAAATGCATTTCCAGAAGCTGAGACCAAATCATTTTCGTTCACCAGCTATAATATCTTCATCACAAAGAGGATGAAATTAAAAGTCCACTGTCTCACTCACAACCATAAAAGAACCACCTAGAAATTTTGGACTAATCCATATGTAAAATCTGGCAAAAGGACATCAAAGATCTTGCTAAAAAGATGGCAACAATAGTCAAAAACACCTCAAAAGGATCAAAACTATATCATCCTGTGACTCCAGCAACAACAGCATATTATTGCAATGGCAGTTATTTTATCAAGCTAGTGAAATATTTAAACAAAATATGACTTCATATGATTTCAAACATGATGAGTGGAGAAGGGGAAGAGGGGGAGGAGGGGGGGGAGAAGGAGAAGGGGGTGGGGGGGAGAGAAGGGGGGAATGGGTGCTAACCTGGGTTCTCGTGGACAAAAGACCAAGTATTCTTCTCGAACATCATCATTAACTTTCTGAAGTCGTCTGGTTTCTTGGTTCATCATCACCCACTTACTGAAACCATACAGTGGATATAGAAACCTTTTAGAATATATCTCAAATTAAGATAATTGAAATTAGAGAAAACATATTAAAGTAATGTGACAAGTATGAATCAGATTTGCAAAAAATGTTCAGCAACCCCTTCAAATCGGATCCTCAAATTAGCATTTGACTATTTCTTGAGGAACAGATAGCATAAAATTTATCAAGAAGGAAGATTGCAAAAACATATCTTAAGAGAAATTAATATTTCATGATTGTTAGACAAAAGGTCCTAACATATCCTTGAAATATACATTAAAAGGGAGATAAATGGTCACTTTAATAGCCACAAAAAGCAACGTAAGTTATACAAACTGCTGCAGAACCACCAAACACACACACATACTACCAATACTTAGAGATTTAGGATAAGATATAATAACAAAATTTGCTTAAACGTGTGATAAGAAATCATGTAAACAGATTGTCCAATATTGGATGAAGGTAGATGTTCTTTAGTTTTATTTTTATTTTTATAGATCAAATGTTTTTTTCTGAACCTCATTACAATTTTTACTGAACAGAAAGTTGGGAAAACAAAGTGGCTTGGCGCACCTTGTTGCTCTTCCAATGACCTGGCCAGTGGCATGGTCCTTGAGTATCCAATCACGTCTAGTCCCAATTCTTCCTTCCCCTTGACACCATGTTTCTATTTCAACTACATCACTCCTGTTCAGATTCCCGCATGTTAGAATAACTGTTAATCACATATCAAACCTTGAAGAAAAATTTAAAGAAGAAAGCTCACCAAGCTGGGTATTTATAGATTTCAATGTGCATGCGAGCAGTAACCCATATGAGATTTAACTTCCTCATGGTATGGGTTGTAGCAAAACCATCAGTTGAAAATCCGACACCCTGAGCATGGTTGCACCCAACCTCCTACATAACAAATTTTCCCGTGAAACACTAGAAAAAGTTTCTGCAAAGGACAAATGCATATTCCTAATTTTACATTCATTAAAATAAAATAAAATATGATTTTTATTTTTTTGCAAAGTAAATTATCTACTGCTGACTTCCCGAAATGCAATTCAAAATACATAGCATGTATGAAACAAATGAAAAGTGGTACGCAAATCACTGAAATTCATTAATTAAACAAAGCACTCAATGGAGTCAAAAGATTTTCAGATTCAGAATCTAAGAGCATAAAAGGGAATGAAAGCTTTTTTGCTGATAACATCTAGTAATAGATTGTTGATACCAAATATTAATGAATACAGAGTGGCCCTGTTTTCCAAACAAGCAATATAACCAAACAGAGCAAAGCATACATCCTTGCTTAGACAGTAAGCTGCCAAGTGAGGAAAACGCAACAAACAACATGCCCACTTGCTAAATTTAGCAAGTAAAGCAGAATATCCAGCTGAGTAGAGTCAACAAATTTGGCAAATTTCGTAAAGGTCAAGAAACAATAGAATTGCATTTGCAGAGTTAAAGAAAGCAAAGTTGGAGCTCTACACTTTTACTAGCAAACCAAAATTTGCCAGAATCGGACCCCAAATAGAAAAACAGATCAAAAGAATTTGCAAATGCTGGTTGGTAACAAAGAATAATATCAACAAACCAAATACCTGAAAATCCGTACAATTCCCATAAATCAAATTCAACCATTGAAAAAGATATTAAAACTTTGACCCAAAAAAAAAATCCAAATAAAAACAACAAAAGATGCAAGCCAAAAAAAAAAAAAAAAAAACAACAACAGTAACGTCCAAAAGAAAAATTAAAAACAAATTGAAAATGCCACGAATCACCGTCGAACCTGCAATAAATTAGCGATTGTTTCCACAGTGGCAGTCTTGTTAATCCCGACCTCATAGCACCTCACAATGAACTTCTCCTTATACGATAACCCATCCTCAGTCAAGCTTCCCAACCTCAACCGATCTGCCAAGCTTCCCAAGCCGGTTTCGACCCGGGTCGTCATCCCGCCTTCAGCTCCAACACTACCACTCCGGTCGGAAACAACCGCCAAAACCGGACCTTTGGCGGTCGGCGAGCATGAAAGAAGAGCTCCGTCTTTCCGTCGAGTGAAAACGGGCCGGGTTTTGGACAACTTAGGCGGGCCGAAGAAACGGCATTGGGCTAGGGCGTGGTGGATTTGGTCCGTCGCATTGCACGAGACCTTCAACATTTTCACCACTGTTTGGTTTGTCTTCCTAGAAAGCAAGAAACTTTTTCTTCACCCCCTCTCTCTCTCTCTCTTCGGACCCAGAGAGAGGAGTGTGTGACAAGGGAGAGAAGTAAGGGGAAGGCTTTCTCCGTTCTCTCCCTCTAAAAATATGTATTTTTCGGTCGATGCAACCGAGGAGGAGTGAGGAGGGGGTGTTTTTGGAAACGCAACCGGATTTGAGAACTAATTACGAGATTGCCATTTGCGTATGCGTAGGGAGAGGGAGTGAATGAAAGAAAGACCAAGCGGATGGACTTGGAGCCGATTACGAGATTGCCATTTGCGTATGCCTAGGAAGTGTGGGTGAATGAAAGACCCAGTGGATAGATATGAGTTTTTGTTCTCGCACGTGGTGCTTTAATCTCGTGTGCGTGTCCACTGTCCACTTTCCACTGACCTTTTTAACTCCTACACGGCGTCCACGCACCACCCAACCATTATTAATAACAGTGTTTAAAGTCTCTGATTAATTAACTGTATATATTTTTTATTCTGCTTTCTTCGATCTAATTCAATAAAGACCAATCAAATCGACATTTTTTTTTATATAAACAAATCCTTTGGTCCAAGAAATATGGTACTTGCTACTTTTAATTATTAAAGTGTTCAAATTTTTACCAAATGAATTATTGAACTTGTTATTTCAATCCAACTTTGTACATTTATGGTGGTCAAATTTTAATATTTCTTCTTACCTTTTTATATAAAACAGTTGGTACTAAGACTTCATTTTAACTCTTTTGAATTATATCCTCAGATTTAGAAATGTATTTGGATATTTTAAAAGCCAATAATAATCTAGAACAACATTTCATAGTAATATCTCAGATACAAAATTGTCAGACTTTGTATGTAAATTTAAAAAATAAATAAATAAAAATTGGACAGGCCGCCTTATAAACTAAATTTAAGGGTCATCACTCAACTCCGTTTAAGTTTAGTTTAAATGAAATTTAATTCTTTAGGTTCAAAAATCTCGTAAACTCATCATATATATACATATATAAAGTCATAAATTTGACATATTAAAAAATTATTATAAATGATAAAAAAAATTATTATCATTTTCTTTTTTAATTGTTTCATTCATATCCCTTAAATTTATAACATTAACACCTCTTAAATTTACCAAAAAACACCTCTTAAATTTAATTTATATCACTCACATCATTTATATATAGGGATGCTACTTAAAAATTTTGAAACTTGGATGATTGAATCCAAATTAGTACAACTTTTAGATGGTTGGATGAAATATTCTCTTGATAATAAACCTTTATATGGGCTTTTCCTCCTTGGGTCCTCGATGGATTAAATGGGTTTGAACAATCCACCATATTAATGGGCTTGGATTTTTAACTTTGGGCTTGAACACGTAAAGCCTCACACACTTAGCAATCATCGTCTCTACATTTATGGATTCTCTATTCTTTAAATATATATATATATATATCTATTTACTTTTTTATTTGATAATTAAACATGTACATGTAAAATTGAAAGTCGAACTTCAACCATAATCGCATGTTTTCTGAGCAGGAAGTGTAATATGTATATATTTTATTTTTCCCAACCTCTATTTATACGAGCTCTTATATATTTTACATTTACCAAAAAACAAAAATATATATATATATATATATATATATACACATTTGGTTTTTGTATTTAATTTTTTCTGTCAATTTATAATAACAGAGAAAAAATAAAAAAAGGGCAATTATACTGTTTTTTGTTCATATAGTGTGGATCAATTACACATCAAGTAAAATATGTTTGAACACATATAAATTTTCATATACATATGGTCCCATGTATAGCACACCTTTTTCAATTTAAATAATTGATGAACGATGTGTTAAAAGAATAAAAACCACATCTTAAACAATTTCTTTCTTTATTTAATTTTTTTTTTTTTTTTTTTTTTACCCTCAACTCTATCATTAAGATATTTATTACATAGGGAAAAATCCTGGCAAAGCCACATAGAAGATCAAAGAAGCGTGCATAGGTTTTTAATTTTATTGCTATCACGCTATTTCGTTATTTCATGACGATAGGAAATATCATCCAGCAACGATGTTTTGACCATAAGATTGTGGAATCTATAAAAGTGGAGTTGCTGTCATTTCTCTCATCATAATAATAATAATTGTATAAATAACCCTATGCATGTAAAAGGAAAAAAAATGATCCAATAATAAAATTAGGGTGTTACAAAGTCTTTCATGGACAATAGGATAAACACTTGTTTTTGCCAATTATTCAGCAACATATTTTTTATTAACCAACAATTTTAACCTCAGGAAGAGAAGGAGAAAAAGCTGTTAGAGTTGGTGATCCGATCCAAAAAGCTTGCAATGCAATTCATTTGGTGAAACTTATTTTGTGGAAAAAAATTGGAGTTCTATGATGGTAGCTGAGGTATGGGGCAAATAGGTCCGAGACTGTAGTTCAATTTTAAGGTTTATTCCGTACAATATATTTTTATGTTTTTGAGGGGTTTTCGGATGTATTGAGTTTTTTAGCCGCTTTATTTGTTCACCTCTTGTATCAATGTTGATCAATAAGATTTGTCTCTTTTTGCCCGTGATTTTTTACTGTCAAGGGTTTTCCACAGAAATTTGTGTTTTGTTTTTTATTCTTCTTTTGCTATTGTTTTGTTCTATTTTCATAACGAAAGCATTGTCCAATAACAAAATTATGGTGTTACAAAGTCTTCCACGGACAATAGAATAAAGACTAGGAGGAGGAGATGGCAACAAAGCATGCAACTCGTAAATTCAAGGTGATTTAAAAATCACAGCTTTTACTAGTTATAAGTTCATAAAAGATTTTTATTTTTTAATTTATTTTTTCATGGCAATGGTGAATATTGTGTATATAATCCATGATCTTAGCATGATGTTTTTTACTATCCTTAGCGTATTCAAGAATCTAATAAACATGTAGTATTATAATGATAATCATTTGTATGCTTACATACATATTGAGAGTGTAGTCCTCTATGTTTAACAGTTAATGACATAATCATAATGCAAGTTTAAAACTCAATCTTTGAAGCAATGCAATGTTGAGATAGTAAAATAATATTGAGAAACAGTAGCTCGCTTTTCATTTGATTAAGAATGAATATATATATATACACAAAGATTGGGCACTGCATTAAATTGCCCAAATGTGAAATAGGAAACTACTCTAGAATTAAGGAATTACAACTAGTTACAGAAATCAAGGAATTACAACCAATTATAAAGATATTACAACTAATTACAAGAATTTAAAATATAAAGGAAATCTTGCATAATTAATATGCTAATATGCTAATATGCCCCTTCAAGATGGATCACCGGAGGAGATGCCAATCTTAACCCTTAATTCTTGGAAGCAATGTTGTGGAGGCGGTTTGGTAAGAGCATCTGCAAGTTGATCTGCTTAAGAAATATGAGTAACATGAAGAGCACCAGATTGAACTTGATCCCAAATAAAGTGATAGTCAATGGCCATATGTTTCATGCGCGAATGAAAGACTAGATTAGAACAAAGATAGGTGGCACTAACATTGTCACAATAGATGATAGGCGGTGTAGGAAGAATGACACCAAGCTCCGTAAGAAAGGAACAAATCCAATTGATCTCCGAAGTAGTAGCAGCAACGGATCGATACTAGGCTTCGGTGGATGACCGAGCAACTGTACGCTGTTTCTTGGATGACCAAGAAATAGGATGTCGACCAAGATAGACAATGTAGGCACTCGTAGAAGTATAGTCATCTTTGTTGCTGAGAAGGCATGAAGAGAAACTGGATTTTCCATATGAAGGGATAAGCCATGAGTCAATGTGCCACACAGATATCGAAGCAGTCGTTTTGCAGCATTCCAATGTTCAGATGTTGAGCGATGCATGAACTGAGAAAGCTTGTTGATAGCATATGCAATGTCGGGATGAGTAAGGCAAAGATATTGTAGGCTGCCAACAAGTTGTCTATAGTCTATGTAGTCAATCAAAGCTGTTCTGGAATGAAGTGTGAGATTCCCATCAGTTGTAAAAGGTGTTGCAACAAGTTTGGCACCAGTCATTTTTGTTTGGGCAAGAAGATCAATGAGGTAGCACCGTTAAGTAAGCAACAAACCAGATGGAGTGGTGAGAACCTCAATGCCGAGAAAATAAGACAAGGTACCAAGATCTTTGAGCGAAAATCTTTGCACTAGGAGGTCAATGTAGCGCTAAATAATCTTGGAGTCAATAATTATGATAATAATGTCATCCACATAAACAAATAAATATGTGGTAAGCTCACTGGAGTGGGGAATGAATAGAGAAGTGTTTGCATGAGAATTTGTGAACCCAGATTCAAAGAGAAATTGACGAAGTTCATAGTACCAAGTCCGTGGGGCCTGGATGAGTCCATATATAGCCTTCTTTAATTTGCAAACATGTGTTGGATTGTCTTTATCAACAAATCCTGGAGGTTGGGCCATGTAAACGTCTTCAGAAAGATTGCCTTGAAGAAAGGCATTATTAACATCCAACTGTCGCAATGGCCAACCTCTACTGACTGTTAGACTTAGAACAAGGCGGATGGCCGTAGGCTTTACAACCGGGTTGAAGCTGTCATAAAAATCCACTCTAAGTCGTTGATGAAAACCTTTCGCAACCAATCATGCTTTGTACCTGTCAACAGAACCATCAGGAAGTATTTTAATACGGAAAACCCACTAACATCCAACAAGATTTGGCAAGGAAGTAGATGGAACAAGCTCCGAGGTTCCATTTCAAACAAGAGCATCAAACTCATCGTTCATAGCCTGTCTCCATTTGGGATCTTTGAGGCCTTGGGTAACATTATGAGGCTCAGTGTATGATGATGGAGAAAGAACAGCAGTGAGATTTAGCTTGGAGGAGGGTTTGTGGATGTTGTTTTTCACTTTGGTGGTCATGGGATGGGTATTTTGAGTAGTCGGTTGAGCTGTGGTTGAATCAGGAAAGGAAGAGGTCTCAAAATTGGGTGGTTCTAGCGATGAAGGTTCGATCGTGGTTACTGGGGTGTCAATCAAATGATGTTTGAGTAATGGAGGGGCTAAGGAAAGAGGTCATTGGACATCTAGAGAGGAAGGTTGGTTGACCGTTTGGGCATTTTGTGACGGATGTTGACATGGGGGATCCCTTGGTGGAAGCGTATTGAGTGAGCCGAATGAAGTGGGTAGAATTTGGACTAGGGGAAGCCATTTGGAAATGATTTCGGGGGTGGGACGAGATAAATGGGATAGGTGAGTGGTAAAAGGAAAGGTGGTTTCAAGAAATTTGACATGACGAGAAATTTATGTTTTAGAAGTGGACAAATCAAGGCAGAGATAGGCACTTTGTGTGGAAGAGTAACCAAGAAAGACATAAGAAGTGGAACAAGAGTCAAGCTTATGTTGAGAATAGGGACGAAGCCATGGATAATATAAACAGCCGAACACCCGAAGTTTGGTGTAATTGGGTGGTGATTGAAAGAGTTTTTCAAAAGGAGATGAAAGTTGGAGGGTGGGCGTGGGCATACGGTTGATGAGATATATAGCAGTGGCAAAGGCATAAGTCCAATAAGTTAGAGGCATCGATGCATGAGTGAGAAGAGATAGACCGGTTTCAACAATATGGTGATGACGTTGTTCAGAGAAACCATTGTGTTTTGGTGTATGAGGTGGTGTAGTGAGATGGGATGTACCATGAGTGGCGAGAAAGCTGTTGAGACCTTGATATTCGCCACCATTATTTAAATAGAGGGTAACAATCCGGTGTTTAAATTGGTTTTCAACTAAGGCCTTGAAGCACACAAAGACATTATACACATGGGATTTTCGTTTTAGTGGATAATACCAAATATACCGTGTATGATGATCAATAAAAATAACATAGTACTGGAAACCATCAACAGAAGAAACATAGAGGTCCATACATCAAAAAAAAAGAAGTTCAAGAGGATGAGATGAGGTTAAGGTAGAAGAGGAAAATAGAATTTTATGACTTTTATTACATGAACATGCATTACAATATGTGGAAGAGAACACCGGACTAGGGGTGGGCAAAAACCGAACCGGACCGATCAAACCGACCAAACCGACATATTTGGTTTGGTTTGGGTTGGTTTTAATTTATTAATCGGTTTGGTTCGGTTAAATATATAAAAAAAAACCGAAATGGTCGGTTCGGGTTGTAGGTTGGATAAAATTTATCCAACCCAACCCGCACCAAACCGATCATCAATTAAACTAACATTTTATATTACTTTTATATATAAATATAGTATATAATTATAAAATAAAACTATTATTTTATTTATTGTGAGAATGGGATTGAAGAGTGTGAAAAAAGACTTTTTAAAATAATTTTTATTTTTATGGATTGTTAGTTTATTTAATTATAAATTCATTTTAAAATTTAAGATTTCAAATATGGATTGTATTCTATTTTATAATTAATAATGGTTGTAGATTTGTTATAGAATTTATTTGTTGGTGTATGATGTATTTGTATAATTAGGTTGTAGTTGTAGACTTATATTATAGTTATATGGTTTTATTTTGTATTATCTTACTTGTATTGCAGTTGTATGGTTTCATGTTGCATTGTAGTTAATAGTTAGTTTATTTGGTATTTTTGCTAGTTGAATGTATATTAAAATTATTTAATTTAGATATTATTTAATTTAGATAATAGCTTGAAAAAGATGCTTAATTCAAAATATAATGCATGAATATGATTGAAGATTGATAATTAAAAAGGCCTAAAAAAATTTTATACAATTTTGAACCCAATGTGTACAATTTATATCTCAAAATAGCATAAATAAAAAAAATTTGGACCGAGATCCAAACCAACCTAAACCGTTAACCCAACCCAAACCGACCAATGATCATCGGTTTGGTTCGGTTCGGGTTGAACATGGTGGTCGGTTTGGTTTGGTTTCGTATCCAATCCAAACCGAATTGGTCGGTTCGGTTTAAAAAAATCTATAAAACCGAACCAAACCACACCGAACCCACCCCTACACCGGACTGGACAACGGTAAACAAAATTTGGAAATAATATTTTTCATAATAGGAAATGACGGATGTCCTAATCTAGAGTGCCACTCGGACAAAGTGGTCTTGACACTTGAAAAAGCAAGCAACGATGAAGAGGTCTCTGAAGGGAGGAAAGTCAGCCACTCATATATGCCATCCTTAGGTTCACCCATTAAAAGGATTGCCCCCGTGTTTAGATCCTTCACCTAAAAAGAAGAGGGTGAGAATTCAACGGAAACATGGTTAGTGGTGCAAAATTGATAAATCAAAATTAAGTTCTTTTGCATGAAAGGAACACAAATGCCGTTTTGTAAAGTAAAGGTACGAGAGGAAGCCGGTATGGTGGTAGAATCAGTATGGGTGATGTGAAGGGCTAAGCCATCGCCGATCATGACATCATCAGATCCTTGATAGGGGCTAAGAAGAGAGAGGTCGCTCAAGTCGGACATGACGTGGTGAGAGGCGGCACTGCCTAAGAGCCATGTAGGAGTTGTGGTGGGACTGAGAGTAGCATGATTGGCTCGTGGTTGCCAAGGTGGAGAGGGGCGATATCCCTGAGAGACTTGAGGACGAGATGGTTAGTGAGTATTGACAAGCCAAAACATCGGACATCGTTTGGAAGTGTGCCCTTGAGTACCACATGCTTGACACCTACCCAAATAAGGTTTTTGTGGACACAGATCATGAGGAGGAAGTGCAGTGGTAGGGCATGGGTGTGGTGAATGAGGTGCTGGTGAAGGCCAATGTGGACGATTCCGAGAGACTGTGGGGTTTGCCGTTGCGGGTAGGAATAGAGAAGATGATTGGGTGGTCAGAAGAGAGGCTTCTTTGTTAAGAAGTTTCTCATGGAGCTCAGCAAAAGAAATTGGCATATCTCGAGCATTAACTGGATCAATGATGGATTTGTACTCATTACCGAGTCCTTCAAGAACACGATCAATAAGATCCTCGTTATCAACGGGCTTCCCCAGAAGAACAAGTTCATCGGTGCGAGTTTTTATTTCTTGCATATATTCATTAATGGATTTTTAGCCCTTGGTACACCGCTTTAATTGTTCCTTCAATTGTTTAATATGACCACGTGATGGTTTGGCATAGGCGTTGGCTAAGGTTTGCCATGCATCAAGGGAGGTGGTGGAGCAGGCAATAAGCGGCTGTAGAGAAACAGAGATAGCCTCAAGGAGAGCACTAAAGATGAGACGATCCTGACGTTTCCAGGTTTGGTATGCGGGATTTGGATATGCAACATCATTGACAGTGACAGTGGGTGAAGGTGGAGTTTGAGTACCATGAATAAAGTGATGAAGATCATAGCCTTCAAGAAGAGATCGGATTTGAAGACTCCACGTGAGATCGTTGGTGGATGACAATTTGGTGACATTCGAGAGATTGATTGTAAGGAGGGGATGTTGAGGATCCTGAGAGTTTTGGATGATGATAGAGTCGTTGGTGGAAGAGGGGTTTGCATCAGAAGCCATTGAGAAAAGAATGATGGTTTTTTTTTTTTTTTTTTTTTTTTTTTTTTTTGGGAATTTCTGGGAAAAAAAAAGAAAAGCTAGGCCCAAAAGATCATGCTCTTGATACCATGTTGAGATAGTAAAATAATATTGACAAACAGTAGCTTGCTTTTCAGTTGATTAAGAATGAATATCTATATATATACACAAAGACTGGGCACTGCACTAAATTGCCCAGACGTGAAATAGGAAACTACTCTAGAATTAAGGAATTACAACTAGTTACAGAAATCAAGGAATTACAGCTAATTACAAAGATATTACAACTAACTACAAGAATTTAAAATATAAAGGAAATCTTGGATAATTAATATGCTAATCTGCTAATATGCAAAAACTAACAGACGAGGTCATGGTGGTTTTTTCTATCAATATGTGCTAATATGAGAATGATCTATATGTCTGTGTAGTAAAAGTATTTCACAGCTTGATATCATCCATGTTATGCGATCTAATCTTTAGTTACATCTTTTACAATATGTTTTTACTAGTTGCTACATAAGTATGCAGCAAACAATGTGAAATTTATTTATTTTGCAGAAGCAAATGCTGCTGTCAAATGCCAGTGCAGTGTTGATGACTCATGTATTATTATAGTTCCAGAATGTGGAACAACCGAAAGTTGCAGTAATAAAAGTGGGAGAGTCATAAAAGTGGGAGATCCTAAAAAAGCATTGTCTATGGTGGTCTGACTGAATCAGTTATGAGCTTAGGAATTGTGAGATCTACGGCTAGTGTTGGTGTTGCCACATGTACGTGGTCAAATTTAGTACCATTTTAATATTTATTTATTTATTTACTTGTGTGTGTGTTAGAGTACTGCCACAAGGAACTGTTTAATATGGAAGCGGTGGAATCAAGAGCTAGCTAGTTTATAATGTTACTGAAGACTTTTGGTTAATGTGTGTTTGGAAATAGTAGTCTTTCTATCCTTCATTTTTGTAAAACTTAATTATATCTTTGTATATAAATGTCTTTGAACTGTGACTATAGAAATTCATTCAACATATTTCTGTACAAGTAGTTGCTACTAATTAACTACTTATATATACTTATATCTAAAGAATAATGAATTATGGATTAAATTAAGTATATTATTGCTCAATTAGTTGTATGTATTCTATATTGCAGTGAACATCATAGCTCTGGCATTGGCATATCTATTTGGGGGATTATTCATCATTGCTCATAGTAAGTACTTTTTTTATTTGAATATGCAGTAGAATTAGAACAATTTGTTTGTTCTCTGCTATTCTTGCTTCTTGAACTCATACAAATATAATCTTACAACTTTCTGAATTTAAACACCAATCAAGTGTGGCCTATATTAGTACTAATTATGAAGTGGATGTATACCAAGAAGTACTTGGGAAAAGAGAGAATTTCTGTCTTCATTTCTCAGTTGCTGTATCTTTCCTTGTGTTTGGATTAGTACCTCCTCTAGTTTATGGATTTTCGTTTCCGGAGAGCGATGACGGAGACCAGAAGGTTGGAGCAGTTGCAATGGCCTCTCTTGTATGCATCACATTGCTTGCTTTCGCAAAGGCTCTCAGCCGGAGACTACGCAAATTCCTTAAGACCATTCTCTATTATGTTGGTCTTGGGATTTAGCTGCTGTGTGTTTCTTGCTTGGCAGGCGACTTGATCCACAAACTAATGCTCAAGTTTGGATGGTTCCACTCAAGCACTGAACCCATCACTTTACCACTTTCTTTGATATGGATACAATTGAAGCCATACATTAGGATGAAATTTAATTAATTGATTATAATATAGTTTCTACATTTTTGTTTGGGACCAAATTTATGTGCTATGGTAATCGGCTGTACCAGTTGTGAAGGGATATGTTTTTGTATTTTTAGAATAAAGAGGTAGTATGCTTTATTGGCTATGTAGCAGCAAAATCAAATCCACATCTTAAGCCAGCATTAGATGTTTTAAATCTTAAGCCAGCATTTGAAAATCTATGTTTGCAACAAAGCAATACTGTTTCTAATTGCTTCAGTCATCCTAATTAAAGAACATGTAATTTGGAAACGTAAACGAAGAACAAGAAAATATAGTTTTTTGCAACTTATTACCAAGTCAGACAGAGAATGAGTTCCTGAATAGTATACAAAGCAATAGATCATTTTGAATTGGTGTTAGACAAATCATTTTCATATAATTAAAATTTTTATCAATTATATATAAGAACAAAAACTAACGATTAAAATTAGATCAGTTATCAAGTTAGTTCTTGTTTGGTAATGCATTGATTTTTGTTTTTCTCTTTTTGATTGTGTGTGGTAGGGTTACTTTAAAATATATAAAAATAAAAAAATAAAAAAACCAACAAACCAATCTATTGCCAAATGATACCGTATGGATTGAGAAATCAACCATACAAGGCACTATTTGTTGATTAGAAGGAAAATAAATTAACTTAGAATTCATACTTGCAACCAGAATCTACCCCATTTCATGGTCTAATTAAGCCAAAGAAATCTTTATTTAGATACATATCGGTCCCACAAATGTATAGGGAGTGTTTGGAATTTTATTTTATTTTTTTCAGAGAAGCCACCTTTGTATTTTCCAACGGTTGCTTATTGTTTGACTTTATGGGCAAACTTATGGGTGCATGGCTGCCATTACCCATTAGATTAGATGGTTTCAGGTCAAGTGAAGTTATTGTCATCCTGTTCATTTCCTTGATGGAGCCTGCATGGGAATACTATTTATTTCTTTTCTTTTTTTTTTTTTTTAAACAAAATAAACTTTTATTCAGAAATAAAAATAGAACAACTTTCAGTATGGATTAGAGGTTGAAGCCAACTTGGTCCCTTCTTCATCCAAATTTCAGCTACTCACTAGAAATTTCAAATCTTATTAGCTCATGAGCTGCTTTATTCATCTCTCTAATAGAAAGAAATATAAATAAAATTACTAAAGTTACTCAACTTTCCTGGAATATCATCCAACTTTCCTGGAATATCATCGACCAAGAAACAATCTGCTCCCAAATTGACATCCACTGTATTTACATTATCCACTGCAGCTTTGGAACCACTCTCAACTATCTCACCTTCAATTCTTGCTTCCAAAAGCAAATCAATACCAAATTTGATGGCCAATAAATTCGGTTGTTAATTAAGATAGCCATTGTTTTTTTGGTTTTGACATTGCAAGCAAGGGAACACTATCAATATATTAGAATATGAATATAGTAATTAATTTCAATCAAATCTTGGTTAAAAAAAAAAATGTAAAAAAATGAAAATTAAATTTTGATTTTTTTTTTTGAAAAACAAAATAGTTTAATGGGTTTCAAATACATCCAGCAGGCCTTTAGATATGGACCCCATCAATATAAAAACTTTAGACTTGGACATCTGGTTGGGCTATGAATGGCCCGTTAGGCCTTTCCACTTTAAATTAATAATGGGAAATTTAGTCCAATACCCACCCAAATAGATGGTAACGAAATATGCCCCTTTCTTTTTCAAAGTTTTTTTTATCTACCCGCATGTTCCTACTCTACCCTTAATGAAAATATATATATATATATATATATTTTTTTTTTTTTTGTTTTTTTTTTTATTCCTCCGAGAAGCACAATCCCTGCACTGCTTGGTTTTCCTTCATTTCTTCTTCCCAAACCCACACACAATCCCATTGAACTTTGACGATAAGAAACTGATGAAAAATGTAATTAATTTCTCTTGAAAGCCAAGAAAGAGTGACATGGGAGCTCAAGAATTTACTAATTTTTGGAACTGAGCACCACGTTTTTAATATACCTTGATGTGAAAACCCAGCAGCTGGGTTTGCACTTGCTTGGCTTGGGTTTATGACTTCTGTTAAGACACACTTTGAGAGAGAGAACTTGAATGTGAAGAAGGGTTACTGGTAAGAAAGAGAGGGAAATTGAAGGTGAAATGTGACAGGTGGGATATCAGTAAGAAAGGGAGAGAAATTGTATGTGGTGTGAGGGTATAGCTGGAATAATGAAAAGAAAGTGGGTAAATGAAAAAAAATTTGAAATCGAAAGGGCAGTTTTCCTTAAAGCCTTTAAAGCAACGATATTGGACCAAAGGTCCCATTAATAATTGAGACACAGCGTCAGAGTTTTGTTTTTTTTTTTTTTTTTTTTTTTTTTTTTGGTCTTTTAGTTGGGCTATGAATGGCCCCGTACAGGCCTTCCCGCTGCAAATTGCTGTCGCAATCTTACAGCTTTTTGTTTTGTTTTGTTTTTTTTTTTTGTCTTTCGGCTTTTTTATTTATTTATTTAATTTGGTCCGGCTACGAATGGCTGGTCCTTTCCGCTGCAAATTATTGGAGGCACTGCGTTATAATCTTGCACCCTTTTTGTTTTTTTCTTCAGAATTTTTTGTTAATTCCAATTTGTAGTATCATTTCCATACCGTAGCTAGTGTCATACTCTTTATGTTTATTTATTATTATTTTTTTTCCCTTTTGATGGAATAATATATATATTTTATGTTGAAAGTGAATAAATTTAACTCAGATTATTATCTCGAAAATAATATTTTTTACCATTAAATTATCCCATAAAAATTTTGTAAAATAATATATGAAAAATGTAATGGATCAAATATTAAGGATTTCAAGTAAAATTAGAAAAAAAAAAAAAAAAGAAGGATTGTTCTTTCTACACTACCCAGATATCTTCCTACACTTTATATTTATGTAAATTGACTGAAAAGGAGGAAATATATATATATATATATATATATATATATATACATCTTCCTACACTTTATATTTATGTAAATTGACTGAAAAGGAGGAAAAAAAAAAAAACTGACATTTTTTATTTTTCCTTCCAAATTTTTTTTGGCCATCCTTTCTCTTTCTCTCGAGGGTTTTAATTAAAACGCAGCAAAAACTGCCAGAAAGAGGATTTCCAACACGAAGGTTTGTGGCGAAAACTGACAGCATGTGGTGCCCTGCTAAATGCAGTTTCAATATTATTATTATTACTGGTTTAAGCTCCTTCCAATATGCTATAGACAAGAGTAGAACACCAAAAGCTTGTCATGAGGGTGAGTCGTAGGCACAATGCTTGTTTGTTTCGTTTGATGAATGTTAGAAAGGAGTCAAACCCTACATAAAAATAAATAAATAAATAAAGATGTTTTAAAAATTTCAAAAGCCAAAAAGGAAAATGTCAAAGGACTTTTTCTGTAATTTAAATAAATAAAAAAATAGTATAAGGAGACATTTAGGACGTGGAACGATCCTTAGAAAAAGGAGTGAACAAGCCAAGCCACCTCAACAGTTAGTGAAGGCTTCTATTTGCATGACTTTTTTTAGTCTAGTTTATTTATTTTTTTTATTTTTAGTTTTTTCTTCTTCTTCTTTTTTTTTTAACCTACAGAACCCTTTTATAAAATTTCTAAAATACTCTTTCTCTGATATTTTGCTTTATTTTACGCTATACTTGCCCACAAATGTCTTACATTTTATCAAATTTCAGTGGGTTTTTTGATAGAAGACGATCGGAAGATGTCAAAGAATATATATGTGTTCGTCTTTTGGCGTGCTGCTATTAGTTTTCCGATGGATATTCTGTTGAATTCTCTTTAATGCATTTTCTTTCATCATAAATTGTGTTTGAGACTCGAGTGTTTAGGTTGATTAAACCATCCCCACCAAGTATAACTTAATATAAAATTACTAAATAATAATTATGAATAACAATTATAACATTTAATTTTAAGCCCTCTATTTTTTATTTTTATTTTTACCATGAAAGCAAATTGATTTTTTTGATCATGAAAGACATTTCATTTTGAATATGATCAAAGCATTCTTCAACTCTGGTTTTTCAAACATTTGTGTTTGTGAAAAATATTAATCATTAAAGTTGGACATGTAGAGAAAATAGTAGGGAGGAGAATATAGCGGAAAGCATATATAATTGTAATTTCATTAAAATTAATCATTACCCTAGAAATAAAGATTTAACAAACTTGATTACATTTAAATGATTTTCTTTTTATTTTGATGAAATAATAGTTTTTCATTATTAGTAATTAATGTTAGAAACAAATGCATATATTTTTTTACAATATTGTTTATTGAAAACTTTGAATCTCATTTGCATAGGTCACATTTGCTGTGATTCTCAAGTCAATAAGCATAGACGTCATAAATAAATAAATAAATAAATAATGTTAGATGGCGATAGACACGTGTTTATTTAAATAGAATTGTACATATATCACCCTATCAAAGCCTAAGCCACATTCTCAATTTTTTTTTATCAGTGCTTTTTATTATTATTATTTTTTTAATGCTGAAAAGTTCAGTGCTTGCATCATGCTCCTCCATTCCTACTTTCTCATCAGTTTTGTAGTCTTTACAATAAATACTATTGTCAGGATCTGTCACAGATCACAAAACAGATATTCTAGATAAGTAGGATTATCCCCCAATAATTTTATTTATTGATTTCACGTTCTCATTGACAAATACAAATATTTAAACATCTTCGAGTTTAAATTAATCTGAACAAATAAAAAACCAAAAAATACAGCTATGGAGTTAAGGTATTATATATTATTATATATAAATTTAACGATTTAACATGATAAAGATTTGTAAGGGATTTCGGTAGCGCTTTTATGTATGAATCTGTGTTATTCAAACAATAACACAAATCATTTAAACTTTTCTTTAATTTTTTAATATATCATACTAAAAACAAGGAGCAATTCATAAATCTATATGGATCCAATATTAATTATTTATTAGTGACCAATTCAACCTTTGTAAAGTTGTTAAAAAAAAAATTCTTTATAAATTCCTTATAAAATTTTTATCATGTCAAAATTATATATATAAATACAGTTTTATTGCCATACTCGTTGACCCATATTATGGTTTGTTGGTACCAAATCACATATATTTACTTTTAAATTAAACATAATTTTTTTTTGATAAAATGAATTACATATAATTTTGTGTTGATGTGTATGGTAAAAAAATAATATATATATATATATATATATGAAGACTTGATCTGATAAATTTTTAATGTAATATTATTAGGAGGAATAATAAACTTAACTAATATTATTAAAAATATATATATACAGCTTTGTTTAACAAACACTAGATTTTGGTCACTAATATAATATCCAGCTATGCTCTATATATTATAATGGTAAAAAATAAAAAATGATTAATGATTAATGATAATTCAAAAAATAGGTTAAGTGCTGTCATGACTTTTTTTTTCCCCTCCCGAAAACTTGACACAATGATTAATGGAATGGAATATGAGAGGATAATCACTGATTGACTATTATTTTTCCAAGTCAATATTTATATTATTTGTCAATGTTATTCCAGTTGTCATGTGTAACATGTGTGTACAAATTAAAAATCCATGCATATTTGACCCCTAGATCTAGTTCACATGTATATACAGTCCAAGTCATTACATTTGAGGTTGGGCAGGATTTGTAGGACCGCCAGGAATTACTTTCATCTCGCCCATGTAATAAAAAAGTTGTATCTTTGTCATTCTTCAAGCAAAAATTAAAAAAAATAAAAATAAATAAATAAATAAAAAATGTTGTACGTTTTTTTTGGTAATGAAAAAAAGTTGTACGTTTGTCATTCAATAATTGGTTGTACGTGCTTTTCATGTTAGGTGTTAAACAAAATTTATTGTCCATGCTATAAATGACCGGCAATTATTAAGAATTCAAAACACGATTCACATGACAAATTGTATATATATGTAGACCAAAGTAATTAAAATAAACAGTGTAATATTAGAATATTATATCTCCATTTTATGAGGGTAAATCCATGGATCTATTTCATTTTCATTACTAAAAGATCGTCTTTGAATGTTTAAGGATACTTTTATTTGAAACAAAGTCAAGGTTGAGCTAGAGCTTGAGCATTCGCTGACATGGAATACTACTTCAGCCCAAGTAAATCCAATAAGGAAAACGATGAGAAAAAGAAACAAATCATTCCCTTTTTGTTTGTTTAGTAGATGGTTTGTCACTTGCTGTTCATAGATACCATAAAGCTTTATAGCAAAACAAAAAATAAAACAAAAAAATAAAAACCACAAGGCTTATACAATTTTCATGTGGGGATTACCTCTATTTATTTGTCCAGTGCCTCTCAGTTTTCTATTTTTAACGAGGCTAGCCAATGATGATAATATACATGCAATTTTGATACGTTTTGTTAATATGGCATTTTTGCATATCCTCATTCAAACTTTTAGTTTTTATTACCAAAAAAAAAAAAAAAAAAAGAGAAAGGGTTTTCTTCCCCCCCAAAAAAAAAAAAAAAAACAGTATGGACCTTTTTTTTTTTTTTTTTGGGTCAAGAAATGGTTGTGGCACACATGTATCTTCCTTTAAATCCATTCATGTCCTTGTCGTGGAAAGATCATACATACAGTCACTTCCACACCTATATAAATATATGTTTATTCTTCAACACTAATTGTACCCTTGGCTGCTTGTCATTCTCGATAATTTTTTTTTTTAAAAAAAAATATTAAATACATATTTTATACATGGGGATATTGTGTTTTAATCTAGATGCAGGAAAATGTAAGTTATCCAAGTAGAAAATTTTGATCTGCCTCAACTGTTATATTAAATGCAGCATTAGATCAGCTAGGATTGAATGTCTATGCACCGATACAAATTAATTTCTCCATAATTTGTGTTAGGTGGGGTAGACACCTAATTTTTGTATACACTCCCTTTTGATGTTTTTTCTTCATTCTTAATAAAATGACCTGTGAATAAAAAAATTCGATCAAGATCTCTACTCAGTTATTAATTAGTCTTTGATGTTAAGTTAACTTTTTTTTAATGGACGGGTGTTAAGTTACATTGATTAAGAAATAAATATTATTTAATACATTGTGAAAAAGACATAACAATCTAATTTAGAGTCATTATGAACTCTCCCAAAAATTCAACTTTACAAACTTCTCCTCATAAAATTACAAACTACAATTAACTTTTTTTTTTTTTTTTTTAAAAGGAAGTTTCGAAGTCTAATTCTCAATTTAAACATATATGGGTCCGATCAAGACCTCATCAATTTTAAAAAATTTAATAAAAATATGGACATTAATAAATTACGAAGTCAATGAGTCTGATATTTATAAGCTAAAAAACAAGGATGAATATAATTGTGGATCATAGTTTTTTTTTTTTTTTTAATTGGCTGCTTAGCTGCAAATTGACCATTTATCTTAAAAACCAATTAATAAATCAAGAAGTTTCTATCCAACACCCCAATATATGGAATTTATAATAGTAGTAAAATAAATAAAGATCTAAATCATTAAATGCTTTCAAGAGTATCCAAAGGGACAGAAAACCCTTTTAAAAGAAAACAAAATTTTATGAATCTCATTTCCAAATTCCAACTCCTTAGAAAAATACAAGAAAATAGATGTCCATCTCCTGGGATGGTGATATTGTCACTTGTATGTTGGCCTGTCTTTCTGCACTACAACCTCTCAAAAGAACCATTATACCCCTAGTTTTTCTTGGACAAAAACAGCAATCACAATTTGACAAACCTACCAAACCCTTGTCGTGTTTGAGGTCAATTTTGTCAATCAGAGAATTGTGGAAGAATTTAATGATGAATCCCAATAGAACAACGACCCAGCTTTTAAGGCCCACAAGTCAAGTACATACTGCTAAGATATATAAAACTATTATTATATATACAATTTAATATTACAAATGAAAAAGAAAAAAACAAGGTACTGGGAATCGAATGCCTGGCAATACAGATGGAGAGCAGAAGCAGCATGCAAAAAGTTATGGAGAAAGAAAAGATATAAATCGTGCATTTTTTTATTACAATTTAAGCCAACTTGCTTTCATGTGATTAAAATCACCCATTTTTGTTTTCTGGTCCATTAAAGAAGTCTCATATTTCCATATAAAAAAATATGGAAATAAAAAAGTCAGATTTCCAAGGAAAAAAACAATGGCCATACTATTAGAGGGAAGGAACTAAGCCATATTTGTTTATATATAGTATATATACAGCCTCTGTCAGGTTGGTAAAGGCTAAGAGAGTTGAAGGCAAAAAAGGGAAGAAAAGGGGTGTGGTAGCTCTGCTTAGCTCTCTTTTAAGATTTTTTTGAGTAGTTCTGGTTGTTGTTGTTGTTGTTTTTGTTTGAGAGAATTAAACAGAAAAAAAAAAAAATGGATGCATTGAGGAAGATGAAAGAAGGGATAGAGGCTAAGAAAGAAGAAGCATTGATGAAGGTGGAGGAGAAGAAAGAGGCTTTGATTAAGGTGAAGGAAAATATGGAAGCAAAGAAAGAGGAAGCATTGAACAAGGTGAATGAGAAGAAAGAGGCTTTAATGAAGGTGAAGGAAGATGTGGAGGAGAAGAAAATGGAAGCAGTGAGGAAGGTGAAGGAAGAGGTGGAGGAGAAGAAAGAGGCTTTGATGAATTTGAAGGAAGATGTGGAGGAGAAGATAGAGCCTGTGAAAATGTTTTTTAGAGGAAGAATGGTAGGTCCAATTTCAGGCATTAACACCACCAATATTGTTTCTACTTTGTCCACCATTAACACTGCTGTGCCTCCTGCCTCTGCTATTGAGTATGACAGTGATTCCTCTGATTCTTCTAAGGGGTCAGCTGAATCTCTCAATGATGAGAAAGTAAATGGCAAGTCAAGAAAACGACATTCTCACAGAAATGGAGGTAAAAAAATTCTGTTTTCCATATGTTTGAATTAATTCCTCATTGAGAATTTTAATGTTCGAAAATATTAATGGGTTTGCATTTGGAAATCAATCAACTTTTGTTTAGTTCTGAGTCTTTACCATGTTTCACCTTTCTTATATAAACTAATGTATATTTTCACAATTTTTCAGCTTGGTTTGCTGACATTGTGTTATTTCCATTTACAGAGTAGAAAGTCAAAGAATCAAAATCAATAAAATTGCTTCCTTCTATGAGTGGGGGAATTAGAGAAAATATATAGAACATCCTATAATTTTTATCTTTGATTTCTTTAGTGGATTTCAAGCTTCCATATATAGGCTAATGAAGTTTCTGAATATAAGTATATGGAAGTTCTAGAAAACTAATGGCACTTTTGGTACTCCCTCTGTAACTACAACAAGATTCATTGATTTTCTTGGGTCAATCGTTTTCCTATTGCTGTTATATTGATCAGATTAATTGTGTTTGCACAAGCTCAAGGAGAGCTTTTTGCTGAAATACTGATTTATTTGTTGTATGGTTTCAGATACTGCATCGTTAATTACATCATACCCAGCAGTGAATAGTCCACCTCTCAATGTTGTTGTCCACCAATCTCATGGAGAACAGATATTCTATCCTGGAGTGAAGTATTCGGGAGTCCAAGAGAGTGCTCTAAACAACCATCAGGGCAAGGACAACGTCGCGAAGAAGGGCTTAAACGGTTTTAGTCCTTCAGCTCACAAGATTCTGGACCAAAATGGAACGTATACTTCTTTTGAAGAAGGGAGCACAAGCGAAAATAGGATAGTTAACTTGGGAAACAAAATTTCAGAGGAAGTCACTGAAATATACCTTGAAAAGTTATATCAAAAGCCGGAGTCACATGAGTTTTACTGTCCTAACTGTAAGACCTGCATCACAAAGGTACTTATTATTCGTGAGAGATATTTAGAAGCTGCACCTAATGTCGCACATCCTAATAAAGAGGATTTGAGGTGCTCAAATTGCTTTGCTTTCCTCATTCCTGTAGGTAATTTTCTTCAATCTGTATTAAAAACAAAAGCTCACTAGATTTTACTATGTGAGCATATCCAAACTGTGCATGGATGAGATAATAGTATTACTATGAGTCTTGCATGCATTGGTTATCACTAACATGATATATGCATAAGCTGATTGCTATTGAACTTTTGTTTTTTTATTTATTTATTTTTTTTATTTTTTATTTTTATAGCTGGAGTTATGTCCTCATATGATGCTTTCATGTGTACTTTGGTAGGATCTGGCATTTGTTATTTCTTTGATGTTTAGCTGATCTGTCATATCCATGACTTTAATTTGGTTGTGACTGACTTTTAAGTATTTGTTTCAATTTATCAGGCAATTGGATACGCAACATATTTGCATCTAAAAACCCCGCTGGCCAAGGTAATCTATTTTATGTTTCTCTTTAAGCTTCTTGAGGGTGATTTCATAAGAAATTTTAATAAAATGCTATTTGTGTGAATCTCGAATATATATTACATATAGTTGCTAAAAGTTTATAATTATGGATCTTATCATAATGATGCCTTTTTAAAAGGAAAGGTGATTACGATGTCATATGTCTTTCAAATAGTGCAAAGATTTATCAGTTACTTGCATTAGCCTGTCTGGAATTAAAACCAGAATGATTATATAGACCTCCATTGACTAATAGGGTTTGAAATTTTCTGCAACAAGAAATACACTACTTAAGGAATTGATTCATTTGAGTAAAAAATAATTGGTTTCTCTAGCTAGCAACTAGACTTCTCTCGAACATACAATACCATCTTACTTCCTAAAGGCATTTCCTTTATGAAATATGTGATCTGGCGGGTAAGAATTGTGAGAACTTCTGAAAGCAGGATTTAACTTGAGATATTTTTATTGTAAGTCCGTGCTTTTATTTATTTTGTATTTATTTTCTAGATCCTTTACACTTATAGTTTGCTTATTAAAAGAAAAAACAAAAAAGGAAAAAATAAATCACAAATAGCTCTGTGGTTGACTGTTGAACCAGAATCAGGTCAGAACTTCTGTGTCTTTTTTTGTCTTTTGTTTTATCATTTTATGCTTTTCCTTTTTTTTTTTTTTTTTTTTTGGGAAACATTGTATTATTAACTCTTAGATGGTGGTTCTAACTTCGAAGAAATAATAGAAAACTTGCCTCTATAAGTTGAGTGGTTGGCAACTTCTTTTGCTGTTAGACGGACATTAATTTAGTGGAATATAATTTTCTCCTCGTCGTAATGTTGGTAGGCCTATTTCTTACCTGAAGTTTTGATGCAGGAATTGCAGCTACGTTAACTCCAACACCTAAACCCTTGCCAAGTAATCCTGTGAGCAGTGCTGGACTTGAAGAACCACTTCTACCACATTATTCAGATAAAGATTTAGGTGATCAAATTCCTAGAGAGCCTCAGACTGTTGGACATCATGTTCCTGAGGGAACTGACCCGAAACATATTATCCACCATCTTGGAGACAATGCGCCACATGGTGCAGTGGAAAACAGCGGTGCAGGTATGAGCAAAACATTCATCTCATTTATAAGGTCCTTGGAAGTCACTTTACAATGTAGAAGCACCAGACACTACATCTTGAGAACTGGGGTGCATTGACCAATTTATAATAGTCAAAGCATTTAATGCAAATTTCAAAACATCACTAGCTATAACTTGTACCCATATCTTTAATTTTGTATTCAATTACATGCACCAAAATAATTTGCAAATTATTTGTATTGCATATATCATCTGTATATTGTTGCTTACAAATACCTCTGTCTGAGTCCATGTAACTGCTAATCTACATGGAGCAAATCTGAAACATTGATATTCTTATCGGTGGAATATGAAATATCTACTTGATTATTTTAATGAAGCTTTAATAGTGATGCTGAATGAGAAACTAGTATGTGAAAATGAGCTACATAAGAGAGACCTCTGAAGAAGAAAAAGAGGAGTTAAATAGCAGGGGAAATTTTCCTCCTTCCAATAGGAGTTCCATTTCTGTCATATGTTATTTTATATGTCCATTGTATGAGATAGCTTAATCCCATGCAAGTCATTAGCGTGATATCATTTTCTGAAGCAGGAAATACTGTAAGATATTAATTTTGTTTTTATTTTCAGATCCTATTCACTTTATATTTTGCTTATTAGAAGAAAAAACAAAAAAGGAAAAAAGAAAAGAAAAACAAAACACAAATAGCTCTGTGGTTGACTGTTGAACCAGGATCAGATCAGAACTTCTCGATTGCTTTTCTCTTTATTCTTTGTCTTTTGTCCTACTTTTTATGCTTTTCCTTTTGTTTTCTCCCTTTTTTTCTTTTTCTTTTCATAAACATCGTATCATTAACTCTCAGATGGTAGTTCTAACTTCTCAGAAATAATAGAAAACTTGCCCCGCTAAGTTAAGTGATGTTCAACAACTTTTGCTGTTAGATGGACATTAATTTAGTGGAATTTAATTTTCTTCTCATCATTATGTTAGTAGGCCTATTTCTTACCTGAAGTTTTGATGCAGGAAATGCAGCTACATTAACTCCAACACCTAAACCCTTGCCAAGTAATTCTGGGAATAATGCTGGACTTGAAGAACCACTTCTACCATATTATTCAGATAAAGGTCTAGGTGATCAAATATCTAGAGAGCCTCAGACCGTTGGAAATAATGCTCCTGTGGCAACTGAACCCTCAAAACATATTATTCACCATTCTGGAGGCAATCCACCACATGGTGCAGTGGAAAACAGTGGTGTAGGTATGAGCAAAACATTCATGTCATTTTTAAGGACCCTGTAGTCACTTTAGAATGTGGAAACACTAGACAGCACATCTTGAGAACTGGTACTGGGGTGCATTGACCAATTTATAATAGTTGAAGCATGTAACACAAATTTCAATACATTAGCTATAACTTCTACCCATATCTTTAATTTTGCATTCAATTGCATGCAGCAAAATAATTTGCAAATTGTTTGTATTGCATAGATCATCGGTATATTGTTGCGTACAAGTACCTCTGTCTGAGTCCATGTAACTGCTAATCTATGCACACAGCAAATCTAAAAGATTGATATTCTTATAATTGTTATATTAATATCGACTAGATTATTTTAGTGAAGCTTTGATATTGATACTGAATGAGAAACTAGTATGTGAAAATGAACTATATATTAGAGACCTCTGAAGAAGAAAAAGAGGAGTTAAATAGCAGAGTAATTAAAAAAAAAAAAAAAAGTAAAATAGAATTCATCCTCCTTCCAATAGGAATTTAATTTCTGTCATATGATATTTTATGTCCATTGTATCAAATATCTTAATCCCATGCAAGTCATTACAGTGTGATACCATTTTCCGAAGCAGGATCAACTGTAACAGAACCTGGCGATGGCATTTCAATCCTTATGCCCCCACCAAATGAACAGCTGCTGGGAACTGAACCACGAAGTACTAAATCGTGGGAGATTCTAAAAAGCATTGTATACGGTGGTTTAACTGAATCAATTACAAGCTTGGGCATTGTGACTTCTGCAGCTAGTGCTGATGCTGCAACATGTAAGTGATTAATTACTGCAGGTTTAATGACTGCTCGATTTATAGCAGAAATGATAGTTTCTGTGAACTAATTTATTGTATACACTGTTTTAAAAGCCCCTTTATTTATTTATTTATTTTTTTAGCTTGTTTTATGCTTCTAGACTATATTACTGGATTTTCACTATGTTGCAAATATATATTGCACTCTGTCCTTGCAGTGAACGTCATAGCTTTAGCATTGGCAAATCTGATTGGTGGACTATTCGTTATTTGTCATAATGTGAGTAATTGTTCTATTTCCGCCTTCACAATGAATATCATATATAAATTGAGTATTAATTTGTATATATATATGTAAATTGCAGTATTAGTAACAAGAACTTGTTGAATGCTCCATCATTCCACATTTCCCACATTTACAGTTGAAGATATATCATGGATCATGTTTGAATCTAGTTAATACTCGTTGAACTTGTTGAATGCTTGTATGTTTTCTAATATTTTTACATCTTGGAACTTATTTATAATGTTACAGCTTTGGGAATTCAAAAATGATGAATCAACTGTGACCTCTAAAGAGACTGGTCAACAAGTGGATCGATATGAAGAAGTATTGGGGCAAAAAACGAATTTCATTTTTCATGTGCCAGCTGCTATATTAGCTTTCCTCATTTTCGGATTAGTGCCTCCTGTTGTCTATGGCTTCTCATTCCATGAGAGTGATGACAAGGACCTAAAGCTTGCAGCAGTTGCAGGAGCCTCTCTGCTATGCATCACATTACTGGCGCTTGCAAAGGCTCGCACACAGAGGAATCCCAAGTATATGAAAACGGTTCTCCAATATGTTGCTGTTGGATTCGGGGTCTCAGGCGCTTCTTATGTAGCTGGCAACTTGCTTGACAGATTAATGGAGAAGCTTGGCTGGTTCCAGCAGACTCATGTAGATAAGACTTTTCCCCTTCCCCAGTTCATGTGATGGGTACGGTGAAAGCCTGCATGGGGAATCCTTCAAGCGTATTAGGAAAATTTATGGAGTTTTTCAAGTTAGTCTTCAACTTCAAGTACTGGTGCAGTAGTTCTTTCATTTCATGAAAGCTGACAAAAGGACATCAAAGATCTTGCTATAAAAATTTGACAAGAAGTGCCAAAGACACCAATAAAGGATCAAAAGTATACAATCCTGTAACTCTGAGCTACAAGAGCATATGATTGTAATGGCATTTATTTTTAATCAAGCTAGTGAAATATTTATAACAAACTATAGTGTCAATCTCAAAGAGAAAAAGGTGCCAACAACAAAACATAAAGGACTCTTCTCGATCTTTTAGCCAAAAAAGAAAAAAAGAAAAAAAGAAAAAAAAGTACTCTTCTCGATCACTCATCATTTAACCTTTTTTTTTTTTTTTTTGGCTGAAAAAAACATACTTTTTGAAGTCTTCTGGTTCCTGGTTCATCATCACCCTCTTACTGAAACCATACAGTGGATTTAGGAACCTTTTAGAATAATATCTCTCAAACTAAGATATTTGAAATTAGACAACACGTATTAAAGTAATCTGACAAGTAGGAATCAGATTTGCAATATATGTTCGGAAACTCCTTCAATTGTTATCTTCAAATTAACAAATGATTAGTTCTTGAGGACTAGATAACAGAAAACTTATCAGCAAGGAAGGTTGCACCAATATTATATCTTCAGAAAAATTAAGATTTCATGATTGTTAGAGACAAAAGGTTCTAAAATTGCCTTGAAAGCTACATTAAAAGGGAGATAAATGGTGACTTTGATAACAGAAAGCAACTTAAAGTTACTTAAACTGCTGTAGAACCACCACAAATACACGTACTACCAATTCTTAGCATGGTTGCACCCTACCTCCTACATCGGTTGAAAAATCTGACACTCTGAGCTCGTTTTTTTTTTTTTTTTTTTTTTTTTTTTTTTTTGATGAAGACACTCTGAGCACGGTTGCACCCAACCCCATCCGGCAAAACAAAATTTCCCGTGGAATACTAAAAAAAAAAAAAATCTTCAAAAAATGAATCTATATTCCTAATTTTATATTGTGGAACTGGAGAAAATTTCATAGTAATATATAGAAAAGTGTCAGACTTTCTAAACAAAATTATATAAGGTTTGTTTTGATAACCTCTTTTTTTTTTTTTCTTTTTTTTTTTCTGTTTGATTATATGTAATTAATTATTTCAAAAGCTTGTAATATTAGTTAATGGTATTTAGACATTTCAAATTACTATAAATTTGAAGAAAAAGTAAAAACATAAAATCAATGTGTTCCATTTGGTTTTTATGGCCTTTTTGCTTAGATTTTATAGTTTATTGAGATGCATAGTAGACTAACTACTATTAATATGTATATAAATATGTCTATATATATATATATATATATATATGTGTTGATTATTACAATAAATTTCTAATTTAAAAAGAAAGGAGTTTTTTTCTTTTCTTTTTTTCTTTTCAGTATTATAACAAACTCTTAATCTAAAAGGAAGAGTGTTAAGTCCATGTAATTTCTAATCTAGATAAACAGCATATCTGAAAAGATTGAAATTCTTATAGCTAAGTGGCATATATATGAAATATCTACTTGATTATTTTAATCAAACCTTAATACAGATGCTGAATGGGAAACTGGTGCGTGTAAGTATACTACTTATGAGAGACCTCTGAGAAGAAAAAGATGAGTTGAATATTCATCATTGTCCATAATGTAAGTAACAATTCCATTTTTATCTTCACAAATGAATATTATATATATAGATATATATATATATATATATATATATATATAAATTGCAATATCATCAGTAACTAGAACTTGTTGAATGCTCCACCATTCCACATTTGATGCCGACATTTACGGTTGAGCATGTGTTGTAGATGAAACTACATTTGTATAGTTAATTCTTCAAAACCATTGTCTTCAGTTCATATGTAGTTTTTCAATATATTCTTGCATCTTGGGATCTGATATGTAACTTAACAGCTTTGGGAATTCACAAAAGATGACTCAACTGTGAAATCTGAAGGGACTGGTGAACAAGTGAATCGGTACCAAGAGTACTGGATAGCACCACTTATATTGCAGCAGTTGCAGGAGCACAACTTATATGCATCACATTACTTGCGCTTGCAAAGGCTCGAACTCTGAGCAATCCCAAGTATATCCTAACGGTTGTTCAATATGTTGGTGTTGGATTTGGGGTCTCAGGCGCTTCTTACGTAGCAGGCGACTTGCTTGACAAATTATTGGAGAAGCTTGGCTGGTTCTAGCTGACGGCTGGAGATAAAACTTTTCGCTTCCCCAGTTCATGTGATGGTTATAATCAAGCATGCATGGGAATCCTTCTAAGTATATTAGCAAAGTCTTTAAATCCAAGTCCCACTTCATTAGTACCAATTTTCATTTGGATCTTCTTTCAAGTTTAAAAAAAAAAAAAAAAAAAAAAAAGATGGTTTGTTTCCGATTAGATGTGTAATAAAAAGTGTGACCTCTCTCTTTTATGTCCCTTTACTTTTATGCAGTTTTATATGGCTTGCTAGACTTGGTAAAGGTTGTCGCGGCACCAATTTACGATGCCTCCGTCGCTGACATTTGCTATATAAATCTGAACCAAAAAAAAAAAAGGCTTTTTATTCTCGCAAAAATGGTGTAATCTTTTCTTTTTTCTTTTTTTTTTTTTTTACAATAAGAGAGGGAAAAATAAATTAAATACGATATCTAAGTCCTGAAACTACGTGTTCTAAAATAAGTTATACAGATTTTCAGCAAAAAATAAAAATAAAATAAGATGACATATCTTTATTATAAAAAAAAAAAAAAAAAAAAAAAAAAAAAAAAAAAAAAACAATCTAGTCTAGTCTATGAAGGGAAAAAAAAAAATTCTGTCCGTGCATTTTAATTATGAGGTTGAAGAATTCTAGATTAAAATTGTATGCGTTCCTTGTCTTTCTTTTTCAACTTTTCCCCATCCATCACCAAACTCAAATGTCAATGTCACAAGTAACAGCTATAGGCATCGTTTTCAGGCCTTAAAGAACGATAACATTAACAAGTTACTTAGATGATCAAGTTAATAAATAAAAACAATAATAATTTTTAAGCCATTTTCTCAGCTCCTCTGCCTCTTGAAGCAGACTCTGATATGTATATATATACCTAAAGAAACTTTTGCCCCCAAGAAGAGATCGCGAAGTAGGTCCCAGGACAAAAATAAATAAAAAAATAAAAAATAAAAAGCGGGGGTTTCAAGATAACACAAGCTCAGAAAAAATAGCTTCTATATCTCCAGAGTAATCAAAAGTACTGACGAACTTGTCTGGAAGATGCTGCCAAAACCGCAATTGTCGCTTTTAGTATAATTTGTATAACTAAACTTTCCAATGATACAAATTTACTGTACTTTCCATTCAAAATTAACAAATCTAATTGATAATTTTACTATTATAATTTTCTTTATTAGTTTTTGATTCATTAATTTAAATGGCTAATATTTATTAAAAAAAATTAATGGTTCTCTTAATTTATATAAAATTTATTTTGTTCTAATAAAATTTTAATATCCAACTTAATTTGTATTATTCTGTTCATGTATTTTTAAATTTGAATTTATTAAATAATCTAAATATTAACAATAAAAATCCGATACTAATTAAAACCATCACATTGAACATATGAGCTTACCTCGACAAACCTATAGTTTTAAAATTTTTTTAATTTTTATTTTTATTTTTCTAAAAACACTAAAAGGTTTATCGTATAGAGCACTAATATGATTATGCTGTATGGTTAAAAAAAAAAAAAAAAAAAAGGGGTAAACATAAGCGGTGTGGACGGATTGGAGGTGAATGAAAATTCAGAAATGGATCTCGTCATGACTTTAAACAATGATTGATAGAATGGATCACTAATTGACTATTACTTTTCAAAGTCAATAATTATATTGTCAATGTCAATCCAGTTGTCATAACTCATGTGTAACATCTTCAGCAAAATATAATAATAATAGTAATAATAATAATAAGAAATAAAAAACAACAAAACAAATAAACGAACCCATATGTAACATGTGTCATGTGTGCACATTAAATTTTGTTATAGATTTGACCGCTAGGGTAGTTCATATGTATATACGTAGTCCGTGACATTATTGAGCTTTAGGTAGGAGGAGTAGGACTGCCAAGAAAATATAGTTATGTGCTTGTCATTCAATTATTGGGTGTATATTTTCCATGTTAGACATTAAGTAATTTTTTATTATCATAAATTATCCGAAATTATAATTACTGACAATGAAAATAAGTATTCAAAACTTAATATTCAGATGAAGAAATGTATATAAACCAAACAAATTAAATAAACATTATGGTAATACAATATTCTGCCACCATTTATTTGGTTGAATCTATGTACCCATTTCAATTTCCTTGCTAATCGACCGAATTTTTTTTTTTTTTTTTTTGTGTGGTGAATGAAAAATGAGCTTTCTAGTGATTGTGAAATTGTGGACTATTAGCATGTGGGGCTAGATAACCCGAATAAAAGTTCTCATATCACCTGTGCCACCACCATACACCTGTTTCTACCGTCCTCTCCCACAATGCGTAGCACGTGGAACCCACATCCCACATCAAGACTCAAGTGGGGCTTGTTAAGGTTCAAACCCGCAACTCTATGCAAGCAAGTGTGAGGGGTTAAACTGGCTTCCTACCGCTGATCCACCCCCTTGGGTGTGCTAATCAACTGAATTGATTATACTGAGCATCAGTTGAAATATAACTTCAAAATCGATACTTTATTTGAAACATAAATTAAGCATTCCTTTTTCCTTTTGTTTGTCTTATGGTTTGTTAAGTCTCTTGTTGTTCATACAATACGAGAATACAAGGAGGTTTGCAAAATTTACATGTGGTTGGTTACCTTCATTTATTTATCCATTGGCTCCCCCTTTATCATAACAGGGCTGTGATGATAATATTTAGGATTAATAAAGTATTTTGGTACCTTTTGGTTTGATAATATTGCAATTTTGATTATCTGTTTTAAAACTAACCATATTGAGATTCAATTTTCGATTTGTTGCAAAATTAGACCATGATTGATTTTTGATTAACAGAAAGATAACAATTATCCCATATGAGTTGCACATTTGGTATCAAAATGCAATCTTTTAAAGTAATTAAATAAAAGTGTAAAATTTTAAACTACATTAAAAATTCTACATTTTTTACATAATTTAAAATATAAAATTATAAAAATATCCCAATTTTTTGGCCCAATTTTATAATATATTTTTTAAAATATTATTTATTTCTCAAAAAATTGTATTTTTATATCCATATACAACTCGCATAGGATGAGTCAAGCATATTATCCAATTTGTAATAACTTGAAAAGTGAGGACTCAATATGATGAATTTTAAAATAGTATACATCAACATTGCAATATTTTTAAATTAAAATGGATATCAAAATACAATTTACTCTATATGTATGTATATATCCTCAAGATTTATTTTAATATCTTAGCAAACTAGTTTGATTTTAGATTGAAAACCTATTAATGTGGTAAATACTACTTGTTGTGATTTGTGCAAATAAAATAGTAAATTAAACTATTAATTAAATGTGCTACTTTTATATCTGCCATATGAAAGGTTTTCTGTATGTTTATGTTGAAAATATATTTCCAATGTCGTATAACTTTGTATCCTCGTTCATCTTTGCTACGAAATATATAATGGATCTTCCTCCACCAACAAAAGGAAAGAGAATAAAATATATTATATATGTATATATATATATATATAAAGATTCACAAAAGAAGGGAAAAAAATAAAATAAAATAAAATAAAATAACAAGAGTGTGAACTTTGTACTAATTTACTCAAGAATTAATGTATGGTTGGGTATCTGTCTTTGGAAACCATTTATGTCCTTATTGTGGGGAAAAAAAGGATAACTTTTTTTAATGGACAGGTGTTTACTTACTTTTACAAATAAAGAAACATACTCAATACATTACATTGTGGGGAAAACAAAAATCTATTTAGAATCACAGTGAACTCTCCCTTAAAACTGAAATTTACTAATTCCACCTTATAAAATTACAAACTAAAATAAAAGTCACAAAATTTAAGGTTGATATACCTATAAAAATAGAGCTTTAGTCTGTAAAGTTTTACATAATAATTTTTTTTGAAAAAAAACTATTATTAAAAAGTTAAATAGGTGTTTGGCTATAAATAAAAAAATTATATTAAATACTTAATGAGTTTCCATATAAGCTAAAATAGTTCTATCAAATACTCATTAAATTTTCATATAAATTAAAAAAAAAATCTAAAAATGTATAAAATTTAGACTTCTCTAAAACAGTTTAAAAAAAAACTATTTTTATGGTTAACAAGTGTTTGTTGACTTTTGCTAAATATTTTTATTTTTAAACAAAAAAATTTTGGACCTTCAAATAGAGCTTTTAACCCAAAAAAAAAATTCTACCAAATAGGCACTAAGTCTTCATGTAACTTATATGGGTCCAAGCGACATCTCATCAATTGAAAAAATTAATAAAGACGAGGAAATTAAATATAACATATTCAAAGTCAATGAATTGGCATTTATTAGTAAAAAACAGGGATGAATAAATAATCTCTCGTAATTTTATATATGGATGTTTAATTGACTGCTTGATTACAAAATCAATGAAGTTCCTATCAACCCCAACATACCGAATTAATATTAGTAGTAAAGTAAATAGACATCCAAATCAATTAATGCTTTCAAAAGTTTCCAAAGGGACATAAAATTATTTCTAAAGAAATTAAATATATATCTATTTTCAAAGAAATAAAAATTTAAGGACTATCCTTTTCGACTCCTTTAAAAAAATACAACAAATTAGATTTCCATCACCTAGGAAGGTGATAATGTCAGTTGGTTGTTGGCCTGTCTTTCCGCACTACAACTTGTCAAAAGAAACCTTATATCCCTAGTTTTGCCTAGATGATCACAAAAACAACCTACCAATCTCCTTCTCGTTTGGGGTCAATCAAGAGAAAAAAAAGTTCGGTACCAAAAGTGAAATGATTAAGGGAATATTTCTTCCATATCCCTTTAAATTTGCATTAATTTTAATTTAATCTTTTAGATATTGAAAAATTATAATTGATATCCTCGTAAGTAGATTGAATTATAAATTTAATCTTTTAGATATTGAAAAATTATAATTGATATCCTCGTAAGTAGATTGAATTATAAAAGATGTATATGAAGTTATTTTGAAAAGTATAAATAAAATAACATAGAAGAAAAATAAAAATTGTTTGAACCCTAAAAGGAGTTACACTTTTTAAGTCTCGAAGATTAAATTGAAATTAATGCAAATCTGAACATATCTAAATGAAATATTCTCAAGAATTAATGAATGAAGAAGACCAATTGAACAAGGACCCATTGCTTTACATATATAAAAGGGAATATTACATAAAAAATTTCTAAAGTTTGCATTAATTATAATTTAATCTTTCAGATTTAAAGTTATAATTAACACCTCTAAATGGTATAGATAATATTATTTTAAATAATGTGAAGAAACAATTGAAATGAAAGATAATAACCTTTTAACCTAAGCAAAGGTTAATAATATTTTTAAAATTAAACGAATTAATTTATATTTAAGTCAATTTTCAAATATGTGTATGAAATAAACCTTATAAAATTATAGAAATACTACGATATGGGAAGATGCTCACCGTTTGATGAGTCCCTAATGTTGACATATTTGTGCCGATTAGATGTGAGCTAAGAAATTCATCACTATATCGATCTAATGATGGACATCCACACCTCAAATACTAATTAGATTTACCAAGTAGTAAGTCCTTGTATTGTATACTATCAGCATTATGCCAAAGATATGGATGACCCGCAATAGATCGTGCATTCTTTGTATTTTTATTACAATAAGTCAATTTTCTTTCTTAGAGCATCTCAAAAGAACTTTTTATATGTGTTTTATTTTTTATTTTAAAAAGATAATATTTAAAAAAGAATTTTAATGGGCTTTTTATTTTGACTTTTTGATATAAAGAATTGGTTTGGCTTTCTAAATATAGAGAGCCAAAACCACTATTTATTTCAATAATATATAATTTATTTAAATATAACATATTTTTCTATGTCAATATTATAATATTTAAAATGTACATGACTCATATAAAATAAAAAAATTACATGCAAAACAATAAATATTTATAGAAAAAATAAAAAATAAAAAGTTTAAATATAGAATTTTGTTAGAAAGCATTTTTAAATCTTAATAGTTATTTTAAAACCTACTCTTTATTATATATTTTTTTACCTTGAAGGTTCATTGGAGATACTCTTATACGACTAAAATCACCTATTTTGATTCCTTGTCCATCAAAGAAGTCTAATTTTTCCCATAAAAATAAAAAATAAAGAGCTAGCTAAGGCTATATATAGACATGGCCTCCTTCATGTTGGGAGAGGCAAAGGGAGTTGAAAGAGCAAAGGCAAAAAAGAGAAGAAAGGGTTTGCTAGCTACTTTAGCTCTCTCTGAGTGAGTTTTGAGTGTGCTTTGTTTGTTTAAGAGGATTGAAATGGAAGTAATTAAGAAGATGAAGGGAGGGGTGGAGGCTAAAAAAAATGAAGCATTGACGATGGTGAAGGAAGAGGTAGAGGCGAAGAAAGAGGCCATTATGAAGGTGAAGGAAGGTGTACAGGCAAAGACAGAGGAAGCATTGAGGAAGGTTAAGGAAGGTCTAGGGGCAAAGACAGAGGAAGCATTGATGACGGTAATGGCTGAGGTAGAGGAGAAGAAAGACGAGTTTATGAAGGTGAAGGAAGATGTGGAGGCGAAGAGAGATACGTTTATGAAGGTGAAGGAAGAGGTAGATGCGATGAAAAGGGAAGCATCGATGATGGCGAAGGAAGGTTTAGAGGCGAAGGCTGAGGAAGCATTGATGAAGCTGATGAAAGAGTTAGAGGCGAAGAGAGATGCGTTTATGAAGGTGAAGGAAGACGTAGAGGCGAAGAAAGAGGCGTTTATGAAGGTGATGGAAGTGGCAGAGGCGAACAAAAAGGATGCATTGATGATGGTGAAGGAAGGCGTAGAGGCAAATACAGAGGAAGCACTGATGAAGGTGTTTGATGAGGTAGAGAATAAGAAAGAGGCGTTTATGAAGGTGAAGAAAGATGTGGAGGAGAAGATAGAACCAGTAAAAACTTTCATTCTCGGAGCATTGGCTTGTCACTCTTCCAAAATTGGAGGTAAAAGAATTCTTTCTGTTCCAATACCTGTGAATTAATTTCTCAACGAGATTTTCGCATATTGAATTCAATCAACTTTGTTTAGTACCGAGTCTTTACCATGTTTTGCCACCTTTCATGTATACAAATGAACTCGGTAACTACAACAAGGTTCTTTACAGCTGTTACAATTATCGGATTAATTGTGTTCGCACAGTCTGATGGGGAGCTTTCTGCTGAAATCCTGTTTAACTTGTTGTCTAGTTTCAGATACCGTACCCTCAATTTTGTATCCTGTGGTGAATAGTCCACCTGTTGATGTACCTGTCCAACAATCTCATGTAGATGGAACATCCTACACTGGAAACAAGCACTTTAAAGGTTTTAGTTCTTCAACTCAAAACATTCAGGAGCAAAATGGAACTTATACTGACTTAGAAAAAGGGAGTACAAGTGGAAATGGAATAGAAACCTTGGGAAGCAGAACTGCTGAGGGAACCATAGAATTATGCCTTGAAAATTTATATCAACAGCAGGAGTCACAAGAATTCTATTGTCCTCGTTGTAATACCCGCATCAAAAAAGTACTAATAAAACCTCCTGAAGAAGATATATTTAGATGCACAAACTGCTTCGCTTTCCTCATCCCTGGAGGTACTTTTCTCTAATAACTGTATAAAATTCAAAAACTCACTGGATTTGTTAAACCTCATTGGTTGATATGTTGATCGACTGTTTGCATATCAAGAGTATAGGTCTTATTATCTGTTGTTTATAAGTTTTTCTCATCCATTCGCTTCAGTAGATGTGTGATTACAGTGAACGGATGAGATAGACTAGACCATTACTATGAGTCTTGCATGCATGGAGTATCACTAACATGGTATATGAACTGATTGCTATTGAACTTATCTTTCGTTAGAGTTTTACACTCCTATGATGCTTTCATGTATACTTCGGCAGGATCTGGTATTTGTTATTTCTTTGATGTTTGGCTGATCCGTCAAATAAATGATATTAATTTTGTTGCGATTGACTTGAAGTATTTGTTTCAATTTAACAGGCAATTGTTTATGCAACATATTTCGATCAAGAAAACAAGGTAATTTATCCAATATATGTTTTCCTTCAAGCTTCTGGAAGGTAATTTCTATAAGAAATTTTGATAAAATGTGCTGTTTGTAAGAATCTTCACTATATATTTACATGTCGTTGCTAAAAGTTTCTAATTATGGATCTTATCATTAACATGGTTGTTAAATTAAAAGGACAGGTGATGGTTGTCTTATCTCTTTCAAATACTGCAAGGATTTGTTGCACTAACCTGTCTTGAAATTAGGACTAGAATGATTCTATAGACATCCAAGTATTTTTTTTTTTTTTTTATGAATTGAATTCATGCCTATTTTACGTGCGATGTTATAGACATCAATAGACTTGTAGTACTTTCTCTGCAACCAGAAACACACTACCTCAGGAATTAAATCATTCGCGTAAAAAATGATTGGTTTCTTTAGCTAGCAACTAAAATTCTCTGAGACACAAATACCGTCTTACATATAAAAGTTTTCTCCTCTTGATTATCTTGGTATATGCCTAGATCCTGCTTGATGTTTCGATACAGAAATCCAGATACAGTAACCAGACTTGAAGAGCACTTCTCGGTGGTCAAATACTTCTCTCTTTAATTATGTATTCAATTCCATGCACCAAAATAATTTGCAAATTCTTTGAATTTCTGCTTACAAATACCTCTGCTTACATATGAGAGACCTATGAAGGAGGAAAGGATGAGTTATATAGCAGCGGGGAAAAAAAAAAGCGTAGGAATCCCTATGCCCACTTACGAACCGCCAGCAGGAGCTGAACCACGTAGTAGTAAATCATGGCAGATTCTAAAAAGCATTGTGTACGGTGGTTTTGCTGAATCAATTACAAGCTTAGGCATTGTGGCTTCTGCACTGCTGCCGATGCGGCCACATGTAAGTGGTTAAGTACTACTTAACCACTTACAAATAAAATAAATGATATTTTATTTGTCTATTGTATCAGATATCTTAATAACATGCAAGTCATTACAATGTGATACTACTTTTTAAAGCAATATCAACCGAACTGATGGGAGCTTCGAAATTGTTGGAATATAACCTGCTGTGCTGACGTGGAGGCTAAAGCAAATATTAAAATGAGATCATACAGGTGTATTTCACAGTGGCTTATATGCCACGTGTTATGGAACTAACTAGAAGAATGAGAAAATGAGTGCATGAAAGTGTGAGAGAGAGAAAATACAGATTTATGCTTTTTATATAACAGAATTGTAATCATTTACATTTTTTTCATTATGTAAGCAAAAATATACTCTCATCTCTCTGTCATATACACCAGAAATATATACACGTTTTTTTGCTCTCCTAACTTCTCTCTCTCTCAAGCTATCATCATCCATAATATACAATCTCTCAAGCTCCATTAACATGGTATCAGAGCTGGTTGAATTTGCGTTGGGAGTAAATACTGTGCTCTAAAAAAAAAAAAAAAAAAAAAAAATAGAAACAGAGCTCGAGCAATTCTGAGCTCGATTGAAGAGTGTAGGCTAGTATTACAGATCTGAAGCATCAATGGCTGGATCTGAAGTAAGGGCTCCTATATTTTCAGGAGAGAACTATGAATTTTGGAGAATCAAGATGGTCACCATTTTCAAATCCTTCGGGCTTTGGAAATTTGTGGAGAAAGGAATTCCAGTTTCTGCTGGGAAGCTAAAGGGGAAAATCGAAGAGGCTGAAGGAAGCTCAGCAAGTGAAGATGATGAACAGATGATGGAGTCTTACATGAAGGATGCAAAAGCTTTGGGGATTATTCAAGGTGCTGTTTCTGATCAAATTTTTCCAAGGATAGCAAATGCAGAGACTGCAAAAGAAGCTTGGGAGCTCTTGTACAAAGAATTTCACGGTGGAGATCAGGTAAGATCTGTGAAATTGCAAAGTTTAAGGAGAGATTTCGAATACACTAGGATGAAGGATGATGAAACACTGTCCAATTATCTTACAAGACTAAATGATCTAGTAAACCAGATGAAAACGTTTGGAGAGACACTGTCAAATGAAAGAATGGTTCAAAAGGTATTAATTAGCTTAACAAAAGCATATGAACCAATCTGTTTGGTGATAGAAAATACTAAGGATTTGACATCAGTGGAATTTCAAGAAGTAATTGCGATTTTGAAGAGTCAAGAGCAGAGACTTGACCAGCAAGTTACTGATTCCACAGAGAAAGCATTCTCTACATTGTCTGTGAATTCCAAAATACAAAACAAAGGAGTGTCACAATCTAATGTAGCTAAGTTTCAGAAGTCATGGTCCTCAAAAGAGAAGAAATGGGAACCTAAACAAAAATTTCAGCAAAGGTTTCATGGAGCTCAAATGACAAACACACATGCTGCAAACACTGTTCACGGAGGGAGTAGATGGCAGGTTGGAAGCAGTCAAGATAATTCAAAACCACAATGCAGAACCTGTGGCAAGTATCATTTTGGAGAATGTAGATTTAAAGGCAAGCCAAAATGCTATAATTGTGACAGGTTTGGACATTGGGCAAGAGAATGTACAATTGGAAGAAATGTGCAGAAAGCCAATTGTACAAATCAGATGGAAATGACAGGGAATATGTTTTATGCAGCAAGTGAGACTCATGACTCAAGCAAAAACAGTGAATGGTACATAGACAGTGGCTGCAGCAACCATATGACAGGAAATATCAGTTTATTGACTGATGTGAAGAGAAATATGTTTGGAAGGGTTCAAATGCCTAATGGAACACTAGAGAATATTGCTGGGAAAGGAACATTGGTGATTGACACTGACAAGGGAAAAAGACATATCAAAGAGGTACTATATTTACCTGGCTTGAAAGAAAACCTGTTGAGTGTTGGTCAAATGGATGAGCATGGCTATTATCTGACATTTGGTGGTGGAATGTGTCATGTGTATGATGGACCTACGCTTGAGAATCTGATTGTGCAAGTCAAAGCAAAAACAAATCGATGCTATCCGTTGACTATGACATCGTGTGAGCAGGTTGCATTAACAGTTCAAACTGAGCTGAGTATGGAAATTTGGCATAAAAGAATGGGACATCTTCATTCAAATGCTTTGCTTGAATTAAAAAGGAAGGATATGGTTGTGGGATTGCCAAAGCTTGGAGAAACGATGAAGGTCTGTGAAGGCTGCCAATTTGGAAAGCAACATAGAGAAGTTTTCCAAAAGAATGGTGCATGGAGAGCAGATCAGCCACTGCAATTAGTTCATACAGATTTGTGTGGACCAATGCAAACAGAGACACTTGCTGGAAACAGGTATTTTATGCTGTTTGTAGATGACTGCACACGCATGGTTTGGGTGTATTTTTTAAGAAACAAATCTGAAGCTCTTATCTGTTTTAAGAAATTTAAAGCAATGGTTGAGTTGCAAAGTGGTTTTAAACTTAAGTGTCTAAGAAGTGATAGAGGAGGAGAATTTCTGTCTGCAGAGTTTATAAAATTCTGTGAATCTGAGGGAATTCAAAGACAAATAACAGTGGCTTACACTCCTCAACAGAATGGGGTAGTTGAAAGGAAGAATCGGGTAGTCATTGAAATGGCCAAGGCCATGCTACATGATAAACAAATGCCCTACTACTTGTGGGGAGAAGCTGTTCACACAGCTGTCTATCTGCTAAATAGATGTCCTACTAAAGCCTTGAATGGGGTGACACCTTTCGAAGCCTATAGTGGAAGAAAACCTGGTGTAGGACATTTGAAAATTTTTGGATCCATTTGTTATGTTCATGTACCAGCTGAAACAAGGCAGAAATTGGATTCAAAAAGTGTGAAAGGAATTTTTGTTGGCTATGGAACCTGTGAGAAGGGGTATAGGATATTTGATCCTATAGCTAAAAAATTGATTTTATCAAGGGATGTTATATTTGATGAAGAAAGCTCATGGAATTGGAAGGAAGATGAGAGAAATAATGGAGGAAGGATAATTACAGCAACCAAGGATGGTTGTAAAGTCTCAGAAGAAGTGAATCCAGCATTCAAAGACACTTACTATACACCAGAAAAATCAGCTCAAATTGTGCAAAATTCAAGGGAGACTACAAGTAGCAGCAGGGACAGTTCATATGCACCTAGGGGTACTAGCACTGACCCTACACACACTGAAACAGGTGGAAAGCATGCTGAATATGATCATACACCAGTAAAATGGAGGAATTTGACTGATATTCTGGCAAAATGCAACAATTGCATCATTGAACCCGAAGACTACAATGAAGCAGCACAAAATCAGTCTTGGATCAATGCAATGACAGATGAGTTGAGGATGATTGAGAAAAATAAAACTTGGGAGTTGGTGAGTAGACCAGCAGATAAGCCTGTAATTGGGGTTAAATGGGTATACAAGACAAAACTTAATCTTGATGGCTCAATTCAGAAAAACAAAGCAAGGTTAGTGGCTAAAGGATATGCACAGAAACCAGGAGTGGATTTTAATGAAACTTTTGCCCCTGTTGCAAGACTTGACACAATTAGGACCTTAATTGCTTTAGCAGCTCACAAAAGCTGGAAATTGTACCAGCTTGATGTTAAGTCAGCCTTTTTAAATGGTGTGCTGCAGGAAGAGGTCTATGTAGAACAACCAGATGGTTTTGTCATTAAAGGGCATGAGGATAAAGTATACAAGCTGCATAAGGCATTATATGGATTGAAACAGGCCCCTCGAGCCTGGTATAGTGAGATTGATGCATATTTCAGTGAGGGTGGTTTTCAAAAGAGTCAAAGTGAGGCCACTCTTTATACAAAGACCAGGGGAGAAAAAGGAATACTCATTGCAGCCATATATGTTGATGACATAGTGTATACAGGAAATGATGATGAAATGTTGCATTGGTTTAAGGCAGATATGATGAAAAGATATGAAATGACAGATTTGGGTTTGTTACATCATTTTCTTGGAATGGGAGTAATACAAACAAGTTCCAGCATTTTCGTGCACCAGAAAAAATATGCTTCTACATTGCTGAACAAGTTTGGCTTAACTGATTGTAATCCAGTTCTTACACCATTAATTGCAAATGAGAAACTCAGCAAGGAAGATGGAAGTGGAACTGCAGATGAAGAGATTTATCGAAAGGTAGTGGGAAGTCTTCTATATCTGACAGCAACAAGACCAGATATTATGTTTGCTGCAAGTTTACTGGCAAGGTTCATGCATTGTCCCACAAAGAAGCATCTTGGTATAGCAAAAAGAGTATTAAGGTATGTCAAAGGTACCTTAGATTATGGAATAGAATATGTCAAGGGACAACAAGCTGTTTTAGTAGGGTACTGTGACAGTGACTGGAGTGGTTCTGTGGATGATATGAAAAGCACATCTGGATATGCATTTAGCTTTGGTAGTGGTGTATTCTCATGGGCTTCGGTTAAACAACATTGTGTAGCACTCTCTACAGCTGAGGCAGAATATATAAGTGCCTCAGAAGCAACTGCACAGGCAATTTGGCTTCGGTTTGTGTTGGAAGATTTTGGTGAAATGCAAGTGAGAGCTACACCTCTACACTGTGATAATACCTCAGCCATTGCCATCACAAGGAATCCAGTCTTTCACCAGAAAACTAAACACATAGACAGAAGATATCATTTCATCAAAGAGGCCTTGCAGAATGGAGTTGTAGATTTGACATTTTGTGCTTCCAAAGAACAAATTGCAGATATATTTACCAAATCATTACCAAGGGACAGATTCAATTATTTGAGGGAAAAGCTTGGAGTTGTCTCAGCACAGAGGTTACAGGGGAGTGTTGGAATATAACCTGCTGTGCTGACGTGGAGGCTAAAGCAAATATTAAAATGAGATCATACAGGTGTATTTCACAGTGGCTTATATGCCACGTGTTATGGAACTAACTAGAAGAATGAGAAAATGAGTGCATGAAAGTGTGAGAGAGAGAAAATACAGATTTATGCTTTTTATATAACAGAATTGTAATCATTTACATTTTTTTCATTATGTAAGCAAAAATATACTCTCATCTCTCTGTCATATACACCAGAAATATATACACGTTTTTTTGCTCTCCTAACTTCTCTCTCTCTCAAGCTATCATCATCCATAATATACAATCTCTCAAGCTCCATTAACAGAAATTCCATCATGCCTCCAGATGAACAACAACCAGCGAGAGCTGAACCACGTAGTAGTAAATCATGGCAGATTCTAAAAAGCATTGTATATGGTGGTTTAGCTGAATCAATTACAAGCTTAGGCATTGTGACTTCCGCAGCTAGTGCTGATGCTGCCACATGTAAGTACGACTAATTGCTACATGTTTTAATGATTTCTTGATTTATAGCAGACAATGATAGTTTTGGCCAACTAATTAATATCTTGTTCACCGATCCTTAACTAGTAATATGCTTCTAGGCAACACATTACTGGAATTTGACTGTTCGGCAAATATATTGCATTCTGTCCTTGCAGTGAATATAATGGCTTTAGCATTGGCAAATCTGATTGGTGGACTAGTCACCATTATACATAATGTGAGTAATTATTCCATTTCTATCTGGGCAAATGAATATTATATATATATATATATATATATAGATATATATATAAATTGCAATATCAATGACCACAACATGTTGAATGCTCCACGAATATTATACAATTGATCCCACATTTTACGGTCGAAGATGTGTTGTGTAGATCACATTACAATTCTAGTTGATATATATTTGAAAAACCTTTGTCTTCATTCTGATGTTTTCCAATATTCTTAGCATCTTGGAAAATGATATGCAAAATTTGCAGCTTTGGGAATTCAAAAATGACGACTCAACTGTGAAATCGGAAGACACTGGCTTACAAGTGGATCGTTACCAGGAAATACTGGGGAGGAAAGAGAATTTCTGTCTTCATGCAACAGCTGCTATATTATCTTTCCTTATTTTTGGATTAGTGCCGCCTGTTGTCTATGGCTTCACGTTCCGTGAGAGTGATGACAAGGACCTAAAGATTGCAGCAGTTGCAGGAGCGTCTCTGATATGCATCATATTACTTGCGCTTGCAAAGGCTCGCACTCAGAGCAATCCCAAGTATATCCTAACGGTTGTTCAATATGTTGGCGTCGGAATCGGGGTCTCAGTTGCCTCTTATGTGGCCGGTGACTTGCTTGACAGATTATTGGAGCAGCTTGGCTGGTTCCAGCAGACGCATGGAGATAAGACTTTTCCCCTTCCCCAGTTTATGTCCATGTGATGGTTACGTTGAAGCCTTACACCGGAATCCTTCAAGTATATTAATTACAATTGTGGAAATTTTCTAGTGTGAGTCTTTGAAGTTCAAGTCCTACTTCAGCAGTACCAATTTCCGTTTGGATCTTTTTTTCAGCTGTTTATAGCACAAAAGTTAGCCATGGTAGTTCGAGATAGTTGGGCAATGTAAGAAAGTTCCATGTAATAAAAATAAAAAATGAAATAAAATAAAATAAATTGGATGGTTTGTTTCCAATTAGATACGTAATAAAAAGTGTATTCTCTCTTTTTTGTCTCCCTTTTTTATGCAGACAAAAGTCCAGACTTTGTGTTTTAAAATAAGATAGACAGATTTTCAGGAAAAAAACGAAGAAAAAAAAGATGACATATCTTTATTTTTTTTAAATAATAATAATAATAATGTAGTTTGGTGCGTGAAAAATGAATAAGAAAAAAAGAAAATAGCTTTATGCTGTAGAATATGAGGTTGACGAATTCTAGATTAAAATTATATGGGTTCCTTGTCATTCTTTCTTTAAGAAGGTTCACGTTTTACCCATCCATCACCAAATTCAAAAGTCCACGTCACCTCGTAACACGAGAAAATCTTGTACGAAGCAGTGGTACACTTCGCCGTTTGCAACTCCTTTTCTTCTTTCGTTCACTGTGGCTGGCTTCTCCACAACAGTGAAGAAAATGTGGACCACACCCGTGAAAAGTCGCCGATACCGAAAGGAGGGAAAGAGTTTCTGTCATGGATGTTACCAGAATGTCGCCGAATTCGATGGGTTTCACCTGAAAATGCAGAGTCGGTCGGAATTTCATTTTTTGGGTGGATATGGTGGAAATTCCGGTGAAGAAGTCGGTGAGAAATCATCAGATTTCGGTAGATTTTTTGGGAAGATGTCGGCGACTGTGATGTGGATTGATTGTGATCTGGCAGAGAAGAGAGGAAGGAAGAAGACGAAGGGAAGAGAGGAAGAATGAAGAAAGGATAAGAAAGAAATTTCCACGTGAGGGGGAAGAGGGGGAAGGAAAGAGAAAGAAAAAATAAATAAATAAATAAAATATGATAATAATTTATAATAAAATAATAATATAATAATATTATATTATATAAAGAATAATATATGATTTTTTTATATGTTTTATTTTAATTTTAATTTTTTTATTTTTTTATTTTAGTGTTTAATTTAATTTTATTTATTTTTTTAATAAATTTGATTTTATCTATTTAAAAATAAATAAATAATATTGTTAATTTTTTTTATATATTATATAAAATTTTAGTATATATGTTTAATTGGATAAATATTTTATTATATTTTATTATTATTGTATTTTAATTATTAAATTTTTATATTATTTTATTATATTAATTATTTTATATTTTAAAATTTGTATTTTAAATTAAAAATTTATAATTTTTGTAACCTTATCGATATTTCCATCGATATCGACATTTCTATCGATATTTTTTTAAATTTATATTTTTGATATTAATATTTTGTTCACTGCTTAACAACAAAAGCTTCTGTCATTTCAGTTGTTGCATAGAGAGGTGTTTAGATGGAAGTGGCCTAAGATTTTTTTTATCGATGGAAGACATTCTTGGTTGCAGATAGCTATAATGAAGTGGATTTGAAATTTCGCATTGATAGCTTTACTTAAGAGAGATCTTGTAGTTAGGTATTATGAATTTGTAGGAATCATGGAGAATAAAAATCGATTTTCAAATTCATCCTCGGATTGACTCAATCACATAAGTTTATTTTAACCAAGTTCTTTCAAAAAGTCTCATATTTTTATCTTTTAAATGGCGAAAAAAAAAAGAATTAAAAAAAAATCAATGTTTTATATTTTGAAAAGAATCTAAATATATATATATCTATCGAGTACAGCGTTGCAAATGTTTATTTTTATCCACAATGGTGATGGAGTAGACAGACCCCAAGCAAAGGAAGAAGAAGAAACGGCGCTCCAAAAGGGCGTAGAAAACGAGGCTGCAAATTTTATTTAAAAAAAAAAAAAAAAAGGGTGGTGAGCTAGTTTCTTTTAGATGACATGGCATATTTTTTAACATATGGCCTTTAATAAGTTGAAGTGGTACTGGTACCTGCTGAGCTGGTAACACCGCTTTATACAGGATTTTCTCCTAAACAACAATCACATTAATAAATTAGATAACCAAGCTAACAATAATAAATAAATAACAGTAATAATAATAATAATAATAATGTAAAACAATTTTCCAAACTCGCCTGCCTCTCGAAGCAGACTCGGCTATCTTATTGCCACATCTACTCGGCAAACCAAACTTGCTCTAAAGAAAATTTGACCTCCAAAAGAGATCGCAAAGTAGGTCCACGGAAAAAAATAAATAAATAAAGATAACACAAGCTTAATAAAATTAGCTTCTAATTCTCCAAAATAATCAAACTGACGAACTTTCCAATGATACAAATTTTCTGTACTTTTATGTCCAACTACGCGATATTTTTGTACTTCCACATGTAACTGGTAACTACATGGCTCAGGGGGAGAAAAATTACAACTTCGTTGAATTTTCTTATTTACCTCAGGTCCGTGGCAGAACAGTCGTAACAATTTTCGTTACACTATAGTATGGTGGAAATTAAATTAAACGGGCATTAAATTCAAACACAGTAAAGAAAAACTATATATTTCTTTGTTGATTAATTACTTTTTCCGATGTTACACCGCTTAAGATTTATTCAAAACATCCATCTAGGAGAGGAATGAACTGCACTTTGGTAGGGAGTTCTGTTTTGTTGCTGCTCTGAGTTGTTCCGCTTCTTCATGATTGAGGAAACAGTTGGGCTGAAGTAGTCATTACTCCTTTGAGAAGTCGCTCCTTGAGAATACATCTTCCTTCCATGGATGATGCTCCTTTGCTTTTCAAGCAAAGCTCTGCGAGCCACTGGGTTCCTTTGTACGGCTCCCCATCTATTGTAGCTCACACAACTCTGGCTCCGTCCCACTTGCTGAAACTTGCCCTCTCTAGGACTTGTATAGTTTCGGCTCTCGGCAGTTTCTGCTGAGTACATAGTTTCTCCCTCACTGCTATACCCATTCTGCATCTCTGAAACTCCAACTGGCGATGAGCTTGATTGAACCTCACTCCGAGCCCCATTTACGGAACCTGTTGAACCTTCTTCTGCATCTACACCAGGATTGTCTAGTCCTCTATGGATAATTTGTTCTTCTCTTAGTGGGCTCCCTGAAGGAGGAGGTTCCTTGATGAAATTCTCATCAGAATCTAGGGCCAATCCTTTGGCTCGATGTGATAAAACTGCGGGCTTAGCAACCCTTGGAGGAAAATTAATATCCAACAGCTGAAGTTGAGCACTTTCTTTTTTCCGAATAGGAACAGCTGTTAACTTTGGGGATTCATATATTTCAGGTGTAGGAATACCCTGAACATGGGTAGCATGTGGATCACTTAGGTTTTCTTCTTCAACATTCTTTGCTGCAGCAGAACAACTAGGTGCAGGCTGATCCCTAGTTTTTGAGATGGTATTTGATGAAGATGGTGTTCCGTCATTGTCAGCCTCTGTTGACTTAAATACTGGCCGCAGTGTGAAAGAAGCACAAGAATGCTCACTCTTCTGGCCCGTAGACATTAATCGAATGAGTGGTAGTTTGGGTTTGTTAAGATCATCAAGGCTACCTTCCCAGTGCTGGTTTAACCAATCACAGATTATGGGAATGGGGATACCAAACTGCATAGGAAGATCCTTCTTCCACGATGAAGATGACAATGAAGAGGTTGATGATGATTTGTTGTTTGGAGATGTGGCCAGTTTCATAGGATCACAGATCATGAAAGCAAGATTGCCTTGTATGTCAAATCCAGCTGACCCAGGGCTCCACGTTATTCCATCAGTGGACAGTTTTATCAGATTGTCAGTGGCTATCACCACCTTTCCTTCACCCACTGTTAAATCCTTGTTCTCCGTGTATCCTAAAAGGAAGACTACACTGCCCAGATCCAGATTAGGTTTAGAATGGGTCTTCAAGTAGTGAGGATGTTGCCCCTGCACATTTGAGTCTCCATCCATTGAATCCAAACCCACTATTGTAAGATCTAAAACGGAGCTGGTGACGAAAAACCTGCAACCAGATGAAAGAAGTAAGAAAATCTGAAACTCTGATTCACAAGATCTCTCTATCAGCATCCAAGCAATCATTTCAAGGACTCCAGAAGAAAACTGATCAGTGTTTTCAACAACTAACCTTTTAAAGGCACAGAAGCAAAATTCTCCAACTAGATAGAGGCTCCTTTTCTAAACAATCAAGCATGCAACACCAGGCCTATTACCCAGAATGCATGGCATCAATAAAGATATATAATGTACAATATTATGAATTACCCTAGTAGCTTATATTTAAGACGTTTATTCTAATTAATGTGTTATTCTAGTTAATCTAGCTTATAACTAATAAATTCTAGTTTATCTAGCAATACCCGTCCGGGTTTGAATGTTTTATGTGAAATCAAAAGTGGGTAAAATGGGGTACATATTATTCAGTCTTCTAGACCATACTATGACATATCAACGCCATAAACATGCTAAAATAGGATCTGAAATATAAAAGGAATATCAATTGAATCTGCCTTGTGCTCCGCATATATTTTCCCGTCTCCCGGGGGCCCAGAGTCATCATTGAAATTGGTAAAGATAATTCCAATTGTCCCAGACTATATAAACAGTAGATCAGAAAAATCTCCAATTTTGAAGCGAACTCCATTAGCACTATCGATGGCAGAAATAAAAAAGAACCAGCTTTAAAAGGCAACAATATTCAATTTTGATAGAACATTGTTATCAATAATGAAACAACATTACTGATAGATAAAGGTTATTCTGAGGTTTCCGACCTGCCTGTCGGATAGTGAATGGTCCATAACTCACATCAAATGTGCATTTATGCCAATGTGAACAGATTTGAATAGGATCAATCACAATTACCCCCTTTTTATTCAACTACAGTATCTAAGATCATTTCAAAAAAAAAGAAAAAAAAAAATATCTTCGTTTGTAATATCAGAGATCCAAAGATCTTTGTTTCCTTTTTCTCTCTAATATCCAATCCAAGCAATAAAACTGAAGGAGTTTGCATCATCATCATGTACTTAACACATTAGCAACGCGCCAGTCTAACGGTGAAGGTCTAGTAGACTTCTAGCGGTGACAAAGAAAAGTTGTATTTCTTAAATTCAGCCATCAATGTCACTCTCTTGGTGCACCATATATTGGAGCAAAGAGAATAAATGGTATATGAAAGCTGAGAATACAAACTCTTGAATCAAAACAAAACCAAACCCAGAACCTACTTTCATTTATTATTATTATTTTTTTCTCACATTTTCTGAGCGACCAAAAGAAAGAAACCCACAAAAAACTTAAAGCAATCAAAATATGCCCAACATTGAATACCTGTGAGGAACGAGACTAGCAGCGACCCCATTTTGCAGCCGGATCTCGGAACTTTCGGCGGCAGCTATCGACGGAAGGTTGACATGGGTAGTCAAAAGAAGATTCCTGTGTATTAAAAACCCAGTCCCGGAACCGGAGATTCTGGCCATTGCCGTAGCTTTTCCAGAGAAGATGGCAGCTTTCATTCTCTCAGACTTGCTTACTCCCTTGCAGAAACACCATGATTCCCTCAGACCACCCATTTTTATTGTGGGGAAAAAGCGTGCGGTTTGAATGAACTTTCTTGCGTATGAAATTTGGATCTACAAAAAGAATGGCATTCTAGCTTTCCTTCATTCTCAAATGGGTTCGCATTGTTTTCTTTTTCTTTTTTTTTTGTCTCCTCCGACGAATGCAGGAAAGGAAATGAGGAAAGACAGAAGGACGAGATGGTCGTGCAATGAGTAAAGGAGACTGGGTTTTTTGTGTGAGCTGTAATTTAGGCCTTAAGAGAAATTCTCTGTCTGAGAGAGTGTGTGTGAGTGACTCACTGCCTGAAGCTGTGCCTTTTTTTTCTTTTTCTTTTTTTCAAGATTTTAGAATTCGCCTACTGAGAAGACTCTCTTGGATCACTTTCAGTGTGATGGAATTTCCATACCATTTAATATGGATCCTACACGTGTTAAATTTGAAACCAATACTTATTTTTTATTATTATTTTTATAAATTTAGTAAAGAGATTTTAACACCAAACTGATTGAATTCAAGATCAAGAATTATCAAATGGCCGTTGTCAACTGGGCTCCAAACGAGTTAATTTTATTTATTTTTTAAGTTCTGAAAATTCGTTTAATTAGAAATTTTTTTTTATCTTATAATACATATATATATATATATATATAGAATTTCATTAGCAAAGAGGTGGTCAAGCATAAAATAAACATGCAAACGAATTGTAATAAAACTATATATGTATATATTCAAAGACAAAATATAATAAAGTGTTGAATGCCTTGATGGTTCAAGTGCATGTGATAAGCGCAAAGGTTAAAACAAATAATTTCACAATAAATAAATGCAATCATTTCAAGTAGAAATATAACGAAAGAATTGAATGGACAATAGATTCATAACTGTCCATATTGTACTAAGTTTAGAGGACGATAATGCTATATAAGACAAAAATAGGGTAATTATCACCGGTTAAGTAGGTAAAATTTTTAAAAGACCAGCTTGATGTTACTTCTTTCTCTATACTTTGTTGACTCTTGAGCCATTCCTTTAATCCTTTTTTCTCACCTCACGAAGTGTTCCGTTGAATATATTGAAAATGGTACTTATGAGATAAATGAGTAGTAAGACAAATTTTTGTAATAGTCAAAAGCATCTATCTACCATAATGATATTGCTTTTATTTGTGAGAGCTATTCCTATGCATAAATGTGCCAACCAAATGACTGTAACCATTTGACAATAAAGTTTACATACTATCCCATTCAACCTTTTCACCACTTTTGTTTTTTTGGGTTTCATTTTATCATTTCGACCTTGACAAGTTTCATTTTGTCCGGGTGTTAAATTGACCAAAACAAGTAAAATAAATAAATCATTGCAAAAAACTCACCGACACAGACACATCGAAGTTCTATGGTGGACGAGCAGGAAAATATATTTTATGCATACGACCGAAGGAGAGTGAGAATGAGAGGGATATTTTTTGTAACATCGTAGTGTCGCATGTGTGTTTTTGAATAGAAATATGAGTGGAGAAATCATGTTGACAAAATAATTGTACAGAAAGGCACATGGATAATGGGACCCCTAACACCTATTATGATTGATGACTGATGTTAAACCTTCAATTTCTAATTGACGGCAAACCCTTCTTCATACATGCTTGGCTCAATCATTTCAATGAATTATCTTCCATTGCCACCAATCTTTAAGAGAGATTATCCCCTATGATTTTTGGGTCAGAGAAAGGACTTTAGATTGAGTTCTCTTCACTTTTATCTCATATTATTAGACATTATAATTTGGCAGAGACCTTTCAACATTGAGAACAAAATATTTGGGAACCCATGGCCATGACATATTGTTTTTGTTTTTGTTGTTGTTGATTTTTTTTTTTTTCCAAATAAAAAAATTGGATAAATTGATAATGATATTCCGCAGCATTATAACATGCTCGTATTACTATTTAATAATTGCTTGAAAAGCTAGAAATGGGATTTGCCGGGATTTGCAAGTCCCGCATTGTATGGATCATTTCGACTTTCTCCCAAGTCACACCCACTAGACTTCGGTGAAATTACAAATATAGATTTCACTTAAATACGCTACAAAACCGTATTCAATATTGTTTAGTGCTGTTTATCAATAAATATATATTGTTTAGCAATGCAGTTACTATCCGAATTCAGCCAGATTCTTAACGCCCAAGATTCGAACTTAGGACTTCACAGAGAAGTAGGTAAACAATCAGAAACATCATCCATGGACCATATCTAACAAAAATAATTAATATCATAAAATCTTCCAACACTAGAAAACTAAAATTAGATGGATAGGCTGCATATGTATATATAAAACCATTCCACAAAAAACACCATCAAAAGTATTTTCGTTTTGCTACATCAGTACTTTGTTATGTTTTACACAACCAAATTGATCCACCATTTTAACCATGAATGTGACTGCAGCGACCACCCGAACAAATGGAAACAGTGTTCATGCGAAGACACCTCCAACAGATCATGCAAAACAAGCAACTTCTAACCCTTCATAACTCCACTCCGTAGTGTTTCCTCAACTGCCCTCACTTTTATCCAGAGCTGTAACAGAATTCATGTCAGGGCAATAACTCCATCATAAACACATAAAAGAGAAGTGAAAATATTGAAACAAAAACTCCACTCTGCCATGCACCAGAAAATGTATCATCTGTTCCTAAGCTAACTTAAAGTGAAAATTAGAAAGAATCTATTGTTCCAAATTATTAGGCTATATTACATAAAGCAAGTACGGATTTTTATGATTTCCAACTTTCTAACCCCTTCATTTATGGTGGAAAAAACTGAGAAAAGGAATGTGTTCTCGATATCATGTGGTCAATAGATATAATCAAAGATCTATCTAGATAGATCAACCAAAGAGTGGATTTTATTTTGAGACGATATTATAGTAGCAAAATAATCCCAGAGCCAAAATAAATTTAAAAATTTAAAATAAAATTATTTTGCCACAGAGAGAGAGAGAGAGAGAGAGAGAGAGATTACTATTGTAGTTCAGAAGCTTCTCAATGAGGTCAACATGAGTCATGAGCATCCGTCTACAGCAGTAACGAACCAGACCCAGTGCATCCAGAGCATCTCTACATATCAACCAATAAAGGTCACCACAGGAACTTAACAATGTCCTTGACGAGACTATATCAGTGTTACGGTTACAAACTTTCATAATCTTACAACTATAAAAAGATTAAAGGTATGAAGCTACAATAATACCATGGACAATTCTGACTTAAAAAGACATAAGATAAATAATTACAAAACTTTGACATGTAATAATGCAACCTAAGACATTTCACTCCAGAAAAGGAAGGAAGATGGTTTCAAAACTTATAGTCCCAGCTCCACAATTGAAGATAGCAATTCTAATATTTTCCAGCAAAATGGTTTCTAGGATTTTCTCCCATCTCAAAGAGCAGCAGAATTAGAGGCTTTGTATCAACCAAATTAAAGTTTTACCCACCCTTCAGCGTAGTCCGCCTGGAGAAGATCAAGGTACGTATCCCATTTGTTCCCAATTACCTACAACAACACAAAATTTGCAAGAACAAAAAATAAATTAAAAAATAAAAAATAAAAAAAAAACAATGCCCATGAGAAAACAATAGTAACTGCAAAATCAATAAAAATCTGACATTCCAACTCAAGCCAAAATACACGTTAGTAAAACTAATTTTCTTTCCAAGAAACCTCTTCTTCATTTTTTTTTTTTTTCCAGCTAAACAAACAAAGTTTAACCATTATGAGTCTGTTCTGTTCCATGGTCCATGAAATTTCTTCAACAAAATAAATTTCAATAAGTAACGAAATAAGATTTTAACTAACTTGTTACAAAATCTTGACGCAAGCTAAAGCAGCAATTTATTGTAGGTTATAGAAAATTAGAAAACCCTAGACAATCGGACAAAAGATAAAACGAAACGAAGTAGCTTTGAATCATAGGGACGCTAGCAAATAAAGGTAAACAGAAAAACACGAGGAAATACCTTGCCGCAAGTGAAACAGCGAACAGGGATGATCATCTTGATGGTTGTTCTACAGCTCTCTCTCCCTCTCTCTCTCTCTCTCTCTCTCTTTTGTAGACTGAGAAAACTACAAGCCGCTACGACCTTTGAGAGTCTTGAAGGCGTGTATATAACCAACCAAGCCCAGAAGAAAATAACAGCTTTCTAAATGGGCTTGGTCCGATTCCTATATGGACTGGCCTGTTAACTAGCTAGTTTCAAACGGGGTTTTTTTCAAAAATAACCACCTTATAAATCATTTGTTGAAGAATAGCAAATTTTTTTTTTTTTTTTAAAAGTAACCCACTTTTAAAGTATTCGGACTAAAATACCCTCTATTACTAATTTTTCTTTTTCTTTTTATTTTATTTTTTATCTCTTTTCGTCGACCAAAACACTTTTTCTGCTTTCCCTTTCCCTATTCTTTTTTGAAACACAGGAAGGTGCAGCGAACTGAGTAGAGGAAGAAGGATGTCGTTGAAGCTTCACACCGGTGAAAACCCTAGAAAATGGCGTTTCGCTTGGGAAGTCCAGTCTACATCCCAACCCTCCGATTGTTCCTCTTCGATTCGCACACTAACCCTTCGACTCAGTGTTAGAACCTCAAGGTCGGTGTAAGTCTCTCACAGTCCTCGGTTTTGGTCAGCTGGTGCCAAGAAACCCAAATCTCGCTTAGGGTTCCAATACCAAGCGTTTTGGTCGATTCCGAATCCCCTGTGAGTTTCAAAGCGTTGGATGATCACATTGAGGTCAAGCTCGTCCTGCTTCTTCCTGTTGATCATCCTATTATCTCAAGCTTCAATTCCATTTTGAATTTGCCTGACGACGTAGAAAATGCATCCTTCGATGCTTGGTCGAAGCTGATCTCTATGGATTCCGGTCAGATTGAAATTATTGCTCATTCTGTTTTGTTAAGCATTGTTGAGCCTAAGCCTTTAATTACTGGCACTATTGCTACTACTATTAGTCTTTTATGTTGCTGTTTTCGTTTATTTTTTATTTTCCTCATTGATAGTGTTAATAATATTTTGCAATACTGTTGTGGTTTATTTTTGTTGTCATTGCTAGTGTTATTATCAGTACTTTGTGATCCCATTTCAGGGATAAGTTTCGATTTCAGTGTTAGTGATATATTGTGACTGTTATTGTATTACTACTTTGTGAGTCAATATTAATTTATTATGTTAATAGGTTGATTCTCGTTAATTCACAGGAGGTATTGCACAGCCCGATTGCGGAGGTTATATAAATCTTTGAAGTTCACCCATGGCCGTGGGAAATACTCCAAAAGACCAGTGTTAGAACCGTACGAAAAATAATGATTTTATTTAATTTTTTTGAAAAAGATAGCTGCGTGCTTTTTTATTACAGTTTTAGATGTTTAAATTGGCGAGTTAATGTGTGATAGTGTTTTTGACACTTTACCATATTCTGTGTTTATCGATCTTTAGTGGTCTGTGGAAGAACAACCACCCGTCCTTTTTTTCCTTTTTTTCTTTTTTTTGTAATTTTCTTTTTTTTTTTTCTTTTTTTTTTTCACATACTATGTATAATAAAGTGTATTCTTTTATCTTAAGGTTTGCTGGTTGGTTGGTTCAGATATAAAGAGTCTTTCGTCTTGTGGAGGACTTGACTTTTACTGCAGAAGTTGCTCGTTAAATTGACCAGAAGTCCTCTCCGGTTCGATCTTTGTCACTCTTTTAAATAAATGCGTTATAAAAAATAACGCGGGTATCTGAAATATCTATATGTATATCTATATATTTGTTGAAGGTTTTATGTGTTTTTGAGAATGTGTTAGTTTAACTGGAGTGTTAGTTGTTTTTCTTGGTGTTCATGTTGAGATCTGGCTTATGACTGGTTAGACATAACTAATTGTATGGGAGTGGAGACAAATATTATATAAGATGAAGATGGAATTAACAAAAAATGTAGTGACATTTAAAATCAATAACCATTTTAAATAAAAATAAAATTGATATATGTTTGTTTTTATTTTCAAAATCATTTGGACATTTCATAAAATGATATGTAAACTAAAGATTGAAAATCAATTCCAGAAAGCATCTTTTCATTTAGGATTAAATTCAAAAAAAAAAAAAGATATGAAATAATTATCAAAACATATTAAACCATAACACTAAATTAAAACTTTTTAATTCGAAGCATAAGACAATGGATTCGTACATCTCTGCTTATAATGTCCAACACCACCGCATCGGCTACATCTACGTCCAATAACATCTTCACCTTCGGATGGTATGCGTTGCATCCTCGGTCTACCGGCTCGCCTACGTGTCCATCTTGGTGGAAGAACAATGCGACTTGCCACGTCATTCGGGACATGCCACTGTTTTTCATCTAACAAAGGATAAATGGACTCAGCATAAGCTGCACGATATGCATCCGCGGTGTAGTAATGAGAACACATGCCATAAGGAGCAATTTTTCGGTCTCTGCAAGCGGCAATACAATGATCACAAGGATATTGATCAAGATCGAAGACTTTGCATGAGCATGTTTTTGATTGGAGATTAGCTGTACCCCTCAAACTCCCACCTTCCACAAGAAATTCATGCATATTAATGGCTTTCACACGTAGTCCGATGGACTCCAAATTTCGTAGTGTGAGTTGCTCTTCCATATGGTCAGTCACAGGCATTGTCAATTTTGCACCTGCAGTACGTCGCTCATAAAACCACCTTTGCAGTAAATCCCGTATGTGCTCTATTAATGCTACTATTGGCATCTCTCTAGCATCTAGCAGAATGCCATTCAAGCTTTCTGCAATATTGGTGGTCATGATAGTGTACCTTCTACATGGACAAAGAAAACGTGCCCACCTTGTAGGGTCACATGATCGAATGTACTGGGCAGCCCTACTGTTTTTTGCCTCAATTTGCCCCATATAAAACTCAAAATCTTCAACCAAATATGCACTAGCTGCGAGCATGAAACATTGTATTATTGATTCATCTTTCGCATGTCCATTTGCTTTAATATTTCTGCTTATATGGTACGTGCACAACGCATGGTATGCATTGGGAAAAACTTTGCGTAATGCCCTTTCAATAGCGGGGTGTCTATCACTCACAAACACCAAATCTGGAAAATCTCTGATGGCATCCTTCAGGTTTTGGAAAAACCATGTATATGCTTGCTCGTTCTCTCCATCTCCAATGCCGAAAGCCAAAGGATATATTTGCTTATTGCCATCCATGCCCGATGCAATATACATGTACCCTTTGTATTTCCCTTTCAATGTAGTTGCATCAACAGCCAATACGGGTCTTATGTGGGATTTAAATCCCCTAATGCTTGCTCCAATCGCCATAAAGAAATATACAAAATTGTTATTATCGTCTGTTTTGATACGTGTAACAGTCCCAGGGTTCTTCGACACTAACTCAAAACAGTAGGCAGGTAACTTAGCAAAATTCTCCTCTGGAGATCCCCTAACACTGTTAAGTGCATACTCTTTACCTCTCCATGCTTTGTTGTAGCTTATATTCACCCCATATTTCTGCAAAAAATCATGTTGAATTTCTTTGGGTTTGTAAACACGTGCAATACCTTCATATTTAGATTTGATACATTGCCCGATAACCCGGCTACTGGCTTGCTTGTGTTCTCGATGCACGATATCTAACGAGCAACTGTGTACATTATCAAAAATTCTCACAATAAATATTTCTCCATTTTTAAATGTGGTTGCACGTAGTCGCCATTTACAAGTATTTTCCAAGCATACAACCTCATACCGTTGTGTAGTTGATCGTGTCACCTTGAACTCCTTATTTTCTCGCATGCAATAGATACTCAGTTTATTCTGTAGGTCACGTTTGTTGCGAAATAATTGTCCAACTACTATGCTCTCACAGCCAGTGAACTTTGACGAAAATATGGCCATAGAACCACTTCTGTTGCTCGATGATATGTGGTCACTTGTAGCACGATGAACCCTAACATCATCAACTCCTTCATTGTTCATTTCAGGATGCATATCATTATCATTATCCGGTAACTCATGATCAAAATCTACATCATTATGACCAACATCATCCCCTGCTGCATTGTAATTCTCATCATGATCAATATGATGCAACTGCTCATACTCCTCGTCGTTAGGAAACCGTTCAGCATAGTTACCTCCAACATCAACTCCTTCGTGAATGTTAAATGATGTCCAGGCCCCCCCACGAACATCAACTTTATCTCTAAACTGAGTTTCTTGAACCATAATTTCCTGAGATGTAGCCTGAATTGGTTCAGTACCGGAAGCTTGTGGTAGACGACCGCCAATTGGAGGACAAGAAAAAGAATGAAGATTACTCCCACTATCCGAAGCAAATGCTGTTTGATGAACATTTCTACATACATGTTCAACTTTTGAAATCACCTCAACATACAATGGAGGCCGCATCATTGTCATCCCTCCATTCCTCACTTCTTGAAGAAGGCATTTCACATCCCTATCACATCGTATTTCTGTAGGATCCAACTTTTCTGCACATCGTCCATATATCCATTTTAGCTTTAGCAAATATTCATTTCGATCTATCTCAATACAATTGAAAATCTCATCCTCTAACTCTGATTTTGTGCATCTCTTGCCGACGGAAACCATTACATTTTTACCATTTCGATATTCCCAATCACCACTATCATTTTGTACCAATGTTCCATTGTATAAAACCGCAATTACAATGTCATCATCTTCCATTTGACTACAAAATTAAATGAATAACGTTAAACTAAATCAATAAATATATAAAATTTTGAATAATATTAAACAAACATATTAACTGTATTAAAAAAGTTGATTCTGTTTTTTTTTTGGGGCCAAATATAGCTTTTTCCTACTGGCGGAAAACTGATGGAAAATTGGCCGAAAACTGGCGGAAAACTGGCGGAAAAATGGCGGAAATTTGCGAAAACTGACAAACTGGAGGAAATTGGCGGAAATTCATCTTTTTCGCCAAATTTCCTCCGTTTTTACTGTTTTTCGCGATTTTTCAGTTTTACACAAAATTTCTCCCATTTTCAAACCATATGCCACCTAAAGTATCTTTAAAATCACATAGAACATCTCATAAATCAATTTCTTGCATACCCATATCAAATAAAAAGCTTAAAAAACCCTAAACTAATAAAACTTACAAGAAAAAATAGAAAGAGAAAAAACAAAACATATTTCCTTACTTTCATCTAATAAGAAAAAAGATAAAATTTTTACCTGATTTTAGTTTGAGATATGAGAAAATACAAAAAAATGAGAGTGAGAGGCGATGAGATGCAAAGAGTTTAGAGAAACCTCACGAACAGTTTTGTATAAACCCCACCCCCACGAACGAACGGCTGTGTAGAAGAAAGGAAAGCTTTTGTGTAATTTTCAATTTTATCAAGGGTATTTTTGTCCCAAAGTGGCTAGTTTTAAAAAAAAAAAAAAATTTTGCTATTTTTCTAAAATGGAGTTGTAAGGTGGCTATTCATGGGAAAAACCCTTCAAACGGTCCTTACCTTACAATTATGGTTGGAATTTCCATATATATTCACCAACTGCATTCAATAAATTTACATATATTTTTCATCGAAATATCATAATATTTCTATTTTTTTAAAGATATGCATAATATTTCTATTTATGGAATAAAAAATGTTCTCGCAATACTTAGAAGGTTTTTTTTTTTTTTTTTTTTGGATTAAAAGTATTTTAAGACGGTTAATGATATAAACAATACGGCTGCCTTTGTTTAACCTGTGAAAAGAGACTTGTTGAAAATATCTCTTCGTTGGTTAATTTTAATTTTTTTGTCGATCTTCTTCGTCTAATTTGTTAAGCTGGCTTTCCGTGACATAAAAGGAGTGACGTTAATCCCATTTGGTTTGACACTAAGAACTGAATATAAGTTTTGTTTTTCCTTTTAAGAGAGAACAGGAAACGCGAAGAACCCATCACTATTCTCTACTCTTAACGTGTAGCATATCAAAATCAGCCGTCAGTCAAATTTTCTCCTCACATGTATATTTACTGTAAAAAGTTGGAAACACCCGAAAGGATTTTACTGCCTAATCCACCACATCTTTCCCAAATTCCAATTTTCAATCAGGTGGTAGTAAATTTGCCGACTCAAAAAATGAGAAACGTTCACAACAAGCCCTGTCATTATATGAAATTCTACATCACCAAACAACCGACATCTGCTCATAGCGTCAATCGCTGCCACCCACATCAACACCTTTTTGCTTCAGAAAATCCTTGGCCTCCACTATGTCCTACAAGACACATTTAAAAATAAATTCATAAATCACATTGAAATGAATCTTAATTAATAAGGAACCAAAACAAAAAAAAAAAAAGCTTGAAAGAAATTTCTTTTTCTTTTTTCCTTTTTTATTCCCTATAATGTTTTTTTTAGCAGCCTGTTTTCATTCCTTAATTATATTTGGATACTTGGCAAATTGAATCTTGAATAAACGCAAGAAAAACCATAAACGCGATATATAGCTGAAAAGATTCACGGCCCTCCTTTAAAGATCAAAGATGATCCAGCAATGTGAAAATTATAAGTTACATACCTGCTGTAACAGCAGTGCTTCTTGAGGACAAGTTGGAAATCGCATGAGACCAACTCCAACCATTAAAAGACCATAGCATCCTAGAGACACAATAAAATATATTGGTAGCTGGGAGAACATGAAAACAATACACGGTAATCATTATCTAAAAAACAAAAAAAATAAAAACAAGCAAACTAGTGGCAAAATAAACCAACCGGAAGATGATATAACTCACCAACCAAGTATGACTGCTTGGAATAACAGATGCCTGCAAGAGGCCTATCCAAAAGGCGGATATGGCCACCAGCAATGTAATTATTTTTATGATATGCTTCATTGTTTTATAATAAAGATCCTGACTTCTGCATAAGATAAAATAACTTCGTGAAAAGTGAGAAAAAAATAAATAAAAATAAAAAGAAGAAGGATAGAATAATAAAAATATAAAAGCCTCAAGGTGTATCACTATCTAATTCTAGTCTCCAAATCTATGTTGCTCGAACTCGGGTGCGGGTGTTGGGTACGGATATATATTTAAGAGTCAGATTTGTTAATTCTCAAAGTTTAGAATATAGCATCCGAATAATAAATATCCAAAATTTGGATACCGATGTGGGGATGCATTTGACAAAAATAAAGAAATTTTATATAAATTTTTTATCTTCATATGAATTATATCTATGGGCAAATATTAACTATATAATAATATATAGAAAACTTATAATATGAAAATTCAACATATTTGATTGAAGGTATATTAAATATGTAAAATTGTAGCAGAAAAAAATTATAAAATATATTATTTATTAAAAAATTAATAATTTATTTAACTGTCATTTTCCATATTTAAATTAATATTTATTTTTTTTTGGATAGAATTCTATTATATTTTGTTAAAATTTAAGAGTTCCCAATAATATTCAAAAGATGGGAATCTCATCTCTTCTTTGCTGATGATTAAATAATAATAATAATAATAAAATTAAAAACAACAAATTTTTATCTAATTTTGTAATTAATAGATTAGGTGTATGTTTTCTTCTCAAAGCTTTTAAAGTCACACTAGTAAGACAGATCCCACTGCCCGATGCTTCTCTTCCCTATGCTTTTCTTCAATCATTTTTCCTCTCTCATCTCTTTTCAATTTCATCATAGAACTAAACCAGCAAGAATCTCTGTTCTCTCTTTTTATGCCAACTCGGATACTTTTCTTTTTTTTTTTTTTCCTATCTCTTTCTTCTTTCTTCTTTCCCCTCTTTACAGATGCTTTTCTCTCTCTTTTCTCTCATTTTTCTGGATTCTTTATTTTCTCCATGGAAGCTCTGTAAATGTTGATTGTACGAAACAGCCATATCCATTTTTCTCATGGTGTATCCGAAATGGATTTCGGACCCGTATCCGTGTCAACACGGATGCTTCGATGATTTTGAAGAGTTCGAGCATCACAGCTCCAAATAAGGTAAAAATTCTATAATAGTGCTCATCCCAAAATTAGACACCTATATGTTGTACTTTCAAATCAACCGATGATCATGAACTTTGGGAATATCTTCAAAACAAATATAATATAATGCTTTTGGATTCACATGCATCTTTATCTTCACGTAAAAACAGAATGTAATCTTATGCTGTGATACTCGGATTCTTCAAAATCATCGAAGCAGCCGTGTCGACATGACACGACATGGATACCAATGCAGAATCCGTTATGGATACACCATGGAAAAAATGGATGCAGCTATTTCATACAATCAACATTTACAAAACTTTCATGGAAAAAATAAAAAATCCATCCATGGAGAGAAAAGAGAGAAAAGCATCTGTAAAGAGGGGAAAGAAGAAAGAAGAAAGAAATGGACAAAAAGATAAAAAACAAAAAATATCCAAATTGGCATAAAAAGAGAACAGAGATTCTTGCTGGCTCAGTTTCCATGGTGGAATTGAAAAGAGATGAGAGAACTGAAAAGAGATGAGGGAGGAGAAAGTATTGAAGAAAAGCATAGAGAAAAGAAGCATCAGGCAGTGGATCTGTCTTCTATACACTTACCAATGTGTATACGTAACATATTAATTACAAAATTAGATAAAAAATTATTATTTTTAATTTTATTATTATTACTATTATTATTATTATTATTATTTTAATCATCAGTGCGGAGAAGAAATAAAATTTCTATCGTTCGGATATTATTGGGAACTCCTAAATTTTAACAAAATATAATAGAATTCTATACCAAAAAAAAAAAACATAAATATAAAAATCAAAATTAAATAAAATATTAATTTTCTAATAGAAATATAGAAAATGACAGCTAAATAAATTATTAATTTTTTAATAAATAATATATTTTATATTTTTGTTTTCTGCTATAATTTTACATATTTAATATGCCTCCAATCAAATATGTTGAATTTTCATATTACGAGTTTTCTATATATTATTATGTAGTTAATACTTGTCCATAGATATGATTCATATGAAGATAAAAATTTATATAAATTTATTTTATTTTTGTCAAACGCATTCCCCAACCCGTATCCAAATTTTGGATACTTATCATCCGTATTTCCGTATTCTAAATTTTGAAAATTAACGAATCCGACACTTATATCTACCCATACCCAAAATTTTGGATACTTATCATCCGTATTCCCGTATTCTAAATTTTGAAAATTAACGAATCCGACACTTATATCTACCCATACCCAACACCCACACACGAGTCCAAGCAACATAGATCTTATGTATAAAAGCTGCCATCAAAAGGGAAGGATCATGAAATTATTTCATTGTTCCAGTGCACAATAATAGCATACTGGAATTCAAAGCCCATGCGCAATACCCCAGCATCATTTGGCAGTTTCAGTTTGAAATTGGAATCACCCCCTTCTTAAACCTAAGCTGCTTAAATATGAAAGCACAAATTACAAAGTAGATCAATAACTACAACATAAAGTTATGTCTCCCCTCCCCTATAGGAAATGGCACATAGCTTACTTTTACATGAGCAGTTTAATCCCCAACCCAAAGCAGGAGGGGTTAAGGAAAGAGGAGGCTACATCCTGTGAGCCCAGCAATTGTAACAAACAGAAATATATATATATATATATATATATATTATATAGGGCTCTAGATCCCCCATAGACAAGTAAAAATGATACACAACAATAAGAGTGCTCCACAAAAATGACACAAAACCCAGAATAAAATTTTTAAAATAACTAATGATGTGAGGATATAACCCTGAAATATCAAATTCAAGTCTAAAAGATAATCTATGAAAATCAATGGGTAACATCATATATATATATATATATAGATATATACATGTGTGTGTACGTGCATAAAAGTCCCAAAAGAATGCATCATGTCAGGTGAAAAGCTCATGTATTTTGACGTAATATCAAAATGCTGAATTGAAGGGTTTAGGCCTATTAACAACATCATGGTAAAAGATAATTAAGATGAATTTCATAGTCCAAATAAATACGTCCCAATAATTGCTTAAGAATCAATGAGGAATCAACTACATCCATCAGATGGGACGAGTCAAAATGAGATTAATTTCATTCATCCATTTCAACATAACAGTGAAGTGGAAATCAAAGCCCATGCGCAATGTCCAATCATCATTTGGAAATACAAATTGGGAAATCTCCTATATCTTAGTATTGAGCTACTTATCACTAGATTCTCCAAATATTAATCATTTAGCAAACACCACTAACCGAATAACAAAGATGCATCAAAGCGCATAGAAAATTTTAATTAAAAAAAAAAAAAAAGAATGAAGCTTAAAACTTCGGGGTTTTCCTTAACATGCGCAAAAATTAACTCATCAAACAATTTCAAACCAAAAAATAAATAAATGAATAGTTGGAGGAAAATGGGATTCCAACTACTGTTCGATTCAACGATGGAAGGAAACTAATATACTAATGCACTAAGAATAGGGAATATATAAGATATTCCAAGTAAAGGATTAAACTCTTAGATTTGTAAAAATTAAGCAATTTTGGTCAGAAATGCGCAGAGAAAAGAAAGAAAGAGAGTTTACCTTTGAGCTTCGGCCGGAGGCAGAGATCGTCGAAATAGCCGCCGGCGAGAGGTTGAAAGAAAAAGAAGATGAAGAAGACGATGAGATGGAGGCGGGAGACGGGAGGCGGCCGCTACTTTTATGTAAATTAGGTAAATTGCGTTTTGCCCCGGAAGCAGTCTTGAAAAGTTCAGGCTGCGAAACGTTTAAATAAACATATATATATATATATATTAAATTAATACAATTTACAAACAAATTGTGATTGAATTAATTAATTACAAAAATCCCAAATCAAAAAGCAAAAGTAGCAAACCAATCTTGCGTACACAAAACAAAAAAAATATTTTTTAATTCCAATTTTCCCTCGAAGTACAACAAGAATAACAAACAAATTAATTAAATTATTAAATTTGTTAAATAAGTTGATAATTATTTTTAAAGAGATACAAGGCTGCACACGAGAGGCTATATCAATGATTTTTGTAAAACTTCTATTCACTTCCAAACTCAAAAAGTTTCCATTTATATATTAAAAATATACATATATAAATAAATATATATATATATATATATATATTCTTTTGTTGATAGAATTTTCACCAAAATTGTAAGCTAAAAATTTTGCTATATACAAACCTTCACACACACGAGCTTGCAACCAATTTATACATTTATTCCAAAAAAAAAAAAATATATATATATATATATATATATATATATATATTTAATTTCATACAAACTAAGAGATTTAATTTTGCTTATATTAGAAAATTTTTCAAGAGAATATTTAACTAAGTAACATGACAACTGGGATAATTAATCGTTGTATAACATTTAATTTGTTTACTTGTTTGGTTTTGATTTGTGAGACCCGTTGAGTAGACAGAAATTATGCCTCTTCTGTTCACATTGCTTTATATTATACTAGGTCATTATGGATTAACAAATTGGTAAAGCTTACGCTCAAAGGTAATTTGCATTGCCAAGTTTTCCTAGGAATTCACAAAAGGTTTGGAAAAAAAAAAAAAATTATAAGTAAATCACAGCCAAGAGGGACTATTTCTTTTGATGGAACCAAATTCTAAAGCATTCTTCATGTACATAAAAACTGCATATAAGGAGTTAGAAAGTTTGCAATGGGCAGAAAAAAGTTGTAGACTAGCAAGTTTTCTGAAGCCAACAAGATAATTACGAAATGATTATTGACTATTATGAATAATATATATATATATATATATATATATAACTCTTTTATTGGAATTTGATTACTAGAAGTTAATTAATCTACCATCATTGGCCCTAATATGGACCTTTATACACCAAAAAATTGGAGGCCTATAAACTAGAAACTTAACTGTTAGAACTGAAAATTTCAGCCTTGTGCTTGAACCGTAATTATTTCAAGAGGCTGAGGTATCTGGCTCCATATCTTCTGAAGCCGAGAGATCATTGACTTCATTCTTTCCTTCCCAATCACCATTTTGCAATCGAGAAGGCTCAGACCTCTTCTGTGACTCTGCCCCAAGCCTTCTTCTATGTTCTGAAATATTAAATTAATTTAGGCAAACCCATTAAAGGTACAAGTATATAAATTATGCAAAAAGAGGAAAAAAAATAATAAATAATAATAATAATAAAAATAATAATAATGACAGCCTCGAGAGGAAAGTTTACTTTTATTTGTTATTGCATGGCGAGTCATTGCTAAGAACTCTTCCCATTTGAATTTCCTCAGTTCTTGTTTCTCTTCCTCTGATAGCTCGAAGTTCGGCTCCCTCCCACACATGAAAGCAGCTCTGCAAACAAATAGGATCAGTGAGTTGCACTTGTTTTAAAATGCCGCAATCTTACATAAACTTAATTTAGCATGTGGGAAAGATTTATTTCTATTAACACATCAGAAATGAAAGACATAATAGGGCCCTATAACAGAACACACAGACACAAGAAGCCTTCCCAACTCTATAAAGCTCAAACAAAGATTGAAGCAGAAGAAATAAGCATTTGATGTTTATAATAACGAGTATCATGGTAGCTTAACATCTACATCTAAGAAAACTAATTTATCTCCACCAAAAGATGTTAAATTCTATGCCGAAACACTATAAAAACTACCGCTTAACTGACTTCTTCCTCCCAAGTCCCAGCCTCAATATTTCTCTTTCTAATGCATACTTATTTTAGGTAATATGTTGTACATCTCTTAATCTTGCTGGTTAATTTCTAACCGTATGGTCAAATTAGTAAAATCAGCCTGTTCTCACTTTTTAGTGTTTTCTCGTTCAACAGAGCAGTAAAATCAGCTTGTTTGAAAACAAGTCACTTGATTACAATTTCCACTGCACTAATTGACTTATTAAGAGGTTTAATCTTGCACATCAGCATTTGCATAAAGAATTTGTGGAACACTCATTTGTCTATCATCTAATGAAACAAGATCTTTATTCTGCATATTTCGAACAATAATTTGGTAAAGGAATATAAATTGTCAGTATAAATGAGGTGTAAGTTACCTGTCATACAGGTGTGCAGCCTCTTCTTGTGAACCAACAGTACCCAAATGGATTTGTTTCTTGTCAACTTTTATTGCAGCCTGCCATTTCATATTTTTGAAATAGACACCTCTCATCAGGCATGGTTCTTGGTTCTGAAAATGCTTTCTCCTGTGTCGCTTTCTGCGCTTTATTGGTGGGCCTATAAAATAGAAATACCACATTGTAACAGAACTCAAAATGCAGCACAGACAGAATCCAAAATATTGCACTTACAAACATATTTTCTAGCAGTCCAACTATGAAACTATTTCAAAGAAATATCTTCATAAACGCTCATACACACCTAAAATCTTTACTGATAGCATCAAAGAGGATTTGTAAAACCATGTTCATCAAAGTGTGCAAAAAAATGGAAAAGTGACCATAATCATCTATGCCCATCACCTTCAAGAAGAAATTGGAATAGTTCCTTCACAATAAAAACAATCAATTTATAAGGATATATAAAGATTAGGAAATTTGGAATCTGTATCTTTTGATTTTTGAAGAACAGACTACCACATTAAAAATTGGTTTAATATGCAAAGAGGGAGTACAAAATCCTCATGATAGGAAGCTATTGAATACAGGAACTTTCCTGCAGAAGCAACATATGCTATATAAATTTTTTATTAAAGGACCATTTACAATTTTCATGCGGAAAATATTAGTTTTGCCATATGCATATCCCTGAAACTCCAATATCTAATTGTGGCTTTCTGACTCATGAAAATTAGATCTTTATGATTTGGAGATTTATGTTGTAATATAATGGTAAAAACATAGAACCAGCATTATGTCAATAAGGGCTTCCATAGACTCAATTCTAAGGTACACTGATAGCAGCAAAAGAAGAGATTGATGAATGTCAACAAAAGGGAAACTTACATCAATACTAAGATTGGTGACATGTATAGTATTCTGCTACCTGAGCACAGTTATAAGAAATAGTATAAAACAACTCCTTTCTCGATGTTAGTTACCCTTAAAATCAAATTATACAATCTATATACATTGTTGTTAGCTAAACTTAAAAGATAACTTGAATATTGGATCACATCTAAAGTAGTACTATGGCATCTCTATTAAGAATTTCATAGCAACCACAGCCAATAAAGAGTTTAGGATCAATGCTTTAGTATATATAGGAGATATCTCCATCCTGAAATTCATCTATGAACACACACACACAATGGTAATGTTGAGTTATAGAAGGATCTATCCTGTGGATGAAAAGAGTGTGCAGATACTGCATAGAAAGAGTCATAATCATTATAGGAACTACCTATTCTTCATCAAGAGATCTCTAAGTTTCCTTACATAAGAATTGCTCACACAACAAAATTGCATAAAACAATATTAATCTGGAAATCAATGAAGTCAATGACTTGAAGGCATTCATTTGGAGTTACAGTAGTCTAATTAAAAACCATTTTCATCATCTTCATCCATAACAATTACCATAATTACATGTCTTCTTGTCCCATTCTTTCTACATTACTTAGTTCTATCTCAGCTTCTTCTTCTTTTAATACTTGATTTCTCCCAGCATTGTACAATCATACTGATAATAAATTAAAGAAAATAACAGAAATGCATATTCGCTTCTTGTAGAGACATTCCATATAGACTTTCAACTCCAGTTGATTGGTTTCAGCTCAAGCATACATCACAAATTTATTTGAAATTGTTACCTGCAACTGGCTGGTTATGCTGATCTTTGGATATGCTAGAGAAACTAGAACCAGATACATTTGATGATCCAGGTCCTACTTTTGCACTCATTTTCTGCTAATGGACCAAAGAATCAAACAGATGTAAGTATATAACATAAATATTACATATTAAAAAACAGTATCAGTATCAGTCACTTTATATTATATTTAGTAAACACGTAATTCTTATGTGCTCAAGGCACTAGTTGCAAAGAATGTACAAGTGTAATTATTTGTGCATGTATGCCAGTTAACGTGACCATAAGATGCAAGCAATGATTGACTAGGAAATTAGCAACAATATAGGTCGATGAGTATCTAAATAACCAAATGTTCATAACAGAACATAATAGACTCATGTGAAGGAAGAACAACAAATACTATATGCAATGTCTTCAAAGAAAATATTGCTCCCTCAGACGTATGAGATTTAATTATCAAGGCTATAATCCATCCTTACAAGCTCTAGATGGTCAGCATCATCTGAAGGCATGGGATGCACACTGACAGGTCTGGTGTATTGGGAATTTGCAGGAGCAATTCCATTGCTAGAAAACCTAGGAAGTGGATCTAGGAAAGAACTTCTTCCTGAAAAGACACACCAAGTTGGTAAATGATAACATTTGGTTATAAAGCAAAACCTATTGCAATAGATTGCGATTCACCAGAACCCGTCTTATCAAGAAGCAATGACATGAAGGACAGATAAGATGAGCTTAATAAGATTCTATGAATTATTCTTGTTACAAATATCTTCGACTGATGTTTACCAGAGCATAGTCCCAAGAGTTTGCGCCTTCTTAAGCTCACCATAGTTGTATGCAATTTTCTTGGCAATGCAAAACAGTCACTTTATAGTCTTTCTATATATCACCTTACTCCTGGATACAAGAAGCAGGAGCCTTTTTAGTGAGGTACTTATAAAATAAAATTTTTAGATGGCAAACACTATACGATTAAAACCATCATGAAGAAACAGAATCTTGGATATAACACTTCAATATATTCTCACATTAAGTTTACACATAAATTAAAAGTAGAAGCAAATATAAAAAGGAATAAACAATATACCATTGCAATAAATAATAGGAATATGAATATCACGAAACTAAAGACATAGAAGATAAACAAACTACCTCTTCTAAGGTTATACAACGCTTACAAGTCTCTTCCAGTTAAGCTAAGTGGACCTACTCATGTAGTCAATTGGAACATCCTAATTCCTAACACTGACAGCATCTACTCTGCACATGCCTCTCTAAGCCTGCACGGAAAAAGGGTGAAGGCTGGCTGGTGGTAAAGTCTGCCTAGGACTGTTCCAGTAATGCAAATACCACCTTCATCAATCAGATCTTCCTATAAACCATAGCCTTCAAAGCTGTTTTCTTTTTGAAAAGAATAAACCACCGAAAGACAGCCATGGAAACAAACTGACAGGAATGAACTGTTACTACAATGTGACAGCTGACAATGCTCGACAGAAAAATTCTCAAACAATATAAATTATATAAGGTTTTTTTAAAGAAAATATATATGATCTATAGAATAAAAGATTATCCGTCTAACAGTAAATTTTCGATCCCATATCCTACAACAGACTGTAAAGGACTGAGAAAATTGGTATTCACGGTTGGCCACGGTTCCATTGCCTGAGTAACAACATCTTACTACTCCCACTGTAGCAAGAAAACATTAAGGAAAAAGAAAGAAAGCAAGATTGACTTTTTTCCCCTTAAACCTTCCTACAACCATACCAATCAACTTGCGATTTAAATTAAGTTACAAAAGAAACAACGTCATTGATTATTTAACTACATAATCCAAGACCATCACGGAAGAAGAATAGAAACAAATTAGCACCAACAACCCAAGACCTGCTTCAATGGCGTCAATTCTGGGTTAGCAAGCAGAGCAGCCATCTTCAACTTGCATATTGACGATTCCCTTTTACAGTCCACACTCAGAAAGTCCAAATCACACATCATGATAAGCGAAATTAGATTTCCAAGAACCAACATACACACCAAAACATCTCATTTACAAGAACTTACTAATCTCTGTCCTTTGCGTGTTAAGTCAACCATACCAACCTACCACCTTTCTCAAAGGGCCACAAACCCAGATGCCCAGATACAAAATAGACACCAAGAAAACACAGTCAAAACATCCCAAAACACGAAAATTAAGAGGAACCCATTAAACCAACAAGAGAAAAAGAACAGTTTTCGAAGCTCAAAAGCCCGTCAACGCAAAATGCCCATTGCCATAGACTCAGTAAAAACAAAAAGCAAAGCTAAGCATGGACCAAAGCAAGGACCAAAACAACGCATTAGAAAAAAGAGCAGGTCATTGTGTTTTTGTACCTGAAGAGGCAGAGAGAAGAAGGTGGCGGCTGGTATGGGTTGGTGCGTGGAGACCGAGGAGAAGAATCAGAGCAGAAGGGGGTTATTAGCAAAGATATGCAGGCAAAGCAAGAAAAAGGCGTCGGATTTCAGGAAGGGAAGGTGGTGGGGATGTAAAAAGAGAGATTGTGTGTATTGTGGCTCATGCATCTACCACCTTTTGTTTTTCTATTTTCTCTCTTTTTTCCATCCCTTTTTTTTTTTTTTTTTTTCCTTTTTGTTTGTGTTTGGAGAAGAGGGTGGTGGTGGACTGGTGGTGGTATTATGGAATTAGAGAAAGAGAGAGAGAGAGAGAGAGAGAGAGAGAGAGAGAGGATGGTCTTTTGGAGAGAGAAAGTTGAATAAGAGAAAGGGCACGTAGGCTTCTTTGTACTTTACTTGGTTGAAATTTCAGCACTGCCCCTTTGAATCTTCGCAAATACCTTGGAAGCTAGGTATCTTTAAGCATTGTTGGTTTACACAATTGCCCCTAATTATTTCTGTTTTTTTGTTTCTATTTTGTTGGTTTTAAAATAGTTTTCAAAGTGGAAATCGGAAAATTACTAAAACCTTTTGGTAGTTTTACTTTATATTATTTACAAGTCCACATACATCCTTTTAAAAATAAAAAAATAAATAAAAAGTCCACCTATGATATGTATGTATACACAAATCATCTCCTAGGCTCTATGGGATAGCTTCTATATAACATTTGTAATTTATCATGAATGATAAGCCATTCTTATTCCCAGTATATAATGCATATTTGAATAGATATATAGGTCTCTCTCTTTCTTTCTTTTTTTTTTTTTTTTTTAAACAAAGATTGATCATAGTAATGCGGTGATTTTAAGACAAATATTCTTTTATAAATTCATAGTTATTTATTAAAATTTTAAAATTAATAAATAAACTAATATAAATTTAATAACATACTAAAATTTTAAATAAAATAATTGGTATAGTAATTAAAAAATATCAATTGTTAAACGATTGAAATGATAAAAAAAATTCAATAATAAAATCATTATATCAATCTTATATGAATTTATAATTCTATGTTTCAATATAAATCCAATAATTATGAAAGAAAAAAAAAAGGAAAAAAATTCCTTTAGAATCCTGTGTGATGTTACAAAAAGCTATTCAAAGCCGAAGGTAGGCGCAATATGATAAAGATGCTGCCCAGAAACGGATAAGCAAGACATAAGAATCTCAACCAACAATGGGTTCGACTAGATTCTTAATATCTTTATTATTAGTATTATTATTATTTGGAAACAAAGGGAAGTAAAATATTTGATGAATCGTTTTGTTTGGCATTGAAATAGGCTAAACTATTTACCAAAAAAAAGAAATAGACTAAACTAAAAAGGTGCATAAAACAGGAAAGTTGTGTACAATTTTTTTTTTTTTTAAATATGTTGACGTGATTTATTTAAAAAGAAATTATTAATGTGATTTTATCAGTTTAAATCCAATTCGTGATCTTAAAACAGTTGAGCTTTAATTTACCAACCAAAATAAAAAATAAAATAAAAAATACAGTTGAGCTTTAAAGCTCAACGTTTGTTATTTTGAAATGTACGACTACTATTATATATACAGTTGATCTTTCGGGTTTTTTTTTTTTTTTCTTTTTGTTTTTTTTTTCCTGGAAATATATACAGTTGATCCGTTTATTAGTCCTTTTGATCGTACAACAATTAAGTACGATTACTATTATATATACCATATAGTACTTTATATATATATATATATATATTTTTTTTTTTTTTTGCTTGAATACTTTATATTAAATTAGTATTATTAATATTCCCGTACAAATGAATATATAACATTTAAATTTGTCTCCATTTTTATTTTATTTTTTTCTTTCCTTAATATTTGAGAAATCAATATTCAGGTGGTTTTAGAGCGTATCAAAAAGTACTAATAATATTGTTAAATCATGCACTAGACTGTATTCTCTCCCTCTCTTTAATTTTCACAAGATTGCTTTATGTTAATTTATAAGTATGGATCTCTATGAATTTAATGCACTATATCCATTATTACTTATCATTTTTGAAGAAACGAAAAAAAAAAAAACTTTATTTAAAAAGAAAATAGGAAAATAAGAACAACAACAACAACTATTGAACATTCAAGGATCAAGGTCATTGCCATATTTCCAATAGAGATAACCTTGTGGTAAAGTTTATATTTTTTTCTGATAAAGATTCAGAATTTGTGTAACCAAATTCATTAATGTTTTTGGCTATTGTGTTTTTATTTTTTATTTTTGGGCTACTGTGTTTTTTTTCCTTTTCGGGCTACTGTTTGTTTCACTAACGTTTGTTGGTGCATTGAAGAATGCATTTAGTGAATATCTCAACCATACAAACAAGACGACCTGTTAACGGTTTTCCATAAATTAAACTCCATTGACACTCGACACTTTAACCTAATAGTACATTATTAGTATTATCAATTATTATTATTATTATTTTTATTTTTTCTTTTATTTTTTCCTTCAATCATATCCTGCCAAAAACCACTTAATTGGGTTTACCAACTTTTTAATTATGACTTTAGCGTTGAAAATAAGTAGCTGCACTAATTATGCGAAACAAATAGATTAAAACACTAATGCATGCATAAAATATAGATTAAACACCAATTATTTGGGAAGATAGCTTGAGAGATAGACCTTTTGACCCATTCAAGCTACCTTCAACTTCTCACCTCTGCTTATCGGATTTGGTGAGGAACGTCACATTCAATTAATTAGCCCCTTTAATTGCAAAATCACCATCAGTAAATTTGCCTCTCTCCTTACTATAAACATAAAACATTGGGTTTTTCAATAGTTTACATAGTATTGTTTCAAAAAAAATCCAAAGTAACATTTCAACAATAATGCATTAGAATCGAAATTACCATTTTAGGTACACCCCACTTGTTTCTCCAAACATAAACAGGAAATATTTGAATAACCACTTTTGGGTTAGCAACCACCGTTACGTAAAAAACTAGCCACTGGCTTATTACAATATTAGTTGGTCATTTTACTTGGTTCTAAGACCTATCTTTATCATATTAACAATAATGTGGCAGCAGCACACATCAAATTCCATATCTTCATTTTTTTTTTACTTACAAAATTTGAGACTGCCCAAAAATAAAATAAAAATAGTTTTCCATATGCTTTTGATATGATAAAATGGTATTCTTGATTTGATAAGGGTAATAATGTCAGCGTGGACCAAAGATCCAAAACGCGGCACGGAAGGAGAGGCGTAATTCGATGAGAAGGGGGAGGGACAAAATGGTCAATGGAAGAAAATATAGGAGGATAGGGGAAAAAAAAAAAAAAAATTGGTTTGGTTGGGGAAAATTATTAATACTGTTAAGTTGGTTGGTAGCGAGCGACGAGAGAAAGAGGCACCGACGAAACGGTGATTGGATGGGCGGCCTGCCTTTTACACCCCCTTTCTAGATAATGTCCCGCCAGCCCCAGCCCCAGCCCCAGCCCCAACCTGGCCCTTATTACACATTTACTTCCTATATTTTTCTCTCTGTCTATTTTTTTTTCTTTTTAAATATATAAGATTTTTTTTTTAAATATTTTTTAAATTTCATCCTAATTAAATTACATTAGATTTTGTATTTTTGAAATTTTATCACTATCATCTATTTCTCAATTTTTATAGATTAATTTTAAAAATAAAAAATAAAAAATAATATTTTAACAATATTATTCAAATATAAAATATTATTTTAATCTTTAACTATTAAAATTAACCTATAAAAATAATAAATTTATTTTGATAAATATAAAAATTTAAAAAAATTAATGATGATTTGTTTAAAAATATAAAAATGCCAAGTTTAATTGTAATAAAATTGAAAAAAGTTCAATGAATTTTGCCTTTTACTCGTTGACTTTTCAGATCCATGTGCTTAGGCCAACTTACGAAGGATTTTTGGCTAACAATTACAGTTGGAAGGGCTAATCGTGTAGTTTGGACGATCCATGAGCTACGATACGAGCAGGGGCCTTTTTCTGGTGCCACGCATTTTGTACACTGGGCCCACTTATCTCGTATTTGTGAAGCCGACTTCATAACCAGATTTTGTACGTCTGATTTAATGCTAGTCATTGATATTATCAGATCCTTCCTTTTCAGAGAAAAGCGTATACAGGGATAAAGTTGTCTATAGCTCCAAACTTCAAAGCTAAGACTAATGTATAATTCATATGAAATGATCCAATCATAGGTTAATTAATGTTTACTTTGGATTAGATGTGTACAACTTCAATATGTCAGAATATATTTATATATATATATATATATATATATATTTTTTTTTGGCTAATATAACTTATGTATATAATATACGTATATACATACATATATTAGGAATCATGTAGCTGACCTCGTAAAAATCAGGTAAATTATTTAATAAAATCATGTGATTTTAAATTTCTAATTATAATAGTATTAAATATTTGACTAACAAGCATGTCACGTGCCACATGATCACATTTTTTATTCAAGTCCCTCCATACCAAATGCAATACAATATAAGAAACCTCTCATTTTAGACTTTTAACATGAAATTTTTCGGCATTGTCTCTACCTATTAAAGAATTATTATGAAAAGAATAATAATTAATCATTATACTAATTCACCAAAAAAGGTAATAATTATAATACATCTAATAAAAGGAGGAAGAAGAAAATGGGGTGATCCATAACACGAGGAATGAGGTGAAAATTTTTCATTACCCTTTTAAATTTGATTCACATAAAATATTAATTATTTTTATTATTTTTATTACGATAGTGGGGATTGGAACCTAAATTTATAGGTTGTGAAACAGTGGAAACAATAAATATATATTATCCATAATCTTTAAAAATATATATATATAATTATATTAAATAGAAATGTTTGCCTATAAAAGTTGATCATATAGCCAGCTGATAATCCATGGTTCTATAATATGATTTTTAGTCCCCTCAAATACCCGAAGACTCAATAAAATAACATAGAAAATAATTTCCAATTGTTATTGATTTACATGAAATATGGTAAGGAGAAACTAAAAGTAGATTTAAGGTTCAAAAGCTGCTTTTGAAAATGTTTATACAATTTTTGATTTTTTTTTTTTTTGTCATGATAGAAAAGTGAAAAAAATAAAAATAAAAAAGATGGATGGAAAAATTGAAGAAAGGAAAAATATGTTGCTTGTTTGGTTAGGAATAAGAAAAAGATAGATGAAAAATTAGGAGATGAATTTTTCATTCAAAACAATCTTTTCAATGTGGAGGGAATTGTTAGAAGGAAAAATATCTAGTAAAGACAAAATAGCTAAATAAATATTTTATGATTTTCTATAGAAAAGCTTTTAATCAAAACTAATAAAAAATTTCTTTCTGTAGAAGGTTTCTTCTATTTACTCTGTCTTTTTACTCTTTATAAGGATATTTTATTAAAATTCCAAAAATGTCCATTATCGTTCTCATTCTCCAATTCTGGTCATGTCTCTTTACTCTTTATAAGGATATTTTATTAAAATTCCAAAAATGTCCATTATCGTTCTCATTCTCCAATTCTGGTCAAACAATTAGAAAGAAAAAGAAATTGTCAGCAACAAAATTCAAATCTAATAGCTGCCATATAATCAAAGTTTTAGATCATGAAACAACATTGCATTAAGAGCACGGATACGTACAAAAATAATGAAAAAAAGAAGAAGAAGACAACTTGCAATCAATCTCCATGGATGAGAAAAGTAAGTCTCGTCAAAAATTGCAATTAATTTCCATGAATTTCACTATTTCTATTAAAGAAAATGAATGAAAAAAATGGAGGCTGCACCTTATTGATCGCTTTACTTGGTGGTGGACAATGTTTTTCAATTTTTTTTAAGCTAATTAAGCCACCATGATAAAACACAATTAGATTTAAAATTATTAAATCATGTTTATGAGGAAAATGAATATATTTGAACATAATAAAACTTTTTGTTTAGCCATAAAAGTGAAGTTATTTTTCAATGTTTAAGGCATGTTCATTTTTGGTTAGTCAAACATAAATGGATAGTTTTAGTTGTATGCAATTCAACATTTTACTATTGTTGGCATTGAAACAATGTTTGAGAATATTATTAAACAATGTTTAATAATATAATTTTTTTTAAAAAAAATAGATAAATATATTTTTGGAATTTCATATCAAATGCAGTTTAAAGAGCGATAAGAGTGATCGTTTAAGTGGATCTGGATCACATAAAGCATTGTATCTGAGTTATTCGGTGGACTTGGCTGGGCCAGTACGAGAGCAAACTTCTCCAACAGGCCCAACACACACAAAAATGCATTTCTTTCAATGACATATGAATTAATCTATTTTTAACGAGATTTCTCAGCAAACGTAACCAATTTTGTCTTTTTCATACAACATGAAATATGTTGTTGTTTTATGAATTATGAAATTTTTTACAAAATTTATCCTTAAAACATAACTTCATTTTTTCATTTTTTCTTTTTTTTGTTCGAAAATACAAATAATGACTGATTGACAGAAAAAGCTTGAATATTTAAGAAACAAAACATTTATTCGGATTTCATCTACATCTCCACCTCCTACTTACACTCTTTGTTCTCGGTTTCAAATAGTCTGATTTCTGAGGAATTTGTTTATTCAGGTAAAATATATTGAGTGAATTGGCTCTAAAGGTTACATTTTCAGAAGGCAATCGACGAAGATATTTATGCATTCTAACCAAATTAAATTGGTACTTTTTTACATCAAATTAAATGATCATGGTTGAAATACTTATATGGAAATAGTTTTTTTATTTTTTGTCATGAAAAAATTGTAAGCCTTAAATCATGCTCAATATACCCAACTTTGATAATTAAAGCATGTTCAATATTTAAATTGTTTGGAAAGAGACATCTCATGCAAGATTAAAAAAAAAAAAAAAAAAAAAAAGAGGAAAGAAACATCTCATTGGATAGTAATTATGAAAAAAAGTAATCATGAAAGAAACATTTTGAGTCCAATTTTGAAAGTACAGAAGACGTTGTCAATATACATTGTAAAATATTTCCTTTTTATATATAAAAACAATTGTTTGTTTCCATAAAAAAAGATTTTTTTTTTTTTTTTTTTTGGAGGAAGTTTCAAACTTTCCATATGTTAATGAATAATATTAACTTTTAAGAAACCATGCATTAAATAAAATATATAGATATGAATATGTATATGTATATGTGTATGTATATATATATATATATATATATATGTATTGGAATAACCATGCATTATATTCTATTGATGTAATTCGGTAAAATGGGCCATCAATATTATGGTTACTATGGATCCGGATACCGGCTAACCCGCCCCGTCTCCGTACCAAAATATAAAATTGTCGCGGACATGGCAATCCGAGCAAGAAGTTGCAGAAGCTGCGCGAAGAATAGGAATTTTAGGGTTAGGGTTTTCTGAGGCAGACATTGACAACTTTAATTAGCCAACCCAGTGATCGAGACGATGATCTACGACGTCAACTCACCCCTCTTCCGATCCTTCCTCAGCCAGAAGGGAGGTTCGGCCTCCGATAAGAGGTATTCCTTTCCTTTCCTTCAAACCCACCTCCCGATAAGAGGTTGTCGTCGGTCTAATTTTCGTTTTTAATTAAGTTGGTATGGCTTCATTTGTGTAAATTGCTCTTTTTATATCCGATTTTTATTGCGGTTGAGGTTGGACGCTCTTCTGCTAGTATATAATTTGGGGTGAATTTAATTCTAATTGGATGCAATTGCTTTTCTTGGTGTTTTTGCAGTTTTGCTAATATATTTTCCACTTGGCATGTCACCGTGTATTTTGGATAGTTTTAAATTACTCTCTCATCATTGGCATGATCATTTCTGGTTTGGAAGCTTCTAAACAGTTTTAACATATTCATCTTGTTGGAAATATTGAAATTTTCTATGGTATTTCATGCATGGTTTAAGGTAGCAACTGAAGCTGAGTTTGCAAGTAGAACTTCTTCTCAGTAACTTAGTCTTTGTGGTTTTAGCATATTTGGATTTATGTTCTGTCGAGAAAGTTGTTTAAAAGATTTAAAAGCATGTAAATGCTGTTACATATGTGCTTGTTGAATTTGTAATTTGTAGTTTGTGATTTTATTTTTGATAGAAAGTTTGCAATCAATAAAGCTAGAGATCATATTTATATGTTCATAAAAGAAAAGTTATTTTTGGCCCGAGCCTTCTCTCATATCTGCAATATTTTTAAGTTGATTTCTAGCTGTTTTCGCCTGGTTTGGTTGTGGATTAGTTAGGCTTTTTGAATCCACCACCAATTAAACCCCTACTAGTATAGTTTTATGTCCGCTGTTTTTGATGCAATCTTATTTCTATAAGGACTCAAAGACTGACAAGATATCAGGTTAGATCTAAATTAGACCATAGTGGCTCGACTTGGTGTTCCCATTCTGTATTGTGAAAAAATTAAAGCAATGTTGAGAATAATAAGTGGATGACAAAATGAACAATAATAAGTGCGCAAGGAAATAAACAAGATAAACAGATTGTGTTTACATTGCTTATATTGTTACCACTTGGACATACCTGAACATGCAGTTTGTAGAGAGACTGCGATTTTGAAACATATAGGCTACTTAAAGATAAAAGAAAGCACTGATAACAATTGTAGCTTTCAATGTTACATGCATTGTATGTGTAACTTTGGTTTTGCTGAACACCTGATGTAGACTCAAAATTTTAATATATTGAAAACGTATGTATGAATGGCCTGCTCTATATTCCTCTTTCGGATTGTCAATGTGGCTCTACTGGTTACTGCTGATAAAACTGAGTCTGCTTTTTTCAGATTCTTAAACTGTTTGAATAAATTTTTATTTAAGATTTTGTTCTTCGATGTTACGTTTTTTACCCTTTCACTTGTTTAATCTTGTTTTATTGAAATGTTCTTGGAATATGATATGATGTGCTTTTGCTTTTTCCTCATCTCTTTATCTCCAGGAAACTGGAGGAGCAGAAGCCCAAGGATCAGAGACCTAAAGCCAGTGAGAATAAGCCTGTTATGACAGAGTGACAGCAGTCTGGGATATCAGCATTAGAATGGGATAGGATGTAGACTTTTTAACTGCTGTTGTTAATGTGAGTGAGAAACTTGTTTGAAGTGACCTTGCTACTATATCATGTTTTGAGCTGGTAATATTATCTATTTTCATATGAGTTTTATGTTAAGTGAGCTTGTTGCATCTAATTTTATCTGCTTCTAGTAATTTTGGAAAACAAGTGTGAAAAGATAGAAAAAAGGAAAAAAGAAAGGTTGAGAAAAAAGAGGCCTCAAGTCTGAATGCTATGCAACGGATCTTTGCACCTAGTGTCTTTTAACAGTTTCCACTGGTTCTAGCATGTGGGGCCTAAACAGAGGATAAGGATGCAGAAAATACTCTTGAAGTGCTGCATTACGGTTAAGCCAACATTCTTATACATGACTATCATGGAAGCCACATTAATTCGATGAGCCAATATTTTCAGTTTTATAGTGATGTGAGTTGGTTGAAGGTACACGAAGTGGTTCAACCACACGCCTAATCCATGGAAACCACTCCAGTAATGGAATGGTCTTTGGTCAATATAACTTTTAGGTCTATAGATTACTCTTTAGTCTTTGTTGGCTCGTGTGCTTTTTGGAAGATCTAAAAAAATTATAATGTCTATGTATGGTCGCATTTTGTATTCCTACCTCTCTCTAGTGATTGGAAACGAAGGGGACCATGTTTTTCTTTTGAGTTGGTCAGTGGCTGAACTTTTTCTTTCAATGGGACATGTAAACAACATTGTCAACCCTGAGGGACCCTTTAAGCATGATTATTAGAAGTCATTATTACCAACACAATATGAGGCATCAGAGAAGCATCTCTCTGTTCAGTAGTCTCTGAGTCGAAAACACCATGATTTACATCCAACTTATAGTAACTGTGTTAACGAGGGTGGTTTAATCAATAATAGTTTTGCTTGTAATATAGGAATTCATGTCTCGAGTGGAATCTGTCTATGTCGGTGATGGGTTGTGCCTTTGGGGATTTCTTTTAGGCTATAAATATTATTACGTAAGTCTTTCCAATCAAGTTCGGTTCTTATGGCCTCTGGAGTTGTGGATTGGTCGGGCAATAATATAAAACAAAGTGAAACTTGTGTAATGATATTTGTTAATTATATCTTCCAATGGTTAAATTGAAGTTGGTCGTGATTAATTTAACTTTTATCGAAGTAAAATCATGATTATGTAGTTTTTATCCCCTTTTTGTTTTTTGAATTATCAAATCTAACTTTTGAGCACTGGACTGGCAAAGGAAAACTTAACCTCTAATTGCAAAGGCCGTTGTATGGAACCAAAAAGTAATAGAAATTTCCATCCAATAATAATTTGCCTTTAGCCATGTAATTCAGGAGGTTCTGTTCGATCACTATTTTTTCCTTTAAATTTAAACAGGCATGATAGTTAAATTTCGGCCACTGAACTTTCCTTCCTTTCCCAACAAATTAGGGTTGAAGAAATTTTTATGAACTATGAATTGTCTTTTTCCTGTCTAGAACCGGAACAAATCTATAACTAGTAGGATAAAATCCTAGGTAATTTCCCATGAAACAATGTGAAGGCTGGAATGCTTCAGCTCAAAGCAAGAAAACTTCGAGTAGTCAAAACATGGAAAAGAAAATCTATCAATTATCAACAGGTACCTAATCCCAAACTAAAAAAGAGTAAACAAGAGACATGAGGGTCCCATTTGGGAGGTGAAAAAGCATGGGACCTATGGAGTGCATGCATGGCAATGCACTTGAGTGTCCATGAGTGGTTTCCCATGTGCTCTCCGAGTAACCTCCCCAACCCCCTCAATCAACTCTGAACCCACATAACGTCTTTTTTTTTTTTTTTTTTTTCCTTCTTGTTTGTATAATTTGCTTCTTCCACATTGAATTGATTTCATAGCCTTGAAAAGGGCCCATAAGATTTGTACCAAACGTTTTATCCCATATGCACAATTCCTTTGGGGCAAAATACAAATAATACTTGGTTGAAGAGGTTTTCTCTGGGGCATTTGGTTGTACATTATTAAATCTGAAGCTGGATACCAAATATATTGTATTTATCATATAAAATTCCAGATCATTTTAGCAGATTTCCATGTTTGTGCATGGCATATGCTTGTATTGTCATATGTTATTTATTTTGATAAATTATAGAGTGAGGGATTTTAGCACGGGGATTCTGAACAAAACCTCGAGGTTATGACCATTGGTTTCAAAGGGACCGTGTATTGTCATAGTTTTTTGGGTAATAACTTTGTCATAGTTGACTACCATCTTCCACCTCTGCATTACGACAAAAACCTTCGAAAACCGAGCATGTTCAAAACATAGTCTCCCTTTCTCGAAGAAACTACTGCTTAATAGATTCAGAGGCTTTGTCTCTTTACGTTCTTTAATACGTTCTGCAGACGAATAAGGGAACATTTGCCAGATATGTTAGAAACTTTGGTGCATTATTTGGCAAGTTGAAGCAAGCAAATGGGACATGTTTTTCTTCAGCTAAGATTATATATCTTATTCAGACACTTCTACACAGTAACATTTTGAGAGGGATTATTAAAAACAAAAATAAAAAATTAAAAAAATAAACACTAGATACCGTTGCAACGAGGCTCTGATCCATCTGTTCTTTTTAATAGCTATCTCTCTATGCATTTATAGTTCAATAATTATTGGCTTTCAAGGTAATAAAAGATGATGGTTAACGAATTAACCCACCAGTTTGGATATGCAAATTTGGGTATTGAGGGTCCCCTAAAGAAGAGTATTTGATGAATACATTTATTTTTCTTCAATCGAAATGGTAATATGTATTTTGTGCAGATCACCCTTAGAGCTTCATAGAGAGGGTGTTTGGTAAATCTGGATTAGAAAGGAAAGGCAAATGGGTTGGTTGTTGATAGAAAAAGTGACATGTTTAAAGGTGCTTGTTTATTTTCTTTTCTTTTTTCCTCTTCTTTTTTATTTTTATTTTTTGTGAATTAATTCTAAAGTTGCTTTTTTATTGTCAAACTCAATGTTAGTTAGTCTCTTTCTCTCTCTTCTTTGTCTCCCTCAGTCTCTTCCCCTTTATTCACGCCGCTCTCACTTCTACCTTTCACACTTTTTCTCTTCAATCTCCAAGACAAAAACAGTAAACGAACTTTCCCTCATCTCACTCCCAACATTTCCGTCACCACTGCCGCAAGAAAATAACAAAAATTCGAAGCTATTTTTTTCCACCCACAGTTTCTATTTCCTTCTTACATTCTCTGTTCGAGATCAAGAAAAAGATGTCTGAATTTTCTTTCTCGAGCACCACCAAGAAAACTTGCTTCTCTAGTCTTCTTCTCTCTGATGCGCTCCATTGTTGTTTCTTCATGTTCTCACACCCTCTCTACTTTTCTTACTTCATCTTCTTCTCACCTTATCTTTTCAAACTCTTCTCTTTTCTCTCCCCTCTCTTCATCACTACCACTCTTTTCCTACTTGCTCTGCTCACCACTGTCTCTCCAAGTATTGTCCAAGATAATTCTCTTGCCGAATTGTCCGAATCTAAGATGGATTTCCTTGCTTCTTCTTACCAAACTGTTTTGGAGAGATTAAGATCGAAATTTGACAATTGTGGTGATGAGGAAGAGTTTCAACGTTTTGAGGAGCTTGATGTCTATAAGATTGTTTTTGAGTCTTCAACGTTCGAAATCCGAGAAGACCCTGTTGAAGTCATGGAGTTGGTGGTGAAAAAAACTTGTTCTGAAGCCACTGAAGCACCAGTCGACAAGCATTTGACTCATGAACTGGGAAATGCTGTTTGTGCAGAAGAAGATCGAATCAGCAAGTTGAAGCAAAACCCAGTTGAGATTTCCGGAGTTGTTGAAGTAGAGAGATCGAAATGGAGCTTGGAAGAACAGATTGAGTTTGAAGATATTCCATGCGAAAAGGAAGACAGAAAAGTCAAGCCCGAGGTCGAAGAGTCAGACAAAGTTGAAAAACCAAAAGAAAATTTATTCATGGGAAGCGAATCCAAGGCAATAACAGGTAATAAAATAAAGGATGATAAAGTGAATGGTGAAAGTGGTGAAGGATATTATACTCCAAAAGGGATGGTGAGTTCTCCACGATTCAGAGAAAACCTTACAGGTTCTTATGGTGGTTTGGAATACTCCATGAAAGTTATGGAGAATCCTCAAACATTGGCTTCAAATCTTGGAAGCTTTGGTTCCATGAGGAAAGAGAAGGAGTGGAGGAGGACATTGGCTTGTAAGCTTTTCGAAGAGAGACACAATGCAGATGGAGGCGAAGGAATGGATATGCTTTGGGAGACGCATGAGACTGAATCTAACAGAGCAGCACTGACCAAAAGCAACACAAAGAAGGGAAAGAAAGGTGGATTACTGGATTACAATGACGATGATGACGATGATATAGACGACGGTGATGGCCAACTTTGCTGCTTGCAGGCATTGAAGTTCTCAGCTGGGAAGATGAATTTGGGAATGGGAAGGCCTAATCTTACGAAGATTTCCAAGGCATTGAAGGGTATTGGATGGCTTCACCATGTGAGCAGAGGGAAGAAAGTGTACCATTGAATTAAGGAAATGTACCATTGAATTAAGATGTTACATTTTGTTTATGTTAAATTGGCATAACAATATGTATTTGTTTAAGTATCAAAAGTAAATATATATGCTCTTTGTTTTTGCAGGAAATGCTTTTTAGCTTATGCAATTAGGAGATAATTTTGGTCAGTTGTAGCATAGAGACAATAAGGTGGAAAAATATCAGAGACTAAACGTGAGCTATATCTCACATGCTATTACTATAAAAATCGAGGGGGAGAAAAAGGTCTTAAAAGCCGATGTCCATTTCAAATGGTGAAAACGATAAATTATAGGTGTATATAGACTCTACTCTAGCTGTGATGGCATTATTCTCTACTCTAATAGGAATTACGTAATCAAAATTGTTCAACTCGACTCTCATAATGGAGCTACGGATGATAGTGATATCTAACAATTCCATGTGATGCACTGTTATTGTTTTTGAGAGAAGCAGATAGGAGGTGCATCCAACAGCAAGATGATGATGATTCGACCTTTTTTACATATTTATGTTGTCATTTAAGAGCATCCAAGGAAAGGCAGAGTAAGAACCTGTTCCATATATGCATGTTCTATAGACTGTTCACCGATTGAGGAAGTATATTTTAGTCACCAAAACTTGTTACCGTTTTCTCGGCAACATATTCATTAACGGTCAATGCACCAAAGGATATACGTATACGACTCACAGAGGTAGATTATGATTTGTATGCTCTGGAAACCATTTAGATTCATCAGAAAAACAGAGCACAAATTTCAATTCTCCAATTTATAACCATCTTCAGTCTAATCTACCATTTTGCAGAATCTGTGTATGATTATCAATTTGATTATCCAAACAGCCATTTCTTAATGACAAGATGGAATGCTAGGAATTCGATTAAATTTCATTTATATCTTGAACTTTAACTGACATGACTTAATCTCACTCACTGAAGTTAGCCATTAATATAGGTCATCATTGGCATGCTGAAGAAGGCTGTTGGGTTCTTTTTTTTTTTTTTTTTTTGGGCTTAAAAAGGCTTTTGGCTTAGCTAGTTAAATAATTGACATTATTATTATTAGACATTATTATTATTATTATTAGTTTTGTTTTTTAGGACGAGTAAGGCAATATGATGATGAATTAGGATAATAATAATAATGGATATATGGATGGAAATTTCGGTAGGTACGAAAGTCATAATTTCTAAAACAGAATAATCTAGTGATTGTCTTTTTTTTTTTTGTTTTTTTTGTTTTTGTTTTTCGAGAGAGAGAAAAAGTAATAGTGATTGTTACCACACAGTTTTTCTTTTTATGTTATTATATATGTATATATAATGTTGATTTTTTTATTCTTGGTAACTGCAAATTTGGGCCAAGCTAGCCTTATTGGAAAATCTATGCATAGAGTGGACTAGTATTGAATCTAGTATTTAGGAGACGGGAGTCTAAGATAAACAATTAATTACTAAATGATTAATAATATTATGATCTCAATATTCCACCTTGTTATATGCAATACCTTAAAAAAAAAGGTTTATATGGTTAGAATTTGGGTTTAATTAAATTTTCTGAAATTTCCTCCTTGATCAATCGTTTACGCATTTGTAAATTTGAGAATTTATTGGAGCACTCCAATTCGAGTAAAAACACTCATTCATGTGGACAAAATATATATATATATATATATATTTATATATAATAAATAAAAAATAATAAAAAAACTTATTTGATATCAAGATATGTTGGTCATGTTTTGGTTGACATGGCATGTTGTGATTGGATTGAACAATATTATCACTCTGTAATTTTAATGGTACTAAACCACTTGTAGAAATTATTTTTTCCAAATCCTATACAGTTTCATGTGCACACGTCAAAACCGAAACAGCAAAAGCAAATGTCTATATAAACACTATTTACTCTCTTTTTCTTGCATTGAAATAACGCAGAGCAAAGTTAACCAAAAAAGACACTATATACGAAAAAGCCAAAAAAAAAAAAAAAAAATGAATTGCAACAAGACCATAGCAGTTCTGATCGTCTTCGTTTTAGGTAATTTTTTTTCGTCTATTAGCTTTATTTTATATATATATATATATATTTTCTCAATTTCCATTTAATTTTGCTACTCTTTCTTTGTTTGATTAGTCAGATCAGAGAAACAGGGCAAGGAAACTACTATTAAATTAAACATATAATACATTAACTATTTAGCTTGCTTTGTTGTATATATCTGCTAAAAGCTGAAACTTTGTCTAAAACTAGTTAAAAAAATTTGACTAAATTGTTGTTGTTGTTGTTTGTCTGTTTTTTGTTCAGTAATTACGTTAGGAATAGCACTAATACTATTGGTAGCAAGTGATGATGGCAACAAAGTCAGGACCATTATCGGAATCGATCTAGGTAGTACCAATACTATATCCTACATGAGTGCTAACAACAACAAGACCTATTGCTCAGAAGAGCGACTAAACGACGACTACATGTGGAAGTGGGGCTTCCCATCTTGGGTTTCTTTCACCGATTCTGAGCGACTTGTAGGACTGGACGCCAAGAATCAAGCACCTGTCAATGCAAACAGAACCATTTTCAACATTAATCTTCTCATTGGAAGGAAGTTTGATGATCCACAACTTCACAAAGATATCAAATTTTTGCCATATAAAGTGGTTAACAAGTATGGCAAACCTTACATCAACGTGAAGGTTAAAGATCACTACAAGCTGTTTAGTCCTGAGCAAATCATTGCGTTGATACTGCGCCACATGAAGCTCGTGGCCGAAGCTCATCTAGGGCACAGAATCAAAAATGCTGTCATCACTGTTCCTGGTATCTGTATATAACACAACATTGTTAATTTAGAATTGAATATAAATTAAATATTGATAAGTAAAGAAATTTAATACAAACAGATGATATAGACATATGATATGCTACATCAAGATGGCATATAACATTATTATTGATATATAACCCGGCTAGAGTATAACTTATATACAAGTCAAGTTGTCTAAATTGTTATTTACTTGACTCTAATTTCCCTAAATTTTCTTGCTTAATTTTTTTTTTTTTGTTACCTTTTCTCATTTCGATCTGTAGCTTATTTCAATGATGCACAGAGGCAGGCTACAAAAGTTGCAGCCAAAATTGCAGGGCTTAATGTGGCTCGAATGATCAATAAGTCCACGGCTGCAGCCATTGGCTATTATCTAAAATTGAAAGGAAATATCAACGTTTTGGTATATCACTTTGGTGGTCGTACATTCGAGGTTAGCGTCTTGACTATAAAAAATGGAGTAATTGAGGTTGTCTCCGAGAATGTTGACACACGTTTGGGAGGAGAGGATATTAATGACAGAATGATGGACTATTTAATCCATCTGATTAAGGAAAAGCACAACAAAGATATCATAGACAATAACAAGGCCCTTGAAGAGCTACGAAATGAATGTGAAAGAACAAAGAGATTATTCAGTATCAAACAAAAGCTCGAGTACTTTACACGAGTGAAGATTTATCTTGATGGTATTTGTTTCTCAGAAGTATTAACACTGGATAAATTTGAGGAGTTGAATGACTTGTTAGGAAAGAATATGACAACGGCTAAGAAGGTTTTGGAAGAGTCAGTTATGAAGAAATCAGGCATTCATGAGAATGAAGTTGTCTCCAAAAATGGTGACACCCATTTGGGAGGTGTGGATATTAATGGTAGGCTGATGGATTATTTTATCCATCTGATGAAGGAAAAGCACAATAAAGATATTAGCAACGAAGACACGGTCCTCGAAAAGCTTGGAATGGAATGTGAAAGAGCAAAGAAAAGAATGAGGACATTTTACTTTCGGAAGTACAAAGATGATATACGAGTGAAGATTGATGGTATTGATTTCACAGAAGAATTGACACTGGCTAAATATGAGGAGTTGAACCAGGACTTGATTGAGAAGACTATGACAAGGGTGAAGAAGGCTTTGGAAGATTCAGGTATGAAGAAATCAGATATCCATGAGATTGTTCTGTCTGGAGGGAGTACAGAAATCGGTATGGTAAGAAGGCTTTTGAAAGACTTCTTCGATGGGAAAGTGCCATGTAAAGGTCTCATGCCTGATCATGTTTGTGCCTTTGGCGCTGCAGTTGAAGGTGAAAACATTAGCAGAAAAGAAGAAAATCAAAGCCAAGGCAATTTTCATACAGATTTTTGACATCATTTGTGAGAAATAATACTGATTTTTTTTTTTTATCCTATCGCTTTTTGTCCCTTTGGTTACAATAACATGTTTTGAAAATTCAAAATCAAAAGCAGTAATTCATATGTTTCCTCCAACTATACAAATAGTGTGCTGCATTGTTATCATTATGGTGGACAACATCGACATGGAGCAATATTGTATGGGGGCAAGGGAAATGCAAGAAATTTAAAATATAAAGAGATATTTTGAAGACAAAGAATTAAATGATGTTCACTTCTAGAGAGAATCAAAAGCATTTGCAACATGATGAGCTAATTTTGATTTTGAAGACAGAAGACTCGAATAATGATTTTGATTCCGAAGACGAAGATTCAAATGATGAGCTATAGGGAAAATTGAAAAAAAAAAAAAATTCTTCAATTTATTTTATATGATGTCATTAATTTGTTAACTTTTGAATAGATGTTTTTTTATTTTGTTTTTGAGGTTTAATTGGTAACTAACTTTCCAGAGACATGTTAACTAACAATCAATACAAAAACTGGTGTTTATCTCAGATGATGAAAATGATAATTATAGGTGCATATAGACTATATCTTTTTCTAATGATGGAGTTACATAAATGGTATTAAACATTGTCATGTGATGTGCTGTTATTATTTTTGAGAGAAAAGCAGATAGTAGGTGCAACCAACAGCTAGAGGATGATGATTTTTGCAACCTTTATTACATAGTTATGTTATCATTTAAGAGCATCCAAGGAAAAGGCAGAGTAAGAGCCTGTTCTATATATATATATATATATATATATATTCTGTTTTGTCCCCTGTAAGTACTCTGTTCACTGATTGAAAAGTCTTACTCTTATGTTGTAGATTTGAGTAACCTCCAAAACTTATTACCACTTCCTCAGGAAAATATTCATTAATAATCAATGCCTCAATGGATTCACTTATAGGTGGAAGTAGCACGTGATTTGAGTGCTTTGGAAACCAATATATATCCATTAGGGAAAAAAAAAAAAAAAACACAACACAAAATTTCACTTCTTTAATTTATAAACATTTAATGGCTAATCTACCATTCCGTAGAATCTCTGTAAAACAATCAATTTGATTATTGAGACAGCCATTTTTCTCAATTTCAAGATGGAACGCTAGATTTTTGATGAAATTACAATTATGTATTCAACTTAATTGACACGACTTAATCCCACTAACTGTGATTAGTCATTATAGGTCATAATTGGCATGCTAAAGGAGGCCTTTGGTTTTGCTTGCTAGTTAAATAATTGGCCATTTTATCATTTATTTTTTACATCTATTTGCATTTCTATGAACGAAGGGATAGGATGATGAAATTATAATAATAATAATAATAATAATAATAATAATAAGAATTAATGGATATTTAGCTGAACAATTCGACAGGTACAGAAGTCATAATTTCTATGAAGAATGATAGTGATTGTCACCATACAGTTATTTTATTTTATTTTTAAATTTATTTTTCTCTTATTTTAAAATTCTTGGCAAGTGCAAAATGAGATAAGCATAATCTTTTTCTTTTATTTATTTTTTTTTTTTGCCACATCTGTGATGCATAAAGTGGAGTGGTACTGAATCCATTTTAGATGGGAGTCACCGTACGAAATTTGAATTAAGACTGAACGTCCATTAATTTATTAGTTTTGAAATCGTTTTAAAAATTGAATAATATCATTCAAAATTTCTAACCAATCAGAACAACTGATTACTGAATTATCAATATCACTATCATCTCAACAACTTTTATTATAGAATGGGAAGTGAGATTGGTTCAATAATATATATGCCTTTCACACCCAATACAGATCATGGGGAGGGTGACTTATGTAGTGTTATTTATTTATTATTTTTTTTTAAAAAGGTTTATTTGGTTAGAATTTAGGTTTAATTCAATTTTATGAAATTCCCTCTCCGATGGGGTTATTTTTCCCAGTTTTCCACATTAAATTTGAAGATATTTTTTTTAAAAAGAAAAATTATATTCAAGAAGAAACAGAAGTACATAAATCATTCTTAATAGCATTAGAAAGCCAACACAAGCCTTCTTCCATCCAGGAACTAAAACCCTCAACAAACAGAGCATGTTTAGCAATTCTATACTTCAATTGGAGTAAACCACATACATATAAGGACCCCAAAAAAAAAAAAAAAAAAAAAAAAGGGAACAGAAAAGAAAAAAGAAACATATATATATATATAAATATATATATATATATATATATATATATATATATTTATATATATGTATATATATATATATGTATATATATATTTATCAACGATACAAGAGCCATTAAATTTCTTTGCCATGATATGGTAATCATCTGATAATATTTATGTGGCTTACTTTTTATTCATTTATCGAATTTACCGATCCATCTTTATTTTATATTAATATTTCAATTAATTATATATTGACATATTATTATGTTACATCATTTGATGCATGCAGTATTATTTAAGTTTATATATTTTAGTAGTATTACATATATTAAATTGTTTACCAAATAATATGCAAGTGTAAAGAAAATATATTTCACCAAGTTGTTATAGAAACCAAAGTATTTATTAACTAATATACCAAGCCGTTTTCAACATTTATGGCTAAAGAGTGGAACAATTACATACTATGTAAAGGAAAACCAACAAAATATTGCAAGCCAAGCTATATTATATACTTCTAGCGGGATGGTGAATTCTTCGCCATTTAGAGAAAATGTTGAAAGTTCTGATGATAGTGTGGAGCACTCCATGAAAGCTATGGAGGATTCTCGGACATTGGCTTCAAATCTTGGAAGCTTTGGTTCCACGAGGAAAGAGGAGGCGTGGAGGAGGACATTGGCAAGTTATCTTGTCGAAGAGAGACGCAATGTAGATGGAGGTGAAGGAATGGATATGCTTTGGGAGACATATGACTATGAGACTGAATCTCACATGTCACTGACCAAAAGCAACACAAAGGAGGGAAAGAAAGGTGGAGTACCGGATTACAGTGACCATGATAAGGACCATATAAAAGATGGTAATGGGCAACTTTGCTGCTTACAGGCATTGAAATTCTCAGCTGGGAAGATGAATTTGGGACTGGGAAGGGCTTATCTTATGAAGATTTCCAAGGCATTGAAGGGTATTGGGTGGCTTCACCATGTGAGCAGAGGGAAGAAGGTTTACCATTGAATTAAAATGTTACATTTTTGTTTATGTTAAATTGGTATAACAACATGTATTTGTTTAAGTTTCAAAGTAAATATATAACCTCTTTGTTTTTGCATGAAATGCTATTAAGTGTTCTGTAATTAGGAGATAATCTTGGTCAACGAAAACACTGATGGAGAGAGTTGTAGCATTGATAGAATAAGCTGAGCTAAATATCACAAAGACTAGTTGAGCCATTTCTCACATGCTTTTACCAGAAAAATGAGAAAAAAATAAAAAATAAAAAATAAAAAAAAGAAGAAGAAGAAGAAGAAGAAAAGAGAAAGTTTCTAAAACTGCAAAAGATGATAGTCCATCTCTAAAGGTGAAACTGATAATTATGGGTGTATATAAACAGCTTCTATCATACCAAATGACACAGTAAAAACTGCTCAAATCCAATGTGAATTATACATTTGGATTGGATGATGATATTGTTTTCTGATAATGGAGTTACGGAAATTGTATTAAACATTTCCATGTAGTGTGCTATTAATGTTTTTTAGGGAACAACAGATAGTAGGTGTAACCAACAACAAGAGGATGATGATTTTTGCAACCTTCATTAAATATTTATGCTGTCATTTACTAGTCTGTTCATGATTGAAGAGTCTTATGGAGCAGATCTTGAGTAACCAAAACTTATTACCATTTTCTCAGCATCATATTGATTAACACCAAAGGATGCACTTATAAGACCCAGCAAAGGTCGAAAATGAACATTTAGATTCACTGGGGGGAAAAAAAAAGAAAAAGAAAAAAAAGGGAGCAAAAATTTCAATTCTTCAATTTATATAAGCTTCTTTAGGCTAATCTACCATGTAAAATTATCAATTTGATTATTGATACAGCCATTGTTCTTAATGACAAGATTGAATGCTAGAATTTAGATAAATAAATAGTTATACATTTAACTTAAATTGGCACGAACTGATCTCACTTAGTGAGATTAGTCATAGTACGTCAGTTATTGGCGTGCTGAAGGAGGCTTTGACTTGGCTAGTTAAATAATTGATTTTTTTATCATTATTTTTTTGGGAACCAAATTGGCATTTATATAAGTAAAGGGATATGAGGATGAATTATAATAATAATAAAATTAATGATATTAGCTGAAAAATTCGGTAGGTACAAAAGTCCTAATTTGTAACAAGAATGTTAGTGATTGTTACCACACAGTTTTATTATTATTATTATATTAAAAACATATATAGTCGAGTTTTATCCTCTTTTGGTGGAAATGATTTTGATTCCTTTTTTAAGTGCAAAATTGGGCTAAGCCTAATTTTCTTTGAAAAATTACGCATAGAGTGGACTGGTAATGAATCCAATATTTAGGCGCCGAGAGTCTACGTAAGGAGTTACCGAACGGATGAATTAAGACCGAAAGATGAAGGAAATTAATTACTGAATTTATTATTGTTTCCAAATTGTACTAACTTTTTTTTTTTTTTCCCAACAAATTATGACACAGTTAGATACTGAATTATTAATATCATTTTTTTTTTTTGCACATTTACAATATTTTTTCATTCTTCTATTTCCATACTTTAAATTTATAATTTCACAATTATAATTATAAATAATTTACTAACTAAGTCACCCTTATTTGATTATATTATTCAATATTCCATCCCCGTTTTATGATATCATTTAAGGTTTATTGTTTTATAGTTCCGGTTTAATTAAATTTTATAAAATTTCCTTTTCAATCAGTTATTTTTCTGAATTTTCCCAATTTAAATTTTGAAATTGAAGAACTTCAGTTGAGGTAAAAACATATATGCATATGATGGCAAAAAAAATAAAACATAGACATTCTAAAATATGTAAGAAGAAAAACTAATATTTTATTATTTTCTTTTATTTTTTGGACAAAATAAAAACTACTATTTGACTGGTATATAAGTTGGCATATTATGGATGACGTGGCATGTCATGTTTGGATTGAAGACATTATCATTTTAATTTGAATCGGACCAAACTAGTTATGGAAATTCTTTTTCCAACTAGTTTAATCCGAAAGGGCCCTATAGGGTTTGGTAAAAAGCATTTATACAAGTATGAAGTTAGCAATTCTGGTCCTCTTTGTTATACATATATGGCTTTCAATTACCTTTTTATTTTAGTAAACTTTCTTTGTGATGATGATAATAAGGGCCGGACCTAGCTAGGGACTATAAAATTCGTACCCAAGTGTTTACAAGACCAATTGTACAGACTCAGAGGTTATAAACAATTACATCCTTCTTAAATAATAAAGATATTAGCAATGATAACAGGCCCTGGAAAAACTTCGAATGGAATGTGAAAGAGCAAAGACAGCCATGATCACTTGGAAAAAAACTGTATGCAAGAGTGGAGATTGATCAGTCTTTCTTTGATGGTGTATATATATATATATATATTAATTTCTCAGAATTATTAACAATGGCTAGAATTGAACAGTTGAATAACGACTTGTATGAGAAGACTTCGACATGGCGAAGAAGGTTTTGGAAGATGCATGTATGAAAAAATCAGACATTCATGAGATTATATATTCTGGTTTAATTGCAGGGAGTACACGAATTAGTAAGTGCAATCTCTTTTGATAGAATTCTTCAACCGGAGACTGCCGTGCAAGGGTACCCCTGAGGAGGTTGTTGCCATAGGAGTGGCAGCTAAAGGTGAAATCATTAGGCTTAAAGAATTAATTGAATCGAAGCCATGGCAATTTTATACATATTGTGACAAAATTTGTGAGAAATAATAGTTCTTTTTTTATTATTTTTTTATCCTATAACTTTTGGTTACTTTGGTTATAATAACATGTTGCAAATTCACAATCAAAATCAGTAACTAATAAGTTTACTCCAACCATATGTACATATATATATATATATATTAGATAGTGTGCTACATTGCTAGAATTATGGTGGACAGTATCGATGTGGTGCAATACTAAATGGAGGCAAAGAAAATACACGAAATTCACAATTACAGAGAGATTTTGAAGATCAAGAATTAAATTATTAAATGATGATCAACTTTAGAAAGGATCAGAAGCAGTTGCAAATGGTAAGCTAACTTTGATTTTGAAGACGAATACCCAAATGGTGATTCCGATTTTGAAGATGAAGAATCAAATGACGAGCTATAAAGAGAATTAAAAGTTTATTTTTTTAGATTTATTTTCTGAAGTGATCTTATTGATCTGTTAATTTTTTCAATAGTTGTATTATTTTATATTTTGAGCATAATTGGTAACTAACTTTCCAGATACTTGTTCATTAACAATCAATGCAAAAACTGATGTCCTCCCAAATGTGAAAATGATAATTATTGGAGTATATAGAATCTTAGTATCAAGGGCAATCTTTTATACCTAGCAATATAACAGAAACCATTGACATATCCTTTTCTGATAATGGAGTAAGGATATTGTGTTAAACATTGTCATGTGACGTGCTGATATTGTTTTTGAGAGAGAGAAGCAGATAGTATGTGCAATATATGTATGTTCTATATGTTCTTGTTGATAGAATAGATTTTGAGTAACCAAAACTGATGATCACTTCTGAGCAACATATTTATTACCAATAAATACTATTAAAGGATTTCACTTATAAAATCCAGCTGACGTAGGGTCTATTTCAGTGCTGTGCAAAGCAGTGACAAATTTGTTTTTACTTTTGGAGTTTGTGAAGGAAAGGATAGTTTGTTTCAATATATATATACTAAGAAAATTACTCTAAAAATTTGTAATTTAGATATTTAATAATGTTTTATCTATTATAGTATAATTTTAAAATTTATCCTATTTTTTAATAATATTTAATAATGCAAGGAATTTCAAATTTCTTCCAACTACATATCTAAATATTGTCAATAGATAGGTTTTGACTGGATGACCTTTGGCTTGGATTGAATGATCTTTGGTAAAATATTTTGTTAACAATTACTTCCCACCTCCTACCGATTACCATTACTCTCTTTCATTTAGATTAGTGTTCATATGTGAGGATGAACATGAATTAGAAACCGCTTTACATTTTACATGATGTGAATGTATTTCTTTATACTCTTGAAAATTCTTATGCTTGTTTAGTTGCTCGAATTTTTAAATGTTTTCATAATAGTTGTGTTTGCATGGTAATAACTGAAAATTTTTTTAGAGCAGTTTGAAATCAAAATTGAAATCTGGTAGGCTGGAGAGAAGCTCATAAAAAGTCCCTCTATTCAATCTTAAATTAAATATTGATGGAGATTCATTAGATAAAAAATAGAGTACAAATTTAAATTTTTCATAATCTATTTTATAATTATTTTCAATTTAATCTATATCTATCATTTTTTAGAATCTCTACAAAGTTATCAATTTGACTATTCAAATAATTTTCTAATGATAAGAATATCATTAAAAATTTGACGATAAATAAAATTTTTTTTTATTATTTATCTCAGTCGGTGATAAACAATATTGTATTTATACTAAAGTGATACATGTAATTAATTCGATGAATTTAATTATGTATTGATTTTTATACTATAAATCTAGCAAATAAAAAAAACGAACCTTTTAGAGCAGCAAATTTAAATCTAATTGAAGTTGTCTCCAAAAATGTTGATACCCCATTTGGGAGTGGATTTTAATCAAAGGGTGGTAGAGTACTACTTCGTCCATTTGATTGAAGAAAAGTACAATAAAGTTGTCAGCAATGGTAACAAGGCCCTTGAAAAGCTTCAAATAGAATGTGAGAGAGCAAAGAGAGAATTGAGTTATATATCAACAATGCTATTAAGTTACCAACACTTAGGACGAATGGAGTTTGATCAGTCTGAATTTGAAGAGTTGAATATGGATTTGTTTGAGAACACTATGACAATATTGGTGAAGAAGGTTTTGAAAGATTCAGGGTAAAGCAATCAGAGAAATCCATGATATTGTGTTAGTTGGGAGAAAGTACACAAATTAGTAAGGTGCAACAGCCAGTGAGCCACTTAAGGGTCTCAACCTGAAGAGATTGTTCCCGTTGGAGCTGCATAATTGAAGGTGAATTCATTAGTTATGAAGGGAATTAAATTAAAGCCAAGGCAATTTTATACGAACTGTGAAAACACTTATGAAAAATAATAGTTTTTTTTTTATCCTATCACTTTTGGTCCTTTGGCTACAATAATATGCTGCAATCTCACAATCAAAAGCAGTAATTAATATGTTTAATTACTCCAAGTATATATATATATATATATATTAAATGTAATATAATATATTATATTTATATATATGTATGTATGTATGTATAATAGGATGATGGACAACATCAACGTGGTACAATATTAAATGAAGGTTAGGCAAAGAAAATGCGGGAAATTTACTGTATAGAGAAAATTTGCAGATGAAAGATTAAATAATGATCAATTGTAGAGAGAATCAAAAACAGCTGCAACATAATGAGCTGATTTTGATTTTTGAAGACAATGAATTAAATGATGAGTTGTAGAGAATTACTTTTTTTTTTTTTTTTGGGTGACTTTTCAACAAATGTGTTAATTTATTTTTGGGTTTAATTGGTAAATGAATTTCCATAGACATTTTCTATGTATCCAAAGTATTTGCATCACTAAGGAATTGTTCCAGTGACAATTAATTATTTAGTTTTTGCTTCAACTTTCATGGTTGAGGAAATGTAAATTACAATTTGCGAATTTGGCATGCATTCCAATATGTAGGTTTATAATTTCAGCCATTTTTAAATAACAATAATAAGATTTAAAAAAAAAAAAAACTAAAAACCAAATTTGATTATGATCCAACTCTATAATATTGATCTATTCTCTAAATCTAATTAATTAATGTACATATACAAAAAATTTAAGTGTATCAAGTGTGAATCCTCCTTATTCCAAAGATGAATTTTAAGAAAATTTAGTTTAGATACATTACCAATTAGATGATACAATTAGTGGAGTTGGATGAAAATCCATAAGACATGAAAAAATTATTAAAAATTAAAAACTTAAAAGAAAAAAAAAAAAAAGTACGAAATGAATAGGACAATCTAAATTTCTGGCCTATCAAAAAAATCCATTTAATCAGGAAAAGAAAATTATCAAAAAAATAAAAAAATTTATGTGGTGGGGTCCACATGATTATTGAAGTGCACCGACGGTGGTGGCCAAACCCGCGTTGCCGTCACTAGCTGCCAGTTAAGATCAACATCCAATACAAATTAAATTAATATTTTCTTATTCAATAAATAAATAATTAATTAAATGTCAGTCAATTTGTTTTTAGTCAAATTTAAAAAAAAAAAGAAAAAAAAAAGAAAAGGAAAAAAAGGCAGAGTGTGAGAGTGAAGGGGTAAGAAAAAGGGAGTGAGAGATCTCTCTCGCTGAATTTGCGAAAGAAAAAAAAAACCAGAACCAAAACAATGGCGAACCTCAGAGCTTCTTCGCGTACTTCACCTCGGAGCTTCTTCTGCTTCTCCTTCAAGTCCTTGGCTTTCACCACGGCACTCGCCATTCTCATCTTCTTCTCCTTCTCTTGCCTCTTCACTGCTCGCACAGATTCTTCTGATCTCTCTAACTTTGTGAGTGTTGCTCTTTCTCTCCATTTGGATCCTTAATTAATTTGCGCTTACGAATTAATTTTTTTATTTTAATTATTTTTTTTTGGGGGAAAAAAGAAGGTAGTTTTTAGTTTGTGAATTTACAGTTTGATAAATGTTTCCTTTGTAACGGACCGAGAATTGTTGGAATTTATGCTTTTAATCAACTTGGATCCGTGGGAAGAGCCGTGCTGTAACTAGATCCAAATTTGTTGATGTGTTTTTATTCATTTGTTTATTTTTTTAACTATAGGAAAAATTTTCCCGGTAAACAAACGAACTTTTTTTTTAAATTTTTTTTAGAAGGAAATAATTCAATGTGAATGCGAAAATTGGGTAAATTTCTAGATTTTAGATATGCATTCATGGTCTGAACGGCAATAAACCAAGTTTCTTTGGTGTAATTTGATGGATTAGGTTTTGAGTACTAGTTCTCTGAGAGTTGGATCCACGAGAAGGACCGTGCTGGCGCTCAAATCGGATCCTCTCAAGCCCCGTCTAGACCAGATCCGAAAGCAAGCCGACGATCACCGTGCCTTGGCGGTCGCCTACTCTGTCTTTGCGCGAAAGCTCAAGCTTGAGAACTCGAAGCTCGTCAGGATCTTCGCCGAGCTCTCGCGCAACTACACCGATCTCATGAACAAACCCTCGTATCGCGCACTGCTGGAATCCGACGCGCTCTCCATCGACGAGTCTTTGTTGCGCCAATTCGAGAAAGAGGTAAAAGAGCGCATCAAAGTCACCAGACAGGTGATTTCCGAAGCCAAAGAATCTTTCGATAATCAGCTCAAAATCCAGAAGCTGAAGGACACGATTTTCCAAGTGAATGAGCAATTGACGAAAGCCAAGAAGCAAGGAGCTTTCTCAAGCTTGATTGCTGCGAAATCAATCCCGAAAAGCGTGCATTGCCTTGCAATGAGGTTGATGGAGGAGCGAATTGCCCACCCTGAAAAGTATGTAGATGAAGGAAAGCCAACCCCGCCTGCTTTTGAAGATCCAAACCTTTATCATTATGCTATATTCTCAGATAATGTGATTGCAGCTTCGGTGGTGGTGAATTCTGCTGTGAAGAATGCAAAGGAGCCATGGAAGCATGTTTTCCATGTAGTGACGGATAAGATGAATCTTGGAGCAATGCAAGTGATATTCAAACTAAAGGACTATAATGGGTCGCACATTGAAGTGAAGGCGGTGGAGGATTACAAGTTCTTGAACTCTTCTTACGTGCCAGTGCTCAGGCAGCTTGAATCTGCAAACTTGCAAAAGTTCTACTTTGAGAATAAGCTCGAGAATGCAACCAAGGATACGACCAATATGAAGTTTAGGAACCCGAAATATCTGTCAATCTTGAACCATCTGAGGTTTTATTTGCCGGAAATGTACCCGAAATTGCATAGGATTCTGTTTTTGGATGATGATATAGTGGTCCAGAAGGACTTGACAGGGTTGTGGAAGATTGATATGGATGGAAAGGTGAATGGGGCAGTTGAGACATGTTTTGGTTCATTCCATCGGTATGCACAGTACATGAATTTCTCCCATCCTTTGATCAAGGAGAAGTTTAATCCCAAGGCATGTGCATGGGCTTATGGAATGAACTTCTTTGATTTGGATGCCTGGAGAAGGGAAAAGTGCACAGAACAGTATCATTACTGGCAAAATCTGGTAAGATATAATTTCTTTTCTGAAATTTTTCTAATATTGGTTTTGGCTTCTATGATGTGATGCATTTGCTATTTAGTAATCAAATTCTGTGGGACTCGTTACACTGCTAGAGAGTAGAAGCTATTTATGGTATCTGAAACAAAATGGAAAGACTAAAAGTGTTACATTCTTTGATTGCTAGGGTCCCACTCTGCATAGTATACCCCTTTTTTTTTTTTTTTTTTTTTTTTTAACACTGTTTTCACTGCTAATTAGTAACATATGAATGCTCATCTTAAATGCAGAATGAGAACCGAACCTTGTGGAAACTGGGGACATTGCCACCAGGTTTGATCACATTTTACTCAACAACAAAGCCATTGGACAAGTCATGGCATGTTCTGGGACTCGGATACAACCCTAGTATTGGCATGGACGAGATTAGAAACGCTGCAGTGGTGCATTTCAACGGAAATATGAAACCTTGGCTTGATATTGCAATGAATCAGTTCAAGCCACTTTGGACAAAATATGTTGACTATGATTTGGAGTTCGTTCAGGCCTGCAATTTCGGTCTTTAAAATGATAGAACTAGTTAAAACAATCTAGTTGGAGGATCTGCTCAATGCCTAGTCCAGCAGCTAGTTTTCTTTTTGTGGGTTCCATTGCTACTTCCTTCACGTTAGACAAGTACACTCTCATCCAGCATAGAAGAAATTTGCGTCAATCCAAGTGTAGCATACTTATTTCGTATATTAATTATAGGTTTCTCTTCAACGTGTCTATATGGGTTAAATTCATTTTGAACATGTTAATCATTAAGATATATTGATGGAAATCTACAGAAAAAAGGTGTTTTAAGCTATCTTTTGCTTTTTGTGACACCTTGAGACTTCAGAGAACTTATGTTTTATTTCCACGCATATAATATAAGTCAAGTAACAAGCATAGCTGATGGTATTCGTGATACGATTTTTGTTGTTTGATTGCTGAATATGCAATCTAAAAGTTTGTATAACTATGGCTTTCGGTCTGTCCCCCTGGTAGAGTGTCATGATCACCCATATGAGCAATCCAAGGGATCTATAATTGTTTTTTGTTTTGAACCCTCGTGAATTTGGATCCCCTCTTTCTTTCTATATATATATATATATATATATATATATTTTTTTTTTAATTTTATGTTATTAATCGGGATCCTTTCAATTTTTGATAAAGGGAAGATTCAAAATAGCTTTGTTGATTTATGAAGCCCTCGTGAATTTGGATCCCCTCTTTCTTTCTATCTATCTATATCTATATATATATATAGAGAGAGAGAGAGAGAGAGAGAGAGTGTGTGTGTTCTTATACAAGAATTAGAACACAAATTACATAAATTAAAATTAGAAAATGAAATCAAAAATCTTAAATTAAAATCAATTCATAACAATGGACAGGTTAGTCAACCTTGTTACAGTGATGAAAAGATTCAATCAATTACCTATAGCTTCATATTTTATAGATCACCAATTAAATACACTAAATAAACCATACAAATCCAATTGGAAACAATTAGATAAATAAATGATGTCTGCTAAAAATCATGAAAAACTAATGAATAGACAATCCCACACTAGAAATCAGAAAGAACACATCTGGCAAAGCTGGAAACATTTAATGTTACAAGTCCAATCTGATATACAATTTTTTTGACTTTTTTGAAAAGTATTATGACGAATTAAAAGATTTAAAAACATTAACTAAAGAAATATGGATTAAATCAGATCAATCAATAGTTCTATCGAGTCATCCTCCAGTTGAAAAAATAATCATTCCTCATTTAAATAGCCAAATCATAGCTTCACCATTTAAAACATTTATCATGAAAGCAAAGATTTAATTAATGAACTTAGAAAGGTTATTGAACAAAATAATTACACAAATCAAAGTATTATTACAGTAGGCAAACAACTAGATAAAATAGAAACCAAAATTAATAACTCCTCCAAAAAGGACAATCAACCACAACCCCTCATAAAATTTTCAGATATTACAAAAATTTCAACCCTTCCAACCAAAACAAATCAACTCAGTCAACTCTTAAAAGAATTACAATTAAAAGTTTCAACGTCCAAAAATGAAGCCTCCTCTTCCAATCTCACTACTATTAACAATCACTCTTCCTCTGATTCCGAATCCAATCAATCTTCAACACCTAATCACCTTCATAGGCTTAAAAATCAAAACCCAAGATTTAATAACTTTAAACAATGGAATAATAAACCATTATCTCCCGAATTTCAAGAATCAAATCACAGAAATCAATTCTCTATCAATTCCGATAAATTATATGAATGGAATATCGATGGATTAAAAGAATAAGAAATATTAAACAAATTACATCATATGTCAATGGTTGCTAATAGATATTTTACCAATCAAAACCTTCCACAACCAGAAATTGTTGAATTATTAGTTACAGGCCTTACCGGTACATTGCATTACTAGTGGGAAAAACATTTAACAGATCAATCTAAATCGGAAATCATTTACGCCACTAAATTAGATGAAGAAGGATTTCCAATATTTAATGAAACCATAGGTCAAGGTGTCACAGATGGAGTCAATATCTTGTTAGCCACAATAATTAGACATTTTATAGGCACCCCCACTCTTGTAACAGAAAGAATACATAGTCAATTAACAAATTTACATTATCCAACTCTTAGTGATTTCGAATGGTATGTGCAAACATTTACCACCTGAATTAAGATGAGAGATGACAGTAATCAACCTTTTTGGAAAGAAAAATCCATTAATGGATTACCCTAATTATTTACTCGAAAAATCAGAAATGTCTTAAGTAATAATAGTAGTCACATAATTATGATTCATTAACTTATGACGACATAGTCTCAATAGTAAAAAAAGAAGGACTAAAAACGTGTACTGATATGAAAATAAAAAATCAATTAAATAATGATAAAATAAAAACTAAGTATGAATTAGGAAACTTTTATCAACAATATGATCTATCTTCAATAGCACCCTCTAGGAGAAATAAAATCAAAGAAAAATCAAATAGAATACATTTCCGAAACAATAAATATTCTATCAATAAAGCCTATTACAAAACCAGTAAATTCAATAAATCCAATCCTGATAAATTTTACAAATCAAATAAACATAGAAAAGATTCAAAAGATAAAACTAAAATCAAATGTTTTAAATGTAATAAATTTGGTCATTTTGCTAATGAATGTAAAGTTAAGCAAACAATCAAACAAATAGAGATTCCAGAATATCAAACACAAAATTTAATCAATGTCTTAGGAATTCACAACACAGATAGTGAATATAGTGAAAACAACATATGCACTGAATCAAGTTCTGATGAATCCAATAATCATTCTGCATCACCTAGTAACATAGATAATCCTAATATCACTTTAGGATGTTTAGATGCTTGTTGTCTTGATAATCACTGCAATAAATCAATTAATGTCTTAACTAATTCTACTGAAGAAGAAGATATAATATTAGAATTACTTAGCAAACTAAATAATCCAGATGAACGAATAGAATACATGAAAAAATACAAAAAGATCATAACTGCTAATACCCAAGAAACCAATCAACTTAATAAAAGTACTCAAAAAATCTGTTTAACAGAAGCCTTACAAACATTTAATAAATCTAAAACTAAACAAATAACTGTCTAAGATTTATAAGTGGAAATCAAAACAATTAAGTCTGAGATTAAAGAATTAAAATTAGAAAACCACTTAATCAAACACCAATTACATTTATCCAAGAACATCCTAAAAAACTTATTCATAATGAACATAATCAAATAGTAGATGACTCTCTCGCACAAGAAGAAGGATCTTTGCATGAAAATTGTTTAGCTTCAATTCACAAAATCAAGTTTAGAAAATGGCATATACAAATTACAATAATCATTAAAGATTTTCAATTCACCACAATTACATTTTTAGATTCAGGTGCAGATTTAAATTGTGTTTAAGAAGGTTTTATACCTAGTAAATATTATACTAAAACCAAAGAAAAATTAAATTCTGGTAATGGAAGCAAAATGGATTTACAATATGCAATCAATCACGCACATATTTGTCATAATAAAATTAGTTTCAAAATATCATTTGCCCTTGTTAAAAACATGACAGATCAAGTAATTTTAGGTATTCCATTTCTTTCTTTATTATATCCATTCACCACCGAAAATGATGGAATAATTAGCCACCATTTAGGAAAAAAAAGTTAAATTTGAATTTATCCATAAATCACATTATATTCAAACATTAAAAGAAGATTCAATTTCAAAAACAATTAATAGCATTCAAAATAAAACTAAACACTTACATTTCCTACAAGAAGAAATTAAATATAAACAGATAGAAAATCAATTGTCTAACTCTTATCTCCAAAACAAAATCACAGATATTCAACACCAATTAACCAAAGAAATTTGTGTCGAAATACCTAATGTTTTTTGGCATAGGGCAAAATACCTAGTTAAGCTTCCTTATGAAAAAGATTTTGACGAATGAAATATTCCAACTAGGGCTCGAGCAATTCAAATGAATCAAGAATTAATGGAATATTGTAAAATCAAAATTCAAGAACTCCTCGATAAAAAAATAATTCGTACTAGTGAATCTCCTTGGTCTTGTTCAGCCTTTTACGTTCAGAAAAATGCTGAATTAGAACGAGAATCCCCTCGACTAGTAATTAATTATAAACCCTTAAATAAATGCCTACAATGGATTAGATATCCTATTCCTAATAAGAAATATTTAATCAATCGACTTAATCAAGTCATCTCAAAATTTAACATAAAATCAGGCTTCTAGCAAATAGAAATTAGTGAAAAAGATCGATACAAAACTGCATTTGTAATTCCATTTGGTCATTATGAATGGAATGTAATGCCCTTTGGCCTAAAAAATGCCCCCAGTGAATTCCAAAGAATGATGAATGATATCTTTAATAATTACAGTCATTTAACAATTGTTTATCTAGATAATGTCCTAGTTTATTCCCAATCCATTGATCAACATTGGAAACACCTCGAATGCTTTTAGATATTGTCAAAAAACATGGCTTAATTGTTTTTGCTCCCAAATTAAAGTTCTTTCAAGCCAAAATTCGGTTTTTAGGCTTCAATATTCACCAATCCCAGATTACTCCAATCACCAACGATTTTTAGGATCATTAAATAATAACTTACGACTTAAACGTAAACGTTTGTTTGACAGATTAAAATCTGAACCTCCACCTTGGTCTTTAATTCACACCAAGCTTGTCCAAGAAATCAAAACACATGTTAAGACTCTGCCTTGTCTTGGCATTCCTTGACCTGATTTATTCAAAATTGTTCAAACTGATGCCTCTGAAATTGTCTTTGGAGGAATTTTACTTCAAAAAATCACACTAGATTCCCCAGAACAAATAGTCCTTTCTTTGTTACATTTGTAGTTGGTATCCAAAAACCTTATTCGGGGTCAATGGCTCCAGCTTGACCTTCTTACCTTTAAATATAAAAACAATACAATTCTCTTGACCATAATGAGTAACATCTTTATCAAATTGCCATGGTCTACCTAATAGAATATGTCCGGCATGCATGGGCACAACATCACAAAAAACAACATCCATATATTTATCTATGCTAAATTTTACTTTGGCTTGTTTATTCACTTTCATCTCACTACTATAATTAAACCATTGTACTCTATAAGGTTCTGGATGTTTAATAATTGTTAAGCCTAATTTATCTACCATAATATTACTAATTACATTTGTACGACTCTCACTATCAATTATCATACTATAAATCTTACCTTGAATTTCACATCGGGTATGGAAGATGTTCTCTCTTTGAATTTGGTCCTCATCTTTATATATGGTTAGAACCCTCCTTGCTACTAAACTTAAATCAGCCCTACATGCCTATCATCTCCAACTTCTTCACCATCAATTTCGGTTTTAGCATCACTTTCTTCACTTTCATATTCTAGTTCGCCATTACCTTTCAGCACCATAATCCTCCTATTCGGGTATTAACTAGCAATGTGTCCTCTTTCTTGGCATTTAAAACACACAACATCATGAGTTCTAGAAGGTTTAGGATAAGATTTTACCTCATTCTTTGGTGCTTGAACAGATTCGGCTTTGGACTCCCTTTTTGGCCGATTTGAACTTTCTTCACCTAGTTTCGGTATTGGCTTTGAATCATAAACGGGATTGCTTCTCCAAGCACTTGGATTTGACCTCCCGCTATTTGTAACTCCTCCAAACCATGAGCTTACACCCCTCCTCTTGAATTGATGTTCTAATTTAATAGCCACATGCAACATCTCCTCCAATTCCACATATTGTTGCAATTCTAGTTGATTGGCTATCTCACGATTCAAACCACCAAGGAACCTTGCCATGGTTTCTTCTCTATCTTCATTCATACTTAACGTCATCATAAGCATCTCCATCTCTTTGTAATAATCCTCTATGGACCTAGTTCCTTGAGATAAAGATTGAAGTTCTTGATGCAGCAACCTATGATAGTGTGATGGTATGAACCACTTCCTCATGGCTCCTTTCATTTGTCACCATGTAGTGACCAAATCATCACCAACTCTCCTTTGGGTATTTTGCTCATTGGTCCACCATTGGAGTGCATAATGACCAAATTCCATTGCTGCCAATTTAACTTTCTTGACCTCCGAATAATTGTGACAATAAAAAATTATCTCCATACGTTCCTTCCATTCCAAGTAAGCCTCCAGATCACTTTTCTCTATGAAAGGTGGTATGTTTACCTTGATGTTGCCAAGATCATCATCTACCTCCTCTCTACTATGCCTCCCACAGCCTAGCCTCTCTTGGACAGCAAATGTTTCATCGATTCCTTCCTCAAAATCATCTCCAAAATATTCCTCTTCAAACTCCTCTTTAGGTCATCCCTGGCCTCCTCGACCTCGACCTCGACCTCGACCTCCATGGAACTCTTACCTCAAATTTGGTCCACCATAAGATGTTTCTATTCTATCCATCCTTTGATTTATGTGGTCAAATTGAGCATTCATTCGCTGCAATTGTTCCAAGACAGCCCTCATGTCCGTTTGCTCACCACTCCCAATAGCGTGGGTGTGAAGTCCCACATCGGTTGGAAATGGGAACGAAACATGCCTTATAAGGTGGTGCGGATACATTTTTCGTACAATACATTTTGATAAAACCTTGAGGGCTGGGTTGTAAGAGGATTTCCCAGGCCCAAAGAGGATAATATCATATGTGGGTGGTCTGGGCTGTTACAGTTGGTATCAGAGCCAGTACTTGAATCGGTGTGCCAGCGAGGACGCTGGGCCCCAAGGGGGGAGGATTATGAAGTCCCACATCGGTTGGAAAAGGGAACGAAGCACGCCTTATAAGTTGGTACGGATACCTTTCCCATACGATGCATTTTGACAAAACCTTGAGGGCTGGATTATAAGAGGATTCCCCAGACCCAAAGAGGATAATATCGCATGTGGGTGGTCTGGGCTGTTACAGCATGAATCACCATGGAATCCTACGAATTCTTCTTCATTGATTCTTAGTGGTGGATCTCCTCTCCTTAACCTTGAATCAGCCATGTTAGTATAAATAATGCAAAATGAAATAAATTCTCACCAAATATCACTCCCTCACGTGTTTCACTCAATCAATGTCTCGACACTCGTGTTTTCACACTAGTTTTAACTTTTATCCTTTTTAAGCTCACATACTTTTGCCTTTTTTCACTCAATGAATTATCTCAAAGTTCTAATTAAAACACCCACAAAACAACAATTAGGTCACAAGTATGTTTTAACTAAACTTATCAATCAAAGGGTAGCGAAAAGCAAGTAATACCGAAGGAATTTAACAAAACCTAATTTTCGGCTTTCTAGGCAAAATTGAGCAAAATACTAAGGAAAATTTTGGAATTTTTAAGAACTGGACCAGATGGTAAGTAAGTAAAGAGTCAAGAATAAAAATTTAGAAAAGAATTCCAAACACGAACAAGAATCAATTCGAACAAAAATATAGAATAGTGTTGGTTGTTGTCCTTGTAATTCAAGTTTTGTATCAAATCCTTCAACTAATTTTAATCCAAATAATTTAAACACCCAATAATTCAAATATCCAGCACAAAAATAATTCTCCAACAACTCAAAATATTGAATAAATAATCAATTAAACAGCAGTTCCAATAATTTCCAGCAAACAAATCAAACTCCAACAAACTGAATTTTTTTTTTATTCGGCTTTTTCTTCTTCCTTGTTTTTTTTTTTTCACTCACAGGATATAAAACAACTGCAGTAGCAAGAGTCAACACCTAAATTGCAATTCCAACACTAAATAATCACCAAACCCGTGACCTCCAACAATATACAAAAGTGCAATTTTTTTTTTTATTTGTTAGGCTTTTCTTTCTTTTTTTTTTTTTTTTAATATATGAATGCAAATATTTAAGACTAAAATAGAAAATAAAAATCAACAAAAACCAAAATTAACAAGAACAATGATGAAAAACAACCAACAAACTAGGAAACAAAAATACGGTAAAACTAGAAAATCCTAATTCAATTAGGAATGAATTTTTATTTTTTTTTTAAAAGGATGCAAAACGTGTATGATGATAGAAGCAACCTTAACCTAATGTCAAAATTGTATAATAAGACAAACAAAAAAAATAAATCAAATAAAGATAGATCAAACTTGAACGAAATTCGACTCTGATACCAAATGATATGAACCTAGGACGACCTGCTCCTAAATCCATATTATATTAGCCCAAATCTAATTATATTCAAGTTCTAATGATCACCTTAACCTCTAACCAACCTGTGATTAGAAACCTTGGTATATAATGAAGATGCTACAATAGGTGATGGAAGGCCTATCGATAAGTCAAACTAAAACACTCATTCACTAATGGTGCTTTAGGTGTTTAAAAGAATAAAGAGAATTCAATCTCACAAATAATTTTCTGTATAAAATACAAGCTTGATTTCTCATTGAAAATAAACCTTTAAATAGGCTAAGATTACAAAGCAAAAGCCCTAAAAAATTAATTCAAAACTGGATACAAAGTGTTGAGAAAAAGAAAGTAGAGAAAAGGAAAGTGCCTAATTTTTCTTAGTTTCCTAAACTAATTTGGATTAATTAATTCCTTTATTTTGAATTAGGAATTAATTACTTTACAATTGAAATACTAAAATAATAACTTTCCTAAACTTATTTGTCCAGAAAATAAATAAATAAAAATCAAAGTAAAAGACTAATTTCCTAAAATGAAAAGTCAAAATCAAATTAGGAAACTAGTTGACTTGTTTGACTACTAAGTTTTTTTTTTTAACCAATCTCCAGCTTGTTTGGGCTCCAAATCAGCTACCATATGCGATGTAGGATGCCAAATATGATTAATAATGATTCCCACACATTGCCCCTTGATTGGAATAAGTCAAACAATAAGAAAAGTCAAAGCCGACGGTAAAACAGCACATTTTCGACCAAATTGAGAAGCTGTCCGTACAATTCCTTTTTAGATGCTTTTGATTCTGCATTGGCTGGATTCCATGTCCTCTTAATGATATTCATTGATTTCATGAGGTGTTAGAACCATCACTTGCTGCCCGGAGTCCAAATTTGCACGAAAATGGCTACCCGGGTCCGTATTGGTCTCCACCACTTGGAGGATTAAAACGGGTCTTGTATCTTCAGGTATTGTCATGCCTTCTTGAGATTGAATCACTCCATGAATAAAGCAAGCCAAGTTGTCCTCAAATCTCTTAACTTGTACCCTAGTGATTGGCCCCATCTTCATTTGTATAGGACCTGTACCCCAACGGGTAGTTGGTTGAACGGGCACGGACGGATTCATATCATTAAATGATACGAACCTATGATGACATGCTCCTAAATCTGTATTATATTAGCCCGGATCTAATTTTGTTCAAGTTCTAATGGTTACATTGACCCCTAACCAACCTGTGATTAGAAACATTGGTATATAATGAAGACGCCACAATAGTTGATGGAAGTCCTATTGACAAGTCAAACTAAAATACCCACTTTCTAATGGTGTTTTAGGTGTTCAAAAGAATAAGGAGAAATTCAATCTCACAAAATAAATTCTGAATATTATTAATGGTGTTTTCTTCCTAAAAAACAAGCCCTTATATAGGTTAAAGGAAACAAAATAAAACCCAAAAAACAAAAGAGAAATACCTGCCATACATGTGGTTTCCTATAGTGGCCGAATTTCTCACTTCTTTCCTAATCTAACTTGGATTAATTAATTTCTTTATTTTGAATTAGGAATTAATTAATTTACAATGAAAATAATAAAATAATAAATTTTCTAAACTTATTTGTCCAGAAAATAAATAAAGAAAAACCAAATAGTAATGGTAATTTCCTAAAATAAAAAGTAGAATCAAATTAGGAAACTACTAACTTTTTTTTTGACTAAGTTAACTTTGACCCGTTTTTGACCAATTTAAGCTCCAAATCAGTTTCAATATGCTTTTTAGGATGCCAAATAAGCTGATCATGAATTCCCACACGTTGTCCTTGCTTGGAAGAAAGAGAAAAAGCCAACTCAGCAAAATACAATAAAGTCAGCACAAAATACGGTAAAAACCAGCCAAACTTTATGCCATGCGCACAAGCCCTTTTTGTGTACCTTTGAAACTGCCTTGGCTTGATTCCATGGCCTCTTAGACATATGTATTGAATCCATGAAGCATTGGACTCATTTCATGCTGCTCGAACGCCTTAAAAGTACCAAAACCGCTATCCGGGCCCGTATTGGCTTCCACCACTTGTATGCTCAAAACAGGTCTTGGTTCTTTGGGTATGGACAAGTGCTCTTAAGAATGACTTACTCCCTGGATAAAGGCAGCAAGGTTATTCCTAAACCACTTACCTTGAGCCTTAGTGATCATCCCGGTTTTCATCCGTATCGGGTCGGTACCCCTGCGGGTTGTCGATTGTGCAGGCATGGGCAGATTCACATCACTTCTTCTCAATTAAATTATAGTACTATTAAAAAATAAATTTTGTCCATAGTACTATGTATATCTAAATTTCAAGATGATTTACTTAATCAAAATTTTTTAGTACATATTGATTGCCAAAGTGCCAAATATGTTTTAGAAAAAGATGTTCAAAATATTGCATCAAAACATATTTTTGTCCGATGGCAAGCTATACTAAGCATATTTGATCTTGACATTGCATACATTCAAGGAACACACAATTGCATTCCTGATTTCTTAACCCGTGAATTTTTGCACGGAAAGGTTTCTCACCCAAGGCCTAACCATGCCTTGAAAACACCAAAAAGGGTCATCTACCCTCACCCACATCCAAATCCTCCCAAATCATATCAAACCCAATCAACTAAGGCCCAAACTTCCAAATCTGATCATACCCATGTAATCACAATTGAATTAACCCACTTATCTCACCCCATTCCAGTAAGCCAAATCAATTACCAAACAGCTCTCGTCCAATCCCATAATCCTTGTAGTTTAGTTCACAGCCAACCATTCACTCCAATCAATCAAACTCAAGCCAAGTCATCTCCCTATTTTGATATAGCTCATCATCTATTATTTTATATTGAACCCTCTCTCTGAAAAATTCCTACAGTTACTCAAATAGTCACTCAATTTATTCCACCAAACTTTCATTTCATTCCCAAAGCCCTGGGAACAAACCTAAAATATTATGTCAGGACCCGTCCAAGATTCCTCCCCGGAACCCTAGACAAGCCCTGATCCCAGGGAAATACCACCGAACCTTCCAACGAAAAATCCGGCAGCACCTCCCCTAAGGGTAGGACTAACCAAAAATTTTCTGCACTGAAAACACACTTCTAAAAACATCCCCTTATTCCTCCCACATTACTACAATTTGTTTCCACAATTTTACAGCACTTCAAAGAACAGCAAATCAATGCATAATTAATAACTACATGTCCAATACAGTATACGGAACATTATACAAATAAATGTAGAATTAATAAAATGACAGATGAAGCAATACAAGATGGAGAGGAAAAAGGGAAGAAATACTTCTTGGACTTTCGGCAACGAACTGAGACGTTGGGCTCACCCCGGACGATCAATGTCTCCCAACCTGGACCTAGGGGAACGGAATTTAAAAACGTGAGATGCTAATCATCTCAGTGAGTGACCCTATCTACTAAACACCTTTAATATTAATAATATACCAAATAAAGGGATTTAATTAATCAATACCGAACAATTAAATAAATAAATAAATAAACATTTGAAGGTAATAATTTCTCTCAAAACCCTCACTATTCACTCGTTGGAAATGTTCCCCTTTTTAAAACATTTTCACAAAACCCGATTATTCGTACTTCCAGAAAACCAAGGGATCAAACAATTTAATAAACAACAAATAAATAAATACCCCAAATGTAATTAAAATGTGAATACATATAATAAATAATTTTTGTACTCTTTGGGGTTTGAAATCTTATCTGAAAATTCACACTTGACGCACCACACCATATACCGGTGATGCCCTCTGATACCCAGCGTCCCGAGCACCGACTGGCGGGGAGATTAAAGAGAGAAACTTGCAAACGGCACTTCGGCGTCCCGACAGTACCGCTGCTGAAACCTTCATCCCGGCCAAGAAGGGGGGCGGCTGATGCGCAATATATAAGACTTGCCTGCCCTCGGTCCAATGGCAACTCACGGGAGACATAATACTTGCGCACTAACCATATATATACACCAGAACACCAATACTGTGTGAATGCGTCTAAAATAATTATTAAATCAATTATAACCGTACCGTTCTTTCCAAAATTACCGTGGAAAATATACCAATTTTCACATTTACCATCCCACATATTTTCATTTAACAACCCGGTACGAAAACATCGGTAACGAATAAACAAATAATTTTTCTCGTAACACGAGGTTCAACAAATAAAATACCGTGGACATAATTGTAAAATTTAAACCACCAATTAAACAAATAATTTCCTTAAAATATTCAAACCAATTATGCCCAAAAATAATATAAAATCCAGACACAATTAATTACTGAAAATACTTGCTCATGTGTAATAAATACAATTAACTCACAATAATAAAAATCGGGGATTTCTTAATAACCCAAAAATTCCATTTAGCACCAATAACATACACGTACGTATAAAATAATATTTTTTCATAATTATAATTAAATTTCACCACATGAGCATAATTGCAGATATCAATTAAACACCAATAAATATAATTAATTACCCCAAAACATTTTTAAAGGTGGGTCACTCACCTGGAGCACGCAATTAACCTAAGATCCACCATGGGATCAATTCCACGACTCACCCGTGCTCCTAGAACACAATTCACACACAGTCAAATAAATTAATATTTTATTCGGGTAAATAATACCCGGTACCCGGGGGGTTAAACACAAACGTTATCCAAAATTGACAAATTATATGTCTATGGAAAGCTTGTGAGATGAGGATCACATTACCGACCTCCATTGAGTTCAATTCGACCGGCGGTGGCCGGAATTTGGTCGGAAAGATTCGGCCGAATTTAAACTTGAGGGATCTCTCAAACGGTGGGGATTTTGGGAAATCTAACCCCGGAAATGGATTCAGAGAGGTCAAAAATTATGGAATAGAGGTATGTGTCGAGCTGGGTTGGCCGGAAACGGCGAGAATTGCCGAAAAAACTTAACCTGCCGCCGCCGACTTCACCGGCCCGATTTGGGCGCGTCCGGCGGCGACTGGCCGGGAAAATTGGAGGTTGGGGTCGCGGGGAGCTGGGCTTCACCGGTGGCCGGCGCGTGTGGCCGTCCGGCGACTGAAATCCGGCCAAACAGTCGGTCAAAGAAAGAGGGGGAGAGAGTCAAAGGAGAGAGAGAGAGAGAGAGAGAGAGAGAGAGAATTCCTTACTGTTTTTTTTGATGGGCTCGGGGAAGAAGGAGAAGGGAAGGAAAGGAAAAGAAAAGGAGAAAGGTGTTTTTCCACGTGGGGAAAAGAAAAAAAGGAAAAAAGAAAAGAAAAAGAAATAAAAGAAATAAATTAAAAATTCATTAAATAATATTAAAAAATAATATTATTATATAAAATAACAATAAAATAATATGGTATTAAGCATGGTTGGCATGTGGCATCTCAACATGGTGACACATGGTCACATTTATTAAGTCACACGTGGCACATCGTTACGCGTTTAAAAAATAATATTAAAATAATACAGTATTTGAAAAACTCTACAGGTCCACAACTTTCAAACCACATGTCCAAATCGGACGTGCCGCTAGTCTATGGACTCGTATCGACTAGTATTTCACAACCATGCATGAGTCAAAGCTCAACTTTGCATGAATAAAAAGTCAACTCCGGCACCCCTTGGACAGTTTGGACCTCAACTTGTTTTGCTCATAACTTTCAAAGCGTAGCTCCGTTTTCAACGTGCTACTAGTCTAAGAACTCGTGCCAACGTGTACTTCGTAAAGGTACCTCAGTCAACCTAGAGTTCCATCCAAATCAAAAAGTCAACTTTTGACCCCTTCGGTCAACGGTCAAAGTCAACAGTCAACAGTCAACCTCGGTCAACGTGCAAAAATTCCGACATGGTTCGGGATGGGGTGTTACATATTATAATACTATTCTCCAACATACCAAATCAGTCACAATTACCCCTCTTTTTGATAAATAAGATAATCAAACCATTATTTCCCATAAATTTTGGATTCAAAAAGTTATTACTCTTGAAGAATGGAACCAACCCCCTTATCAATCAAAACAGATTACCACTCCTGGACCTACCAATATGATTAATTACTCTTTCAATTATTTTGATTATATTGATGCTTGGGAAAATACATTTTTGCATCAAAACGAATCATATTCCCACTCATGGTTTATTAGTTGGGATTCAAAATTTCAACACAATTTTCCCAGTTGGTTTTATCAATGGTAGTGTGATCATGGTCCAGCCAAAACCCACATTCCTCCCCAAATTCAACATTTAATTTCACATTTTGAAAAAAACTATAAAATCAAAAGACACGAATCTAGCTTTCCTCTTGAGCTCATATTCATGTCCAAATACAAAGTCTCTTGGATATTCAAGTGTCAGTATCATCGAGACACTGATATTGTCTACCAGATTTATTCAATCAAATGGTGGTACAAATGGAATTCAGACCGTACCCACAAAATGGTTATGGAAGAATTTCCTATTCTCCCCATTCAGAAAATTAAACCCATTTCCAATCAAACATCGATCAGCTTAACAAAATGAAAGAAAGAGCGGCTTGCTCATATTCAGAAATTAATTGCAGAAGTAGATCAATTATCTAATGATTCTGACACATCTGATGATGCTTCTAGCTGGCTAAAAGCAAAATCAAGCAGCACTCAATCAAAACATATAGCTGAATCATCTACCAAATGGGCAGACTTCGTTTATCAAGACAGTCAAGACCCTTATGATTTGGGATCTGACTAAAAACATAGGGGTTTTGACTACCTTGCTAGACAAAGTCTGCCCATTTGGTGGATGATTCAATTACATGTTTTGATTGGCTGCTGCTTGATTATGGTTTTAGCTAGCTAGAAGCATCATCAGATGTGTCAAAAGCATCAGATAATTGATCTACTTCTGCTATCAATTTCTAAATATAAGCAAGCAGTTTTTTCTTTGATTTTGTTGAGCTGACCAATGTTTGACTGAAACGAGTTTAATTTTCTGAATGGGGAGAATAGGAAATTCTTCCATGACCATTTGTGGGTACGGTTTGAATTCCATTTGTCCCATCATTTGATTGAATAAATCCGGTAGACAATATCAGAGTCTCGATGATACTGCCACTTGAATATCTAGGAGTCTTTGTATTTGGACATGAATATGAGTTCAATAGGAAAGCCAGATTCGTGTCTGTTGATTTTATAGTTTTTTTCAAAATGTGAAATTAAATGTTGAATTTGGGGTGGCAAGTGGGTTTTAACTGGACCATGAGCACACCACCATTGATAAAACCAACTGGGAAAATTGTGATGAAATTTTGAATCCCAACTAATAAACCATGAGTGGGAATATGATTCGTTTTGATGCAAAAAGATATTTTCCCAAGCATCAGTATAATCAAAATAATTGAAAGAGTAATTAATCATATTGGTAGGTCCAGGAGTGGTAATCTATATTGATTTATAAGGGGGTTGGTTCCATTTTTCAAGAGCAATAATTTTTTGAATCCAAAATTTATGGGAAATAATGGTTTGATTATCTTGTTTGTCAAAAAAAGGGGTAATTGTGACTGATTTGGTGTGTTGGAAAATAGCAGTATAATATTTTAGGTTTGTTCTTGGGGCTTTAGGAATGAAATGAAAGTTTGGTGGAAGAAATTGAGTGACTATTTGAGTAATTGTATGAATTTTTTAGAGAGAGGGTTCAATATAAAATAATAAATGACGAGCTATATCAAAATAGGGAGGTGACTTGGCTTAAGTTTGATTGATTGGAGTGAATGGTTGGCTGGGAACTAAAATATAAGGATTATAGGATTGGATGAGAGCTGTTTGGTAATTGATTTGGCTTACTGGAATGGGGTGAGATAAGTGGGTTGATTCAGTTGTGATTATGTGGGTATGATCAAATTTGGAAGTTTGGGCCTTAGTTGATTGGGTTTGATATGGTTTGGGAGGATTTGGATGTGGGTGAGGGGTAGATGACCCCTTTTGGTGTTTTCATGGCATGTTTAGGCCTCGGGTGAGAAACGTTTCCCTACAGAAATTCACGGGTTAAGAAATCATGAATGCAATTTTGTGTTCCTTGAATGTATGCAATGTCAAAATCAAATATTCTTAGTATAGCTTGCCATCAAGCAAAAATTTGTTTTGATGCTATATTTTGAACATCTTTTTCTAAAACATATTTGGCACTTTGGCAATCAATACGTACTAAAAATTTTTGATTAAGTAAATCATCTTGAAATTTAGATATACATAGTACTAAGGACAAAATTCCTTTTTAAATAGTACTATAATTTAATTGAGAAGAAGTCAATGTTGCAGAATGAAAACGGACTATTTGTTCTGGGGAATTTGGTGTGATTTTTTGAAGTAAAATTCCTCCAAAGCCAATTTCAGAGGCATTAGTTTGAATAATTTTGAATAAATCAGGTCAAGGAATGCCAAGACAAGGAAGAGTCTTAATATGTGTTTTGATTTCTTGTACAAGCTTGGTGTGAATTAAAGACCAAGGTGGAGGTTCAGATTTTAATCTGTCAAACAAAGGTTTACATTTGATTCGTAAGTTATTATAGAATTTGGCAATGTAATTTAGTGATCCTGAAAATTGTTGTAACTAATTTTTATCTAAAATTTCATCAGGAAATTTATCAGCAATTTCTATGGCTCTATTGATTGGAGTAATCTGGGATTGGTGAATATTGAAGCCTAAAAGCCGAATTTTGGTTTGAAATAATTTTAATTTGGGAGCTGAAACAACTAAGCCATGTTTTTTGACAATATCTAAAAACATTCAGAGGTGTTTCCAATGTTGATCAATGGATGGAAATAAACTAGGACATCATCTATATAAACAATTGTAAAACGACTGTAATTATTAAAGATATCATTCATTATTCTTTGGACTTCACTGGGGGCACTTTTTAGGCCAAAGGGCATTACATTCCATTCATAATGACCAAATGGAGTTACAAATGCAGTTTTGTATCAATCTTTTTCACTAATTTCTATTTGCCAGAACCCTGATTTCATGTCAAATTTTGAGAAAATAGTGGCTTGATTAAGTCGATTCATTAAATCTTTCTTATTACGAATGGAGTATCTAATCCATTGTAGGAATTTATTTAAGGGTTTATAATTGATTACTAACCGAGGGGATCCTCGTTCTAATTCAGCGTTTTTATGAACGTAAAAGGCTGAACAAGACCAAGGAGATTCACTAGCACGAATTAATTTTTTATCGAGGAGTTCTTGAATTTCATTTTACAATATTCCATTAATTCTTGATTCATTTGAATTGCTCGGGCCCTAGTTGGAATATTCTGTTCATCAAAATCTTTTTCATAAGGAAGTTTAACAAGGTATTTTGCCCTATGCCAAAAAGCATTAGGTATTTCGACACAAATTTCTTTGGTTAATTGGTGTTGAAAATCGGTGATTTTGTTTTGGAGATAAGAGTTAGACAATTGATTTTCTATTTGTTTATATTTAATTTTTTCCTGTAGGAAATGTAAATGTTTAGTTTTATTTTGAATACAATTAATTGTTTTTGAAATTGAATCTTCTTTTAATGTTTGAATATTATGTGATTTCTTGATAAATTCAAATTTAATTTTTTCTCCTAGAAGGTGGCTAATTATTCCATCATTTTCGGTGGTGAATGGATATAATAAAGAAAGAAACGAAATACCTAAAATTACTTGATCTGTCATATTTCTAACAAGGACAAATGATGTTTTGTAATAAATTTTATTATGATAAATATGTGCGTGATTGATTTCATATTGTAAATCCATTTTGCTTCCATTAGCATAATTTAATTTTTCTTTGGTTTTAGTATAATATTTACTAGATATAAGACTTTCTTGAACATAATTGAAAATCTTTAATGATTATTGTAATTTGTATATGCCATTTTCTAAGTTTGATTTTGTGAATTGAAGCTAAACAATTTTCATGGGAAGATCCTTCTTCCTGTGCGAGAGATTCATCTACTATTTGATTATGTTCATTACAAAGAAGTTTTTTAGGATGTTCTTAGATAAATTTTAATTGGTATTTGATTAAATGGTTTTCTAATTTTAATTCTTTAATCTTAGACTTGATTGTTTTGATTTCCACTTGTAAATTTTGGACAGTTATTTGTTTAGTTTTGGATTTATCAAATGTTTGTAAGGCTTCTGTTAAACAAATTTTTTTAGTACTTTTATTAAGTTGATTGGTTTCTTGGGTATTAGCAGTTATGATTTTTTTATATTTTTTCATGTATTCTATTCGTTCATCTCGAGTATTTAGTTTGCTAAGTAATTCTAGTATTATATCTTCTTCTTCAGTAGAATTAGTTAAGACATTAATTGATTTATTGCAACAAGTATCGAGACAACAAGCATCTAAACATCCTAAAGTGATATTAGGATTATCTATGTCACTAGGTGATGCAGAATGATTATTGGATTCATCAGAACTTGATTTAGTATAGATGATGTTTTCACTATGTTCACTATCTGAGTTGTGAATTCCTAAGACATTGATTAAGTTTTGTTTTTGATCTTTTGGAATCTCTAATTATTTGATCATCTGCTTAACTTTACATTCATTAGCAAAATGACCAAATTTATTACATTTAAAACATTTGATTTTAGTTTTATCTTTTGAATATTTTCTATGTTTATTTGATTTGTAAAATTTATCAGGATGGATTTATTGAATTTATTGGTCTTGTAATAGGCTTTATTGATAGAATATTTATTGTTTCGGAAATGTGTTCTATTTGATTTTTCTTTGATTTTATCTCTCCTAGATGGTGCTATTGAAGATCGATCATATTGTTGACAAAAGTTTCCTAACTCATACTTAGTTTTTCTTTTATAATTTGCTATTTTCATATCAGTACACATTTTTAATCGTTCTATTTTTATTATTGAGACTATGTTGCCATAAGTTAATGAATCGTAATCTATGTGACCCCTATCATTACTTAAGACATTTCTGATTTTTTGAGCAAATAATTGGGGTAATCCATTAATGAATTTTTCTTTCCAAAAAGGTTGATTACTGTTAGCTCTCATCATAATTCCGGTGGTAAATGTTTGCACATACCATTCGAAATCACTAAGAGTTGAACAATATAAATTTGTTAATTGACTATGTATTCTTTCTATTACAGCAGGGGGGTGCCTATAAAATGTCTAATTATTGTGGCAACAAGGTATTGACTCCATCTAGGACACCTTGACCTATGGTTTCATTAAATATTGGAAATCCTTCTTCATCTAATTTAGTGGCATAAATGATTTTTGATTTAGATTGATCTGTTAAATATTTTTCCCACCAGTAATGTACTAGTAAAGCCTATAACTAATAATTCAACAATTTCTAGTTATGGAAGGTTTGGATTGGTAAAATATCTATTAGCAACTATTGACATATGATGTAATTTGTTTAATATTTCTTGTTCTTTTAATCCATCAATATTCCATTCATATAATTTATCGGAACTGACAGAGAATTGATTTCTATGATTTGATTCTTGAAATTCGGGAGGTAAGGGTTTATTATTCCATTGTTTAAAGTTATTAAATCTTGGTTTTTGATTTTTAAACCTATAAAGGTGATTAGGTGTTTAAGATTGATTGGATTCGGAATCAGAGGAAGAGTGATTGTTAATAGTAGCGAGATTGGACGAGGAGGCTTCATTTTTGGATATTTAAGCTTTTAATTGTAATTCTTTTAAGAGTTGATTGAGTTGATTTGATTTTGTTGGAAGGGTTGGAATTTCTGTAATATCTGAAAATTTTATGAGGGGTTGTGGTTGTGGTTGATTGTCATTTTTGGAGGAGTTATCAATTTTGGTTTCTATTTTATCTAGTTGTTTGCCTACTATAATAATACTTTGATTTGTGTAATTATTTTGTTCAATAACCTTTCTAAGTTCATTAATTAAATCTTTGCGTTTGTGGGTAAATGTTTTAAATGGTGAAGTTATGATTTGGCTATTTAAATGAGGAATGATTATTTTTTCAACTGGAGAATGACTCGATAAAACTGTTGATTGATCTGATTTAATCCATTTTTCTTTAGTCAATGTTTTTAAATCTTTTAATTCATCATAATATTTTTCAAGAAAGTCAAAAAAATTGTATATCAGATTGGACTTGTAAATTAAATGTTTCCAGCTTTGCCAGATGTATTCTTTCTGATTTCTAGTGTGGGATTGTCTATATGTCATTAGTTTTTCATGATTTTTAGCAGACATCATTTCTTTATCTAATTATTTCCAATTGGGTTTGTATGGTTTATTTAGTGTATTTAATTGGTAATCTATGAAATCTAAAACTGTAGGTGATTGAATTGATTGAATCTCTTCATCACTGTAACGAGGTTGACTAACTTGTCTAATGTTATGAATTGATTTTAATTTAAGATTATTGATTTCATTTTCTAATCTTAATTTATGTAATTCATGTTCTAATTCTTGTATTTTAATTCTGTGTAAATCTTTTTCAATTTCTTGATCTCTTCTAGATATATTATCAGAAGATATGGATTCTATGATTAGCTTAGTAAATGATCATTTTAAGGAGGTTTCTCCTAAGAGTTGATTAGATCTAGGTTATCTATCAAAGGTGATTCTCACTGACCCATCTACGGACTGTGAGATGAACTCAGTATTTGTTAAAATATTTTGAATAGGGGTTGGAGACCGGACATCAGGTAATACCCAATCAGAAGGTAAAGTGACATCGGACCATTTGATCATTTTAGGAATTTTTATATTTAGATCTTGATATTGACTCTGGATTAACATTGTATGACTTCTAGTATTATGTTTTTTAGCTTTAAAGTCCATGTTAGTTCCTGAGACTTTATAATGAATTTTGTAAATTAGAGCTAAGGATTGTCGACCTTCGTCGAACCTATATCCTGAGTTTTTTATATTTAAAGTTAACACTTTTAATATGCATGAATCTCATAAACGTACAAGAAAATCTGGGTAACAGTCAAAATGAAATGGACCATTGCATAAATTTGTTTCTATGACTCCAAAGACACCTTCATTAAAGGTTTGAAAACTAGCGTCTCTAAGACATAATAGAATAGATGAATTGGTTCCTAATTTGGTAAGGGGTTTGATTCTAATTTGAACTAAATCTATGTGTAGGAAATGGTGACCATCTTGTCTATGTTTTTCAATATTATCTTTACTAAGTAGTTTGCAGATTTCGTGATCTTTGTTGATTGTGTAAATTTGTTCAACTGTTTTAATGTGTGATTCACTTTTAAATGAAGATAAAGACCAAGTTTTGTGATGATAAATTTCACTATATAGTATTGGAGGAATACTCCAGTGGTGATTGATTGATTCATTAGAAGAAAAACTATAATGTTCTTTGTTGATTATGTCTGGTATTTGATTTCCATTTAGTGATAATATAGAACTATTATTTAATTTAGAACTAGTAGAAGAATTAGATCTAAATAATCTATTCATTTTCAAAATTTAAATCCTAAAACTTTATAATCCTAAACTTACTTTTGCATATATCACTTCATCCTGTTCCTAAACCTCTCATGGGATTTCTAGTTCAGACTCGAATTTATAGTTCATCAAGGAAAAGAAAGAAGCAATATAACAAGAGTAAATTGAAGAAAATAAAGATTCAGAAAGTAAATATGAAGCTTAATAAATTAAGCAGATATAACACTCTACGGGCGCTAAAGAAAGTAGCAATATACAGATCGGAACACTTATGAGGAGGCTCTGATAACAAGTAAAGAATATGGAGAGTGTTAAATAAGTAAAGAATATAGAGCAGAGAGTGTGAGCGGAAGTAAAATATGAGGAGGCGGTAAAGCCAACCAAGAACAATTAATGATTAAAGAATATATATTGAAAGCGGTAAAACCAACCAAGCAATATTGAAAATATATTGAATATAAATTTAAAATAATGAAATGCTTACTTGATTAAAGAGGAGTACCACAAATTGGTATCTCAATTGATTGCAAAAAAAGGCACTAGTTCACTCAGAAAACTAAGCACTCAAATATTTGATTACAATAACTATGAGAAGTAGAGAGGTTCTAAAATCTACCAAAAGAGCTCTCAAAATTGCTCTTGCAATTGCTCCTCCCATCTTGGGGTGGAGAGACTCCTTTATATAGGCAAAGGAGGGCTGGTTGAATAATTGCATGTCCTGTTGATCTTGTGATTCTTTTTTATTATGTCAGTGAACAATATCTATGAATAGCATCTTGCTTTTCGGTACTTTTCCTGTTCATAAATAATAATTTTTGAATAGTAATTCTGTCTTGATAGACATAATCTGCCCATTTGTACATATATATATATATATATATTTTAATTTTATGTTGTTAATCGGGATCATTTCTATTTTTGATAAAGGGAAGATTCAGAATAGCTTTGTTGATTTATGAAGCCCTCGTGAATTTGGATCCCCTCTTTCTTTCTATCTATCTATATATATATATATTAATTTCATGTTATTAATCGGGATCCTTTCTATTTTTGATAAAGGGAAGATTCAGAATAGCTTTGTTGATTTATGCTACATCAATACAATGAATTTCAATAGTCAAGATACGTAAGAAATGGACTTTTATATACATTTAAATTCACACACATGTTTTGTGCAGAGACTATAACATTATTTTAAACTTCGATGGATCGTCTTACCTAAGTTGAATCGAAGAACAAGTTCATGAAGGCTTTGGCTTGGGTCAATTCTTGTATCCTCGAAGGTTAAGATGTTCAAAATTATAAATAAAGATCCCATAAAAGAGCTTAGCTGGGGATCTTTTTATATATTTATCGGACACAGACCACTGAACTCGTCGAAATTACAGTTAGCACAGAACCAAATACAAACACAACCTACAAGATCGCTTAAAAGGTTGTCTAACAAACATGAAGCCAGATATTGACCTAATAAAACAAACCAATGAAGCCAGATAACATTCATGAGTTACCACCAGCAGGTTAATGGATCATCAATTTGGTAACAATTAAGCATATAAACCCTGAACAGAAAAAATTGAAATATACAAGACAATATAATTTCCTTTACTTAGAATTGCTCAATTATAACGAGAACTACAGATGATTTGTTTCAGCATAAAATCCATACTGAAGATGAGCACTAACCTAACCAATGTATCACTACCCATGCAAATAACGATTGACAGACCTAAATGTAATTCCAAAAGAAAATTTTGGAAAAAAAAAAAAAAAAAAAAAAAAAGGAACAAAATGAGCAAAACTTCATAGGGAGACTTGATGGGAACACTGCAATGCTAAGCATGAATTTGAACGCTATCCATCCCAAACCAATCAACAAATGAAAAAGGGACAAAAGGATTGGGAGAAAATCCTATAAGAAAATGTCTGGTAGTTCATCTATGAATGATCAGACACAGCCCTCTGAATGCTATCCAACAACTTGGTAATCCGCGCAATTCTAAAAGAAAAAGGAAAAAAAATCAACCTCTCTCCAAGCTTAGCTTCTCAAGCAGAAGCTGACACTCGTGGTGCTGTAGATTTGGCTGTTGCATTCACACCTAGCCCACCAGCACGATTCACACGTCCACCATTTTCAGCCCTCTGATATCCTTCACCTCCACGGTTTGCCATTCCTCCCCTGTTGTTATTCTTGTTTCCAAATTCAGCCCTGCTATTAAAGTCACCACCACGACCATAACCTCTGCCACTCCCATAACTTCCACGCCCTCTTGTTCCCTCATTCCTGTATCCATTACTCCGTGCAGACGAAAATCTTCCCCTATTATTCCCTGCATGTATGAAAAGAGACATGTATATGAAAATAAAATAAGGAAAATACAAGGACCCAAACATGCCCACAATCCACAATCCATCTCACACTATATTAATTTCAAACTATGAAATGACAGTAATAGATTTTTAAGCTGCATAATAAATCAAATCCCCCCAATCCAGCCAACAGCTATGCACGTTTGACTAGACAGAATTATAGCAAGGAAATAATAAATAAAACAATAAATAAGCTTTTAGTAAAGAAATCACTGATAGTCAACAGTGCCTTTGGCAATTAGCAGAACATAGAATAGCTATCTAATTCTAAATGTCAAAACGGGGGTTTCTATAACAGAACTGGATGAAAACACATATGCACCTCTCTATCTGCCCATAGCAAGCTACTAACCCAATTAACTTTTAAAATGCCCATTAGATGTTCATTTTAAAGGTATCATGACTTTACTAATGTAAGAGAAATTCAAGCATAAAATGCAAACTTGCCTCGATTGGTAGACCTCTTCTCCTCGACCACAGCTGGACGTCCATTGATACTAATGGGTGAAGCCTATTGCACAACCAGAAATTTAATTTGTCCCCAGACATAGAAATACAGGATTAGATAAGAAGCCCAAAGAATTGACAAAACATCGAGAAGTGGTGACATAAGTAATTAAAACAGTGCAGATTTTTTCTGAAAAAAGAACAATGCAATTGCTACAATTAAATTTGAAATTTCACAAATAAGGGAGAAAGTTGAAATATAAGTACTTAATCGGATAAAATCCCTTGATGTATCTCCAAAAAAGATTTATAGATGCAGACAAAAACATTAATTATTCATTCCTTCTGAGCAAGCAGAAACCAATTATGGTAACGCATCATCAATGACAAACGATATAACCAAGCTTGAGAGCAACTATGGTGATGAAACCCAAGATGTACATATACCAATGAGAAATATTCATGCACAGAAGCAGAAAGGGATAAAAATTTCAACAATCACAATAACAAACAAACAGTAGTATTTTACAGGGGAAAAAGAATAAAACCAACAGATTTACCTCCACAAGTATCAGTGTAACATAAGGCAAAACATGCTATGCCTTTTCTGATGACATGACAGTACAACACAGAAAAATGAATGATTGTTCCAAAAAGAAGTCTTAATTATCAATATTTCTTGATGTGATTCCAAATTTGGAAAAAGTTATGGCCTACCATTCTGTTCACCGCCAAAGGATCAAAACATAAGGAAAAACAGAAACAAGTTGCTTAATACCTCTATTGCACTTTGTACAGCACTTGCCACCTCAAATTCCACAAAACCAAAACAAAATCCCTGTCATATCAATAGATAGACAATTCAATTATTTGAGAAGACTTTCAACTTGAAACAACAGACAAACGTTCAATGAGAAACAAGCTTCAACTTTAAACAACAGACAAACATTCGATGAGAAACAAGCATACCTTTTGGCTTTTAACTTGTACACCACCACTTTTAATGGGTCCAAATTTCTTGAATTCATTCTCAAGAACTGCAACTGTAGCATTCACAGGCAGACCTTTAATATAGATGGAATAACCATCAGCTGTCCATAACCAGAGGAAGAAATCAGTAAGTACTTCATCTTAAGATTAACAATCAACCAAACATGAAACAAAACTGTAATTTAACTACCACATCTAACAATGCAAAGGACAACACACCTTCAGCCTCTTGAATGTTTCCATTTTCGCTAACATTTGCACTGGAAGTTAGTGTCTCGGAAATCAATGCTGGGGTTGGTGCTGGAGTAGCTGTCACATTCACATGCTGCTCTGGGTTCTTTTGCACAGCAGATCTCACAGGAGAAGGGCTAGGAGCTGAAAAAGGTACAGCATTCTCCTTCATAACCTTAACCTGGAGACATATAACAAAGAGGTATTACAGAATTAGCCCAGAAGAAAAATGAAACAGATACACTCATACACGTAGAAAATACAATTCTACCCGATCTGGTTTCTTTGAACAGAGTGAAAAAAAAAAAAAGCAATTCTAAAGAATTTAATCTTCAGAAATCAGAATAAAGTCACCATGGATACTGCATGATAACTACTTTTTTTTTTCCTCTGAAATAGTATGGTAACCACTTACAATTGAGGCATATGATTTCTTTGGCACTTCAGATTTAGAATTAGATTCATCCACCACCTGCACGTCATCCGGAATTTCATCAACAGCCACAGGTACTGGAGCTTCCTCTTCTTCAACTAAAACTTCTACATTTTCAGTATTGTATACTTCCTCTTTATCAATATCATCAGGCACTGCGGTTGCATGTTCAGAAACATGATTCTCCTGCACAGCAGAAGATTCTGCAAGAAAGACATTCTCAAAGTCAACTAAAGCACAACAAAAGATTGCAATACAAAATAAGAAAAAGAGTGTCACAATACCGTGTTCAGGAGCAAGTGGACCATCAACATCATTAACCACAACCTGGTTCTCATTCTGATGAATGGGCTCATCTACATATCTAAAAACATCATTCAATACAAAGTAGCCTTTGTCTTGTGGTGCTAGGAAGAAACTCTGAGTAAATTTTCTCCTCAAATTGTCCTCTCCAGTCAAATATCCAGTTACAAGGACAAAGACTCCCCCATTATAAGAATCTTGAGCATCCACAGTTGTGATATCTGCACTAAGTTTTCCATAATCAAGTGAAAGTATCTTTTCATTGATTGCCTGCAAAGGAAATTCATGACCATATAAAAAGAATCAATCTCAAAATAACAATCTCTATTAATGCCAATATAGCTTATTGCTGAAAAATTGCATAGGAAAAACATAAATACTAGTGTCATGTTCTAAGATTTTGGACTTTGTAATGCAAGAGTACACATGTACGCTTGCATAGAAGCGGCACATCTTTGAACGCAGAACTTACGGGAAGAAAAAGTTCAGAGATAAAGGAGGGTGGCAAGTTAGGAACTCACTTGCATGGTGGATGTAGTACTCATAACCCCATTTTCTTCAGGACGGCCAAGCTTACTTATATCCTGGTAAAACCGGTGAACAAGCTCGGGGGATTGATGCAAAATAAGGTAGTACTGATGAACAAAGGCATTACCGACCTAAATTGAACCAAATGCACAATCAAAACCCTATAAGAATATAAATACAAAATTAGAAATAGAATGAAGTTTTGTACATAATATCAATACATACAATATCAGCAGTAGGAGGAACAATCCCAGCTGGGGCTTGCTGAACTGAAGATGCCATTACTGTTGAAAATCCAAAATCCATTCAAACACGGTATCCACAGAGTAAACAAACGCGGTAATAAAAATATTTTCAAAGAATAATAATTTTCAAGAGCATCAACGTTCTCATTTCAATGCATCCAATCTAACTGACGAAAAATAAGAGATAACCTTATAATATTTACCATGCTTGATATTTACTAACTCAACCATAACAAATTTTCTCAATTCATATACAAGATTCTCCAGAAGAATTTAAAAATAAAAAATAAAAAAGAGAAAGAAAAACACACACACATACAAACAGGCGCTCAACAATATACATAAAGTAACAAGTTTACGGTTCTAAACAATTCGAATGATCCAGAAAATACGAATACAAGAATTCAGGACTTCATTTGTTCATCTCACGTACTACTCCCGCGAAAAAAAAATACGTAAATAATTTTTTAAAAAAAATTCCCAGGAAACAAACAGGCAAATCACAACGGCCACGAGAGCCACGCTGATCTACAAGATAAATTCTCAGTTTGCAAGTATTAACAAGTTGAAATCCGGTGAACATTTGGTGAGAGAGAGAGAGAGAGAGAGAGAGGGAGGTACCTGAATGAGTGAGTGTAAGGTTGGATCGTAGAAAATGAGGTGAGAGAAGGGGAAAATGGTGGGAGGTTCACAGCAACTTCTCTCACCTCTAACAGCTATGGCGGTTTCTAGGGTTTTGGTAGGGTTACTGGATCCTGAAGAGGCGCGAGAACAATGGTGTAGGGGGAGGAGGGAGAGGAAGGGTTTCCGTGGCAATTCCTTTTTAATTTATATATGGCAAGGAGGAGCTCTCATATGACGGTTGTGTGTCAATATTTTTTGGTGCTACCGGCCTGTGCTGTGAGCTTTGTAGTTTGAATCCCCTGCTTCATGTTCTACTTGTTTCCAGGAGCATTTATGCACTGCAGACATCCGTACTGACAAACAATGCGGTTCCATTTATTTATTTGTTTTTGGTTACTAATGCTGTTCCATAACTTCCATTATGTACTTAGTTTCATGTGCATTTTGAATTCAATTTAATTTATGTCTGCAATGCTGTCATTCTTTTTTTTTTTTTTTTGTCTGCATAATTGTTTTTTTTTTTCTTTGTATTAAAAAAGTAGAGGAGCACTATGTTATATTTTTGTTAAAGTATCATCTACTTTAAATTAATACTTAAATTATGATACAACCAATTTACTTATTTTACATGTAAAAAGTTTGTAAGCTTTAAAAGTATTGGAGGCAATTAAGTATTTGAACCCATTTTCTTTTGTCACCTTCCATTTTTCTATATATTTTATGATTTGTGGCAACGAAAAGGAGGAAATTTCCATTTTCTCTACCGGGTCCTACCCTTTCTTCTTATATAGGCTTTTTGTTTTTGATTATACGGAGAAGCTTTCTTATCTAATTTGTTTTCTGTAACTAGATTTTAACATTCTCCAAATAATACGAGAAACACGTAGGGACGTGAGATAAAAGTAAAGATCAACCATTTCTTTTTCTACTACCAGTCAGCTTAGCTTTTACCCAAAAAAGCGAAAAAAATCCACTTGCATAGTAGTTTGGGTTGCTTGTTTGTCTGTTAATTAGATGGGCGGCTTTGAGGCCCATTTATCGTACAAAAATAAAACTTCAGGCCCAATTTTCATTGTGTTTAAAAGTACTAAAAAAAAGATAAATACGGGGTGTCGATAATACCAGTTTAAAATTTAGGATATGTTTGATCATGTTTTTTATTTATTATTTTCGAAATATTGTTTTCAAAATAGAAAATAAAAAATTATTTTTTACTATTTAATGAGAACAAGAAATATTTGGTTATTAATATTTGAAAATAATTTTTAAATTTTTTAAAATTTTTTTTTCATTATACTTTTTTTTTTCTTTTTACATACAAGGAACTTTATATATATAATATATATATAGCTATAATATATATATATATATATATTAATAAATTATAAGTATAAAATATATATCAAAATATAATATAACATTTATTTTTCATTGAACTTTTCTTAATTATTATTAATTAACATTATATATAATATTTGTAGTTATATATATTTTTTTAGGAATAATTCATCTAAAGTCACAAGTTTGCATTAATTTTAATTTAGCCTTTCAGATTTTGAAAATTACAACCGGGACTATTATAAAAGGTGTAGATGAAATTATTTTGAGGGGTATGAATGAAATAATAGAAATAGAAAATAAAAATGAAGATTACAGTTTCATTAATTAAAAAAATAAATTTTACAAGTTTAACATAATATTTCCAACTATAAACATCCATAAAATTTCATATTAGCGTAATAATTAAACTACTAACTTTTATATGTTATCAACATAGTCAAACCACATATCTAGAACTTTTTGATACTGTTGCAGAAGAAAGGTAAAAAACAAAACTAAACAATGAAAAGGGAAAAAAAAAATACAATGGGAGATAAGGGGAAATAAAAAATGAAGATAAAGAAGAAAAAAAATTAACTTATAGAAAAACAAAAAAAAATAATGAAAAAGAAAAAGTAAAAATTTAAAAATTAAAAAAAATATTTGATAGAAATGGAAAATAAGAAAAAAAAATAATGAAAAATTAGGAAAAAGAACAAAATAGAAGAGAGAGAGAGAGAGAGAGAATATTTGATAAGGAAAATAAGGAAAAAAGAACAAAATAGCAAAATAAATAATTGATATAAGAAATATTTGTCCAAAGAAGCAATATAAAAAAAAAAAAAATAGTAGGTATCTAAGAAAAGGAAAATAAAAAATAATTGATATAACTTACAAATGATTTAAAAAAGGAGGAATAGCTAGTTTTTTAAATTGTTCTATTAAAAAAAAATTTAAAAAGAGAAAGATAAAATAAAAAAATAAAAAATTATATATATTTATCAAGCATAATATTCTATTTTTCTCTCTCTATAATTTTCTCTCTTTAAAATATTCTAAAAAATTAAAGTAATATTTTTTATCTACAACTTTCTCTCTATAGGATAGAAAAACATAGACTAAAGAAAAACGATAAAGAAAACAGATTAAAATAATTTGAATTTTATTATTTTCAAAATATGTAAAAAATATCATTTTATTACTTTTTAAATTTTATTTTTTTATTTATTTTTTAAAATTATTTTTGAAAACCGATAACAAAACAGATATTTTTTTATTTTTTAAAAAAATTTATTTTACAGAAAAAAAAAAAAAAAAACTGTTTTAACAACAGATGGTCAAATAGACCTTTAGTTTCTTGGTCAATCATGAAACCAATTAGTGTATTTTTAAGAGAAAAAAGATAAACAATTAAGGAGAGGGGAATAATGTTTGAGACTTTTGCATACCAATGCGAAGGACGAACAAATCAATTTGTATCATTATTCTATCACAAGGACCAATGTTTTAGAATTTTTTTGTACCAAGAAGGAATGGTAACTATTATTTTATCAATAAATTTTACAACAAATCCACATTTTTTTTTTTTTTGATAGAATACAACAAATCCACTCGGTTTGCTATAAAAATGACAAACTTGTGGACAGAAGAAATATAAACCCGCGCTTAACTAAAGATATTGTACACTATGCTTTGCATTAATGTGAGTGCAATATCGTTTAATATTTATTCAGTTAAATATTTAACTCAAAACAAATCATCAAGCCAAAAACGGCTAAAATAAAAATTCTTCCAAAAGCTTTAAAAAATTTATGCAGAACAGGATCCAACAAATCACCCGTGAAGCAAAAACAAAGGGATTTGTGACGTGTTGGACCACGAGCCACCGTGCCAAAATATAACAAATATGTTCAACCAAGAAGAAAAGAAACCAAGCTTAGATAATGTGGTCAAACCCTGTGTTAGTGGCAGTTAAGTAAAGGTATTACTAAAACGCAAAATAACCCTTCCCAATTTGTTTTAACAGGAAGAACTACTATTTATAACCCGCAATAATTCTGGAAGAAAATTTCTCTGCGATTCTCCCATGGGCGAGAAACAAAAGTCAGAGACCAAAGGGAGAAGATTTGAGAGATTAAACAGGCTCAGACTTGGATCATCCAAAAGCAGATGGAATTACAGTAATGTGTCTAAGAGGATGAGAAACATCAGTGCCTCCAGCATGCTGCACGAACTCAGCCGGTGAGAATGTGCTTCCATGACAGACACAGACGATGCTGACCTCCGATTTAGTATATCTGTACAAGAACCCATTGATGGTTTTTCCATTGGGACCATTCCCCGTTGCTGATACATAAGGCATTTGTGGAAGGCAAAGGGAATCGTTGCTCTGCAGTTGATGTTTAGGAGACTTTCCATTTTCCATCTTGGCTTCCTTCAAGGAACAACGATTCGAATTTTCCGCAGTTACAATGGGTTTTTCAATTGGAACTGGATTCCTTCCTGGCAGAGATTCTTCCTTGTGTAAAACTGCCGCTGGGCTTGACTGGGTGACGTGTGATGGGATCACTTTCTCATTAGATCTTGTTCCATCTTCATGAAGCTTGGCAGAATCATTAGGGTTAGGATGAGAGCTAGCACTCTGTTCAGAATGGCCCTTGATATCATTTGCTTGTGAACCATTTACTTGATATTGTCCTGGTAAAGAATGACTTGATTGAGTTCTAGTGTCACTGCTACCGTTTCCTGAAATTTAAGAAAAAGGAACAGTAAGGACTTGATTAGACTCATCGTGGAAGATGGACAGTTACCAAATTAACTATTTAAAAAAGCCAACAAACTAAACAAGTCGGCAAGAGAAAAGACAATTGAGCTAAATAAAACCAAATAGTGAATACCCACTATGTTTAGGTGGCAAACTTTAATTGTCAATTTTACACGGTTCCAACCAAGAGAATTTAATGGCACACATTGATATAGACACCTGCCCAACTGCACAAATAATATTTTTGTGATCTGATCGATCCCAAGGCACTGACCCATATTCAAAAATTGAAGTTATACACAATGAGTACCATCCTAACGAAAAGATACGATCAAATAATCACCTATTATAAGAAATTGATCATCTAAATTTCTCTTAGTCTACCTAACGTACACGATCCGCACATGCATGTTACAAGGACAAATCTAACCTCTCAAATTATACATAGCAGCTACAATTTCTTTACCCGAGCATCTACCAGGTGACAGAATCCTGGCAAAATTCATTTTTCTAAGTTAAACTTAGCTAAAGTAAATCAAGGTTTTATTAAAACAAATACAAAAAATAATCAATTCGATCAGTCAACTTTATTAATCCTATATCAGAAATAACTTTCTTTTATATTCCACTAAGCGATATATATATATATATATATATAATAATGGAGCGATGAAACCAAACCAAAAACATTTTCTTTTCTTTTTTTTTACAAGGAAACGTAGAGAATAGAAATCAATAATATGCAGATAGTTTGTTTTTGTGTTAGTGGAACAGGAGTATGATTCCACCGACTTTGGGAAATTATAATACGCATTCGTACATTCGTAATTGGGTACCAAATAAAGACAAATGACTTTTAACTGGAAATTTCAGAAAGAGAGGACCGGTTTAAATTTCACAGCAAAGATAATGGATGAAGAAAAAAGAACGATTTATATGTGTATATATATATATAGATATAGATATATATTAAATTCTATTACAAATGCTTTCTTAATTGGATTTTTGAAAATAGGAAGCCGTATAATTTTTAAAAAATACGATTAGTTCTTAAACAGAAGAAAACAAACTCCAAAAGAATAAAAGAACATCACAAACGAAAAATCAAGAACCATTCGATTCACAAATTAAAAAGCGAGTAATTTTTTTGTTAAAAGAAATAATTAAAGTACCTTCATAGGAAGAGCTACGATGATCCGAAATCGTGGAAGAACTGCACACAGGAGACCCGTTGGACGTCGATTTCTTGCATTTACCTTCTTCTCTTCTACCATTCTGGTCCGAATCGCTACCACCATTCTGTGGCAGACTAAGCCCCAAGTTCTGGTGGGCCACAAACGGCCTGAAGCCCTTGCAGGGCACCGGTTGAAACACGTTTTTCTCGTTTCCACCACTGGGCGCCCAACACTGCATAACGTACGGATATGCAAGCCCGTTCTCGTAGGGCACGAACTGCATCGGTGGGAAATGGTACTGTACCTCCGGAACCGGATAACGCTCCGTTTGGCCGTTACTCGAACTCAGGTTCACCACGCTCTTCGCGGCATTGTTCTTCGATCCAACACTACTTTCCGTTTTCTCTCTCTTTCTTGGCCGTTCTTCTTCTGTCTGAATCTCCACGTTCCCATGGTCTTGTTGTTGTACTGCTGCTGAGTTCCTTCCTCGACACCTTTTCTCTTGCTGCTTCTTCTTCGCTTCTTGCCTCCTAAACGCGTGGATCTCGCGCTTCGTCTGTGGATCCAGAGGCGTCGTCTCAGCCTCCAACGACGTCGTTGACGTGCTGGATCTTGAGAATGTCGTTTGGTTTTCCCTCAGATCTGCATCGAAGCCGTTGGTTCTCGAATCAAACGGAGACGGCGATTCTCTCTCCACCGGCTTCCATTTGCCTGAATTTCTGAAACTACCTCCGATTGATAGCCCTAAATCCAGTTCAATCTCGTCCTCTTTTAGCCCAATCTCTGAAACCTCCACCATTGCTTTCGTTTTCAAACTTTAATATATACTTTGAATCTTCCCAAAAAAAAAAAAAAAAAATTGAAAGAAAACTAAAAACTTGAAGCTAGAGTTTCATAGTAATACGAAGAACGTATCTCTCTCCAAAAATTTCTAGGGTTTGGATTCAGATTTTCCGGGGAAAGAAAAAAAGAAAAAAACAGGGAAATAGAGGAGAGGGAAGCCAGGAAGAACACCACGTGTCGAAATACTAGAAGAGGACAATGACGGTTGGTTACACGTAGGAGATTTGGATTTATATTTAGAGGATGCGTTAAGCTAGGTCTCACCACTAATCCTAATTAATCGCTAATTAGATTTCCTAATCAATTCCTTTATTTAGCGGGAAACGTTTTCTTTCTCATCTCTGGCTAAACCCTGAAAGTCTAATAAGAATGTTTTTCTTCGAGGCCACGGTGCACGCTTGCTGGTTCCCGACTCGCCACGTGTTTCAATTGCATGAAGATGTAAACGATCGACACGTGCCCATTTATCGGACTGTTCATGGAAGCGGTGAGCCCAGACACTCTGTTCAGGAATACGGACACGTGGTGACAGATCTTGCTGTCCCCGCGAATCTCTACCGTCCTTTTCAAGCTACGAATCCCAAGGCCTAGAAAGCTACGTAGCCGCTTTTCTCTGCGACACGTGTAAATGTAAGTTTAAAGTGGACCCGAGTTTTCTTGGGGAGGCAGAGGAGGATAGGAGCAAGGAGACGACACGTGTCAGGCAAGTTGGAGAAGAACAGCTCAGCAGGAGTGTCAAGTTGCGTCTTCAGCTTTTCGGACGGGTGATGTAGACGTGCCGAGGTGTCCGTAGGTGGAGCTCTGTACACGTGGATGAATATGAATGGATAATATAGGTTATGATAGGGTGGAGAGGGGACACGTGGAAGAGGTGGGGGAAAAATAGGAGTTGTCGAATAAAGCGATGAGGGTGTGTGGGGCGAAAGGTGGGCGCGTGAGATGGGGTCCGCAGAGACCGGTGTTTGAAAAGTGGGAGACCGATGGATTTGGATGGGTGCATGGAAGACACGCGTTCGTGTCGGAGACTAGGAAGGGTTGAGAAATCACGGGCGAGGGAAGTGGGGGTGACTCAGTTTGGTGATTATGGTCGGTTCGAACAGCGCCAGAGCTGCCTCCGTTCAATTTATTTATTATTTATCTCTGATAATATCAAAATTTGAATAACTTTTTTTTTTTTATAATAAAAATAGTTTTTTGAATTCTTATCTGAATATTCCTCAAAATAATAAAGAAAAAAAAAAAAGAAATGGTGCTCTGAATGGTCTTTGAGTAATAAACTTTCATATAATTTTTCTAATTTTATTGATCTGCTATTTTGATAAGTTGTTTCTTGTCGTTTGAAAAATAAAAAAAAAAACAAGCATCATGTCCTTTTCTTTTTTTTTTTTTTCCTTGTGTAATTGAATTTGACCAACTTCATGCTTCATCTTATCCTAATTGCTTTTACTATTCTATAACTTTGTTAAGTTACATTACTCGATTATTTTAATTTACTATTTTATGGTATCCAAGTTCAAAATTTTAAATATTTAGCTTTAAATTACATTATCAATCATTAAAAATAATTAATATTTATAAGGATCAAAATAACTTATAAATAAAAAATAATAATAACAATATTTGATATACATATTAAATTCACTATAATATTTTAAATTTTTGAAACAAATTGTAAAATATCAAAAATACGGTTTTCAATTTTTATTTTTAAGTAATTTTGGGTAAAATTATAAGAGAAGTTGATAAAGTTAAGATTTTGAATAACGGAGATGGTATTCCCACATTATGAAGTACATGTTTTTATATTACTGTCTGTAATATAAAAACATACCACCAAAATTTTGGGTATTTCAGTTCCTCCAAGTTCAAATAAACAAAAAACACAAGAAGGATAAACTAGAGAAAAAGAAAGACAATCGATGATCAGAAATGAGGACATCCACTCTGTAAGAGACCATGAGATATTGAAGTCTAAATGGGCATTCTCATTATCAACTGGCCTTGCATGAAACTGCAACAGAAAAAGAAAGTGAAAATTGAGAAGTGAAAAGTCAAAAAGCTTGAGAAGTGAGTGTTATGCTTGAGAAGTGAGTGTTATGAAGTTAAAAAAATAAAAATAAAAACAAAATAGAGTGAACAATAAGGGTTATATGTGTACCTCCTTATGTAATAGTAACAGAAGTCGGTCAATATGAATGTTTGAACCATTTCTGCAATGAATGCCGCGAGTACCCAGGAGTTGCCACTCCCAAACATGTATAGATACCTCCCTCTAGTCGCATAAATCTGTATACATTTGCATATACATATATTTGCAAGATTTTCCAAAGTGCACTTTTAGTTTATAAACTCTGATTTTAAAACAAGTAGAATACTACTATAAAGTAACATTTCTAAAATGTGGTTGCGAATTTCGACGGATTAATGTACACATAATAAACCAGCAAAATACCTAAACCAACCTGAATAATCCAATGAGCACACGACAGAAATCTTGAAACACCCAATGCAAATACGTAATGGGCTGTGAATGGTTCGATCATCTGAAAATATATCATGATTTGGAGCAGAATTAAAGATTTGATTTTAGATTAATCAATTAATAATACTTGGTAAACTGTGAAATCATGGTTTGAATTATGGAAAGGAGCTTAAATTAAACCTTAGCATTTTGCATCAAACGGAGCTGAGGCAGCACTGAAACAGATTCCATGTAAACACCAAATGCCCAAAAGATTCGACGTAGATGAGAATTTACTGTGTAAGGGCGGATAAAGAAGGCAAGGATAGCAGAAGGAACAACCTGTTATGAAAAATGGAAAAAAAAAAAAAAATGTAATGAATTGCTAGTTTGCATCCGTGCTATATTTGGAACTCTTCCACAAATGTAATAAAAGTTTTAAATGTTCCAAGCAAAAATACTCTCTGAGCTTTATCAATAGTAACTAACAAGGCAAAAGATATTTACCACAAAATATAAGGGAAAGTTGTCTAGCTCTTTAATGTATGTTGATTTTAACTTGAAGCGTATCATGTATATAACCCATAATGTTGAAAGGAAGGTAGTTAGATCTAGGAATGTGTGAATATCACCCTCCATTATGGTACTACAGAACATTCTTACAGCTAAGAACATAGCAGTGAGTTCTTGAGACTTCAGTGAAAGACCTGAGAGGTTTGAAACTTTATTAGAGAAATATTTTTAACATATTGAAGAGAATGGATTATAGAATTGCCGAATCAATCTTAAGGTTTCTCACAAGTCGCAACCATGGTATGAAATATCTCCATGACATGATAGAATTAGAGTCTTCAATAAGAACTTATCCGTGATGAGCAAACAATTGGAAATTGTTCCAATGAAATCAGAACAAATTAAATGAAACATGCATAGAGTGCTGGGACTATCAAAAGTTGCACAAGCTTTCAATTACAAACATTACCCAAAAAAAAAGAAGAAAAAGTTATATGATTATGCAAGTAGAATTAGAGGAAAATCCTAATCGAACTGAAAGTCGGTTCAACAAAGAAGAAGTTACTTATAGTTTAAACTGTGTCTGCTGACTCAGATTTCCTCAAGCTCTGGTTTGGTGTTTGTTTGAAAAGGCATGTAAAGCAGTTAGCCCTATCTACCAAAGCACATTGAAACATTTTTGGCACAAGACGAAATAAAGATGGGTAGTCGGTCTTATGCTGCAAAATTCAATAAATTGCTTCTAAGCAATTTACAACTTAACTTCTAACACAAGCAAGCTTAATTTGCCTTTTTGAGTGGCAGTTTTTCATAGCTAATTGGGAAGGTTGGATCATAAAGCTCAAATCCTTCTAGGACTGGATTTAATGCATTTCTTTTTGTAGGAAAAGCCTACATTACGATTTACCATGAACAGAGAAAAAAAGGGAAAGGTTTCAAAAATCAGCCAAAGTCAAGTATAAACAATGCTAAACAACCGCATAAAAACCTTAACGATAATCCAAGTTAAACGGATCAGAAGAACTGTTTTGCTTGGTTTAATGAGAAACTTTTGGACTTTTTTTCTCAATCTCAATGAGCAATGAAATTCCTTTTTCCGCTGAAATGAACAATGAAATTTTGTGTAATAAATATTGAATTAGCTACAGTTGGCATGATTTTTAGAAATTAGATTGAAATAATTTTCCAATTCCAAAAAGTCCAACTATTAGATTGCACATATCCAAATGCAAGCTTCCGTTTGAATAGTTTCGAATTCTGAGAAATTTAAAAAGTGTACGATACAATTGAAAAGCATAAAATGTCTTACATAATAGAATCATTCGTACTAATCTTATTCTAGGTGGTCCATCATCTTATTCTAAAGAAAAATAAATAAATAAACGGTGAACATTCGTACTTCGGGATTTCAATTATATCCCTGCACGCCTACATTGTATATTTAATATACTAACAATTAGATAAAAGAAGTTTTTGACAGCCTTTCAGAAAAAAAAAAAAAAAAAAAAAGTGTTTTACAGCTAATAAAATATAATATCTACATAAAACAGTTGTCCTAATTTCCCACATGAGGATTGAAAATTCACAAAACAAATTAAAAAAATTGAAACAATTAAACATCCAATTGAAAAAAGACAAGGTACACATTATTTAAATTAAAAACCTGCAAGAAATAATTGTGAAGATTACCAGAGCATGTCTTCTGGGTGGTGAGCTTGTAAATGAGAACAATAATTCCTGCAGCGTGAATGGCTTCAGAGGCAACGTAGAAATATTTGTGATCTTTGATGGTAATTCTCAATGCCACCAAAGCACAAAGCCCAAGCAATGCTCCCAGAAAGACCTTGACCTTCATGGACTGCCTCCTAACCCATCCAAACATCACAGTCGCCGGAGAGCTCCTTTTCCTCCCCATCTTACACAATCACAAAAACACACTATGCTGTGCGTTTTGATGAGGGATTGCCGGATTGGATTTCAGAGGAATAAATTAAAAAAATTCTCTCTCTCTCTCTCTCTCATAGGCAGCCGTTTTGGAAAGACAGCAAGAAAGGACATGCAGTTGGATGAATATGACGTGGCATTTATGTTCGTTCCATTACTGCCACCAATTAGGTGTCGCCACCTCATTACTCATTTAAGGACAATGTTTTGAGTACTGGATTTGTTTTAAAGAGTGTCTACTTTTTTTTTTTTTTTTTTTTGGAAGGTATTATTTTAATTTAAGTTATCGGTGGTTGACCTTTCTTGTCTCCTTCAACAATTCTCGGTTAGATTCATTTGCTGGTGTAGTTTTTCTTCATTCTTGTGGGGATTATTGAATTTCTTTTACATGTTGGCTAGGCGATTAATTTTTATCATACAGAATGAACAAATTCTAACTCGACAAAAGACACTACCAGAAGTCCAGGACTAGGAGGATATTTAGAATTGGAGCTGTTTAGATTTTTGTATTATACCATTTATAGTTCTCTTTTTTATATATATAATTTGTCAATACTATTAAACTTATTAAACCATTGTCTTTCTACTTTAGGCCTGTCTGAAATTTTGTACGACTATGAAATTAAATTATCTCATATAGATTATAATCCTATCCAAGTCTAAAACAACAATCCATCTTCTTTTTAGTACAGTCCGTTGAAAAACTGATTGTATATGTGTAAATGTGTCAACGACTCAACAAGCTACCAATTGCCAACTGAAACAATAAGTCCATCTTTTTTTACTATTTGCAAGTAGGTCTACTTCCTTTTCTGGTTCAAAAATAATAAGACAACAAATTTAACGGTTTAATTCAATTGCCAATTGAAAGGAGATATATCCACAACAAATTTAACAGTTTAATTGAATTGCCAATTAATTAGAAGGAGATATATCCTGAAGTCATCCATCCCCAACCTAAATCCAGTGAACGGTTACTCTGTTTATTCTTAAGAGCTTATCCTCAAATCCCCTTATATTTCTATTGGGAGTTCATGAAATATAAGAATAGGATTATTCCTGTCAAAAATATTGGATATATATGTATAGCACATGTTTTTTTCTGGAATAAGACGCTTTCTTTCGTCCCCATCTTAATTTTTAGATGTTAAAAAACAGAGTACTGTTCATCAAAACAGAAGGCACAAAAAGTGAAACGGAAAACACAATACAAAAAACAAGGAAACACAGTGCTACTACTTATTGATAAAGATGATGAGGCAGACGCGGGGTTAATACGAGTTCAAGTGGGGTTGTTTTGGGCAATGTCACACCCGTTCCTTCACTCATATCCACTGGTACTCCATCCAATGGCGTTTCCAATTCAAATCCTTGAAGAAGCCGTCCAAGTGTCAAGTGCGAGACTTGCAAAGCGAAATTCATACCTGGACAAGATCGTCTTCCAGACCCAAATGGTATAAACTCAAAATGCAGACCCGAAGCATCAATCCCTGAATGCTTCGTGATAAACCTCTCAGGGCAAAACACTTCAGGGTCTTCCCAATAACTTGGGTCTCGATGCAGTTTCCATACATTCACAAACAAACGCATACCCTTCTCGACGTCGTATCCGCAGACCTTACAATCTTCCATTGCTTCGTGTGGAACTGCTAATGGTCCTGGTGGGTATAACCTCAATGTTTCCTTAACAATGGCTCGGAGATAAACCAGGTTTTTTATATCAGAGTCTTCCACCCATCTCTCTTTACCAACTACGAGATCAAGTTCTTCTTGGGCTTTCTTTAGAACATGTTTGTTGTTTAGCAATAAGGATACGATCCATGTCAGGTTTATAGCTGTGGTGTCCGAGCCCGCGATGATAAGACTCTGCACAGATTAAACAATTAAACCCAAAAAAAAAAAAAAAAATTTAACCATTACTCTGTCTTTGCCCAAAAAAAAAAAATGACCAAGTCAAGTAAGAGATAAAAGACCATCATACCGTGATTGTTCCCTTGATGATTGTTTCCCGAGAAAATCCGAACTCAAAATCATCCTCAATCACAGAAAGCATAACATCAATGAAGTCCTGCTTGTTGCGAATTGATTGATCAGTTTTACTCTTCTGTTTATGTTCTTCAATCCAGCTTTGCATTAGACAATCTAAATCCTTGCCAATTCGCTTCATAACTCCCAATTTCCCAAAAACCGAATCAATCCATTTCGGAATCGGAAGCATATCGGAAATTACCGGAGCCCCAGATATGGCCATGAAGTCCTTTATAATCTTCCCAACCCTCTCTGCCTCTCCATCACTTCCACTATTTTTTTCCCCATCAAAACTCTCAAAGTACCTCTTCCCTGCTACCATTTCAGTGATTATGTTCAAGGTGAGGTGTTCAAGCCACTTACACATCACCACCTTAGTGGGACCAAATTCATTGCTCTTGCAAACCCCATATAAGTCTCTGATAAAAATTTCAACCTCGGAGATTTGCACAAATTTCAGGGTTTCTAATCTGCGGCTCGAGAGAAGCTCTATCAAGACCAGCTTTCTCATCTCCCGCCAATATGTACCATAACTAGCGAACCCAAAACCGGCATAGTTGTGGCCCAGGTATATTCCGTGGGCTGACTTTGGTCGGGAAGCGAACGTCTTGTCGTTTATGGTGAAGCACTCTTTGACTGCGTCGTAGCTGCTGATCACAACCACTGGGCTCTTTCCAAGATAGATGGTGAAGATGGGTCCGTATTTGTCAGCCATGTCCGCTAAAGTTCGGAAAAGGGTGCTTTGAGCACCCAGTTGGTGGAGATGACCTATTATAGGAAGGCCACCTGGCACTTCTGGAGCTAATTTTCTGCCATTGATTTCGTTGTTGTGAGTTTTTTTCACCCACCATAGATACAGTAAAAGCAAGCCTACCAGGAGACCTGTAATCGCTAGCAGGTGAGAGAGAAAATCCATGGCGTTAATGGTTTACATGGATGGAGACAAAAAATTAAAGACTTTGATCTTCACCTGAACTTTTCCATTTCCACGGAGTTGTTAATCCCTGGACCACACTGATGTTGAATTTTGTGACCTTGGCAATCAACAAGTCAGTCGGGGCTGATGGATATCGTTTTTTGGTGGTTGGATTTTTATCGTGGAAAATTGTTATTATTATTATTTTATTTTTACTTTCATTTTCAAAGTAGGTTCTATGTTAAGGTGAGATTAATTAATTTTGGTAGAATATCTGTTCTTTTTTAATATGAATTACTTGTCAAAAAAATGCTTAATATATTTTTTTTGGTAATTAAATTGCTTAACTTTGTTACTTAGGAGTGAAAAACAAAAAATGCTAGCAGTATAGAACTAGTGACACTTAGTTGGTATTTTTTGGAGACACTCTGTCTTTTTTTTTTCTTTTTTTTTTGGTTTTTGTGTTCCTCCTATTCCTTTGTATCAATAATAACAGGATGTCATATCTTATTTAAAACATTAACAAAAATCAAATAAAATAAAACAAATCTAATAAAAATAAATAAATATAATTTGAAAATAAAGTGAAATCCTATTACTCATCAAGCAAAATAAAGACATTTAAAGCATCTATACCCTCGACTGAATGGCAAAGTTAATTTAAAACATACCTTCAAAAATCCTACCTTTCCTTGCAATGAGTTTATTGTTTTTGAAAAAACATAAAATAAAAAAATTAGAAAAAAAAATAAAATCTCATCCGTATTCCATTGGCTTCATTATTGCATGTGGGTCCAACTAAGGACTTTCAATGGAGCTCTTGCATCAGCAGCATTACTTCTATTCTACAAATACTTTTCTTACATGTTCATTTTCAAAAGGCTTTGTTATACCAGCAGCAGTCACATCATTTAGAAGTTCCACTCCCTCTCCTCTAATACATTGGTGGCCTCACACATATTATAAAATCTATCAAAAAACATTGGCGATCACATCACTTTTTTTTTTTTTTTAATTAAAATTGATGTTTCTTAGCAGTGTCATAGCCATTGGACCGAAATCCTGTACCGTACAATTTAAAAATTGTCCGGGACAATAATGAAGTTTATCCAAACTCGTGCTTCAATTTTCAAATCCAAACCCATAAGTATGAAAGTTAAGCCTTTTGTCCTTCTGTTAAATTACCACCCGCAATCACATCACTCTTGGTGACAATATTTACCTTCAGAAAAAAATCCATCCTATTTTTCAAAATACTACCACTCTTCTATTATTATTATTACTTTATTTATTTATTTCTGATAAATGTGTGTTTTATAAACCTACAAGGCCGAAAGAGATAGCCAAGAAACAGGGATCGGCTTCAAGCCCACTTCTGTTCCATAATACCTACAAAAGGTTAAGGGAACTGTGTTAAACCAAACAAAGAGCCCACAAGGCCATAACAGAAAACTTGGAACCTGGCAGACAAAAGTGAGCCAGCTCGTTTGTAGCTCTAGGGGGCCAACCAGAACAAAGGGTGTCAAAATTAGTACTACACAAATCCAAGACAAACTTTAATACATCAATGAACCTCACATACAAGGTCTACCAGCATGTTAGAGGAATTCTTACACGTGCTCCACGTCCAGTTCAAAAACACACAATGAAAGAGGTTCCCAAAAAACAAACATTGATGCAACGTATCTGTCAATTAGCAATACTTTTCTTTTATCAATCACACACATTTAGATTCTAATTATGCGGTGAGAATCACATTTATAACGTTTTTATTTTTTATTTTTTTTGGGGTGAATCACAATTATAACATTATTGTTCTTTGCAATTAATAAATCGAGAAGCTTCTCCATTTTATTTATTTATTTATTTATTTTTACTTTTCCATTTATTGGTTTACTGAATATAAAAATTTCTATACTCTCTTAAAATATAAAAATAACTTATTTGACCAATATTTGTTTAATGAGCTGTTTAGTATGTAAATTTAAGAATTTTTTTTATATCAATCCTTAATATTAGGAGATTTATTAATTGGTAATCTTAGACTATGTCTGGGATTGATTTGGAACTCTAAAACTGATTATCAAATAATCTAAAATTAGTTTAAGTATTGGGTAAAATTTAAAAATTTTGATTTTACAAAAATTATGAGAAACAGTAAAATACTAATTTTTCAGATTTTAATGTTAACTTCCCTAATTGTCTATAATTAAAATATCAATTTTAATTCTTATTAAAAAGTTAATATCAGTTTTATTATAGATCTATTGGCATTTTATTAAACAACATTATAAATCTTCTGTTTTGCTGGTGCACGGATTCATGTTAAAAAATAATTTTCCATTTTTCCTATTGTTATTGGCTATTGACGGATATCAAGCAATATGTATGAATAATTTTTTTTATTTTTATATATTTATTTTTCATTTGTTATAGTTGTGATGAAAAACAAAAAAAACTATGTTAATATTTAATAAATGTAATAATAATACAAAAAAAAATGATAATAACTAATATACTTTTTAATCATTATATACTGTAACAATAATTAAACAATATTATTTACCAAACATTCAAATATTGATTTTTAATTTTATAACAATTATGAAGTAATAATTTACCAAATGCTTAGTTGATTTTTGGTATAGCTAATTATTCCTGTAACACAACTATAGTTGATTTTTTTAGAAACTACAATAATACCATGCTAATACTTAATAATGTTAGTAATTATATCATTGACACTCAAAGCATTTTTTCGTGCAAAAAAGCAAGAGTATCGATCAACGAATTTTACGAAGGTGCGGGACTTTTCAAGGAGTTTGACAAAAGCTTTCAACAAAGAAATATAAGACAAAAATTAATTGACATTATTGATATTCCTTTAGTTTAAAATAAATGTAAAATAGGGATTTTTTCCTCTTTCTGGTTAAATGCATATTTTCATTAATATATATGATGCTACGTAAATTATAAATTAAAATTAATTGGATAGAAATAACTATTACTTAATTTTAAGAAAACTAAAAACTAAAAAGGAAAATTAGCCAAAAAAAATCTATAAAACTCAACTAATAGTTTGACTTTATTATTTTAGATACATATAAAAATTATCACGTTAATAAATATGTGTATAAAATTTTTTGAAATTAAGATTGTAGTTAGCTATAATGTTAAACTAAACTAAAGTATAGCAAGTGAAATTAAATTAAGGTAAAATGATAATCGTGTAAGATATGGAAATATAGATATTTTGTTTAATCATTTATAATAATTTTTCCTATAATATTTCAAACACATGACCTCATAAATTTGAGTATAAGAAATATATTAATTAAACCTACCTCGTTTGACATGGAAAAATATACTTTAGTTATATTTCAATAGCTTAGCAGAAGGCATGTGAACCATTATGTTTATTTTTATTTTTTTGATCATTACAATGAATTTCTAATCTAAATGAGTGAAGATGTGTCTCAAACTTATAACTTTATAGGTATACATGTGAATGAAAATGTCAACTTAATCAATCTCATTTGATATGTAGATTATTAAATTGAAGAAATCAAAAAGCTACATTCAAGAAAAAAAAAATGAAAAAAATAATTAATTAAAGAGGAGAACAGGTTCGATTTAAGGATGGCTCATGGAATAATTTGGATATTGCCATTAAACTACATCTTTTAAATTAGTAAAGAAAATTAAAAAATAAAATAAAATTGAGGGGCTCCTAGCCACATAATGGATCCATCATTCCACATATATATATATATATATATAATTTTACTATAATGATCTTGCATAAGAATACATAATGAATCCATCATTGCATATATATACATAAACAATTTTACTATAGTAACCTTGCATATCAATGTTAATGTGTGTGCCAATAATTATGATATTTTATTCTATAGGATGAATCTACTATATCAACTTTAAACCTGTCCAGTAATAATATGTCATTTTTTTAACATATATACATATATATAATGTTATTTTTAAGATTCAATATAATTAAAATCTAAATTAATGAGTTACTTTGTTTATATATCAATCCCCTTAAGTTTATTAAAAAAAAAAAAAGAAAATCCCGACAAGCTTATTAATATATTTACTTTCTTTCTAGGAAATAATTAAGTCATTCATTTATTTTTTAAACAAATTTTTTTGTCAAAAGAGACATTATTTTTATTATTTTTTCTTTAAAATTTTCATATTTTATTTTTTACTCTTATCATTTTTTAGTTGTTTGGATATATCAGTGTAGATATATATTTATATACTAATATTTTTTCTCACTCGTTTTTTATATATAAAAAAGTAGCATACCACCATTAAAAGAAGCCCAAAAAAGTTCCTATATACTCGATATGTTAAGCTCAAAACAATGTATAATGCCCTTTTTTAGCTTTTGTTTTTCAATGAGTTTTTTTTTTTTTTAATGTATATATGTTTGTTTTTAAGTTTACTAATCTTTTAAAAATGCTTAAATAAAATTAATAGAATAATTATTCATTAAACGAAAATTAAATATGTTAATAAGCTTGTATTAAGAAAATTGATATGCTAATAACTGAATTGCTCATTTGGATTCCAATTATATTGAATTTTAAAAATGATATACATATATATATATATATATATATATTTTCTTTGGAAAAATGATAGATATATATAGTGTATTGGCAATATTAGAAAAACAATAGAGATGGACTATGCTAGTTTATAACAAAATTATATATATAAGAATGCTTATTTTATATATATATATATATATATATTAATATCATTTGTATTATTATGGTAGGAAATTCGGAATTGGATTCTTATCCTTCTATAGGGACGAAAAGGTCACCCTCACGCTGAGATAGACAGCCATCTAGGGAGCCAGTAATCTATGCAACGTGAAACACGAACATTGTTGGAATTTGATATTGGCCACTCAATATTTTTTTATATATGTAAGACTAAAATCTGAGTCACCGTGTGTTACTCTAACCGAATCTTTATTGGCCCTCCCATTGCACCCCAGGACACGCTTAACAAAGACTTTCATCGAAAAAAGACACGCATAAGAAAGACATGGTTTTAATTGCGCAAAATGAGTTTCGCTTTGATCGTACGTTTATATAATTAAGTTTGCATCACAAATTCCAGAAACGTACGCCTCGTTTTTTATTTTTCGCTTATTAGAATTTGAAGAACCAGTCAACACAAACAACGTGTCAAAGAGTATAGGACACAGGGCCACGTGCCCCCTCAAATTTTTTTTTTTTGTTTTTTCCTGAAAAATTTTAATATCTTTTGTTTCGATATATTATTTTATCCTTTTAAAATAAAGTTATACTAACTGTGACCCATTCATTTTCTCTCTAAAATACCTGTGGATGAGTTTTAAATTTTTCTTTTTCTAGTTTTAAGCTACTTTACACTTATTTTTGTGTATTTTTGGTTTATCTCTTAGTATGAATAATTTAATATAATTGTTATACTTATCTAAAATTCCATAGTAATATAATAATTATTCAATGTATACTTACTAATAATTATAATTAGTTAATAGTAAAAGAAACATTTAATTTAAAAAAAATATATATTTATTCATAGTATAATATTACTTTTACTATTTCTTTTGTTCTAATTATAAATAAATTGACTAGTTAGTTCTTTGGTTTCAATTTCAAAATTATTTATTTATTTATTATTTTGTTGATTAATTCCTAATAAAACCAAAACATTTTTATTTTCTTCTACCTGGAGGAGTTTTAAATAATTTGCAATGAATTTGTTGTGATTGAAATCATTATTTTCTCCATTTTTTCATAAAATAAAGAAAATTTTACCCTGCTTTATTACTATCATTATTAACTAGACAGTAGATTAAAATATAACCAAAAAAAAAAATTGTATTTTTATACATGTTTAAGCCTCTTCAAACTATAAATTAGCTAGAAAATATTATGTAATGGTGCTCCTCCAATCAGCAATGAAATACACGTGCGTCCGGACATGAAGCAATACAAACCAATTTTCAGGCCCCCCCACACACACATATTGTGAACAGTATTTAATAGCCACCTGGTGAATGTTATGGCCAAAAATCAAAATCAAATCGATGCTTACTACTCTATCATTGACTTGCTCGGCTATTTAGACCACAAGATGCTAATTGGTATTTCACCCAAAAAAAAAAAAAAAAAAAAGATGCTAATTGGTAAATTAAAAAAAAAGAAAAAAAATCCTAGTTGATCCAATGGACAAAAATTATAAACAATATAATGAAATTGACAGATATAACTTAATCCAATTTCTTAAATCAATCAAATTGAATTAGATTTTAAATTTTAAAATTTAATCAGATTAAATTAATTATCGATTTTGATATTTTAAAATAATCAATCTAAACCAATTTTATCTAAAAATATATAATATGTTAAAAGTTTTTTAAGTCTTTGAATTACTTTTTTGGAACTTGAATTATTGTCATATGAAAGTTTGGATATGTTTGCTGGTTGTTTATAATTTAGCCTATTTGGACCTTTTTCATATTATTAGTTTATGTTCTATGAAACAAAGTACTTTAATTTTGATGTTATAGTATATCTTTATTATTGATACATTGACCCAAAAGTTATGTAATCTTTTTTATTTATATTGTTGTTGAGATGCATATTGTTATTGATATGCTATGTACTTAATAGTTTTTTTTTAATGATTTATTCATATTAGAATGGATAATTATAGTTAATATTCTTTATTTGAACAAGATTTATCAAAATTTTGACATTGAAAATCCCATTAAATTGAGTAAAAATTGGATCCAATCCAAACCGATATAAATAACCAATCAAAACTTATTAAAGTTGGATTAGATTGGATTTAATTTTTCTTGCACAATGAATTGGATTCGACAATCCAAAAAACAACCTATATTATACCGTTTTGAATATTACCTTAATCTATTGAATGATGAAATAAAATTGGTTTTCAAATTGGCTAAATTGATTCATTAATGAAATAAGATTAATGTTACTCTAATAAATTAGAGTAAGTAGTGGAGAATGTTAAACTCATTATAATTAAAGGAGGATTTTATTTAATAAATATAATAAAGATCTCAGTTTATTAATATAATTTTTAATATAATCTAATTTTTAAATTTCAATATTTTTAATATGATCCAATTCCAATTTTATAATATAATTTTAAATTTTAATTTTTGATATGATAAAAAAAAATCTCATATTATATTTTATATTAAAAAATTTATTTAAATTTGACTATATATTTTGAGTATGCAATATTTCAAATTAAAAATATTAAATTTTCTATAAAACTAAAAGACCCAAATGTGTATCACGATGGATGCTAAGATTCATTTGAAATCCACCTGGTCTAAAACAATTTAACTGCTTGTCAGAACAAAAATTTCTGCCGTATTAATCACACTTAATCACACAAATTAATCAACCAAACAAATAAAAAAAAAGGTCTAAATTTAGAAAATTGTTTGTGTTGGAAAAAACAAAAAAATGCGTGAACAAGATTTAGTCAATAAATGATGACACACACTGACGACAAAGAAGGGATAAAAACGCATTGAAACATACATCTAATGCAATGTACGTTAGAAACAAATTTGATTGAGATAGTAGCTGTACTGCACATAAATTTCAGCCACACAACACAGCTGATCTTTTGTGGCGCACAAAAAAAAAAGAAAAAGAAAAAGAAAAAGAAAATCTGTTCGGATGGCATGCTGATATAATTTTGATTCTTGGATGGTATTGGTAGCTCTAACTGACTTCCTTTACCTGGTGATTGCAACCGCATATATATCTGATATTTTTGTAGAAATTTTAAGGGGTTTAAAAAAAAAATTAAATATTAAAGGATATAATTTTTATAATATATATTTAAATTTTTAAATTTTCATGAAATTTTTTTGTCAAAATTTGCATATCAAATATTTGTAATATGGTTAAAAAAATCTATAATATCCATTAAAAAAATTTCATAGAAAATTTTAAAATATCTATAAAATTTTTTATTTTTTATTTTTTAAAAGTTCATAAATATTATTAATGTTTAATAAATTATTTTACCAAATTAAATTTAGTAATAGTTTTTTTTTTAATTATCTTTATTAAATTTAGTACATTTTCTTTTTTGACTTTTTAATTATCTTTCAAATATTTAATGATATAAACAAGAAAGAGTGAATTAAATTGAATAATCTTGATAGGTTCTAATTATTGATAATATATATATATATATATATTTGCTATATATTTTATATAAGATGAATTCATTAGAATCCTATAATTATAAATTAATAGTTGATTATATAATAATAGAAAATAATAACATAAAATAATTACATGAAAGTACAATACTATGTAGAATTGATATTGATAGTATTTAAATTAATAAAATTAAGCAAATAAAAATAAAAAGATGGTAAAATATATTATACTAAACATAAAGGACAACCACATTTAGTACAAAATTCTTATGGTTAATATATTAATAATTACATGAAAAATTATTAAAAAAATATATCTTTTAATAATTATTTTTTACATTTCACATTTCAATATAAAAACAAATAAGAGACAAACAATTTTAAACCACCTAAGAATTCTATGAGTATTAAGATATTTATGAAATATAATACAATTTGAATAGTTATTTTATCTTAATTAATAAACAATTTTGATCAAATATATATATATATATATATATTTTATATTTTTATTAATAATAATTTATTTATGATCATTATAACTTACTATAAATTAAATTGATTAAAAAAATATAGTATCTATTTAATATTTTTGCAATTTTTACAATCAATTTGATAATTGATTGATTAAATAAGCTAATTCTAAAATTTCAATAAATATTTTTATTTTTTAAAATAAATTTTCATTTTTTTTTGTGAGTTTTAGTAGATATTCAATACTTTCTGATATATTTATAGAAATTTTCATATTTTAATATATATTTATGGAAATTTTTATAATTTGAACCTCTAATATTTCTATCAATATCAAAATTTTGAACTTTGTATTAAATTACCTTATAATTCTGCTATTCATCAGTTTGGTTGATAATAAGTTTATTCAAGTTTATTTTTTTAAAATTATAAGTAATTTACTTATTTTATTTGTCAATGTTAGATGGCAATAGATAAAATTTATTAGATATATTAGTTAGCTTTAAATATTAAGGGAAAAAATAAAAGCTAAAGACCTAACACAATATTAAATTATGTTTCATTTTTTGTTTATGTTGTTTTTTTTTCCACCTTGCAATAATAGTTAATATAATTATTTACTTATCATAGACTAGTATTAACAAACTATTGAAATAAACAAGCTACATATAATTTAAAAAATAAAATTGTTATCAAACAGTGCCTACCATTCAGTTTCTTCTCTTTTCATGACTGTGTATAATTCAGCTTACTCCTGACCGTATGGTGGATATTACTGCCTTTGCTTAATTAATTTGGTGATCTTTTTTGTTTGTTTGTTTGTTTTTTTTTTGACAGTTGATTCGGGTGGTCAAAAAGGTTTTTTTTTTTTGGCTAATGAATTAACGTATATATGCTTAATTACTTACTAATTAAAACTCATGCTCTATTATTAATTACGTCATTTATACGCCAATATTACCCGAGTACTATTAACTCGACCACTATAAATGCCCATGCGGGTTACCTACTATATTCATCAGCACATCAACACCATTTCAAACAACAAAGCCATGGATTTTTCTTCAGCTTTCCAACCTATTATTGCTTTTGTAGCTCTGCTACTTCTTCGAGCTTTATATAAAATTGCAGGGCATCCTAAACAAAGCAAGAAGAAGACTAAATTTCCCTTCCCGGAACCATCAGGTGCTTTACCATTCATAGGTCACCTCCATCTTCTGGGTGCTAAAAAACCAGTAGCTCGAATCCTCGGAGCCATGGCCGATAAATATGGACCGATCTTCTCACTTAGGCTCGGCCAGCAAAGAACCTTGATCGTGAGTAATTGGGAAATGGTGAAGGAATGCTTCACCACCAACGATCGGATTTTCGCAACCCGACCGGGCATAGCGGTTGGAAAATACATCGGATACAACAGCGCTAGCTTCGCACTCTCTCCTTACGGACAATACTGGAGGGACATTCGCAAAATGGCCACTCTCGAGCTCTTCTCCGCCCACCGCCTCGAGCATCTCAAACGCGTCCGCGTCTTGGAGGTTGATTCCTTCATAAAGGAATTGTTCCCTCTCTGTACGACGTCGACGAAGTCGGAGGCGGTGGTGGTGCCTCTGAGTGAGATGCTGGAGCACCTGACGTTTAATTTGAACTTGAGGTTGATCGTCGGGAAGCGATTCTCCCAGCACATGTTCGAGGAGAAGGACAGCGAGGTGAGCCGATTCAAGAACGCTATCAAACAGGCTTTATATCTGAGTGGCGTGTTTGTTTGGTCGGATGCTATCCCTTGGCTTGAATGGTTGGATATTCATGGACATGTGAGATCTATGAAAAAGACTTCTAAGGAGATTGATGCGGTGCTTAGTAAGTGGCTGGAAGAACATAAGGAAAGAAAGAGGGCGTGTTGTGGTTCTATTGATGTTGGTGTTGAAAGAGATCTCATGGATGTCATGCTTTCCACACTTTCTGATGAAGACCTTAAGTCTGCTGGATTTTCCCTTGATACTGTTATCAAAGCCACCTCTCTGGTATGTAATAACTTTCAATGCCTTGTTAATCATTTAAAAATATATATATATATATATATATATATTTTAAAAAATGAGATATAAATTTTATCATTGGTTAAACAAAAATGTATAATTAATTAAAAACAGGGATAGACATCCGCATTCCTCATTTTTATGTATAATTTTATTATTTATCATTATTGATTTTGATTATTGCAAAATAACTATTAATATAAAATTGTTATTGATTGTATTAATTATATATTAACTTTATATTTTAAAAAATTAATTTCAAAAATAAACTTTATTTGATAATTGTAAAATTGATCAAATATTTCACTGTTATAAATAATACTTATCTTTTAAATATAAAAGGTACGATGAATTCTTGTTTTTTTTTTGGCTAAAAGTTTATATGAAAATCATCAAATATATGTATGTTAAATTTAATATATTATTTATTTAAAAAAATCAATATATTATTTCATATTACTAGAAAATGAATAAAAAGGCATCTATCTTATATATATATATATTTTTTTTTGGCTTAAACATCTATTTGATATTTTCAAATTTTCGATAAGGTACAAATTTATGAGTGTAATTTTACTCGTACTCTGCCATAGTTTCGTTTGTGTTTTTTTTTTTGAAATATTTTTTCGTTTGTCTTTTTGTTGGCAGATTCTTTTACTTACAGGAACAGAGAGCACAGCTGTCACGCTAACGTGGACCCTGTCATTACTACTAAACAACCCGAAAGCTCTAAAAGCGGCCCAAGAAGAGATGGATACCCACGTTGGACGAAATAGATGGGTTGACGAATCAGATATTCCCAAACTACACTACCTCCAAGCCGTTCTCAAAGAATCGTTAAGAGTAAACCCAACGGGTCCAGTTACCGGGCCTCGTGAGGCAATGGAAGATTGCTACATCGCCAACCAGTTCGTCCCAAAAGGCACACGCCTAACAGTCAACATATGGAAATTGCACAGAGACCCGCGAATTTGGTCCGACCCATGTGAGTTCCGACCCGAAAGGTTCTTGACGACCCATGCGGATGTGGGTTTTAAGGGTCAGAATTTCGAATACATGCCATTTAGTTTGGGTAGGAGATCTTGCCCGGCTACGACTCTTGGTTTGACAGTGGTTCAGTCGGTGCTGGCTCGGTTGATTCAGGGGTTTGATATGAGAACCAAAGATGGTGAGCCGGTTGATATGAGTGAAGGATTAGGCATTGCCTTGCCTAAAGCTACACCATTGGAAGCTGTTCTCTCCCCTCGCCTTCCTCTTGAGCTCTATGAATCACTTTGAAGCTGGGAGAGTATAATAATATTGGGTATTTAGAGTATGTTAATTTTATATATGCTTGATTTGGGATTGGATTGGAAGCAAAATAGAGCCATAATATATAGAATTTGTATGTACGTAATATAGTATAGTGGTTGAATAATTTACCGAGTAAGGTTGTGGAAATGAATATCTTGAATAATTTATGGAGTATGGTTTTGGAAATGAATATCTAATATAATATCCAAAATGACCATATATATACGTAGCTAATGTACCTGTCGTCTTAATAGATGGTAAATATATTGTATTTGATTTTTTAATATAAACTTGAGTTATCAGTATCAAATGTTGAATTCTAAATGTGCTAAATATCTTAATCTAAATATAAATAATAAATGAGACCCTACGTATTTATAAAAGTAATTGAAACAAAATAAAAATTATTAAAATAATAACACCTCTATATAAGTATCCCAGATTCCCAGTTTCGATTTTCATATCCGCAGGTTTTAATTAATGAATTTCCTTTTCAGGCAAATATGTATACAAATTTGATAATAAACATATATATAGATCAACTTGTAATTTTATCAGAAAAAACAATAGAGCAAATCACACCAAATTATTTGTCAAATGATGTAGTTTTATATTAATTAATTGAAAATTCATGTTAGGATGTAACTTTTAAATGGAGAAACAAAATTCAATCGCCCATGCCAATTGAAATTTTTTATGTAATTTGGAAAATAAGTCGATACTTCGAGCATTCTGTAAAAAAATAATAATGAAAATGTTGTCTAGCATTTCGTAATAATAACTTTCACATCATTTGGAGAATTTCTTCAAAAATAAAAAATAATAATAATAAGCAATGATCGAGAAATCTTACACAAGAAAAAAAAAATAATATTAATTCCACTATAATTTATATTATTAAAAATATATAAAATATATTTGGCATGAACATAAAAACAAACCATGTTTTGACATGAGTACAACATGTGCTCAGCACGTGCAGGGCAACGGACATATATATGCTTGGATCCACAGTAAAAACTAATTGGATCGATATAAACACAATGCAGAAAAATGAATAAATAGATACAAACATAACACGAATACAGATGAACCAACTTTCAATAGGCCAAGTGAGCACGGCACGTTTCATTTTACATCTCTAAGTATAAACTAAATATTAATAAGCTAGTGATAGTCTTTTTAAGTACAAAGATATTATATCATATTGGTGAAGAATATTATTTTTCCTTTTGCCTAGAAAATATTTTTAAATTAACCTATTTTTCAAGAACTTCCATGTACCGGCGACAAACTGATTAGAACGTGAACTATCAAGAATTTTATCCCACTTCGCTCGTGTACTCTATTAAACTTTATTATTTGTCTAAAAAAAAAAAGAAAATAATTAGTAAATTTAGACATTAATGATAGGCACCTTTTTCTCAAATAATGCTATTTATTATCATGGATGATAGAGCGACCTTATAATTTACATATAAGATGGAAATTTACTTAAATATCAATAAAAAATTTAACTTTTTCTTTAATATTTTTTTAATATTAAAAAATTAAAAAAAAAGCCACTATTTAGTAATTGTCACATTAACAATGAATTTCACTATTGACAATCATAAATGATAAGAAATAGATTACTCTATTTTAATTTGGATAATTGTTAAAAAAATAAAACAGTGATTTTTAACTCATAGGCAAATTATTGATCTGACTTATCTATATGATGTATATATAAGATGGGAAACAATATGCCTAAACAAGTTTCCATCCACAATAACAAGATAAATTCATGATCTTCCATATATTAGCCAAAATTTAACGATTGATTTATTCCTTAGCCACCCCAAATAAATTACAGCAAGAGCATCATATGCTTTACTCTCACAGAGCCTTCGGGAATACCAAGTCTAAGGTCTCAAATGATATTTTGTTTGATAAACAACCTAATGTTACTTTATTTTTGTTAAATTTTTCAACATAAAAAATGAGACTAATTATTAGTAAACTGCTATAAAATAATGGAGCCAAATAAAAAAAAAAAACTGTTATAAAAATCTAATTTTTAAAAAAATAATATCGAACGAAAAACAATTAATTTTTTAAAAAATAATATCGAACGAAAAACTATGTTAGATTAGAATTCACAATCTTAGCCGGCTAGTAAATGTTTGGGTCAATGCCCATGCCTAAGTACAACTAGAGGACAAAAGACAATCCACTGGATTAAGGAATTAAAACGTAAGTGGGATGTCACATTATAAGTTATTATTAAAAGGTTAATTTTTTATTTTTTTTTTGAAAAAAGTAATATTTTATTGATTAAGCAACAATTTTACATAAATCATCCTCCATTAAAGAAACAAGCCACTCTGGACCTGATTCCATCAATGAATTAAAACCAGAAAAACAAAGAGCATTCCAAGCTATCATATGTGCAACTTGGTTTACAACTTTTGGAACATGACTACGCAAAACAAAACCCTTATCAGTCATAATTTGCTCAATCTCCTCAACTACAAAAAACATCAATAACTAAAAAATTTGAATCATTATGCAAAAGGCCTATAGATTGCAAAAAACCACATTCTAATCCAATATGAAAAAGTCTAGATTGAGAACTAAAAAGTAAACCTTGTCGAGTAACTAAAGCTAAGCCGATAGCCATGAAAAATGATTTGAAAAATTCCATGTTGCAGCAGCCATTAATAATCCAGCATCATTCCTTATCGCCGCTTCAATTTCGTTTCGACAATCATCTTTATCTATAGCAGTATCAATATTAATCTTACAAAAACTAATTCTAGGAGGAGTTCAAAAGTGCACTTCACCATCACTATTGTACACTTTTTCCCTTTTATTAGCTTCTTGAGAAGAAAGATAAAGAACTGCCGACAATTGAAGCAATAGATTAATATTATCACCATGTACCAATATATTACGGAATATATATATACATATTGTTTTGCTTCAACGCATTATGGAATAACTTTTATACTTAGTAATAATTATTATTATTATTATTATTTTTGCTTCCATATACTTTGTAATAAATTAAACACAACTAGCATCATCTGTAATATTCCTTCAATTAAACAATTAACAAAAAAGTTACTAAATAATGGCCATCCAAATATGGTATTAATTAGAAAAACACATGGCTATTGTATTAACAACAACAATATATCATGTTAAATCATATTAATATTGTATTATATTATATTTATGTGAAATTTAGTTAATCTAAATATGACTTAATAAGTTTTCATATAAAAATAAATAAATTTGAATTTATTTATTAAATTATTTTAAAATTTATCACATGATATATTAACTCATAAAAAATATATATAAATTTAAAATTTAAAATTTAACATTTAACTTAATGTTCAAATAATAAAATAAATTATTTTAAAATCTCACAAAAAATTTTATTTGTTTTAGATTTTTTTAAAATTAAACTAAAAATAACTAAATTAATACGTATTTAATAAATAATTTTATTATTATAAAATTTTTATAATATGAATCTAATATATATATTAGATGATACTATATAAACTTAATATAATATCATAATTTAAACATGTAAATGATCGTACAGATTCAAGCAATATTATCGTATATGATAACATTTTGCTGGATTTAAGCTGTTGGCTTGCGTGCAACCCTGCCAGTCAAGAGTGAAGACAGCTAATAAATAAGATTTGAATTTGAAAAATTAATATTTCTAAAAAACGTGGGATACATGCTAGCCATACACGTGTTTTTCTCTGATTAAATATCGCAGTTTTTAGATAATGATTACCTTTTTTTCCTTTTTTTTGTTTTTTTTGTTGTTGCTGTTGTTGTTGTCTTTTATACATGTTCGAATCCAAAACCTAGATGTATTCGAGCTAAACTAATGAATTTAGGTTTCGAAAAAGATTTTGATTCAAGATTTGGTTATGGAATTTCTACTTTCCAAATTTTTAAGAAAAATTATGAATATATAGAAAGTTATAATTACTTTGAAAATATATTTCAAAACATAAAAGAGATCTAATAAAGCAAAAAAAAAAAAAAAAAGATTTGAATTTTTGCATATATGGATCCATAAAATAAAAAATAAACAATAATAATAAAATACTCTTAAAACACGTGGGTTATATGGTAGCTGTAGTTGACGTGTTCTTCCCGACTTTTTTTCTCATGAAAGGATCATAGTCCTTTATAAACAACGTACGTAATGGTGACGTTTTTGTTTTTTTTGTTTTTTGTTTTTTGTTTTTTTTTTTTTGGGTTTTCTTTTTCAGAGATCCATAATTTATTTTAAAAAGTGTCGGATTTCATTCAGCCCACAGCCAAACTTTGAATACTAATTAGGCGGCAAATATGTTTCCACTTTCCGTCATAAAATGTAAAAACTGTGAATATTACCTTAATTAATAGAAAAATATTATTTATTATTATAAATGAATGATTATTAAAAAAATTTATATATCAAATAATAATTTAAATAATCATTATTAAAAATTTATTTTTAAAATTTTAATATAAAAATAATAAAATTAAATATTTCAAATTAAAATTTATCATATAAACTACTAATAATCATTAATGTTCATAAATAGTAAAATTTTAATTAATATAATTTTAAAATAAAATTTAAAAGTTAATTAGGAAAGTAGCAATCATTTGCATTTTCAGCCTCAATAGACTTTCCAATATATATCTATAATGCTAAAACCATATGCATATATCCATAATTAAGGAATTATGGATCCTTATATAAAGACCGGAAATTTTGCTTGAATCTCAAAAAAATGGAAACTTTTTCCCTCCTGAAAGCAATAGCAGCAATTTGCTTTGCTTTTATTCTTCTTCGAAAAATATGCCCAATCAGCCCCCACCACCACAACAAAATAAAGAAGAAGAAAGAATTGCCTGAACCAGAGGGTGCCTGGCCATTAATAGGTCACCTTCACCGTCTCAGCCGCAGTCAAATACCAGTTTGTCGAGCTCTAGGAGCCATTGCCGACAAACATGGCCCAATCTTCACAATTAAGCTTGGAAGAAAACGAGCAATAGTTGTGAGCTGCTGGGAAGCTGTTAAGGATTGCTTTTGTACCAATGACAAAGCTTTCTTAACTCGTCCTACTTCTGCAGCCTCAAGATACATGGGTTATGGTAATGCCATTTTCGGTATGAGTCCTTATGGACCATATTGGCACCATATTCGCAAAATAGCCCACCTTGAGCTCCTATCCAATCGACGCCTTGAGATGCTCAAGAGTGTTAGAGCTTCAGAATTGGAAACCTGCATCAAGGACTTGTACTCATTTTGTTCCGAAAACATAGCGAGTACTTCAGCTATGGTGGATATGAATTTGTGGTTTTCAACCTTGGCTCTCAACATGATGTCGCGTATGATAGCAGGGAAGCGATACAGCAGCAATGACAACGACGAGGAATCTAAGAGATTTGTGAAAACCATCAAAGATTTCATGTATTTAGGAGGAGTACATTTGGTTTCCGATGTTGTTCCTGGGATCGAGTGGTTAGATTTGCAAGGGCATATAAGGTTTATGAAGCATAATGGTAAGGAATTGGACTATTTCATGAGTAGTTGGCTTGAAGAGCATCTTCAAAACAGGGAACGGCAGGGTCTGCTTAAAGAAGACAGAGACCTCATTGACACAATGCTTTCGTTGTTCGCTCATGATGATTCCATTTATGGACACAAAGCTGAAACCGTCATCAAAGCCACAGCGGCGGTATGTCAATTTCCAAGCTATACATAAATTATTCACATAAATATGTTAATACATTTTATAATTATAATAATTTTTTTTCTATATATTAGACATTTAACATCCAATTACATATAATTTCGGTTATATAATTCATAAGTTACATTATATAATTCATGAATTACATGAAATATATTATAAATCATTAACTATATATATATATATATGCACGTGCATACAGAATCTTGTAATAGGTGGCGCAGATACCACATATTTGACTTTAACATGGGCACTTTCGCTGCTACTAAACCATGTTGAAGCACTAAAGGCTGCACAAGAAGAGCTAGACATTCAAGTTGGAAAAGGAAGGTGGGTGGAAGAATCCGATATCAAGAATTTGGTATACCTCCGAGCAATTGTCAAGGAAACATTACGACTATACCCCTCAGGTCCACTTGTAGCACCACGTGAAGCCATGGAAGATTGTTACGTGGCTGGTTATCAGATCCCAAGAGGAACAAGATTGCTAGTCAATATATGGAAGCTACATCGCGATCCTCGAGTTTGGATAGACCCTCTCGAGTTCAAGCCAGAAAGATTTATCAGCGGAGACAATGCAAGATTAGATGTAAGAGGTCATAATTTCGAGTACATTCCCTTCAGCTCTGGAAGAAGATCATGCCCTGGGATATCTTCTGCCATGCAAATCATATGCTTAACTCTGGCTCGTGTTCTTCAGGGCTTCAATTTGGCTACACCGACCAATGAACCAGTAGACATGAGTGAAGGCTTAGGCCTAACCATGCCTAAAGCAACACCTTTACAAGTCTGCCTTAGCCTGCGCCTTCCAAATGTACTTTATCAAGCCCCTTGATTAAATGGGGAAAAACGTTGCTTAACCTACTAAGCATTCTAATATGTGTCCCATTTCATCCTTGGATTGTATTGTCCAAGAAATAATAATTACCTTTGGATTAATATGACAAGAAAAAAGAAAAAAATTAATAATAATCTTTTGATTAAGGCTCTGCCCCAAGGAAAGCAAAATTCATACACCCAAATCTATGTTCACCTACTAAAGTTCATTTAGCCCCAGTATTTAGTTATGTCTAAGGATTCAAAATTTGACAAGAATAAATCAAGAATAATTATTATTTCTCAGAATGATTAATTAATTTCTTCCCTAATTAAATAAATCAAGAACAATCATTACAACATACAGCATGCCCTCCCTGAAACAGACGAGGAATCGAGGAGATCTATACAAGCTATACATGATGTCATGCATCTAAGTTGGGTTCTTGAGGTTTTTGATCTTGTTCTGGGGATCGAATGGTTGGATTTGCAGGGACATAAGGGACATATAAGGACTATGAAGTGTATTGCTAAGAACCTGGACTATTTCATTAGTAGTTAGCTGGAAGAACATGTTGAAAACATCGTGATTTCAGTGATGCAATGATTTCGTAAATGGCTGATGATCATTCTTCCGTTTATGGACACAAGACCAAGAATGTCATCAAGCATCCTCAGTGGTATGTTTCCCCCACTTCATTTAGTCTATGTTATTGATATCACTTCTGCTTTTTATTACATATGTAATCAAATAAGTTTTTTCTTATGTTTTATGAATTGTTTTACATCAATAAACATGAGGTCCTCACATGATGTGATGTTTTTAGAATAAATATCTTCTATTATGACAATAGAATTGTTCTGTCTCACATACAAAAAATAAAAACTTTAGCAATACCACATGGTTTTTTTCATTACTTTTGGATTTATCTTTTTCTTTTAGAAGTTATATGTATATATTCATCCCACGTTCAGACATCGCATGTTTTTGAAATACATATTTTTCAGCCACTAAAAATGTACTTTTTTGGTTAATCGACTTAAATTTTTTTATCATTATTATTTTTAAAATAGCCAATTTACCCTTACTATGTGGTATGTGTTTTACATTTTAATCAGCATCCTTTTAAGTAATGTTCAATATAACTCCATATATGATATATATGACTTTTCCCCAAATGTGATAATTACAGAACCTTATAATAGGAGGTACAGATTCGACTTATTTGACCTTAACTTGGGTATTGTCACTTCTACTAAACAGTATCCAAGTGCTAAAAAATGCACCGGAAGACCTAGACATTCATGCGGGAAAACAATATTATTTTTCTTCTATTTGACATAGGTAAATAATTAAATTGATTTATGCATTATATTATCCAAATTTTAAAATATAAAGTAAACAAAACATATTATAATTAAGTTAACGAATCATCAATAAATAAATAAAAATTTAAAACTTATTTAGTCTCTTTATTTTATAAACAATTAAAAAAATGAAACGTCATTGCAAAATGGACTACAATTTCTTTTCATTTCTTTTTACCACACATTATAGAATAGTATTATGGTATGAGAAGAGGGTTTAATTTGTCTTCAAACATATAAAAACTTTAAATTGATTAGGTTTAATTTAAGATATAACATAAGATATATAGAAATTTATTACTGATAAGCAAAACTTATAAGTAAAAATAATTAATAATAATTTATATTACATATTTAAGAATTCATAAACTTAATCAAGGCAAAAAAAAGAAAAAAATTGATTTGATAAGTTGGTAACTAATTAGCTTTAATAATAACTTAAATATTTAAGAATTTATAAACTCTATCAAAGCAAAAAATTTATAAACTCCAAATAAGACAACAAAAATGATAAATTTAAAAGAAAAGTTATAAATTTTAGGGAAGCATATGAGATATATATATATATATATATATAGAATATTATGCTTAATTTTATATGATTTATATTTGAGTGGTAGAATTGAATAATAATAATAATATTTCTCCATCATAGTGAGAAATGAGAATTGTTGCCAGGAAGCAAATGAGATCGGTTACTTTTGGTGTCGTAGTCAATCGAGGATTTTTACGGTGTCTAAGTTAAACAACGGTTTTGATAGAAGAAGTTAAAAAAGATAAACAAAGTTTAAGCTTTTAAATGAGGTCGTTCACAGTTGACTGGTGAGAGAAAAGGGAAAAAGAATGTCTTTATATATGGATTGGGATATTTTGACCCCTCTATACGATCTCACATCCAATTAAAAACTGACATATCATAGGCAAAGTCAACATCCCTATCGCCTTTCAGCATCGTCAAATCTTTCCCTTTGCAGTCCATTTTCTTTTACATATATGTCTCTTTGGTTTCCCCACGGCAATTTTCTTTTTCGTTTTCTCTTCCGATTATCCCATCAATTTTGCAGCAAAAAGTTTTGCCAACTATCTCAGCATACCTCAGCTCCAAATTATCTTCAATCTTTTAGGAGATGGAGTTTTCAATTTAATTTTAACTAATAATGCTTAACTCATTATTAAATTATCACGTGGTTTATTTTGGCATCAAACGTACTAATCAATTGTCAAAATGTGCACAGTGATTTTTACGAGTATTCGTACTCAAATCAATGTAGCAGAAAAAATTGACAAATGGATATTAGCCTTTAATTCCCTAAAGAAAATAAAAAACAATAAAAATGGATGATTGTCTCTTTTGTAAGGACAATCATGTGGAATTATTACAGCCATAAACATATCTTTCAAACTTCAACATGTCTTCCCTCCTTCAAGCAATTAGAAGCTTATTTGCTTTTCTTCTTTACAAAATATGGATTTGTATCAGAAGCCACCATGACAAGAGCAAAGAGAACAAATTGCCTTAACCAAAGGTTGGTGGCCATTAATAGGTCATCTTCACCTACTAGGAATGTCAATAATGGCAGTCCGCCATAATAAAGTATATAAACTATTTAAGCCTGTAACGTAAAGATGATTACAGATTGTTATCTTTAGTAATTTCCTTTGTTCTGAATGGCAATAATGGCATAAAAATTGAAACGGGCTCTTTTTTTCAAAAAAATAAAAAATAAAAAATAAAATTGGGTAGTTACGGCATGCAATGTGTGATATTTTGGCAGGAATGAAATATTGCATTTTTGATTTCATACTTTGAGAAGCAAACATATATTTAAAAAATTTTTAAAAAAAAAAGAAAAAAAAAAAAGAAAAAAAGGAGAAGAAAGAAGCCGAACATTGAGTAACGTATCATGCTAGCGGTGATGCGACACAACAAGACCCAAGCCCAAGCAAAAACTACAATTAATTCATCTTTAAGGCTTTTGAGTGACAGAATTGAATAATAATAATAATATTTCTCCCACCCAGTGAGTGAGAAGCGTGAATGACACTAAGAAACAAATCAATGCAGTAAATTTTGGCGTCGTAGTCAAACGAACATTTTGACGGTGTCTTAGTCAAACAACGATTTGACAGAAGAAGTTAAAAAAGACAAACAAAGTTTAAGCTTTATTAATGTTTTAAATGGCGTTTTCTTAATTGATTGGTGAGAGAAATGGTAAAGAGGATGTCTTTATCTATAAGACTGGGATATTTTGTCCCCTCTATGATGTCTCATCCCCATCATCCAGTTGTATCATAGGCAAAGCCAACGTCCCTAGTCTCTCTTTTGAGCATCGTCAAATCTTGCCCTTAGCGTCCATTGTCTTCTCAATCTCTTTCGTTTCCCGCAAGGCAATTTTCCTTCTTCTTCCCGGTTATTCCTTCAATTTTCAGTAAACCTTGAGCATAAGTTTTGCTTAACTATCCCAAACAGACCTGAGTTTTCAAATTGTATTCAAACTTTTAGGAGATGGACTTTTCAATCTAACTTACCAATGAATTGTCAACATGTGCACGTGTTTTTTTACGATGCTTTTTGGACAGTCTTTTTTAGGTACTGGTACTCAATCAATGTAGCCGATACAACTGGCAGATGGATATTAGCATTTAATTCCCCAAAAAAAGAAAAAAAGAATTGGATGTTATTTTTAAGGAATTATTTATAGCCACATACGTATCTTTCAATCTTCAACGCTCAATTATGAAAATATACTGCAAAATCTCCATTTTATATATAATAGAATATAACAGATGCTCATATATATATATATATATATAATCAAACTTAATTTACAGTAGGAATAATGGAAATGTCTTCCCACCTTCAAGCAATTGGAAGCTTATTTGCTTTTCTTCTTCTTTACAAAATATGGATAAGTATCAGAAGCCACCATGACAAGAGCAAAGAGAACAAATTGCCTGAACCAAAGGGTTGGTGGCCATTAATAGGTCATCTTCACCTTCTTCGAGGAGACGTTCCAGCTTTTCGAACACTTGCAGCCATTGCAGACAAAAATGGTCCAATCTTCAGAATTCAGCTTGGTACGAAACAAGCAATAGTTGTGAGTAGCTGGGAAACTGTTAAGGAATGCTTTAGTCCCGCCAATGACAAAGTTTTCCTGACTCGTCCAGCTTCTGCTGCTTCAAGATATTTGGGTTATGGAAATGCTTTTTTCGGTCTAACCACCGACGTAAAATATTGGCGACATATTCGTAGAATAGCAAACGTCCAGGTTCTTTCCAACCGCCGCCTCCAGCTCCTCAAGGATGCAAGAGCTTCAGAAGTGGAGGCATGCATCAAACACCTTCATTCGGTTTGTTGCGAAAGCAATAATGTTGTTGACATTGGTAGGTGGTTTTCGACGGTTGTTCTGAACATTATTGTCCGAATGGTAGCAAGCAAACGGTATAGCAACGACGAGAAGGACGAGGAATCAAAGAGATTCATACAAGCTATACATGAATTCATGCATTTAAGTGGGGTTCTAGTGGTGTCCGATGTTATTCCGGGGATTGAATGGTTGGATTTGCTGGGGCATATAGCGTCTATGAAGTGTATTGCTAAGGAATTGGACGAAATCATTAGTAGTTGGCTGGAAGAGCACCTTCAAAACAGGAAAGATGAAGGCCGTGATTTTTTAGACGAAATGGTTTCATCCATGGCTGATGATGATGCTTCCATTTATGGATACAAGACCCAAAATGTCATCAAGGCAACAGCACTGGTATGTTTGCCTCTACTTCAAGGAATATTTGCTGCAAAATGTTTCTCTTTTTGTTATTACTTTATATGTTCACGTATATATGCATGGTGTTTTATGCTGCGAAAGCTGCTACAATGAATTTGTTAATTCTGTGCGTATTTGATATTTCATCCCCACGATTTTCCCATTCACATCTACCATCAAAACACTTCTGCTCCACATCTTAGGACTTTTATCTTAAGACTTTTACTTTTTTAGTGTTTTGGTTTACAAAAAGAGGGTCGAGACTTTGAAAAATCAACAGTTACAAAAGGTAACTAATTTTCTACCAAAGTAGACATCCATGTAGCAGAGGATGCTGATGGATATATACATAGAGACCTTATAATGAGCTTGCATGTTGCCCATCATGTGGTGAGCGCGAGCGTGAGACACTTTCAAGCCCATTTTATTTGGTGTGATTGAATATGGTTAAATGTCCATTCTAATGAATGTAGAAAAAAAAAAAATTTAGAAACAAACAAAAGCAAGCTAAAACCAGCTTAAAAACAAAGCAAAGCAAACTTTTTCTCACAAGTTACTCTGTCCTCCAAAAAGCTGTGCGTTGACCGCTTTACAGCTCAGTTAAAGCCAGCTCATCAAAGCTATGCGTTTTGATTTTCTCCAATAATAAGGGTGCATATGCCGAACATAGCTGGACTCTATATATATATATATATATCTAGTATTTCCCCTTATTTATTTATTTATTTTATTTTATTTTTTTATGAAAGAATATCTCCTTATTATTGTATAATGTCACTACCTTCTTTGACTGATATTCAGTATTGCTCAACTGCCTCGGCCACAAATTGTGTTATGCAGAATCTAATCATAGCCAGTACAGATTCCACATATCTGACCTTAGTTTGGGCACTTTCACTGCTACTGAACCATATCCAGGTCCTGAAAACAGTACAAGAAGAGCTGGACATTCATGTAGGAAAAGAAAGGTGGGTGGAAGAAGCAGACCTAAAGAATCTGGTCTACCTCCAAGCCATCGTCAAGGAAACACTACGATTATACCCTCCTGGTCCCCTCTCGGTACCACACGAATCCATGGAAGATTGCTACGTTTCAGGTTATCACATCCCAAAAGGAACAAGATTGTTGGTCAACATATGGAAGCTGCACCGTGACCCACGAGTTTGGAAATCAGACAACCCTGAGGAGTTCAAACCAGAGAGATTTCTGAGTGTGCATGCAGATTTAGATGTACGAGGTCAGAAGAACTTTGAGTATATACCATTTGGTTCAGGTAGAAGATCATGCCCTGGAATTTCATCTGCCATGCAAATGGTTCCTTTAATTCTGGGCCGTCTTCTTCAGGGCTTCAACATTCATACACCCATGAATGAACCAGTTGACATGACTGAAGGCCAAGGCCTGACCATGGCTAAGGCTAAACCGCTGCTTGTAATGCTTAATCCTCGTCTTTCAAATGTACTGTATTAATTAGCCTTTGGTTAAATTAAGGGGAATAAATAATGTATCAAAAAGCGTATTGTAATGCTTAATATAACTTTTCTAATGAATATAAAATGAAAAATCAGTTTACAAAAATTACTATCTCTGTACATTATTTACTTTGTTTTTTTTTTTTTTTTTGGGTCTATGTTGAAAAATATGGTATTAATTATATGTAACATGAAGATTTTCATGTTACATAAGGATTTGAGGAATTTTTTGACAAATTGTTCTTACCTTTTATCAATTTTTTTTTTTTATATGATGAATAGATGCTTATTTTTTATAAATAGTTATAATGGAGGAATTTTCCAATACGTATTTTGATTTGGTACACATAACAAAATGCCATATGCATTATTAAGTATATGTCAAGAAAAAAGAAAATCCAAATCAGCGTTAGTCTTTTACACTGCTAGTTGCCACTTTCTTTATTTTATTTTTTTATTTGTTCTATAGGCTATACACTTTGTCTTGGACATATATCATGGTCTCCACCACCAACAACTTTTTCTCAATCTTGTGGGTGGTTCTCTAATATATGTGAAACCCATATAATAAATTATGCTATTAAAATAACAAGATGATATTGAGTGAAAAATAATAGAAACAAGATTGTTTGTGATGAAGCAGTCATGGAAAATACATTATGAACTGCCATCAATAAAAGATGAAGGTTTTCTACAAATTTGCAGTGGGGGTGTTGAGTTTTTGACCGTCGTTTATGGAGTTATATATTTCGTTGTTAAAGTTAGATCCTTCATATTTTCCCAAAAAAAAAAATTTTAAAAAAATGATCAGGTCCTTTATTGGTGTCTTAAAAAAAAGGGAATAAAAATTAAAAAATTCATAAAACTAATATTATTTGATGATTTGGTACACATAACCATCTATAAAATACCATATATATTATTAAGTATATATCAAGGAAAAAAAAAATCCAAATCAGCATTAGTCTTTCACACTGTTAGATGTCACTTTCTTTCTTTCATCTTTTTCTTCCTTCTATAGGCGATACACTTTGTCTTGGACATAGATCATGGCCTCCACCACCACCAACTTTTTCTCAACCTTGTGGGTGGTTCTCTAATATATGTGAAACCCATCTAATAAATTATGCTATTAAAATAATAAGTTGATATTGAGTGAGAAATAATGGAAACAAGATTATTTGTGATGAAGCCAGTCATGGAATATGCATTTTGGACCGCCATCAATAAAAGATGAAGGTTTTCTGCAAATTTACAGTGGGGGTGTTGAGTCTTTGACTGTCGTTTATGGAGTTATATATTTGATTGTTAAACTTAGATCTCTCATGTTTTTCAAACAAAAATAAAAAAATGATCAAGTTTTTTATTGATCTATTCAAAGAAAAATGGGAATAAAAATTAAAAAAATTCATAAAACTTATTAAATATTAGATTTGAAGTTAGACGAAGAAAAAAAGTTTAAGTCATTCGAGAAGGAAGAAAATAGAAGGCATTAAACTATATAGCTAATGATTTGGATTCTTTTAACATGATATGTAATTAATGATACACATGTTATTATGTAATTGGTTATATGCACCAATTCAAATAATGTCAATAGATATTGTGTACCGAATAATATTTTGTTTCTAACGGACTATCAAATAATAAAGCCAATCTCTAAAAAAAAAAATATATATATATATATATATATATTATAATCCATTTAGATTAAGATAGTTATAAGATAGCTAGCATTGTTAGTTTTTTTTTTTTTTAAAAAAAAAAGAAAGTCAAATCACTTTGTACTATAACTAGATCGATATATAATATGTTTGATTTTTTTTTTTTTAATGAACGTATCAATCTTCTAAATAAAAATATCTTAATAAACATTTTTTTTAAATGAAAAATCTAAATATACTTGAATTTAGTGATTACTGCTGTTTTTAATATCATGGTTGGATATTTTGATTATTTTGATAATATCAAACAACAGTTCTATTTAGGGAAACAAAAGTCGACGAAATCGTTGAGATATCGCCGATACTTTCAGTTGTCGGCAGTCTTCGACATCGATAGAGGAGGAAAAAGTTTATGTCTTGGATGCCGCCGATTTGTCATCGGAATCGAAGGAAGTCGATGGAATCGTCAGATGTCGGTGAGGATTTTGGTTTTTGAGTGGATACAATGGAAATGATGTGGAGAAACCGACGGATTATCGGCGGTTATCGATGGAAATTTCTGGGAGATCTTGGCTGGACTGGGTGTGTGTATTTGTGATCTGAGAGAGAGAGAGAGAAGAGTGTAGTAGAAGAGCTGAATAGGTGAAAAAGAAGCAGAAAAAAGAAAAAGAAAAAAAAAAGAAAGAGAACGAGTGGGAGAAAGATCATCGGAGAGAGAGAGAGAGGGAGGAAGAAGACGAAGAGAAGCGAGGAAGAAGAAGAAAAAAGGAGAAAAAAAATATTTTTTCCAACGTGGGGGACAAAGGAAAAAGAAAAAAAAAATATTAACATATATATATATATATAAAATAATAATATGATAATATTATATTGGACATTTTCATAGGCTTTTTATATACTTAAATATCCAACTTATTAATTAAACCGGTTAAGTTGTAGTTATGAATTTTTTTAGAAAATTTAAAATTTTTAAAAATTATAAGATCGTAGTATCTCAATACATATCCCTCCTTTTTATCTTTTTATCCATTTTTTAGTGTTTAATTTGATTTTATCTATTAAAAAATAATAAATAAATAAATAAATAATATTATTAGTTTTTCTGTTGTATAATATATAAGATTTTAGTATATATGTCTAATTGGATAAGTATTTTATTATCATTATATTCTAATTATTATATTTTTTATATTATTTTACTATATTAATAGTCTCATATGTAAAAATTTATATTATAAATTAAATATTTACAATTTTTATAATTTTATTGATATTTTCATCGATATCGATATTTTTATCGATATTTCTATAAGATCATATTTTTGATATTTTTGTTGATACGATATTTTCATCGTTGGTTCTATGTTTTTAGAAAAAAGGAAACAATTCCAAGTGTCAAGTCATCATATACTTGTGGCAAATTATTTAAAAGCTGCTCATCAAGAAAAAGTAACCTTCTTTCAACATAATAATGATAAGAAAAAAAAGAAAAAGTAACCCAGCCCAAAACCACTAATCCTTTCCAAGTTTTTGGTTGGCCCAATAGATACCAATCCAGGAGAAACAGGAAATCCGAGAACCAGAAGCCGCTACCTCTTTCTCAGGCACAAACCATGAAAAGCTGAATCTGAAATATTGAAGTAATTTTACCGTTGCAAAAGATTTGACGACTTTCACATCTCTGCAAGAAACATATGGCTGCCAATTTCTGGACTTCCTCGCACTTGTATGTTTTTCTGTTTTGTTGTGCTTTTGTTTCCTTGTTCACGTTTCTTTTTTTCGTTTTGTTTTGTTTTGTTTCCGCTTTGCTTTTTTTTATTTTGTCCCTGTATTTTTATTTTGCAAAGTGTTTGTTTAACGCAGTAAACAGCTTATGGAGCAGGAAGATGTAGATGTGGTGCATCCACTTGACAAAGAAAGAGGCATCACTCTTGAAGATTTCAAGCTCATTAAGATGCATATGACCAATTGTAGGAACTTTTTTTTCACCCTCTTATTGGGTTTGATTATGTTTTATGTTTCTTGGGTATTGCTATCCTTTGGGTTTTTGGCTTTTGGGCTTCCCTTATCGAATTTACCATTTTTTCCCTTAATTTTATGAGTTGTTAGAAATATTCAATCTCTTTCTTCTTTTTTTTTTTTTTTTTTTAGGGGTGGGTGTGTTTTGGGGCGTCTCATGATCTGATTGTCTGTTGTTTGTTGATAATTAGGATGGCTGATGCTTTATTTTTAATTTGTATTTTAAATATTTTTCATCTGGGTTGAGTTTATTTTTTGTATTTGGTTTTACTTCTATGGATTTACGCATAGACGAAAAAATGGATTCTTTATCCCCTCCCTCCCAGAACTCAGAGAAGTGACATTTTTATTTGATTTAACATGATAATTGCATTAAAACTAGAATGTTATAGGTTGAGCTCTAGTATCCATATTAATTGGGATGAAGAGTTATCTATATCATGAATGCTTATGTAGTGATTTAACCAGTATCATGATAAGACTATTTCAATGGAAATCCCTTGGAAATCTGCCTATGTCACACTGGTGTTGCTGTATTCTCACTGCAGTGCACGGAAAACACTTTCAAGCACGTTTCTCTGCGTTGTATTTATGTTTATGAGTTTATCCTCAGCTCTTCTAGGTTTTCATTTTCCTTTACAAATCGTATTATGAGTTATTGGCTTGATACCACCTCATACAAGTTCTTGTTTCATGAATTTTCTTTGGTGATTACGAATCCTGTGATTAATATTTTGTAGTACACCAATGTTGCATAAATTTTCTTTCCTATCCGTGATTCTGTGAGTCTGTGATGACTATTAGTTAAGTTTATCATATTAGGATTACAAAGGACAGATTTTCCATTAACTTGGACATGAATAATATTTCTATTTTCTTCCCTTCTTTTGGTCCATTTTTATTATACGTTAATCAATGCTCTGTTTTTTTTCCTTTCTATTTTCTTTCAGATATATGGAAATTGGCCCCCCAAGTGAAAGTGAGACAAAGGTTTGACCTAATTGTTGTGATTTTTGATTTAAATGTTCCTCTTACATATGCTACCACCTTTTGTTCCATGGTATCACGAAACAATCCATCCAGTCCCATGAGTGCTTTTTATTGATGAAGCACTATTGCAAGATTATGCTGGTGAACAGTATTATGTGTATAAATTATTCAAAACCTGCTTGATTAGCGACAATTGGGTACAATCAGTGATTTTTCTTTCAATAATTTTCCTAATATCTTGTACACTGCTCACTTTTCAGGGTTCTTGCTACTGCAGTTACATATATGAGACGTGTATACACCAGGTATATTGAGAGAAAAATGCTTAGTGAGTAATCAAGAGCTGATTGCAGATTCCTCAATTGAACATTTATCTTTGATTATTGTAATGAATTAGTCTCATTAGTAGTGCCCTAGACACTGCATTTCATGTATATGATCATTGTGTTTCTTAAGCTGAACATGTATAAACAAGCTATGTTGCAAACCCTTAATGTCTGCTGCAGTACCTCTATCAACATGACATGTTATAATTAATGATATGATTATGTAAAAATGTAGAAAACCACTGGGAAATAGGGCAGTCTAAGCTCAGCCATGTTCCACATCTGACACCCGCACTGAAGTTTGTGAGTTTTAAAATCCAGATGTGGCAACACTTGTTAAGTTTTACTATTGTTTATGCTTTCAGGAGGAGCATGACCGAATATGATCCATGTCTTGTAGCCCCAACTTGTTTGTACTTGGCCTCAAAAGCAGAGGAAAGCACTGTGCCGGCTAGACTTATTGTATTTTACGTCAAAAAACAATGTAATGCTTTCAGTTACCGTGATAAATTAATTTTCTTCCAAATTAGTCATTGGAATTCTAATTAGCAGAGTGCTGACAACTTGCAAATCTGGCATCACAGATGCTGATGAAAAGTATAGATTCGAGATCAAAGACATACTTGAAATGGAAATGAAGATTTTAGAAGCTCTGAATTACTATTTAGTTGTGTTTCATCCTTACCGTGCATTGTCTCAGTAAGTATTTCATCCAAAATAACTGAACTGACTTGCATGATCCTGGAGATAATGTTAAGTAAAAATCCCTATTGATATGTTTCATGGTTGTTCTTGCTGGTTTAATTTCTGTATTTAGACCTTGCTCAAGCTCTACCTGCAAGGTTGTCTTTAAAAGTGATCGTTTCCCTAAATCAATTTTCTTTAAACAATTTTTCCTACAAAGCATGGTTGTTTTTATCCCATGGCAGCAATTATGCATAATAATTTTGTGTCCATATTTTTATTAAACTTTTAGGTGTTTGTTGTTTTATCCACATCCAATTTGGTGTAAAACCTAGGTTTTCGTACCTGCCTTGAATTAAGTGGTTATCATAGCTTATGTTATTATAGTATTCATATATATATACATATATATATATATACGGAAATTCTATGGTGAGGACGGTCCACATGAGGACTACAGTATTAGTGACGGTTTTTCATAGTATTAATGACGGTCTGCATGAGGACCGTCCGCACCATAGACGGACTGTATATATATATACACATATATATTTGTATGCTGGACTCATTTTCTGCCAACTCTATGATAAAATTGGAGAAGTTTGACTCTCGAATACTTGATTTCGATTAATATTAGCTGCCTTAGTTTCCCAGCCAAACAAGAAGTGGGTGCTGGGTTCCATTTTGGTAATGCAATTACTATTCTTAATGCATTAACTTTCCTGAGTTCACCTCCTAGTCGGTAAAGAATTTAGTTTTAAAGAAATAATGTCTCAAATTGACTTCACCTTTTTTTCACCTTTTCTGTGCAGGCTTCTCCAGGATGCAGGGCTGAATGATAATAGCTTTACTCAATTAACTTGGTAATGACCAATATACTCGCTAGTTAACTTTATAAATTTGCTGTTAAAGAAATCTATAAGCTTATCCAAATAGTATTATCTTTTTCTATCCTTTCTTTGTAATTTCAATATTCAAATTCTTTTGTGTATTTGTGTATTTTACGGGGTCAAGTCAGATAGTTGATGTATTGACCAATTAATGGCTACCGTTTAAAACCTTTCTTCAATTCACCAACTTCATAGAAAGAAAGCTGATCAGCCTTCGTTGGTAAATATCATTCTACACATTTGATTATTTCAAACCAGGGATATTAAACCATTGTGTAAGTTATGATGGAAGATGGAGGTTTTATAAGCATTAGCTTTACTATTTTAATCCTTCGTTAATATGACACTAAGTTTCACTTTCTGATACATACAGGGGACTCCTTAATGACACATACAAGATGGATCTAATACTAGTTCATCCTCCCCATCTGATTGCTTTAGCTAGCATATATATCGCTAGTGTACTCAGGGACAAAGATACTACTGCATGGTTTGAAGAGCTCCGCGTAGATATGAATGTGGTGAGTCCTAAACATTGGCCTAGTCTTTTTCCATTAGTTAATAAGCTTGTGCCAATCTAAAATAAGAAAAACCCTGAAGCATCAGCTCCAGAATTATGTTATTTGTGCTTCATCTGCTCTTGCTACTCCCTGTAGATGGTTATTACAACTTTAGTGATCTGGTCAATGATTCAATTTTAAATACATTAATGAAAGTGATTTATATACCGATTACATGTATATTTGCAGGTGAAAAATATATCAATGGAGATATTAGATTTCTATGAAAACCACAGGATGATTGCAGACGAGAGGGTTAATGCTGCTTTCAACAAGCTCTCTTTTAAACCATAGACGGCCGAGCAAGTCTCTCCGTGAAACAAAAATCAGCATGCTAAAGCCACTTGCTCTTTTTTCAACGGTGGCGTGAAAATGTCAACTTTGAAGGTGAGAGTGACAATATATGTTATCATAATATAGCGTAAGAATCTGATATTTATGAGAGATGGTTGTGTTGTGGTATTGTCTACTTAAAATAGAGACCCCAAATTAAAATTCAGACGATGTCTCAATTGATAAATAATCTTATACTTTTGACACGTTTTTGCATCTGTTTTCATTGCCGCCTCAAGCAAAACTTTAATGCCCCACTTTCTATTATTTTTGATCCGTAAAATGAAAGGTCATCTATACCCAAAATTGAACTTTTTAAATGGTCTTGGAATTAAGCCTCAAATGGCAATCATTTTATCATCCATGGCTCTGTAATTTTATTTATTTATTAATTTATTTCTGGTACTAATATAAGTACCAACATTAAAGATAGATTGCTCATATCGATCACTAGCCATAATTCTGATAGCGCAGTGTAACACAAGAAAATGATAAATAAGATGAAAAAGTCCAAACTTAAGAGTACAAATCTTTAGGTGTAAAAAAATTTGGAAGTTTCGGTGTTCTAGTATTAAATCTTTTAACGTTGTCCCCAAAAAAGGAGGGGCGGGGGGAAAAAAAAAAAAAAAGAATAATAACAACCATTCGAAAAAGTAATCTCATTGAACTTTCCTCACTTCTTTTCCTTATTAGCTTGCTTCTTTTCTGTAACAACACCAAACAAGAACGTTGTACTAAGTAACTAACAAATAAAGAAAAGAAAAATGCAAAGGAAATGAGGGCCAAAAAAAGCCTTACTTAATTTCCTCTCAGCTTCAGATTTTGCAAAGAATTCCTTCCATTCATCGGTAAGTACAAAAACCGGGTCATCATCGTCATCATCATCTTCCTCTTCGAACCCAGCATTTTCCTGCTCCTTTAACATCCTGTTTACAAACCCAAAATGAAAATTTAAAATTTTTAAAAAAAAAAAATGACTGGCTTTTCATTTTTCTGTCAAGAGGAGGTGATGACGATTATTTGAAAATTAAGGGCTGAAAAACATAAACGAATATCTGATCTTGCTGGAAAAAAATTGAGATAGCAAGAGCTCCAAATGCATAAGTGAATTAAGAATGAAGTCTAAAACTAAAAGCGTATTACTGATGATGTTGGGCAGAACGATGAGGTTCTTCAAAACCAGAAGTCAAATCGTTCGGAAATGAACAGGGAGGGATAAATTGCGGGTTTTGGGGGAAATAAGCAAAATTAGGGTTCGCAATCGCATGGCGGTGGCAATTACAGAAGCAGTGGATCTGACAGTGCTGGTGTTGGTGAGGGCAGACAACTAAGTTACAGTGATGGTGGTGGTGGTGGTGGTGGTGAATTACGCACGGCCTCCGTGCGCCGCATCTACTCGAAGGAATCGGATCCATGGACAGTGCTTTTTGTCGTGATATTGGCAGCTTTCTTGTTGGTTTTAGTATTTCGCAGTATTTTTACCCCTTTTTTGTTTTTTTTTCTTTTTTGCTGAGATAGTATTTCGCTACCTAAAACTAAACCACGTAATTAAGAGAGATGGGAAATAAATAAAATTAAAAAATCCGAAAGAACAAATAATCATATGAAAGATTCCTTTCCAAATTTAACAAAATTAGTTTCTTTCCTTATTTATTTAAAAAAAACAAAAAACAAAGCTTGATAAAACTCGTTACCTATTCTTGCTAGTGAAAAGAAAAATGTTAAAATCCCCACATTTTTTTTTTCTCAAAATGAGCTATAATTTATTCTTTATTTATTTATTTTAATGCCTTCAAGTGTTTAGAAGAGTTTGGTATAGTTTTCCACACAACATATAATTATTCAAAATCCTTAGAAACAATCAAAACTAATTAAAAATTTAAAAATTGCTTGTGAAGTTTTTGAAAGCTTTTACATTTAGCAACCAAGATAGCAAATCGCTTTGTCAACTAATGTTAATTCAATTGATAAACTATTTATACATACATTTGAAAATTATTAATTCAAAATATCAAAATCATAATGGAAATTATTATAATGATTAAAAAATAGAAAATTTCTCTATCCAAAAAAAAAAAAAAAACTCAAATATCCACTTGATTTTCTGAGTTTTTTTAATTAAAATTTTCAAGTCTTCGATTCCAAAAATTTAAAGAATAAAAATCAATTGTGACTTCATTAATACATAAATAGCCAAACCATCATTTTTTTTCTTTGGTAATTCCATCAAATTTTATATATCTAATCATGTGTTAGCATATTATTGAAATATCAAAATCAAAATGGAAATTATTATAATAATTAAAAAATAGAAACTCTCTTTATCCAAAATAAAAAATAAAAAAAATCTCAAATATCCATTTGATTTTCTGAGTCTTTTTAATTAAAATTTTAAAGTCTTAGATTCCAAAAATTTTAAAAATAAAAATCAACTGTGACCTCATTAATACATAAATAGCCAAACCATCATTTTTTTCATTGGTAATTCCATCAAAATTTATTTATCTAATCATGCATTAGCATATTATTGAATTTCCATTTTTTCGAATATATGGAGGTGGAGAATTTTAACACTTGCTCTGATGAATCGGGAATCTGATGGATTGTGTCCAGACTCAACTTCTTTTTTTTTTTTTTGGTGAATGTCCTATGACTTTAACTTTTTTCTTTTTTCTTTTTTTTTTTTTGTGATAAATTGGAGAAAAAGGATCATGAGCGATTTGTATCATTTAGTTTGTTTCAAGATTTAATTGATTCATGTCAAATAAGATTAATTAAGTCAGTAAGTCATTTATTTTCACAATTGAGAAGTTGTAAATTTATAACATCGAAATAAAAAATAAAAAAATTTATTTCACATCTTATATATTACCTTTTTCACAATGTATGTTTATTTTTTCGTTACACACTGTACATGTTATTTTTTATTTTTTTTTATCACAATGTATATGTTAGTTAGACTTAAATAAAATTTTTATTATTTTATTAAACTAAGAGCTATTTTTAATGACTATTTAATTTTTATTTAAAAAGGTAAAATCTAATTCATTTATAAAATTCAATAATTATAAAGGATAAATTTTAGCTTAATAAGATATATATACATATATGTCAGATTAATTTATATTTAATAATATTTATTTTTGTGAAATTCGCTTATCCTTAAGCTCTGATTACTTAACCAACCAAAAAGCATCAAAAGATTTCGCCACAGCCCCCCATAAGCTCCCCAGAAGAATTTCTCACCACTACACCAATTCCAATCTTTGAAGTACCCACCCGAACAGCAGCATCAACGTTGATTTTGAAATTATCTCCTTGTGGTGGTTTCCATCGTTGAAGATGACTGGTCTGTGTGTGTCGAATATTGCCTCAGTAAACTCTACATTCAAACGCGAAACAGAATCCAAGAGCTGAGCATCAGATTTAACAAAACTACCGTGAAGAATAGCATTTCTTTTATTCCATATACTCCAACACATTGAAGAAAATCTCTCTCTATGAAAAGGTGACAGAGTTGTAACGACATAAGAACACAAAGCAGAGATCATCAATTGATGCGACTCTGTCGGGGACATTATGGTGTAAAGCCCATCTTCCTTCTTCGGTATTTTATTTTATTTATTTATTTTTGGTGAAAAAACTCACCGTCCTTTTTCGTATATATTTTGGTAGTGCCCTTTCTTTTTTTTTTTATCAGTATTTATTTTTTATAGCACTTTTTACTCTATCATAAAAAATTGATAAAATATTTGACATACAAAATAATTTTTTTATTTATTTATTTTTTGTCTTTTGATATTTTAATTGATATATTGGAAACTTTTTTACGATACTAATTTAGAGAAGCACTTATTTGTTTATATAAAAAAGCACTTATTTTTTCACCAAATACATAATTAGTTCAATAAGTTTATGCTTAAACGAGAGGATAGTTGGTATTTACATTTTTTTTATTAAACAATACCCTTAATTAATCTATAATAATTTTTTCTTTCAACAAGTTTATAATAATTAAGTAAGGACAGATTAAATTTTTTATCAAATCATGCATAATTGAGAATCAGGTTTAAAATAATAATGGATAAGGTTAGTGATAGCTAAGGTTTAAAATATCTGATATTTCCTCGATATTTTTATTTTTTGAAGAAGTCGAAATAAAATTTAAGTTTGACATGAAAATTGATAAAATTTTCATAATATCCATTAAAATTTTTGAAATTTCAGTGAAATTTCTAAAATTTCTGTAGAATTTTCATAAAATATCTACATCAAATCTTTAACGATTTGGTTAAAGAATATATAATTTCTGTAGAAATTTCAAAAATATCGGATATTTTTTTAATTTTTTTAAAAAAATTCATAAATATTATTGATATTTAATAAAACTTTTTATTAAATTAACTTCATTGATAATTTTTTTACCCTTTAGTGCTTTTTAGATATTTAGTAATATAAGCAAAATATAATGAATTGAATTGAATAACATTAATAAGTTCTACTTATTTATTGAATATTGATAAAACAAAAATATAAAAATTATGGATTATATTTTTAAACCTTGAAAATCTTAATATTTGAAACTATAATGAAAGATGATGATAAAGAAGGCAATCAAATGTACCAATGGATGAACATGAAGGGAATCCTGATCCAAAGATTGCTCAACAAGTCGAAAAAAAGGAAATAAATGTTCAAAAAGTAATTGCTGAATAAGTAAATTCTAGTGGTGGTGATTCATTTCAAAGGCTTATAAAAGAGTCAACTAGAACTACTAGTGCTTCAGTTTCATCAAGTGGTACACATTTACAATTTGAGACTCAAGGAATCATGTTCCAAATATTGCTCAACAAGTTGAAAAAGAGGAAATAAATGTTGAAAAAGTGATTGCTGAATAAGTAAATTCTAGTAGTGGTGATTTATTTCAAAGGCTTATGAGAGAGCCAACTAGAATTACTAGTACTTCAGCTCCATCAAGTGGTACACATTCACAATTTGAGATTTTTAATAGTCACTCTAGCTTCAGTAGTGATGAAGATAATTTTAATAAATTATCTGACTTAGAAGTTAGAAGAGGTAGTGGTCAAAGGGAATCACCAAGTTAAAATGTTGGATTAAGCCCATTTACTTGTGAACATTATTATACACATGCAACACAAGATGAAGATTATGGGAGTAGAGATGCAGGTCAAGGATTCGGTGCTATTGGAAAAGACTATATACATAAAGAAAAATCTATAATGGATATTTCACGACAAGAAGAAGAATCAATTTCTATGAATTTTGGATCTATGAGGGTTGGAAGCCATTTTCATAATCCTTATTCAATGGATATGTATGAAATGTCATCAAGTAACAACTCATGATTATCATCTCAAACTCAACCATCAAAGAATAGTGGTTATGCACATAGTCAACCAATAATGTAAAATACATATGGTTAGTATATTAATAATTATATGCAAAATTATTAGAAAAACACGTCTTTTCATAACTATTTTGCACATTTCACATCTCAAAATCAAAATGAGGAAGAAACCGATAATTTTCAAGTACCCAAAAGTTCTATGTGTTATTAAGATGATATTTATGAACTACAATGTAATTGTAATAATCTTTTTATATATTTTAGTTAATAAATAATTTTATCATATATGTATTTTTTGATATATTTTTATTAACAATAATTCATCTATGATTATTAATGCTTATTATAAATCAATTCACTAAAAAGAATATAATATCTATTCAATATTTTAGCAAGTTTTATAATCAATTTGATAATCAATAAGTTAAATAAGTTAATTCTAAATTTTTAATAAAAATTTATACTTTTTAAAACAAATTTCCATTATTTTTTATAATTTTTTATCGATATTGGATATATTTCGATATTTTTATGGAAATTTCTGTATTTTAAATTTTTGATTTTTCCATCGATATCGATTTTTTGAACCTTGATCATAGCCATCATTAATTAACCATTTGATTCCTTGATATACTAAAATTAAAAAAAAAAATTTAAATGCATTTTCCGGCTGACAAAAAAAAAAAAAAATATATATATATATATCTATATATATGTGTATATATATAAAGTTGGCAACGTGGGTTATTAATTAATGTTAAGCTACCACCGCGCTTAAAATTTTAAAATAAAAAAAGTGTCATGCAGTAGAGAGTTTTAAACAAGTTTAACTTCTATTTATGCAGCGATTCTATATAATAGATAGTTTATTATTATTATTATTATTTACCAAATCAAAAGATCGTTATTTTTTTAAAATGATGACTATATATTTCCCTTCTTGTTATCCAACAAATATATATCTCTTTATAAAAAATAAATAAAAAATACATTGACACTAACTCCTAATTAGCATAGCTTTAATCTTGGTTAGAAAGTTATTTTTTAGCAAGAAATTTTTGGCTTCTGCTATAAATCATTCATCGAGATTCATGTGTTTTAAAATAACAAGTAATTATTTTATTTTATTTTATTTTTGATGTTAGTTTATCTATGTCAATTCATGTCATGACAAGCCAAAATATTGGTTTCAGAGAGTCTGGCGTTATAGTTGGCAGCCAACATCTGACCTCTAATTTTCTTTTTATTTGTTTCTTAACATTACTTGTGCACCTAGGCTAACAATGCGCTGATTGGTTGGCTTGTGCTGACCGTATGTATTAATTTCTTAATTAATATCAATTTTTAAAAATATATATATTTTTTCTGTAAACTTACTATTATACATTTTTTTTAACCAATAATAATAATTAATAAATAAAAATTATTTGATTCTTTTATCTTTTCAGGATTTCTCTCATTATTTTTTTTAGTATGAAATATAAAATTAATACAAAGATGTATCGTTTTAGTGAAATTATGTATTTTTTTTTAAATAAATTTGGCCAAATTCACACACACTACGCTAAAAATAAAATAAAGCATAATAAAATTGTTCCGAAACAAAGTTTTATATAGGTAATTATACAGTTAATTTTATCAAATTAATCCATAAAAATTGATACAAAAACAATAGCTTTGAGAGAAACATTATATAGTACTTAAAGATAATATGACACTATTATTATTATTTTTTTTTCAAATTTATTACCCTGTGCTAAACTGAGAAGCTGTAAAAAATGAAAATGCAATTATCCATCTATATATGAGAAATTTATGTAACAAATATTATGACACCATTTTTGGTAATACGATTGATTTTAGGATTTAGTTTTTTATTTTATTAATATTATAAATATAAAAATATTTACAAAATAATACATATTAAATATTATTGATTAATATGTTGATATGATATAAATAGTGAAAAGTAAATCTTTAAATAAATAAATAAAATAAAAAAATAAATCAATTAAATGCTATTACATTATCTGTTATATCATTTAATAAATAAATTTGATGAATATTTTAGTAACTCTAGTATTATTATTTTTCCATTTAATTATGTGTAATTTGCTTGCTTTAAATATTAGTTAATGATAGTTAGAGTTTTTGAAGAATCTGAATTAATTACAAAGTTAATAGGAAAAAAAAAAAACTAAAATCAATACATTTCAAATTGTGTGTGCGTTTTTTTTAAGTTTATATTTATTTTAGATATTTAACAAACAAATATTCCATGTAAGTAGTTAAAAAAAAAAAAATAGAGGTAAGTAAATTATATAGAATTAACAAAATAAAAAATAAAAACTAACCATCATACTAAATCACATATATGTTTTCAATTTTTATTTTCATACAACAAGCAATAACTAACTTACTATTTATATTTTTGAATTATAAATGGTCCTTGCTTAAAAGTTAAAACACAAGTGTAAAAAAAAAAAAATTTATCATATATCGAAACAATTGCATATTCTTAGAGAGTCAAGCTCATATAAAACAAATTGATAGTTTTAATATTATTTTTTTATCCTTGAATTATATCAAATTATAAAAATTTAAAAATAATTAAATATAAATTTAATAATTAAATTTTTATTTAAAAAATAAAATATAATAATTAATAAATATAATTTTAAATTTATTTAAATGAGGTTTACATGTACATTTATAATATATATTTTTTTAAAACCAAATAAACCACAACATTGATTAGGAAACAGAGTTAGAGCATCTCAAGAGACTTTTTAAATGTGTCATAATTTTTATTTTAAAGAGACAATATTTAAAAAATAGTTCCAATAGATTATTTATTTTGACTTTTTAATATAAAGAGTTAGTTTGGCTCTCTAAAGCCACTTTTTATTTCAATATTATATAAATTTAATTGAATATAACACATGTTCTTAGAGCATTCCCAATGAACCATTTAAGGTAAAAAAGTATATTCTTTAAAATAAAAAGTATCTTTTAAAATAACTAGTAAAATTTAAAAATGCTCTCTAACAAACTCTTTATTAAGTTTTTTATTTTTATTTTTCTATAAACATTTATTGTTTTACTTGTAGTTTTTCTCTTTTATATAAGTTATTTAATTTTTAAATATTATAATAGTGACATAAAAAAATGTGTTATATTCAATTAAATAAATATAATATTGAAATAAAATATGATTTTGATTTTCTACATTTGGAGAGCTAAAAAACCAACTTTTTTATATTAAAAAGTAAAAATAAAAAATTTATTGGAACTCCTTTTTAAATATTATTTCTTTAAAATAAAAAAAAAATATCACATTTAAAATTTTTTTGAGATGCTCTTATATAATTATTATAATATTTAAAGAATAAATAGCTTATATAAAAAAGAAAAATTACAAAATAAAACAATAAGTATTTATAAAAAAATAAAAATAAAGAACATTTATAAAAGACTTTCTTGAAAAATATTTTTAAATTTTATTAATTATTTCAAAAAAATCTTTTCAATATAAAAATTATACTTTTTTATTTTATTTTAAACAGTCATACAAACAGTAATCAATGGACCTTGTGCAATATTCAATTACAAAATAATAGACCAAGACCTAAGAGAGGACAGTGCATAGTACCAAAAAGCAACAGTGAAAAACTAGATCCGGGATGCGCGGTCGTAGCTATAAAATTTTTTGGGTTTTGGTGGGTTGGTGGAATGTACTATTCTCTCTCCAACCCCGTATTTGATCGGGTCCCATCCGTGAGTGCATGACCCACCCATTGGCCATTGCAATATTGCATCTCTCTCCCCAACTTTGTGCCTCGATTGCTCGCCCGCGGCTTGTCTATAAATACCACATTTATGAGAGAGTTCGGGGAAACCAAACCATACGAGAGAGAGAGAGAGAGAGAGAGAGAGAGCAAAGCTGAAGAAGATAAACAGAGAAGATAGGTAGATAACGAAAGAGAGGGTGTGCCGAGACCCAGATTCTCCGGTCCCGAACACAATTCAAAGCCTTTTCCCTTTTGCCGTCCTTGTTGTGGTAATTGGGTCCCACTTCCCCTATGATTTGATTACCAAACCAGGGAAGATCCATTTGTCGCCAAGATCAACACCAACCCCACGTTTCTTCCTCATCCACACCCTCTTTGCCGCCACTCAATTTCTTTTTTTCTATCTATCTCTCTCTTTTTTCTTTTTCTTCTTTTTTTTTTTTTAATCTCTTACACTTTATTATTCTCCTGTTATTGTCTTCGTCGTTTGCCACCAACTCAACTCAGTTTCTATTGGGTTTGATCTCTTCGTCCCACTCAACTTTATTCTTTTTCTCCATCTGGGTTCCTCAGGTTTTTTACTTATTTAGTTTCTTTTCTTTTGTTTTTAACTTCTTGTTTAATATTAAATGGTTGACAGTTTTGGTGTGCCTTTTAAGCTTAGCATATTGAATATATATATATATATATATAATCCTTCATCACTGCTTCATTGGAATTTTTATTTATTTATTTATTCATGGTGACCCTTTTTTGTCCTTGCTCTTGTTTGTCCTCTGGGAAGCACTCATATATTGAATAATCTGATTTAAATTATTTGTGGGTTCTATTTTTTTTTTGTTCCCCCTATTTTGAGGATCCAGTATTGGTGCTTTTTGTGGCCCATTCTACATTTTGCACTTGTTCTTCAACTGCACAAGTCTCCCAATTTGCTTGATTTCTCTTTCCTGATTGTTGTGTTTGATTTGTTGAAAATTTTTGTTTAGTTTGCGATTCTGGGTTGGTGCTGTTTCGTGGAAAATTCTTGTTCTGTCAATGGGCGCTTTGGATGAGGGACATTTCCATGAGGAACTTGAGAATGGAGTGAAACTTGATTGCATTAAGCTTGATTGTGAGGAAGAGCCAATCACTACTGCTATTGAGGATGCTGTCAAAGTTCTGCTGCAAGGGTTGGGGGAGGATGTTAACAGAGAAGGTTTGAGGAAAACGCCGCTTCGAGTTGCAAAGGCCTTTCGAGAAGGAACTAAAGGTGATTACCATCCTTAACGTTCTAAAGCATATATATAAATATATATATATATATATATTTTTTTTCTAGTATTTTGTTTTCTAGTTTTTCATTCAAAAAGAAGGATCGGTTTTTCTTTAACCTCGGTTTTGCTGACTGTGATAGGACATTGCAAACAACCAACGTAGTTCTTTTCTTATCATTAGTTTTATTTTTTGGTCGTTTTCGTCATTGGTTGGTTGATTTGGCCAGCTTTGTTAATAATAAAATGGTCTACTTTTGTTGATAGGTAGGTAGCTGGTAAGCTGGTAGGATGGGTATGTATAGACTTAAAGCTTGTGATTTCTGTGTTCCTTCTGTTGATAATTTAAAAAGGTCCCTAAAGATTATGGTATTTATGTGATTGTTAATGAATTTTATTTTATTTTATTTTTTTGGTATGCTTTTAAAAAATTGCTTTGCAGTCTTCAACAAGGAATAGTAGGTTGCTTTGTAATCCTCACTTTCAAGGAATAGTAGTGTCATTTTGGTCCTATATATTTTGGTTTATACAAAGGTTCATAGATAGACAAACGTATCTTATCTCATGGATGTATGTATTTACTAGGTTTCCCTTAGTATCCACTCTTAAGTTCCAGACTTGTAGCAACCGTTCAAGGGAGAATCCTATTATAAAATTTTCTTCTTGACCATATTCATAAACATTTTTGTAAATGCATCTTTTTGCTGGATTCTCCATGCTTAATTGTATTTGCCATCACATATGCTAAATTGGTAAGGACCGCATCAAAAGGATGAAATCATCTCATAGAAGTTTTTGTTTTTTTGTTTTTTTTTTCCCCTCCCCTTGTCTGTGGAAGAGAAATTCATTAAACTTCCCATTCTTCTAATGTGTGTACACCTTTCCAGATTCAACTGGACTAAGTATTTCAGACCAACCTAATTTTTTGAGTTGTAACTTAAAAAAAGAATTAAAGAATGGACTATAGATGTATGACTCATTTCTTTATTTGTTACAAATGTTTTTCTTTGTTTTCTAACGTATCTGTAAATACAGAATGATTCTAAGTGCATGCTGCACCTTTCTCCCGAATCACTTTATTGTTCATAAACCTGTGATACAGCAGAAAATGCAGTACTGTCCATCTTGTCATGTCCATGCAAGAACCTAAACTAGCTTATGTGTATAGGTTGGTAGGGTTGACTAATTGTTCCTCAAGTAGGGAGGTTGGGATTTACAATGTTTTCTCTTGTCGAAATTTTCTAGTTGTTGAGCTAGGGCAAAAATATGCAAAGCGACAAGAAATTGAATTTAGTAAACATGCAGGTATTAAGCATGGTCTCCAAGTCTAAGAAGAATAAGTAAATAATGTTGATGATACATTTAGTGTGCTCAAATTAGAGCTATCACATATGGAATACTGATTATGATGACCCTTTTTTTTCTTTTCCAGGTTACAGACAAAAGGTAAAGGACATTGTGCAAGGTGCTTTATTCCCTGAGGCTGGTATTGACAATGGAGTTGGTCATGCGGGAGGTGCTGGTGGGCTTGTGGTGGTTCGGGACATAGATCTCTTTTCATACTGTGAGTCTTGCTTGCTACCTTTCCAGGTCAAATGTCATGTGGGTTATGTCCCTTCTGGCCAAAGGGTTGTGGGCTTAAGTAAGCTCTCTCGGGTGACTGATGTGTTTGCAAAACGTCTTCAAGAGCCCAAGCGTCTTGCAAATGAAGTCTGTGCAGCTTTGCAGCAGGGCATCCAGCCGGCAGGTGTAGCTATTGTACTCCAATGTCTACATATCCATTCTCCCGATTTAGAGGGTTCATTTCTAGACTCCAACCACCAAGCATGGGTAAAGACACTAGTTTGCTCTGGTTCAGGGGTTTTTGAGAACGAAAGTGACTATCTTTGGGGTGATTTTTTTAATCTTTTGAAATTCAGAGGCATAAATGTGGATAAAACTTTTATGAGACATTCAAGTGATCAATCTTGGTGTCCTTCCCAGTCCTCTTCTGGTGCAAAAACTTCTGCGGTGATTGAATCCATCAATCAGGGGATGGTCACTGCAGTAGCTTCAATTATTAGGTCATTAGGTGAAGATCCATTACGGAAAGAACTTATAGGAACACCTGGTCGTTTTGTGAAGTGGCTATTAAACTTCCAACAGACTAATTTGGAAATGAATCTAACTCCTCTAAATCCTGATGTAGAAATCAGCGACAAGGAAAAGCAAATGCAGTCCGAGCTGAACTTATCATTTTGGTCTCAGTGCGAGCATCATTTACTACCTTTCCATGGTGTTGTGCATATAGGATATTTTGGCTTTGAAGGTCTGACCTCCATTGGAAAATCCCTTTTACAGTCAATAGTTCATTTTTATGGTTTCAAGCTCCAGGTACAGGAAAGACTCACTAGGCAGATAGCAGAGACTGTATCATCACTTTTAGGTAGAGATGTAATAGTGGTTGTGGAGGCCAACCACACTTGTATGGTTTCTAGAGGGATTGAGAAATTTGGAAGTAGTACAGCTACAATTGCTGCATTGGGTCGATATTCGACCGATCCTGTTGCTAGGGAAAGGTTTTTGCAGGGCATACCAAAAACTAGCACTTCTGAAGTCTAATTCTCAGTCTTTAGTCCATTTTGTTATTGTGATATCTTGGCCTTGGTGATTTTTTTCATATCGGCATGGTAGGTTTTCGGGGATAAAATGATCTGTCCAAGTAATGGTTGAAGACGATCTGGGTCCCACTCAATGATTTTGTTTTGTAATGTTGTTTTAAACTTTGTTAGGATCTTAGATTTTGATTCTCGTCCACATTTACCCAAAATTTTGATTATTGCTCATCATTTACTGTCTATAGCATAAGCCCTTAAAAGAATCCCAAGGAAGGTCATTATTTCAAAGAATTTATATTGCTCAGTATCAATTCCCTTGCCGGAATGTAGGTATAGCAAGCTTTTATGTAACACCATCTTTATTATTGATTATAAAAGTGTATTTCTTCTTTTATCCAACAGTGTTCCATATGTGTATTAAAGATCTTTGTTTTGTCTTTTCTTAAAACTTTTTTATCACTATTGTGGACTTTGATTTGCTTATTATGGAATGGTTCTAAATGGTATTAAATTGTAAACAATGGTAATTAATGGCAAGAAAAAATAGAGAGATTTTATTTTCTCAAATGTTACACCTTAAATTCACAAACGTATCTTTTGGTTTTCTTGGATATGCAGATTAGAGGAAGGGAAACAGAAGGAGAACCAGTGAAGGTACCAACACAATTACTGGTGCCCATGCCAGGGGCATTCTGAAGTGCGGATTGAATTGCTGATATATAGTTGCCCAGGTTATATAAAAATTTTAGGAATAAAGGAATTCAATTTGTGTATTGGGAATCGTATTCTCCAAAGAACTTCTGAGACAACCAAACGTGAAGATGCGAGACTTAAAAACATCACTTAAAAAATTAAAATTGAATGAAAAATGTTCTAAATTTAAGACGTTCCTTTTAGTCTTGTGCTCGAGTCTTCTCTCTCTCTCTCTCTCTCTCTCTCTTCCGTGTTGTCCGCTCCAAGTCCTAGTTGCATCGTCACGCTTGGATATCAGTGCATAATCTCAAAGCAAAACTCTAGTAACTTTTTATTCAACCGAAAAAAAAAAAAAACCCAAACAAACAAAGACTCTTGTAACTTTGTTTGCAGTAATACAAAGATGTCCTTTAAAGGGAAACGCATATGGAAAAGACTGGTATAGACACCAGTGAAAGACATCACCAAAAACCTAAAGTCGTAAAGCATAACCACAATTAGATGCACAAAAATACCAATGCGACTCAAGTATTGTTGGCTTATAGCTGATATTTCATTCGGGATTGTCCCCAAAAAATAAAAATAAAAAAGAGATTCATTATTGTTCTTTTAAATGGATTATTATGCTACATGTTTCACTTATCTGAGTTTACCAATTAGGGCAAAAAAAAAAAGAAAAAAAAAAAGAAAAAGAAAACAAAAAGTGCTTATAAACAAAGAGGTGATGGTGTAACTCTCACAGCAACCATAAGAACGTTTATGTATATGTATATATGCATAAAGTGCTCAGCAAGATTTCGTTTTTAAACTGAACAACCTTATTCCAGCCACATGTGTCGAATTTTATGCCACTGTACTGCAGGTTTCTTGCCTACGTGAGGTTTTGGTTGAGGACCATGGCCTTTACCAATATGCGCACTAATCAGAATAGCTGCAATGGCAATTCCAAGGATCATTGCCAGAAATATATATGATGATAAAGATGGCACATGAACCTGCACGAAACACATAACTAATCAGCACATTTTTCAAGACAATAAGTAAGCTTTGTAAAATATTCTCACAAAAAAGACAACGGCCAATTCTATTAAGTATTTCATCTAAGCTTATAAAACAACTTCAATCTATTAACATGGTCTAAACATCTGGAAGAACTCGAAAATAATACCAACATATTTAGCTTTCCATAAACTCAGTGATCAAGTTGTTTATAAAGTGGAGAGCCTTGTTACTGCTCATCAGATACTACTAGATTGATTTTTATGGTTGAGAGATTCCAGGAAAATATTGACAAACATGAAATTTGTACCACCATAGCACATAAATAGTATCATTTAGAGGAAAAGAGAAATACAAAGTGAATGTGGCATAACCTTCTTCATGAGCAACTGCTTTTGAGGAAGATTTTTGTCAGCATGCACTAGAGAATAGCGCAACATATCAATTATTGTCAACTTCGTTATGGGATCATCACTCTCTGTCAGCACAAAGAATTATAACTCTATACAGCATAAACCATTCTGATAGCAGGGGAAAGGGAAAATAATATTAATTAATGAAGTATAACCTGGAATGTCAAATATTTGTTTTGTAGGTGGGATTCCCAATAGCTCTCCAAGATGAACTTGAACACGAGCACGATCAAAACGTGAGAGAAGATCACCATGCGTAACAACAATAACAGGTTTGTCATCTGTTAAAATTACAGAAAGTGGAAATATTAACTTGACATCTTTTCCAGGTCTCCCACTTCTTCCTTCCAGTTATAGCTTTAAGTGTGATTCTACTAATCATGCATAAGTGCTCCAATCTTACTTCCTGAAAGTTTCTTGCTTGTAATTAAATTTTTTTATTTTATTTTTTATTTTTGGTACAATTCTTGGTCGCCTTCCCTTCCTTTTTCAAGAAATGAATATCCTATTGGCAGATCATCTCGATTGATTCCTACTTGTATGAGTGTTTTTTTTTCCCGTTCTTTTCCAGTGTAGATCAACAATTTAAATACAGAGAAAATAAATCTGAAAAAACTAAACCACAGTCTGATACCTCTGAATGATAAATAAGGGCATTTGAATGTGGAAGCAATCAGTTTTGTATATTCCTTTTCAGCACTTCCATCACTGTCCATGGATTTCAGAATTGACAGCGCATTAACAACAAATATTACAAAGTTAACCTTCCTGATCTCTTTGGACACAGAACCATTGTTGCGAGCTTTACACTTCATTATGGCTCTCAAAGTTGGAATATCTGAATCCCTGATTCACAATTCGTAGAAGCAATTTAAATGTAAATAGATAAAAAAAAAAAAAAAAGGTCCTAACCCAAATAAAATGGTTGTATGTACTTAAAAATTGGACCTTATAACAAGCTCCCCATTACGGACACCATTTGTCATCCAACGTTTTAACATTTTGATGTTATCATGTAAATTATCAGACAAGCTACGGGTGTCATAGAGGCAGAAAGATGTTGAACCTCTTGGGACCATATACTCCTGGAGGAAGCAGGTTCCATCTCCCAAAGAAGAATTATCTGCTACAAGAGAATAGAATGTTTACCAAGCTAAGTTTAAGTTTGTAAAACAAGAAGTATAATTATCATATTCAAACACAAAAATAAATAAATAAATAAATAAAATAAAAAATTCATGATTCTTCACTGACATTTTAATGAAAATGGGTGGATAACATACATGAAACTTGAGCTCTCTCCGGTGCAAACTTGTCATCTTCAAACACCTTTGAAATTCTGTTTACAAGACTGCTTTTTCCAGATCCTTTAGGACCAATCAATATGAGAGTTGTTGTATTTGGCACATCATAGTCACCCAAATCCCTGTTTCCCACCTTTTCAATCCATCCTCCAGGGGTGTAGCTGCCAAGTTTAAAGAACTCCATCACTTCTTGGAAGCAAACAGTCTCCCGCTACCATAAACAACACAGTAAATACAATAGCTAGCTAGACCAAATAATCACAAAGTAGTCTTTTTAAATAACAACCGGACATTTATCTTTCATTAGTGTCACACTTAAATGATGTCCATAAAACACGAAAACCTGTAGTTCTGAAAGTTTGCATCAATTTTTTCTTTTCTTTTCTTTTATTTTTTATTTCTATTATATATATATATATATATATACAGTTCTTTGATAAAACTAAATCCTTCCAATAAGGAAAGACAATCCCCAGGCGTTCAATTCATTATAATATCCAAAATTGGGACTAAACAAATAATTAGAAAAAATTCCCTACGCATTTGAACCTAAAATCAGGCATAGAAAAATGGAAATAATGATACAGAATATCAAAGTAACGTTCTTGCAGCTCAGTCAACCACATTGCAACTACAAAAGCAAAACATTTAAGAAACACAAAATTATAAGAAGATGTATGGAACTTGTGCTTGACATGAGTTACCTCAAAATTTTGCTCTTAGCCTCTTCCAGGCCGTTGCTACTACGAACATGCAATTCATCGAAACTCCAAAAAATTTGTGCGTAAATATTGTTCATCCTCCTCTGATTAGTTTCAAAATCCAAAGAAGCCGAAGATAATTGATGGCTTTCTTTGTCGAACTCTTGAAAGACCAACCCACTTTCTCCTTCATCTGGATCACCCCCAATCTTCATCCTCAATTTATCCCTGACCAACAATTGGAAAAAAACCACAAACCATTTCCAGTTTCAATAAAACCCCGTTCCTTTTTTTTTTTTTTTCTTTACCGAAATAATTATTATCAAAAACAAAATTAAAATAAGAATTCCTTGAGGCACCTGAGAAGCGGAGAATCCATCAGGGAAAAATCATGGTTCAGTGAGGATTCTTCCTCTGCAAGTTGGCATTAGAAGGGGAGTCAAATTCAATGGATGAAACAAAGAGAAAAACAAAACTGAGAGAGAGGGAGAGAGATAGAGATAGAGATAAAAGAAAGAAAGTTGTACCAGAAGGGGTGAGAAAATCACCACCCATGTGATTGTGATGTTAGCTTTGGTTGAAGTTAAAGGTGTGATTTATGGTCTATCAGTCGGACCCAGAAAGAAGAAGTGAGAAATGGCTATTGGACAGAAGGTAGAGTGGACTCTATGGAGAAGCAAGAATATGCCATAGCCATTAGCCTACATAACAAGCAGAGACTTTTTATCGCTTGCTTCTCCGTTAAGACAGTGCGGGTGTGACTCTGCCAGGAGTATCACACCGGAAAACCTGCCACGTCAAATATCACCAAGTCAGCTCTTGCCAGTTGCCACGTCGGTCATCTTTGTTTTTGTGTTTGACTTAGTTTAATTCTATATATTTGTAGTATCACAATCACAATCTTATCTAAATCTATATTTCTGAAAAACTAAAACTTTAGTACAAATACCTGCTATATACCGGCTTTACTTTCTTTCTTTTTTTTTAATCTTTTTTTATGGTTATTCTTATTTTCTTCTACATCAATTTTTTTTACACTATGTGTGACGGTCCATATTTTTAGAATGGTCTAATGGTATTTTAGTAAATATTTGAAAATCAGAATCTTTGATCCCGGACCGTGGAAATCTCTTAAAAATGTCACTAGGATAGTGCATGTCGAATAGCAGGCCAAGATATGAAGATTTGCTAGAGAAAACTCCATTGCGATTCCTCGCACAAAGTAATATCTACAACTACCAGAATAGAAATAGTTAAATAAGCTCTTTAAGGGGGTGGTCCGTGTCTAGCTCTCCACGACCCCCGGCTATAGCTGCGAGCTTGGGCTAAGCAAGCCTCCCATGGGCAATGGCAAGTCATGGGATGAGCATAAAGTGCCACGGAGGTGGTCTTATGTCTCTGAGTGACAGGGGGTCCTGAGGATAGTATCGGTAGGCACTACGAGCTGGTATTGCATGTCACTCTTGTGCTAGAGGCTGAGTGTAGCATTCGCTATGCCGTTTCCTATTGGCTATGCCAAGGACACACGTAGGCCTTTATTACAAGGTTGTGGCAAATATGCCATTAGGCGGGGACTCGGGTTCTACCTTGCTCAAGAGGATCGGGAGCTAAGTAGGCACGGACGGGGCGACACCATGCCATCGTGTGGCATTCGTATGTGGGCTTCAGATCTTATGTTGCTACCTTGGGTGGCATGTTGGCACGATGCTAATGTGTATGCCTTAGGATAGTGTGTTATTCGGGATGTGCATGAACCAAGGCCCGAATGGAAGGCTGGGTTGCTGGCTAGATCTTGGCACAAGGTCGAGCTGCAGGCCACCAAGTGGGCATGGGGCCATCGGGCTAGCTTATCGAGTGGCATGAGCCTTGATGATTATGAGAACTTATAGATGAGGCGAGCGTCTTAGCTAATAGTCTTGATGCCAGGAAGCGACCATAGTGGCCTATGTGCAAGACTCACGAGAGTAGTTCTTATCGGTGAACGTCAGGGGCGTACGATTGGTATCAGATGGGTAGATATATGAACTCGGATAGTGAGAAGGCTGACCTTGACTAGAGAGTCTTGGCTCCGCACGGTCTATTTCTACTGCATAAAATGTAGGATCGTGACAGGTGGTATCAAAACCCGATTTGTCCTGCAACAGGCGAACTGAGGAACGGAATGGTATTGGTTGGTGATGCTTGGATCGGTAGAACCTCGATGCTACTGTGAAGGAGGGCATTCTTACATGGTGTGTGGGTAGTTGTGGCAACATGCCCAACTTGAATATGATGTGGGAATGTTCACCAAACGAGTGTCAGTGCGCGATACAAATACACCTCAACTGGGATGCTTGAGAAATGAGACAAATGCAAAGTTCTTGAATGGGATGAGCATTTAGAATAAATGATTGGTACTTAGAAAGGAATTCATGTATTGTTCAATGAGGAGCCACAAGAGATTGCTAGCCACAATGCTCTTATGGAAGTACAAGCCATGGGTAGTGCAGGGCTTCATTGAGGGAGTATAAGTCGCAAGAGGGGCGTTCCTTCTTGGAGACCATGGTCGATTAATGCACCTCTTTTAGAGGTAGTATAGTTCTCTTGGATAGTCGAGGGCTTATTAGCCATGTGTTTCTTTTGGGGTATTAATATCAAGAATATACAGAAAATACCAAAAAATAGGTCCATTTTAATCAAGAGTCTTGACAGCCACAAAAGTGGGGGAGAAAGAACAAGCCAGTGTGGCTGGGTGGTATAGGCGTTGAAGCGAGTGAGAAGTTAAGACGAATGGGTGCGGGGGTATGTTCTAAGTGAAACTCCCGTTGAGCATTATTGAATATGGGGCCATCAGGGCCAATGACAAAGCCACAAGGGTGGCAAGGATGCTGAGCGACATTCATTACATGGCCACGTGGGCTAAGTGAGAGGGCCAAGTTAAGGTTCGATATAGAGCATAATCCAAGAATTCGGCCATCAAGGGGCCAAAGTTTAGGTGCCATTAAGGCACAAACGCAGGCGCGAATTGGAGATTAGGCCAATGGGGCCAAGAATCGTGCATGCCATGAAGGCATGATGGTGGGTGAGAACTCAAAGATAAGGCCGAGAGGGCCAAAAGGACCTCCAAAAGAAAGGCAGGGAGTAAGTGATAACATCAACCAGGTCATGAGGACAAAATTTTGAAATGCCGCAGAGACATGGGCTTCGGGAGGAAGTGCAAACAGACCATAGAGCTTGGGTAGCCTTAGAAATTTTGGTGCATATTGGCATAAAATGTTAGTTGTAGAGGCAAATGACTTCAATAGAAGCAACAGCCTTGAGGGCATGGTGGTCGGTGCCACGAGGGCACGAGACTCTGGTGCGAGTCCGTAAGAAAACCATAAGTGAGCCCGTTCAGTGAGAGAGTAAACGTTTGCTTGAGTGGAATTCAGACGAGCACTTGAGTCAGCATCGAAGGCATAAGTGGGAGAGTGTTCATTACGTGGACACCCTATACCTTGGGCACAAAGACATGGTGGTTTTGGAAGCTTAAGTGGAGTGGAGCAATGTGCATCGAAGTAGAAGTCTGGATAAAGAAGTTCATGCAGGACGATACCTTATCTTTAAATCTTTTGGCTAGAGTTGGATAGAGCCAAAGTAAGCTCATGATTAAGTAGCCTTGTAGAGTTTGAAAGCCATTTGTGGATGGATAAGGGCAAGATATTTATGAGTCTAGGGAAACCCAAAACCTCATAAAGTGAAGTGCCAAAAGATGCATGGGAGCATGTGAACCCAAAGGACTTGGAAAGGAAGTCTCGGCGGAGACTAACAAGTATGTCCTGCATGATCAAAAGGGTCAAATTTGAGCATGGTATATTGCCGGAGGGTAAGATTTGGTTCAAGAAGGAACTTTGACGGCGTGGAGCATCACGAATTTGCCATAGGACAAAGTTGGCTCAAAAGGGGGAGTCAAGATGCAAAAGTGAGCAAGATTGAGGCAGAGAACTAAGAAAGGAACTTAGTTCAGGGTGACACTAGGTGTCAACAGCCGAAATAAGGGGGTCTCAGAAGAGAAGACTTCTAGTTGAGATGTGGCAACTCGTCGCGTAGAGAATGCCACTTGCACAGGGGATTGGCGTTGGAAGCCAGGAAAATGAATGCGCACTTGAGGGATGTTGTGCATCAATTTGCAATTAGAGAAGGCGAGCTAGCTTGAGATTTGCTAGCACATCACCATCATGGGGATGGAAATTTGAGCATGGGAACAAGAGCTGAGAAGGAAATCTTAGCTCGTCACAGCAAGAGGGTGCCGATGAAGTATGAAGTGGAGTTCAAGAGAGAGAATAACTACCACACGAGGAACTCTCAAGGTTGGGTACCACTGGGTCAATTGACATATGGGCAACATCTGAGAGGAGACGGTGTGCTTGATGAGAGGGTCAAGGTCGCCATCGGATTATTTAATAGAGTTCGGTCCACGCGAGGATCTTGAAGGCAAAGGGTGCCTTACTTCGGAGCTCAGGAATCTATCCGTCCAAGAAGGACAATAAGTGTTGGCTTGGGTGTCAATGACTAAAGAGAACATCGTCCAGAGGGGACATGAAGTTGGCTAAAGTGATGCCAACAAGCAAAAAAAGCATCTGTCCAAGAGGGACACCAGTTTGGCTAGGGTGCCATCGATGCAAATGAGAGGCAGAATTCGTCCAAGAGGGACACTATCTGCTTGCGGAGCTGAAAGTACTGGGCAAAGCGCTAATATATGCACATGGAGGTGAGATTTTTAGGAGAGCTTGAGTTTGGGTGAATGCATGCTAGAGGTCCTTGGCTAAGTCCAAGAGTGGGCGCGCGAAGGTTGTCATAGATGTGATTCTACAGAGGTAGGGGAATGAAGTATGTAGGATCTTGAGTTTGAGCTTGAAGAACTTATGTGGGCGAAGAGTTGCATGGGGTGCGGGAGTTTGAGAATAGCTAGCGGGCACGTCGATGAGGGCATCGACATAATGAAGTGGGGGAGGATGCGACAATCCGCACCTTTGGAATGGCCTAGTGGCATTTTTGTAAATATTTGAAGGAAGGGATCTTTGATCCCGGGCCATGGAAATCTCTTAAGAATGTCACTAGGATGGTGCATGGCGGGCCAATATATAAAGGTTTGCTAGAGAAAACCCCATTATGATTTGTCGCACAAAGTGATATCTACAACTGCCAGAATGGAAATGGCTAAATAAGCTCTTTAGGGAGGTGATCCGTGTCTGGCTCTCCATGGCCTCTAGCTTTGGCTTCAAGCTTGGGCTAAGAGAGCCTCCTATGGGCGCTGACAAGCTATGGGACGGGCATAAAGTGTCATGAAGATGGTCTTATGTCTCCGAGGGACAGGGAGTCTTGAGGACAGTACCGGTAGGCGCTACGAGCTGGTATTGCGCGTCACTCCTGTGCCAAAGGCTGAGTGTAGCATTCGCTATGCCATTTTCTATTGGCCATGACAAAGACACACGCAGGCCTTTGTTACAAGGTTGTGGCAAATGTGCTATTGAACAGGAGCTCGGGTTCTGCCTTGTTCAAGAGGGTCAGGAGCTAAATAGACACAGACGGGACGACACCGTGCCATCGTGTGGCATTCATATGTGGGCGTCAGATCTTATGTTGCTACCTTAGGTGGCATGTTGGTACGATGCTAACGTGCATGCCTCAGGGTCGTGTGCGATTCGTGATGTATATGGACCAAGGCCCGAACGGAAGCTGGGTTGCTGGCTAGATCTTGGCACAGAGTCGAGTTGCAGGCTACTGAGTGGGCATGAGGCCATTAGGTTAGCTTGTTGAGCGGCATGAGCCTTGATGACTATGAGAACCTATATATGGGGCGAGCATCTTGGCTAATAGCCTTGATGCCGAGAAGCGATCATATTTGCCTATGTGTGAGACTCGCGAGAGTAGTTCTCGTCGGTGAACTTCAGGAGCGTACGATTGGTATCAGATGGGTCGATATATGAACTCAGATAGTGAGAAGGCTGGCCTTGACTAAAGAGTTTTGGCGCCGCATGGTCTATTTTCGCTGCATAAAATGTAAGATCATGACACTATACACCATATATAAGCTACAAAATTACAGCTAGTGACTAAAAGCCACAAAATTATGTAGCTAGTGTTTCTTCAATTTTTTTTTTTTTTTTTTTTAAGTTTGTAACTATCATTTTAATCACAAATCAATTATATATAATTAAAGTAAAAGCTTTAAAACAAAATTAAAGATCAAAAACATATATGTTACTAAACAAACATTTACAAGTTCCTTATTCAATTAAACCTTATAATAATATAAATGAATTAAACTTTAAACAAAATGATTATATATTGAAAAAACAACAACAAAAGAAATGATCGACAGCCAAGTGTAAAAAGAACATAGATCATCTTTAGGCATGCCTATTGCCTGCAAATAAAGTTTATTTAATAACAAGGTACAAAAAATAAATAAGCCCAATGGCTAATTTTATTCGCAACCCAAACCAAATTATTATGATAAACACACATATGATGGCAACTGCTTAAGCTTTGATCAGTACATAGAAGCCAACCTCACTCGTCTATCAGCACTATAACGGATAATATACATGCACAACTTACGACTTGCAGTAAACCCCATTGCTTGCTTTCACCCTTTTTATGGTCTTGTTTAGCATAATTTGTGAGAAGTAAAATGTAGCTTTAAGGTTCAAAAACCTATTTTCGATGTATTTGAACAATTTTTTTAGAAATACTTCAAACATCTAAAAAAATTTTTCGATCAAAATAGATAAAGAATAATTTTTTTCAAAAATTACTTTTGAAAAACAAATTATCCCAAACAAATCTTATATATTGTTCTATTTCTAAGATCAATAAACAACCAATGTATTATAAAGGAAACAAATAACTGTTGAAAGCTTATAGAAAGATTATGTGCGTCATCTAGTAGGTAATTAAAAAGAAAAAACAGCATTAGATCCTTGTTCTAAGGGGCGGGCTTTGGTTTAAAGTTGGAAGAGGCAACAACATCAACATCTGGGAAGACCCTTGGATCCCAGCCAATCCAATTCTAAACCTGTCGCTAATCCCATTTGTGATAATCTTTTTTTGGGAATGGTTGAGTCTTTGCTGCGGGAGGACGATAGCTGGAATATTCAGCTGTTGGAAGATCTTTTTGACCAGGACACAATCCACAACAAACAAAAAGAATATTTTGGGTCAAGTTTAAAGGGGAGAAATAAATTTGTGTGGTTTGGGGACAAGTCTGGGTCCTTCTCTGTCAAATCTTCGTATTGGCTTAGTAATTGGAGGGATGTGGAGATTTCTAAATGGACGTTCATGTGGAGAAAGTAAATTACATGCAAGGACTAATTTCTTTATTTGGAAGTTGGCCAATTCGGGGTCTGCCAACTTTCTGCAACGTGGCAGAGAGGAGTTTCTATGGAGAACATGGATTGCCCTCATGGATGTGGAAAGTGATGTCCACTTATTTTTTGAATGTCACATTGCTAAGCTCCTTTGGTTTTTGTCGCCCGTGGAACATTAGATGGCGTGGGGTGCAAGGCAACAATATGATGTATTATCTTACTATCATTGCTGATCCGGGAAAAACTCTTCCTGTATTGAAAGATGATAAAAATGATCTTTTTTTTTTTCTTTCTCTTCATTGCTCTGATTCTTGAGCATATTTGGTTTCTTCGAAACAAGATTGTTCATAGGGAGCAGATTAAGGATCTAAAGCCATCGGTGCAAGCCTTGAATAAAAGGTTTTGGAGAATTCAAGACAGCGATGGAATCTGAGGGAGGAGGAAACTCCATCAATGTTGTCACCCCTTCAGTGAGATGGATATATAGCTCCTCCTAGGGGAAGTCTCAAAATTAATACAGATGCAGCTGTGAAACCTCAAAAAAGCTTCCTCAAAGTGGTGGTCCTAGATAATACCGGGTCGGTGATCAAGGTCGGTGATCAAGGTCGCTACCTTAGTAGAAGAGGTTTCTATCGCGGAAGTCGTTGAGTTAGCAACTATTTTTCATGGGTTGAGCCTAGCTCAACAGAATGATGGCGGTCGGGTCTATGTGGAAGGAAAGTGATGCCAAAGCAGTTATTCAAAGCTTAACAAACCATAAGTCTTACTCTTAGCATTGGTCAGCGGAGGACTTTTCACAGCATATTAAAGAGCTGTGTAAATTATTTTCTGTGCATTTCTTTTTTGTGGTGTCCCAGGAACTCAAATAGGCTTGCTCATATCCTTAGTCAATGGGCAACCAACCAAGCTTTTAATGGATCGCTCTATACTCATCATATTTCTAGGGACTTCAGTATTTGTATGAATCAGGAGAAGGGAATTGAACCTATTTCCTGATTCTGGGCATTTCTTTTGGTTGCCCTCTTTAGTTCTAATGAACTCCTGATTTCCACCCAAAAAAAAAAAAAAAAAAAAAAGAACTTATCAAAGTGGGGAAAAAATTTCTCCTACTCTTTTGCGAGTACAACTTCAACCTCTCACAAATTAGAACGACTCAAAATCACGTTGGTTTATGAGAGCCACCCTCCAAAAAGAGCAAAATTTGCTCCAAAGTGGGGTCACAAAAAGATAATATACGTAGTAGTACAATTGGGAAGGAAAATTAATGCATCACATCATTATTAATTGGATAGTATCATTGTTCAATATTTTTTTCATTTTCTTTTTTTTTTTTTTTTTAAAAAAAAAAGAAAAAAAAGTAGAATTTGGGAAGGGAATGGGGAGTAGCGTGTACTAGCGAGAAGTTGGTGAGGCCGAGAAGAACAAAAAAGCAGCAAGAGCTTAATCGTTAGAGTTGGTACTGTTGAATTAATGGTGAGAATCTGAAATGGCAAACCATTTTTAAAATTTGGCATTGTTATGTGCTTATTTTAATATTATTATCCCAATGGTAAATATTACAAAATAACGTTGTCAAATTTTAAAATTTATTTTAATAAAATTAATTATTAGACCCACATTAGAGAAAGAGTGCGGAAAAGGATATAGAATCCATTTAATAAATATATGGGTTTCATCAGCTTTTGATAATGGAACCCACTAGTAAATTTTAGCATCAAAAATACTATTGGTAAAATTAACCATTTTTCATTGGAGTAGCAAAATAAATAACTTGTGCAATTTTTTAACAATTACATGCCACTAGAGATGCTCTTGACAAGCAATTATGAATATGACTATGTTTTAGCCTTGTTAATTTTGCAGTTATTTTAATTTAAAAACTAACAAATTAGCTGGTTTCTTTTTCATCCAGAAATTTAGAAATATATATTCGCTAATGTTAAGCTAATTTAAAAATGAGAGTATCTATTTCTTTTTTTAAAAAAAGTAATATTTGTTTACCTTAAATTTTTAATTGGAAAATTTTACCAACCATTGTTAAGTATTTTTTTTTTTTAAGAAAAAAATATAAATTAGAATTTGGGGCGGGAATGGGAAGTAGCATGCAGTAGGGTGGGAAGTTGGGGAAGTGGGTGAGTATCAAACATCATAACAGCAAAGCATTAAATATGGTTAAAATTACTATGATTTCAAAAGTTTAACCGATGAAATATGAATTTTGATTTTATTTATATATATTTTTTTAACATTCTCTTTTTATAGTAGAATTGTTGAATTTTGAATTTATAACTTTTTAAATTTTTAACTCTAAAATGATATTAAAATTATCACTGATTTTAAAATTTTAAACCAATAAAATATAATTTTCTATTTCATTTACATTATTGTCTAATATATATAATTTAGGCCCATTAATGTCAGGTGGTTGGTGGGTTGAATGGTTAGTTGGTTGGTGAGTGACCAGGCAATGGACGTCATGCGACAAATACTGTAAGAAAAAATAATTAATCGGATGTAACAAATGGATCTGCCAGTTTTGCTGACTTTTGCCCAGAGAGCTTTTACAACTCATATATACAATCATTGACTATTAATTAACTTGTTTTACTATTTATCATAATTTAATGTTATTGTTAGTCATCATGATTCATTACTAATATCATAGATACTAATTGGTTTTTCAAAAAAAAAAAAAGGGAACAAATACCAATTAGTTTTTTTTTTTTTTTTAAACTGAAAATTTAATGAGAAAATTAAATTTTTTTGGATAATTAAAATTGTTATATAGCATATAGATTTTACTAATAATAATCATGAAGTGATTAGTAATAAATAATATTGTTCTTTTGCATGGTGAATCATCACAATTAAAAAAAATTAATAGCTTCTCTCTTCGTCTATATAATGTTTGTGTGTTTTCGTTGAAGTTCACACACACACACACACACACACAAACGCATCGAGTTTACAAGAGAAATTGAAACATGGCAAGTAAGTCAGCTGATCAGCTTCACGTGGTAATGTTCCCATTCTCTGCGTTTGGTCATATCAGTCCATTTATACAGCTTTCCAACAAGCTCTCCTTCCATGGAGTCAGAGTCTCATTTTTTTCCATCCCTGACTATATTTCTCGCATCAAAACCTTACTCATTCCCTCTCCTTCCATCCAAATCATCCCCCTTCAACTCCCACCAGATCGTCATCAACATCTCAACCCCATTCAAACTCTCGACCTCATTCAACCACAGATCAAGACCCTCCTATCAAATCTCAAACCCAACTTTGTTCTCTTCGATTTTTCTCAGCACTGGCTTCCATCGCTTGCTTCCGAAATCGGCATCAAATCCCTGTTCTTCTCCATGTTTTCCGGAATCGCAAGCGCCTACATTACCGTCCCTGCTAGGCTCAGCAACCTCCAAGAAACTCCCACTGTCAGTGATCTCAAGGACCCACCATTGGGGTTCCCCGAAAGCTCTAGTGTTCGACTGAAAACCTTCCAAGCTGAGGACTACTTGTACATGTTCAAGAGCTTCGATGGAGGGCCTACTGTTTTTAACCGAGTCCTTGCCGGCTGGACCGGTTGCTCTGCTATTGTCATCAAGAGTTGCAAGGAATTAGATGGGTGTTACCTAGATTACTTGAAGACCCAGTTCCAAAAGCCCATTTTCCTTACTGGTCCACTTGTCCCCGAGCCACCGTGCGGTCAGCTCGAGGACAGGTGGGCTAAATGGCTTGGTCAGTTTCCTCCAAAGACTGTTATTTTCTGCTCGTTTGGAAGCGAAACGTTTCTCAAAGACGAACAGATAAGAGAATTAAGCCTTGGGTTGGAACTCACTGGTCTACCTTTTTTCTTGGTTTTGAATTTTCCTGAAAATGTGGATGGCAAGGCTGAGCTTGAAAGGACAATTCCAAAGGGGTTTTTGGAGAGGGTGAAGGATAGGGGTGTTGTCCACACTGGGTGGGTTCAGCAACAGCTTATTTTAGCGCATAGCAGCGTTGGGTGCTATCTTACGCACTCTGGATTCAGCTCTTTGATTGAGGCTTTGGCCAATGACTGTCAGCTGGTGCTGTTGCCTTTCAAAGGAGACCAGTTCATTAACGCCAAGCTCATGAGCCAAGACTTGACAACTGGGGTGGAGGTAAATAGGAAAGATGAGGATGGGTACTTTGGGAAAGAAGATATTTGTGAAGCTGTGAAAACTGTGATGGTGGATGTTGATAAGGAACCTGGTAGATCTATCAGAGCAAATCAAGAAAAGTGGAACAAATTTTTGTTGGATAATAAAATCCAAGATAAGTTCATTTCAGATCTGGTGGCAGAGCTGAAAAGCTTTTCCGGCTAGCCATCTTCAACTTGCACTCAGTAGTGGTCAGAATTATGTTGGATTGGTATTAAACTGTCGTGCATTTGTACGTTATAAATGTTTTTTTTTTTTTTTTGGTGGAGTTTTTATCAATAAGTTTTGTTATTAATGTTTTTGTTGTTGTCATAAATTAATAAACTGTATTAGCATGCTAAATTGAATAAATACGGTGCCATGTCATTTTTTTTCTTTTATAAATTACTATTTTTTTCCTACTTTTAAATATTTCTAATTGATTAAAATGTTCTTTATTTTATCTTTTTTATTCTCAATCTTAGATTTAAGGTTCATATAACAAAAGTCATTACTGTTATAAAATTGCCAGCAGTCGCTGCCTGTCTAAGTGATGGACCTGCAATGGTTTTTTTTTTTTTTTTTTTTTTTGGATAAATGTAGATCACCATGAATGGGTGTGGTAGACCATTTCTGCATTTAAAAAGCGGAATTAGAAGAAGCGATTGTTCTTGTCAAAGTTGGATTTTCATCATCGTCTTCACCTCTTTATATTTGAAAGCATATATGAAAAAGTTATACATAAAATTGGAAAGAAAAAAAAATAATAATAAAACAAAAAATAAGTCAGCATTCGTTATCCAAGTTCGCTGCCCTGGATATCTTCCATGAATCTCATAGCAGTTGTCGACGTTTTCAACCGGCTGTGGCTGTGGCTGTGGCTGTGAAAAATATATGAAACTTTAAAACCTAAATGTTTTTTTATTTATTATTTTTCTACAAAAAGTAATTTTGAAAAGGTAAACTGGTATTTTTAAATGATATGATAAATTTTAACACATGGTATTGAACTATTATAAATTTTTAACCACTGGTATTTAATTTTTTGAAATGGTATCAGCTAAACTGCTACAATCGATTTATGGAAGATTTTTTTGTCCAGGGGATGTGGTTGGGAATTTACTCCTCTGAAGTCTACGTTATTTTTCTTATGGCATTATAAATATAATATTCCTTTATTTATTTATTTTTTGGAATATCATGCTTGGGGCCTTCTTTATTAGATGTTTCCCGAATTTGTAAATAGCTCATGTATTTTATCCTCTCTTTGAATTTTTATCACCAGATATAGTACTTTTTTTAATTCCCATTAATTATTTGGGGGGCTTAGTTACCAGGGCAGAGAAGTCCTAAATTACTGATTTTACCCACAAAAAAGAAACAAAAGAAATTAGCAAGCACAGGAGGAAACCTAACAAACAATACATTAGCTCTTGTGACTACCAATGAATAAGGTTCTCCTCTACAGACAAGAAAGTCTTGGAAGGGAGATATGCACATTTCTGGAAGATGATAAAAATTAAAAAAAATTTAACTTCGAAAAATAAATGGACTTAAAATGCAGGCATTTCAATAGCATATGCATTCATTAAATAAAGTTGGTACATCCAAGCCGTGATTTTTTTCAACCAAACAAAAACCCGTGATTTTATCATTAGTGTTGTTGAAAAGCATTTTCATTAAATAACCTATCAATGTTTTATCTTCTTTTTTTTTTTTGGGTGATCCTATCAACGTCGGTGATAGAATTTATGGCCATTGAGAGAGATGGAGAGAGAGAGAGAGAGAGAGAGAGAGGCTCATTGATAGCTGTGGTAAAAGGTGCACAAGAAGATGAACTAATGAGTGTAATTAAATTAGATCCAAACAGGGTATTTTGGATTTGAATTCCCTGCTGGAATCCGTATATATTTATATCCAAAGAAAGAACTAGTAAATTTTGTTACAGAGACTCCAGTCTATAAATTATCTCGTCATGTATTTTTGTCTCTGGAATTACACTTTACATTTCCATGATACAGAGAGAAACTATGAAAATGCTTAATTGAGCTTTACATATAATAAAAGAAAAAGCAAAAAAGAAAAATACAGCCCTCATTACAGATCATATTAAGTGTCGTATAACTCAGACCGTTCAAAGGCAATGACCCTGGGAGAAGGGAGAGGACCTGGCTAAAAATGGACCATCTAAGATGTTAGGCTGCAAGGCTGGAATGGAGAACCCAGCTGACTGTGGAACTCTAATAGATGGATGTTGAATTGTACTGTCAAAACAAGGAGAAATGTGTCATGCAAATTGATGTTATATGAAAGGAAACTAGTTGCCCATGACAAAAAATAAATAAATAAATAAATAAAAGATTAATCACTAGCAATCTACGTAGTGACACTGAAAATAAATTGTTTTCATTTGATTCGTTTAACATCGTAACTAAGGATGAATAACAACTATTTTGAACATATATAGTTTTTTCATGTAGTTTCAAATAAAATAATAACGAAAAGAAAGTTCAAAGTGAAAACACTATTCAGCTATTATCAAATGAATTGAGTTACAGTCGTGCAAATATACCATAATGCCGGGAAAATGTATAAGCTATTAGTCATACTGAAGAAATTACTTTTCAAAGATAATGGCTTTTGTTTTAAACATTTATCTGAATAGCCCCCTCAATTAGTTACATTTATTTTAAACACGAATAACGGTTTACGAGAAGACCACCATGACCCAGAGAAGATACAGCAACACATATGTCACATTACCATAGCAGTAACAAGCGAAACAAGAGTAACTATTACCAAAAGAAGGAAATGGTAAGTGTATGCACAAGTTCTTACCTGAAAGATACAGAAAAGGAAGACTCTACTGGGGCATGAATTCCATTTCGATCGGGTGAAATCAGAGACCACAGAACTGAAATGACAGTAACAATAACACGTTAGTTGCAAACGCAAAGCAAAGGAAAAATAATAATAATAATAATAATAATATGACACAGTAACAATAAGATATTAGTCGCAAAAGTCAAAAATAAATAAATAAATAAAATAATAATAATTATTATTATTATTATTATTTTTCATTCATTTCCAAGGGACAAATGAAGTCATATTTGGTTTAGAGACTTATGACCATCAGAAGTTATCAAGTGAATGGAAAGTCAAACTTCCTTCCTTAAATAAGAGGCATTCCAAATTAGTCACCGTTAATAAAAACATCACAATCTGATCTCATTCACTGTTAACTGCATGCAACCTCAAAATTTATCCATGAAAAACCTACTGTTAATATTTTCTTCTAAGGATGTCGTTTTGATGGAAATTTTCCTAGGGTTACAAAAGACCCAAAAAAAAAAAAATAATAGTAATAATAATAATAACAAAAAGAAAAATTACCAGACTGTTCTGTATGATCTTCCAAATCAGAGCAAAACAGTGCACTCTGCATGATGAATTAACATAATTAAAATTTGAAGTTCCTAACATCAGTATCTAATAGAAGCATGTCACTCACCTTATTCATACTGTGAGATCCATCATGAATCGCATCTGTACAAAGAAATAACATAGGCAGAAAAATTAGAACTTATCACATTAAAATAGGAGGATAGATAAGAAAAAATAATTGAAAAACCATCAAACATTCAGGGGATCTAAATAACTTCTGATAAAATACAATAGGACAATGTTGTTTTCTATATCAATTTGAGAAAGACGTGGAAGTATCTGTGCTCTAAAGCAACCGATGCTTAAAGCTAAACAGAAATATTATGCCTGAGCTGACAAATGGAAAAAAAAAAAAAAAAAAAAAAAAAAAAAAAAAAAAAAACCCCACTGAAATTTGATGAAATTAACATATTACATATTCTGTGAAATCCATGAAATCCTTTCATTTCAACTGGCCATCCAAAGCAACATATAACAACCTAATAACCCATAAAAGGGCTGAAAATAAGATGTCAATTCACCAATAAAAATCATTTAAAAAATTTACTTACCCAACTTTGGAACACTGGGCTTCACAGCCAATGTCAAGCCAAGAAAGCAATCTTCAGGTTCAGCACCAAAGTCTGACAATTTCAACTCAAGGTTTGGCTTTGCACCTGCAAATAGAGTGGGGAAAACATTATTTTAGATTCCAAAAGATGAAATGAAATGCACTATTAAATCACATAAATTTTGGATGTCAAAAAAGTAAGGTGCAAAGAACAAAACCCACCCATGTTACTCAGCTTTAGCTCAAGTGGATCACCAAGTGAACGAGGAATCCAACCAACCTATATATCACATATAAGTAACATTAGCTAATATATAAGCTAGCAGAAGACAGAATTTAAAACTCATATTACATGGAAGAAAGGATGTTGTAATGACTCATCAGCTGCTGGCCTCCTTGATGGGTCCCATGAACATAGTTGCTGTGAACATAAAAAAGAGAATGGTCTCAGACAATATGAGGTGGCATCATTGTTAAGTCAGCAAGCTAGTCATGAAATGTTGACAAGAATTAGTAAGGAAACAGGGTATAACATTACCCACCATGATCAAATCAATAGCTTCTGGGCTTGCATTTGGTATTAAATCAGAGAGGTTTGCAGGGAGCATCTACCAAACGAATGAGTAAAAGTCAAAACACATGAAAACACCAAAAAAACAAAGCACTAATTCTAACAATAGCTTACCTTTTCATAACTTATGATCCCAAATAATCGAGAAATATTTGTCCCTTCAGGAAAGGAAGTCAAGTCTGGTGTACCAAGAACACAACATATTTTGAACAATTGATCTATTTCACTGCCATGGAGAAAATAAATTTACGATACACAATCAAAATGTTTCCTTAGAATGTCCATCAAAACAGAAGCTTGAACTTAATAAACATGGGTCAATATAATCACCTTTCACCAGGAAAAATAGGGGACAAAGTGAAAAGCTCGGCTAAGATTGCACCAGCTGCCCACATGTCTGTATGCAGCAGTTTCATTTTGTTAGTAAGAACTTTACGAAAACAAACCCAAAATAAATATATCTCAAACTAGATATGTGAAGTTGCACGCAGTCAGGATGTAATACCAGTTAAAACCTTATACACTCTTAGATTTTTAAATAAAGAAAGTACAGAGCTATTGTAAAATAATAAAATTAATAAAAGCACAAACTTTTTTTTTTTTTTCCCCTTTTCATATACACATGTTAAAATATTACACTGCCAAACAAGGTTCATTGACTTTCACAACTTCAATGGATAGAAAGCACAAGTTGCATAAGAATTTGTGTATTTATCAAGAAGAAAAAAAGACTTACATACTATCATCGTTAAATGCAAAAGCAAGGAATGTTATATGCAGCTAAAATCTCATGTGATGCTTGCTCAACAGTCCAATTGAAGTTGGATGTGACCAATCTATTTGATCTGGTTTCGAAGCACCTTATAACAGGTTATGAATGTCAAAATACTTTATCTAGCTTCTAAAGCAAAAGTTGGCTTGTTACAAGAGTTAGCAACGAGGCATCCATTTTATGAAATCCTAAATTTCCCATATTCTTTCTGAACAAAAAAAGACAAAAACTAACTTCTTGTCAATGAAAATAACAGTTTCTTTAAAAATGCTATAGACATCCACTAATTATCTAAATATACACATATCTTCCTTTTAACTGTCATCAGAAGAATAACAAAAAGTAAAGAAAAACTAGTTTAACTTACCAATATAACGATTCCTAGCTTTTATTAAAGAGAAATTAAAATTTTGCAAACAAAAACATCAATAAGTTTCTGCAATAAACAGGGAATTAAAATAGCACTTACCAACTGCTGGAGCGTATGATTTGGACTGCAACAGGACTTCTGGTGCTCGGTACCTAGTATACATATACCCAAACCATAATATTTGAAAATCACTAATCTTGTTGAATTAAAAGAGTAACTGGTGAAAGTAAAAGTGCACTTCCACATGCAAGCACCACAAAATTCAGAAGATAATAATTGGATTTTTTCAAACAAAGAACAAAAGGACATGCATGCAAATACATAAAAACAAAAGATAATTAATAGAATAAGACTCACCACCGTGTGGAAACATATTCAGTATAAGGAGGCATCGATGAAACTTCTCTAGCCAGTCCGAAGTCAGCAATTTTAAGAACGTCATTTGTCACCAGCAAATTCTCTTTTCAGGAAAATAAAAATAATCTTTGTTTATTAACTTCTAAACAATCAAAATGCAAAACAAATAAATAAATAAAGTAGGCAATACCAATAATATTTTACCAGGTTTTAAATCACGATGAAAATATCCATTTCTATGGATATGATTAAGTCCATGAAGCACTTGAGACATAAAGTTCCGTATTTCAGCTTCTGAAAAGGGCCTTTCTCGATCTCTCATTAATTGGTAGAGATTGTAATTCTGGGGAGATAAAGTTCAGAATCAAGCACTTACTAACATAGGATTCAATAAACTAAAACTCTTAAAAGAGCATATATGGATTTCCATTAAAAATACACAATCATATCATGCTCCAGTTATTATAGACTTTCAACATCCTTCTGCTACTAGTAATGAAAAATTATGTAAAAGAAAGGTTAGTAAAACAGTACACATAAAGGTTAGTAAAACAGTACACATACTATTCATAAAAATAGAAGATAACTAGACAAAGAATTTTGTCTTCAACATGTGGTAGTGCTAGCTATGCAGATCTAGAATATAATGTCTTTTGGCAACCAATTAGAACTGAGTCACGAGCCAGGACATGATTACACTTAAGATGAATAGTACCTACATAAATGTGTCAGTAGGACTACTTCAGAACAAAAGAGGGTGACAGCCTCTTTACCTAGATGTACTAGCCCGAAAAGTTATCATGCATTAACTAAAGGCAAAAAGCCTCAATATCTTATTGGAGGAAAAAACTAGTACAACAAGTCTCACTTGAAAATAGATTTTTCAAGGAAAAAGAAAAAGAAAAGAAAAGAAACCCAGTTCTAAAATCATAATGAGATTCCTCAGAGTAAAGAGTAAATTGAAACATCAAAGAGTTCAGAGTAAAGGTTCCTCACCATGTACTCAAAAATGAGGAACACCTCGTTGTTTTCCCTGAGAACCTCCTTCAATTTTATAATATTGGGGTGACTCAATTTACGGAGGACCTGGAGAAGGCAGTTTTGTTTGTACCAATCAACACAAGAAGGATGTATATTAGTAGACTGATACAGGATTTCAATACATCTCTGTGCATGTGAGAAGGAAATATCAATCTAAGCCGAATTTTTTATTTTCATTTTCTTTATTTTTGATGGACTGAATGTTTTTATTGAGACTTTATATCATGCAACATTCTAGTATACAAAATTACCGTGGAACATACCCTAATTTCTCTCAATCTCCAGTATTCTTCCCAAAAAAAGAACTTTCTCTTCATCTTCTTAACTGCAACCTGAAATGAGAGAACCATAACTGAATTAATGACCAAAGAAGGACCAGTGTAACTTCTCTAAATATGTATATATACATATATATATATATATATATATCAGATAGCAACAGCCAAAACATCAATTCACCCTGGAAAAAGCTATCCCTTTTACACATCTCTAAAATATTTGGATGCTCATCAACTATGATGTTTCTTCCAATTCCCTTTATTTGGTCTAGTTTTGAGTTACTACATAAAACTGATAACCTAACTTTCAGTAGCTATATATTATATATGTCTAATATTAACTCTCAACCTAAACTTATTTCATCCTGCTCATCGTCAGAAAGTTCATCGATTTGGAATCCATCTTCTACCTCAAATATGTAAATAGTAACTGTTATTAACTCTATTAGACAATAACAAAATTATCAAACTATCCACCTGGAAATTCTCATGTTTACATGAGATGAGAAAATAAAAGCATCAGTAGAAGAAAACTACACTGGAGGCAAATAAAAATTATATAACTTATATAATCCTCCCAATTGAAGGAACTTACAATTTCACGACTTCTCCAATCCAGGGCCTTATATACAGTACCACAAGTGCCATCTCCAAGCTCTTCCAAAATTTTATATCTGCGAGAAAAAAAAAAAAAATTCCCAAACAAGATTCCAACCAACCTCGGAAAGAAGAAAACAGGACAATCTTAAACAATTCAAGGCATTCAAATCAACTAACCTTTCCATTATTAAACTTCAACTTATGATATAATCAACAATCTTTCAGTGGAATTTGAACAACCTCCAAACCGAGGTGTCTAAGCTTTCAAAACAGTTTCGGCCATTAGCTTGTAGGCAAGGTTTAGTGCTATGGTCTTGCATGAAGCTTTTCATGTCATCAAAAATTGACTGTTCATCGTAGGAAGGATTGACTTTTAGTGAGAGATTTATCAACATTTTGCAATCCTCCACTACAACTCCAGAGATCAAGCATTAAACTTAACGGGCTTGAACATCAATTCATTTTCTTTAGATCTACTTCATAATACCCTCAAATAAAAAGCTGGGGTACCTGACCTGCAAAGTAAATGATTGAAAATAAGTTAATATAACTAAGACAATAAAATTGACCTGCATATAAAAACCAACAAATCCAAAAATAATGTTTATTACCCACAACTAACAATTGTTACATGATAAATAAAGCAGAAAAAGAAGAAAAAAAATTCCCAATCTATTTCGTGCAATTTGTAAAGTTCAGCAAAGTCAAATGCTTTTTTCCTTAATCCTTAATAATTATTAGAAAAGAATATATATATATATATATATAACATCCTACAATTTCATATCTTTCCTCTTCCTATATCCCTTAGCCAATCAATCTGAGTAAAGAACCTGGAAATATGAACCAAATCAGAAAAGCGAATGCATATTCAAACAAAATGTTGAAAAGACTTATCCTACCAAAAAAAAAAAAAAATCAAAGTTTTATTTTTCTCTTGTGTGTCAACGAAAACTCAACAAATTCCTTCAAACAACAAACCTGATTCAACAACATGCCTTACACTAAAGCAACAAAGAGAAACGAAACACAAAGAAATTCCTTTTTCTTTTTCTCCGTTTCCAAATAAACGAAAATAGAGCATGAAATCGAAAAATTCAAGCGCATTTTCATATTACTCATAAATTTACAGCATACAAAAGGAAATATATATAACAGAAATCTAACAACGATGAAATTACACGAAACTGTAAAAGGATTGGAAATGGAAAAAAACTACTCACCAAATGATGATGCTAAATTGATACAGCCACAAAAAAGAAAAAAAGAAAAAAAAAATCACAAAGAACAAAAATATGTAGATATAAAAAGGAAAAGATCACAATGTATATGGAATTTTTGGCGGAGATAACAAAGGGATTGAATTTTAAGAGAGAATTCTATAGAAAGAAAGTTTTAGAGAGAGAGAGAATTTGGATTAGTAATGAAGCCATTAGAGAGAGGGATTCCGCAGAAGAAGCAAAGGAGAAGAAACCAAATAAATAAATTATATTAAAATATATATATATATATATATATAAAAATTAAATCATTGGAAAAAAATAGTTTAAAAATGATTTTATCGTTTTTCTTTATTTGGATTAAAAAATTAAAAATGAAAAGAAATGCTTGGCGATGGATGGTCCCCACCTGATATAATATTATTTTTATTCGAATTACGAAAATACCCCCGAACCCCTTAATAATGGGTTATACTGTTCTCGTGGACGACGTTACCCTTTTGTGAGTCGTGACTCGGACTGGATGACGACGTTGATGACGGATGGATAAGAATGAATTTGGAGTAGGACTCAGGCGTCATTAATGGATTAAAGTTGTGGTTTAGCGTCATTTCGGTGATTATGGATGCCTTTTTAGTTTTACTAATTGTCGCGTGCAGTTGATACGGTTCGGTTCGGTCCAATCACTTGAATGCGGATCTGGGTAGCAAACCCGTATGTTATGAAGAATTAGATTCCCCCATCGAAGTATAACCAAAAATTTGTGTTTTTGCAGTCAACAGGTGACACGTGTGAGTCAAAAGCTGGTTTTGGAATATACAGATAAATTTAGGAACATTTTTAAAGAAGCAGATAATTCACAGCGTTTTTATGGAATAAACATTAAAACAAAGATACCTTTTTTATTTTTAGAATTTATTTGAATAAAAATATTTTTAGAATTCTAGAAGATGAAGGATGCAGATCAACTTTTCTATGAACACCATCCCGCTAAAACTGATTAACTAAAATATGACTTTCGGTGATTCACCAAAAAAAAATGTGACTCTAGATGCGATTTAAAAGCCCAGAAGGATGGGATCAGGGATTCTTCATCTTGGGCTTAATCTTGGCTTGGGCTGGGTCTTTGAGGAACAAATGGTTGTTTGATATCCAAGAAACATAAACTGAAGAACTGAAAGTTTTGTGATATGTTTTTTTCTTTTTTCTTTTTTTGGTAAAAGAGATCTTTGTAATATATATATATATATATATATATATTGGGTAAATAGATCTTTGTAATATGGTTAGTCTTAGAGACATCATATAATATGAATAAATATTGCTAACATCAAGTTCATTTGAAGATGGCTGCTAGTTTTCATTTTTTTTTTACCGTGGATATTTTCATGGTCCAGATGACCAGCAAGGGCAATACCTGGGCTGAACTATTTAATTTTTTAATATTTCCGTTATAAGCTATTTTTTTAATTGTTATTTTTATTCAATCAGTTTAAATTTATAATTTATGTAGAATTATTATGACTTACAATTGAAAATATGTCTTAACTTGCATGGAGAAAATTTTGATAATGCTTGTTGAAAAAACTTTCTAAATCCGCCACCAAGTACAGGTGAGGAATAAAAACATTTCAAAGATTTGGTCTCTTCCAACAATAGTACTATCCCACCAAGTAACTGTCAAATTATGTTAGGATGAATACAGCATATAACCATAAAAAGCACACCAAAATGCTAAAAGTTTACTCTTTTATCATAGTGAACAAAAACTCAACAGGATATTTACATATATACATTATTATTTTGGATAAGCATAAGTTTTAGTAATCCACACCATTACTTGAAAATTTTACCTTAAAATTCCTCAAGTACATACTAACATTGATCCAGTAAATCCAATCAAAATCTTTACACTATGGCTCCACAATAATTTTTCCTGTAGCATGACCATCAATACTCTTAGCCCATGCATCTTCTGCCTTGCTTAGGGGATATTTTGAGTCAATAATTGTTTTGAGTTTTCCTTCTTTCACCAACTTAACAAGAAAATCCAGGTTCTCACCCTTGGGATTTAGGATTACTGGCACCATCAGCTTCTTTGAAAAGGTAAGCTTTTTGAAAGCATAAGTTATCAGAGAACTAGGGCTAGGAGTGATATCTATTACCTTCCCATTCTCGCTCAAATTAGGCTCAAAAGTAGACCAAGGAATACCTGTTGCACAGTGGATTACTGCATCATATTTCCGTCCTGAGGGGCTATTCAGGGCAGCCCCATCTGGAGTCTTGTAGTCTAGAACTTCATCAGCACCTAAACTCTTAACAAGTTGGATGTTTCGAGCCCCACAAGTGGCTGTAACATGTACATTTCCAAGTTTTGCTAGTTGAACTGCATAATGACCCACACCTCCAGAGGCAGCAGTAACCAGAACATTTGCTTGCTTGCCAGTTCCATCTAGCTTGATCCCAGCAGATTGGGTGAGGGCCTGGTGAGCAGTTAGACCCGCTACAGGTAACCCCGCACCATCGGCTGCTGAAACTTCAGGTGGCCTTGCAACAGTCACTTTCTCCCCGGCCACTGCAAATTCAGCTAGTGCACCTCCAATCTATTTGTTCATTTACAAAATTCAACAACCGCAGGATGTCATATATACATTGAAAATGATGTGTATCATCAATTGATACATGAAATAAAGTGTCGACAAAATACTAGCATAGTTCAAAGATATTACAACAGAATGCGGATTGTCTCATAGTTCATATAATCCCCCTTCCCCCACCTACCCAAGGCAAACCAAACAACCTCAAAGGAGTACATAATTAAGCTGTCTAAAAGTCCAATACATATGAAGCATTCAACAATTCTATGTCTACATATTCAATTACAAGCCACGCAAATCCCAAACTTCTGCAATGGCCTCTTGAAAATTGGCAGAGGAAGCAGCAAATAAACTTACTACATTTTCCCCTGATAAGCAAAAAACTTGCACAAGTTTAATAAGTGATTGCACCATGTTCATTTTATTAGAGCCGCAAAATACGGGCACAAGTTTTCCATGGCTGTCAATTCATATTCTTATTTTGCATTGTGGAACATAAAACATACTACCCAAAAACACTCCATAAAAAAATTGACATTCTGCAAGTAAATTAATACTAATCATTCAGATGTTTTAGTTTTAAGGTCATGGTTCCTGAACAGTGAAGACTGAATTACAAGTGACGTGGAAAATAAAGTAAATACATAGCAAGAAAACTTACAGCAGGGTTAATCATTGCTACAACTTTGTCACCAGGTTTGAAATTTTTTATTGCCTCTCCAACCTTAACAATCTCTCCTGCCACATCATTACCTGTTCCAACAAGGAATATCAATCTTCAGCCACATTTTAATGCAAAAGTTACTCAAGAAGATTTCAAGAAATATATACAAGCAAGCAAAACCAAGTACCAGGTATTTGAGGGAATTTCCGAGGGAGTAGAGGCCTCAGCATGCCTTTCTGAACTTTCCAATCAAATGGATTTAGACTAGCTGCTTCCACTTTCAGCAGTATATCGTCATTATTCAGATTAGGAATCGGAACTTCAACATGCTTTAACAAGAATAATGTTTACATTCAGTCGTTTCATATATTGAAAGGACTAGAAAGAACTAAATTAATGACTCAATTGCTCCGTAAAACAAGCTGTAAAATGTATGAATATCTATCTGCCACCTGCCTCTTCTTCCTCTTAAGAGGTTGAAATTTGATAGTGAAAACAAAGAAAGCGTCACATATTGCTCTCAGCCTTGTGCTAGACAAGATAATTCCAAACATATACCCATATAGTCTTCACAAATAATGAAACAAACATAGAAATCAAATACACATGCAGAGTAACAGTCAAATTCTTAAGTTCGGTCAACAATATTGCTTTGGAAAGTGGCAAGCACTTTAGTTTATACTTTTTAACAGATAATGATTTAAGGTTTGGTACCTTGACTATTCATTAACAAACATAAATTGAAAAACAATAAGATTAAAAATAAAATAAAATAAAATTGTCAAAAAAATAATGGTTAGAGTACTAATCATACTAATGGATAAACCATGTCTGGTGCATCTCATCTCTGTTTCCCACATTAAAATAAGAATATAAATTAATCTGAAGGTGGGATTTTATTAATGTCATTATCTGCTACTGTAATTACAAAACCCTTCTTCAACTTCCACCTTATCTGGCAACAGAGCAACTCTCGCTGCTTATTAGGCGGTGACTTAGAAAAGCATATATAGTCTAAAGAGAAAATACAGAATGTGAACCAAAAAAACATAAAAGAGAAGTAATCAAAAAACACAAAGCAAGAAAAAGCAGGGATTGAGAAAAATGAAAGAAAAAACAAAAATGAAAGAGTGAAACACAGCACCTTTAAGCCAGAAGGTCCTCCGCCATAGCCACTGTACTGAACCGCATGCATAAGCTTTTCTGCCATTATCCACACTCCCAATTCTATGACCTTCTCGAGTTCAACCTGAAGCCGTAGCTGGCTCTCGGGAACAAGAACATGTAGTAACCATACCATATACCACCATCGTCAGAGATGTGAATTGGCGTAAATACCCCTAACAAATAGTTGTATACTTCTATATAGCCATATGTTCGTGGACCTTTTGGTACATCTCCATTTCTCCACGCACGTGTAAGAAACCGATAGACAATTGCCACCTAATCTTCCGCTGAACGGCGGAGCTACATAAACATCTATTTCCTCATTTGCTTTTTTTTTTTCTTTCTTTTTTTTAAATCTAAAATTTTGTCATTTGCTTATTTATTATTCGTTTGCTAGCCTTTTGGCTAATCATCAATTTTTTGTTAGCTTATGTCAATGTGCGGTAAAAATGAAAGGGAAAAAAATTTAAATGAATTTTGAAATTAATTCGTTGTCCTATAATTTTTGAGACATTATTTCCTCCAAAATTAAAAATAATATATTTCCAACAAAGTACTGAAAATATGCTTTATCCCCTATTAATTATGTTGTTGCATGTGAACAAAGTATTAAATGTTAAGACTGAATTCCCCCATCCCTTCGATTTTTTTTTTTTTTTAATTTTTTATTATTTCAGTAAACACAGTAGTAATAATGGTAGTAGTTATTCTAGTGATAGTACAGTACAATCCAAATTTCCAAACTGCAGAATGTGCCAATTCAAAGCACGTAGATTTCAGCAATCCAAACACAATATTCAGCGATCATAGCCAAAAAAAAAAAAAAATGTTTAACTAGGGCTCCACAATAATCTTTCCTGTAGCATGACCTTCAATGCTCTTAGCCCATGCATCTTCTGCCTTGCTCAGAGGATACTTCGAGTCAATAATTGTCTTAAGCTTTCCTTCCCTCACTAAATTAACAAGAAAATCCAGGTTCTCACCCTTTGGTTTTAGTAGCATTGGCACTAGTTTCTTCTTAGAAAGCATTCTCAAAGCATAACCGAACAGAGCAGTTGGTACAGGGGTTATATCTATCACCTTCCCATTCTCACTCAAATTAGGCTCAAAAGTGGACCAAGGAATGCCTGCTGCACAGTAAAGTACCACATCATATTTCCTACCGGAAGGGCTCCTCAAAGCTGCCCCATCTGGGGTCTTGTAATCAAGCACCTCATCAGCACCTAAACTCTTTACGATCTCCATGTTTCGAGCCCCGCAAGTGGCTGTGACATGCGTGTTTCCCAGCTTTGCCAATTGAACTGCATAATGTCCCACACCGCCAGAGGCAGCGATTATCAGAATGTTTTTATGCTTTCCGCTTCCGTCAAGATTGACCCCTGCAGATTGGGTGATGGCCTGGTGAGCAGTTAGACCGGCTACAGGTATCCCTGCACCATGAGCTGCTGAAACCTCTGGTGGTCTTATAACAGTCAACCTCTCCTTGACCACTGCAAATTCAGCTAGGCCACCCCCAACCTTTATTTCATTTACAAAATTCCAATAATGAAAGTGAGATTTTAATTTTTGGAAAAGTTGGTTGATATATATGATATATATAAATTGTTACCATGGATGCTATAGTGGATGCTGTGTTCAATTATACATAATTTAGGATGTAATTGGATGCTAACATTCATAAACGATGCCTATTTAGATTTTAAAAATAAAATTAGATTTTTAGAAATAATGTTTAATCATATATCAATTTAATTAATCTGCATTTAAAATAATTTAATCCAATTTAATAATATAGATGGTTGTCATCCGTTAGGTAGGCAGTTTACATTTTGTTGCTAGTTTTAAAAGCTTATTATTATGATGGTCACATATATTATACATGTTATTTTTTAATAATTTTTGATATTATCATTTTATCATATGTTCGAATCTGAACAAAAGAAGAAGATAAGGAAACATAACACTTACCAGCTCGGGAGGTCCATTATATATGTTGTTGAATAAAGCTAAGTGGATGATTTATATATAATTGGATTTAAGAGCACAACTTACACTAGGGGTGACCATTGCTACAACTTTGTCACCAGCTTTGACTTTTTTCACCCCAGGTCCAACCTTTACAACCTCTCCTGCCACATCGTTACCTGTTCCAAAAACAAGGCATGTTCTAATGAGTAAAGACACATTTCAATGGCCAATGAAATTTCTGCAACGTTTAATAAAAGTGATTCAGGAAGATTATTTTCATAAAATATAAACTACTACTCATAGAGACTGAGTTACCTGGTATTTGTGGGAATTTGCTAGGAAATAGAGGCCATAGCATGCCTTTCTGAACTTTCCAGTCAAATGGGTTTAGACTAGCAGCTTCCACTTTCACCAATATTTCATCTTTGTTTGGAGTGGGAATTGGAACATCGACATGCTTCAACATGAATAAACTTTATTTTTAATCAGTTCAGAGGAATACTACTTGACGAAACTAATTAAGTTAATGTGAAACAAGCGGCAAAAAATATATAAGCATCTGCCTAATTCTTCCACCAATTGTACACCATGAAGGCAGAAACAAAGTAAAAACAGCAAATATTGTGAAGAATATTTATTGGGGTACTATATTATATGGTAATTAGACAGGATAAGAATATATGGGGTACTATATTATATTCATGTATGGTGCATCTCATCTCCGTTTTCCAGATTAGAATAAGAATATATAATTTAATTTGATGATTATGCAATTGCATGTTAAAGCATTACTGCTAGGTCTCAAATCGCTAAATTTGAGAATCCCAACAGATATATATGATTTGGGTTACTCTGAGATCCTCGTTTATGCAGCCGATCATTACCATTTAATTGGGATTTTTATTTATTTATTTGTTTTTTTGAAAAAGGGTAGACAGGCAAACAAATTAAGGTTAATCCAAATATTGGGCTAAAAAAGTCTCAATTTTATCATGGATGAAAGATATCCTGATAGTCTGCTTTGTAAATGATTTTTAATGAAGTAAATCGATAATTTTCAAAATTGAAGTAGTTGAGGTGTTAACATAATTTTCTCATAATAAAAATGGATTAATGTTATAATTTGTTAAAAAAGATCAATAAATTTGACAGCCTTAGTTTAAACTTCTTTTGACTTTTATTTTTTAAAAAAATTAAATTTTATTTATACCCCTTTAATTTTACTATTATTACAATTATAATTTTTAAGTGTAAAAATTAACTAAAAAAATTAAAAGCTGTATTTTGAATATAATTTTTTACAAGCATTGATCTAACTGTAATTTAGACAAAAACTGAAAAGATTTAAGTAAAATTTTTATTTAGGCTCTATTTGGATAATGATAAAGTTTGTGCGAATATAACTCTTTAAAAATGATAATTTTCTTTTGTTTTGATATTTATTTTAAGGTAGAAAACTGTAGATTCAAAAAATTAGATTTCATTCTATGTGAAAAAATATATGAAAAAGTTGTTTTTATCTATGGATGTGTCATTTTAGGAATCTATAGAAAATAATTTTAAAATTTTTTTAAAAATAAAAATTTTCATTAATTTATTTTATAATATTAAATCTAATTTCTTACAAATTCTAATTTTTTTATTTCTTATCAAACATAATATAAAAAAATTAATTCCTCATAAAACACAAATTAGTTAGTTACAAAATTATTTAGAATTTATAAGCAACTAATAATTTGTGTTTTAAAAATTGAGGATAAAATTATATTTTAATAAAATATATAAAATTAATTTCTCATATAACTTTAAAATGACATTTTTTTTAGAAAAATTTATATTTCACCTTTTTTTTTTTAAATTGTGAAATTTAGTTTCTTTGGGAATCCACAATTTTCTCCTTCTAGAAACATCCCAATATAGAAAATTTTGATTTTTCTAAATAAATTTCAAATTCTTACTAACTGTTACACTTTGCAAATGAAGGATTAAAAAAAATAAAAAATAAAATAAAAAAAGCTTCTTTTGCTTACCACAGTGAAATTCTTCCATGGCAGAGCATAATATTAAAGTCATATAAAAAATTATTAGCATAAAACAAATGATGCGGTTTTCTTTATGAAAGCCGTTTGTACAATTAGACCACCACATATATATATATATATATATATATATATGTATATAAATAGTGTGCCCCATCTATCTAGAGAAACTTCTTATGTAACATCAAATCAGACAAATAATTTTTATCAAAAAATTAGACAAATAATTCAGAATCTAAAAAAGCACATAAATGATAAATCGATCCCACCAAAAAAAAAATAATAATAATAAATAAATAAAATAAAAAATAAAAAATAAAACAAAACAAAACAAAACAAAATGCTAACAAAGAAGAGTAGTAACTAAAAACACAGACATAAAAGCAGTAGAAAAAGAGTGAAATCTAAAACACCTCTAAGCCAGAAGGCCCTCCTCCATAGCCATTGTACCGAACCCCATGCATAAGCTTTTCTGCCATTATCCACACCAAATTGTTCAATGACCTTCTCAACTTAATTAACTGAAGCTGTGCGCTATTCTCTACTTCTCTAGCAGTAACCCTTCGTGGTTCGTGCATTAGCTGGCAAAGCCACACTGTACACCATCACCAACCTTATGAATTAAAATAAATAATCCTACCTAATAGTTCTCTCTCTCTCTCTCTCTCTCTCTCTCTATATATATATATATATATATGTTGGGACACATGCATGTATAAAGAAACGATTAACGACTCATAATTGCTACCTAACCGTGCGCTGGACAGACAGAGATACATATATTAACATCTATTTCGCCATGTGCTTTTTTATTTTTTTAATCTAAATTTCGGTATCTGTTTGCTAGCTTTTTGGCTAAGCATCAACTTTTTGCTACTTTTTTGTATAAACTACTGCAGAAAGTTTATATGAAATATTAGAATATGGGTGTAGAAACTGCAAAAAGTTTATATGAAATATTAGAATATGGGTGTTAAAAGCCCATATTATAAGTTCTCACAAATCTCCAAAGACAACAAAGCTTAATGCATTATTATACAGAAAGAAGGGCTTATCTTGAGTTCCAAATAGGTTTTTTGTGACCTGATAAAAAGTTAGTAAACTGTCAAGATTTATCCGGAGCAGGTGTAACTAAAAGTCTAACAGTGTGCATTTGGACTTAAAAATGGTGATTGATAATAGTTGATTTTGTCTCTTCCAAAACCATTTTTTTATTTCTTTTTTTCCAGAAAAAAAATTGTTACGCCTCGTACATCAAAATTTCTTAGCATAAATGGTAAAAATTAATTCTTTAGCCCTACACTTTTGAGACACTATTTCCTCAAAAGCTGAAAATATATTTCTGTCTAGATACCAAATTAATATAGAAGATATGCTTAATACCATATCAAATAGACACATATGAACAAAGTCCTGGTACAACTCTTAAAAAATATACATCTCTCATTAAGTGTAGTAAAGTTCACGATTCTGTTGCCCACCATAAAAGTCGTCGGATTGAATCCCACACCCACAAGCTCAGCCTGATCACCTTCACCCTCAATTTATTAATTTTTGTATTCCCCACCTAACATTTTCTTTGGAAAAAAATAAAATAAAAAAAATCGTAGTTTAACAACAGCAACAACAACAACAATAATAATGGTATTACAGCTGAATGTGCTTATTCAGCAAGCCATTGACAATGTTTAACTTACTCACCAAATAATAATAATGACAATGTTTAAACATCATAGCCTATTAAAATTTCACCAAAAATAAAAAATAAAAAAACTACCAGAGCCCTAAAACCACAAATGTATTACGTACTAGGGCTCCACAATAATCTTCCCTGTAGCATGACCTTCAATGCTCTTAGTCCATGCATCTTCTGCCTTGCTCAGAGGATACTTCGAGTCAATAATTGTCTTAAGCTTTCCTTCCCTCACTAAATTAACAAGAAAATCCAGGTTCTCACCCTTTGGTTTTAGTAGCATTGGCACTAGTTTCTTCTTAGAAAGCATTCTCAAAGCATAACCGAACAGAGCAGTTGGTACAGGGGTTATATCTATCACCTTCCCATTCTCACTCAAATTAGGCTCAAAAGTGGACCAAGGAATGCCTGCTGCACAGTAAATTACCACATCATATTTCCTACCGGAAGGGCTCCTCAAAGCTGCCCCATCTGGGGTCTTGTAGTCAAGCACCTCATCAGCACCTAAACTCTTTACGATCTCCATGTTTCGAGCCCCGCAAGTGGCTGTGACATGCGTGTTTCCGAGCTTTGCCAATTGAACTGCATAATGTCCCACACCGCCAGAGGCAGCGATTATCAGAATGTTTTTATGCTTTCCGCTTCCGTCAAGATTGACCCCTGCAGACTCGGTGACTGCTTGGTGAGCAGTTAGACCAGCTACAGGTAACGGTGCACCATGAGCTGCTGAAACCTCAGGTGGTCTTGCAACAGTCAAGCTCTCCTTGGACACTGCATATTCAGCTAGTCCACCTCCAATCTTTATTCCATTTTTCACAAAAATTCCAACATTGAAAGTCAGCTTAATTATAATTTGGATGATTATGTTGGGTATCATGTGGCTATCATTGTTAAAACTTGCTATGAGGCGCCTATTAGCGGTTAGATGCCCATCAGAGAATGAATTTATATATAATAATTTTGTTATGATTGACAACGTCGCTCATTTTCTATTCAGCATATAATGTCCGATCATGTGTAATTTCAATAACATAGTCCAGAATGGGACATAATTGGCTATCATAACAAAACTAAATATATAATGGATTTTAAGGGCACAACTTACACCAGGGGTAATCATAGCTACGACTTTGTCGCCGGCTTTGAATTTTTTCACGCCAGGTCCAACTTTTATAACCTCTCCTGCCACATCATTACCTGTTCCAACGAGGGAAATTCTTTACCCACCTTTTCATTACCTAGTGAAATTTTGCAATATTATTGTGGAAATAATATTTGTATACTTTTCCCAATTGCAAACTTTTTATGTGAGAATGCTTGCATTCACTAACTAAAAGTGACTCGAGAAGATTACTTCATGGAATATAAACTACCATTCAGCATGCAAGATTGAGATACCTGGTATTTGTGGGAATTTGCTAGGAAATAGAGGCCATAATATGCCTTTCTGAACTTTCCAATCAAATGGGTTTAGACTAGCTGCTTCCACTTTCACCAATATTTCATCTTTGTTTGGAGTTGGAATTGGAACTTCAACATGCTTCAACAAAGAATAAAGTTAATTTTTATTCAGTCCAGAGGCGCACCTTTTTACTTTTTGGCAATGAGTTCAGAGGTGCACGTAACTTCATAAAACTTTTCAAAGCTGTACCTTATTTTTTTTTTTGTACTTACTAAAAAAAAAAAAATGCTGGAGTTTGATTTCAACAAAAACAGAAAACAATTTTGAGGTTTGTAAATTGCAATTGCAAATGATTTTTAATGAAGTGAATCTATAATTTTAAAAAATTGCATTTTTTTAACTTGAAATAAAATAATTGAGGTTGGTAAGGCAATTTTCCCATACGAAAAAAACGACCAGTATGATATTTCTAAAATAGATAAATAAATTATTTAACTCCTTTGACTGAAACAGTTAAAAAAAAAATCTGTTTATTTAAAGCATAACCTACATGATGAAAACAAAATTTACGTGTGGAATATCTACCTTGGCATACTATAATATTTGAGGTATCCGTAAAAAATTATGAGCATAAAATTATGAAACGGTTTTATTTTACAAAGCCGTAACTATCTAAGTAGACTTTACATTTCTAGACCAAATATACAAATATAAGTTCCCGATAAATCTAAAGATCTAAACTTCATATGCAACATCAAAACCAAAGAAGACAAATTATTCAAGAATCTTACAATGCACATAAATTGGGCCCCAAAAAAAAAAAAAAAAAAAAAGAAGAAGAAGAAGAAATGCAAAATATATATATATAGATATATATGTGGATGAAGAAGTAAAATCTAAAACACCTCTAAGCCAGAAGGTCCTCCTCCATAACGACTGTACTGAACCGCACGCATAAGCTTTTCCTCCATATATCGATCTACAGCAAATTCAATGACCTTCTCAGTGCTTGTATGTGTGTGTGTGTATTTCTATCTCTCTCTGTCTATATATATATATATATATATGCAACTTGGAGCTAGCTCTACAGAGATTTAAGCACCAATTAATCTCAGATAAAAATAGTACTCAGTCTCAGATCAGAAGCGAGAAGAAAAAATAATAATAATAATAATAATAATAATAATGCAGAAAATTATTGATTGAAAAGAAAATAAAAGAGTAGAAGACACCAACTTTTACATTGCCTCAATCTAGTCGGAAACTACTCCACAGAAAACAGGAGAACCAGGAGATACACTACGGAGGAAAATTAAGTTTATACAAAATCTTATTATTATTATTATTTTGGTTTTTTTGCATACACCAACTACAGGCTTATCCCTTATTTTATAATGTAGAATTCGTTCAATATTGAATAGTATTCATATCTTTATTTTTTGTTGGGTAGGTAGCATTAACAGTGTAACTGCAGTTGGATAATAAATTACTTATATTTATATTTAAAAAGTTATAAATTCAAAATATTCAATATTATAAATTATTGAAAAGACAATATAATGTAAAGGACAATTTACCAAAAAAAAATATAATGTAAAGGAGAGATATGGTACCCAAAAACCAAAAAACTCTAAATTTCAAAGGCCCCATAGCAATGAGTGCACCCCATTCATGCATTAAAGCGCCATACCATTGCATGTGAATTCTGATTGGTCGTTTTCTAAATCTGACCGGTCAAGAATCATTACATTACTCGCGGAAGGCTCACCAATAAAAGTAATGGCTTAGAAAAATATATATAATATATATATAAAAAAAACAAAAAAGGCAGCGAATGCAGACCGTACAACACATCCCATCAGACCCTACGCCTATGTGTTAATAATTATTATATGTTATATATTTTAAATTTTATAAATATTTATTCTATATAAATATTTATTTTTTATTTTAAAAAATAGTTATTAGAAAAAAATTTATTATTAAAATAAAATATTTTTAATATATTTAAATAAAAATTGGTTATCTTAAATATTAGTTCATAAATAAGCAATTAAATTTTATCAAGTTTGAAATTTAAAAAAAATTATAAAAATTCAGCAATTAACTTAATTTAAAATAATAACTAAATATTAATAAAAATATTTTTTTTTCATTTTAAATTCTTATTAAAAAGTATTTTTATTTTATAACTACAAACTATTTTATATATCAAACTTGAACTAATTGTAAAAATAACATTACACAAAATTTACGTGTGCCTAAAGCTTTGTCATCGCATTGTTTTTTTTTGGCTCATAAAATTCCCCAGTATGCAACATCTTTAAGCTCTTGAACTAATTATCAAAAACAGTTAAAGAATGAAGAAGAACAAATACCTAAAAAAAAAATAAAAAGAATAAAAAATAGGCTTTTTAACTTATCAGATCTGAGTGCCACGTGGTTCCCTGCTCTGCTTTTCACATACAAATTTAGCTACCATTTATTAATGTGTTCTTTTCTTCTTCTTTACTTTGTTTTTTGTATTTTTTTTTATAAATTATGTGTAATTTATTTATTTTAATTCTTTGTTAGTCTTAATCAATAGCAAATAGAGTTTATTAGATATGTCAATTAGTTACTAATGTGAGAAAGGAAAAAAATTAAAAGCTAAAAAAATTTTAAATTGTGTTTTATTTTCTATTTACAATTTTTTTCTTCTTATATAGGTAATAGAAATGTCTAACTACCATAAATTAAAATTAACAAATTGTTAAAGTAAACAAACTACACACAATTTAGAAAAAAATAAAAAAATAAAAAATGAACATATTAACAAATGGTATCTTAGATTTAAAAAAATTAATAAAGATTTAATTGAAAATAATTAATTATTGCAATGCATCAATTAACATGGATTCCTTTTACTAAATGTATATATAGGGATATTAACACCAGTATATTTTAAATTATATGCCGTTTGATACTTTGTACTTTAATTTATTTTTATTTTTATTTTTTGGTATTTTGCATCACGAAATTTACTTTTTTCTTTCATTTGGTACCTTGTATCCTCTTTTTTTTGTTAACTTTTAAATAAAATTGTTACACGGTTGGCATGTGGAGCTAAAAATCAATTATGCGTAGTTAACGTGTAAATTGCAAAATTTTTCAAATAAAAAATTAATGAAAAACTAATAAACTTTTTAAATTAAAAAGAATTATTATTCTTTTAATAAATTAGAAAAGTTTGAAAGGAATACAAATTATATAATTTTTGAAAAAAAAAATAATATGTACACATTATAGAGATTCCAAAAAAAACAAAGGAAAAATAATCAAGTATTTATAAAATCTAAAGGAAAATTTTGAAAGATTATTTTTATAAAATATGTTATTTTATTATTTAAAAAAACTTTTAATATTTACTAACATATATTTTTAATAATGTTTTTAAGGCTTGTTCAAATCTTTTGTTGGTCATTATGTTTTTTCTGTTCTGGATATATATTTTATTTTTATAAAATCTAAACAATAATTTGTATATATTACAAAGATTCTAAATTAAAAAAAAAAGACCAATAGAGATAAAGTATTTATAAAATCTAAAAAATGAAAAATGTTGCTTATAAAATATATTATTTTATTCATTACATGTATTTTTTATATTTATATATTATTTTGGAAAAAAAGATAATAAATTTTTTTACTTTTTTGAAAAAATATTTTGTTAATGCATGTTCAAATTTTTTGTTCGTCTTTATTTTTTTTAAGATATCTATTTTATGTAAATATTTTTATTTTTATTTTTGAAAGATTATATTTGTAATTTTTTAAGCTTTTTTTTTATTAACTTATTAAAAATATTAGTGTTATTTAATTTCTTTTTGCATTTTAATTAATTTTTACTTAAAACTTTTTGCATTTAATATTTTAAGGCTTTACAAAATTGCATTTTTACACCCTCATTTTTTGTCCCATGCCATGTGCCAGTCATGTCACAACTCTGTTAATAAGTTAATAGAAAAAAAATGAGTAGGGTGCAAGGTGCCAAAAAAAAAAAAAAATGAAGTTCAGATGTAAATTATGGTAAAGAAATTAAGATTCATTTATGCCTCCCTATATGTATATATATTGATACCCAGAATAAAATAAAATATAGATCTCATTGATAATCATCATCTATTAAAAAAAAAAAAAATTACTCTTCTAATTATCTTATGCAAATAGATGTACAAAAAAGATTCACTACTTGGTCCTCTCACTAAGCAAAATAGACATAGGAGCAGCGAGTATCTATCTATGTATGCCAAAAGGGCTATATGTTAATTGATGATTATTACGTACGGAATAGTTAAATAGTTATGTGAGAGGGTTTAAATTGTAAAAACATTTTTCCTTTCTTTTTTTTTTTAAATAATTTTCCTTAACTTGTGAAACACGTGTACAGAAAAAGATTTTATTTCGAAAAGGACATCAAGAATTTATATACACAAAACAAAATCGGAAGGTTAATTGATGATTATTACGTAAGGAATGGTTAAATAGTTATGTGAGAGGGTTTAAATTGTAAAAACATTTTTCCTTTCTTTTTTTTTCAATAATTTTCCTTAACTTGTGAAACACGTGTACAGAAAAAGATTTTATTTCGAAAAAGGACATAAAGAATTTATATACACAAAACAAAAGCATAAATCATCAACTTGTCATTTAATTTTGCACCATACTATGCCATCTTATCTATGATGTTTTTAGGACACAAAAATTTGCCTAAGAAATGATATTTACTAAAATTGGAAATGTCAATTTCATCATTTAATTTCGTTCAGGAAAAAAAGAAAAAAAGAAAAAAAAGAAAATCATCGTGTAACTACATTTTCCGCCAAATTAAAACAAGCTGTGCCTGTGCGACAGTTTATATTTGTTCTCTTTTTAATTATCTGGGATATAATTTGAATTCATAAACTCAAAAATACAAACGTGAATCTCTCCATTTGGGACAGCTTCAATGACGGTATACTTAATTTTTTAAATTAAAAATAAACGGATAAAATTATTTAGAGCATTTGGAATTGATGTGATGATATCTTCGTTGAAATCTCATTGACTAGAGTCCACTTGGCTAACCTAATTGTCATCTCTATTGCTTTTATTCAATACTACACATATATATATATATATATATATATATTTTCAATTTTATGGTACTTTTGTCAAATAGTACCAAGAGAACAAAAGAAATTAGATATATTAATAATACTATAAGTATCAAAATATTTACCAAATAATATATATATATATATATATATATTTATGATTTTATGGTATTTTTGTCAAGTAGTATTATGAATATAGAAAAGTTTGTAAAACTAAATAATAATGTTAGATTTACTAAAATATTTATCAAATTTGTTTTTTAAATAACATAATAAATAATATTTTAATATTTAATTGGTTTTTTTAATTTATTTTTCCATTTAAGAGTTCATTCATTTATATTTAAGTTATATAAATATGTTAACCAATAAAATTTTAATATATACCATTTGATAAATAAATTTAATGAATTTTTTGAGTATTACTTACAACTAAAAGATGAAAATTTTGAGCACTGTTTTGTTTTGAAAAATCACCTGTCTATGTGTTTTTCTAAATGTTTCTCTTAAAAGGACTCTTGCTGTTCTTTCTTCATCAAAAGCACTTCTTTTTTATTGCCAAACTTTTTATTAATACCAAATGCTTGTTTTCTCTTTTAACAGCTTTTAAATCTTAAAAAAAAAGGAAAAAAAAAAAAGAAAAAGACATGCACCTAAAGTTTTGAAGATATATAATACAAAACTAATATAATGCTCAAATTTTGAGATATAATGGTTCTATTTAGTATAACTCTTGGGAAACAAGCTTTTAAGGCTTAAAAATTATTTTTGAAAATTTTTGAATAATTTTCTAAAAATAATTTAAGCTTGCAGAGAACTTTAACAACGTTAGAAGCAACTTCTCGATAAATACTCTTTGAGAAGGTAAAAAAAAAACCTAAACTATGGGAAACACGGTTATCTCCTCTACACAAACTTCAAATTTTATTTTAACTAAAAAGATAAAATTTGGGTTGCATCATTTGCAATCAAGCTTACAAATTATAACCAGCTAATAATAATGAGGTTCATATGTATTTGGTCAAGCCAAAAAAACAAGCTAAAGCATAAATAAAATTAATCCAGATAAACAAAACCCACGCACAATTGATCCTGTAAAATCCAGTAATTATCCAAGATATTCACCTAATTAAGACTCCACAATGATTTTCCTGGTAGCATGGCCATCAAAACTCTCAGCCCAACCATATCTCCAGCCTTGTAAAAAGGGTGCTTCTTTGAGGAAGTAATTTTATTGTGCAGATGGATAGCCCTTCGCTTTCTCGCGACAATTAGCTAGGCTTATAAAAATGCTCCACAAGTGGCTGTAACATGTGCATTTCCGACTCCAACGCTTTGCAGGCCAAACAGGCTCTGGTTAAGATATAAGTATAACAGCTAATATTTCATGTTTGCATAAATTCTGCTTTACTCAACCTACATTTTTTATCTATACATTTTGGGATTTTGAAGGGTTAGTGTTTTTTGGTTAAAATTTATGTAAGGAATGGTTTGGTAAGAGGGTCTAAAAAGTAAAACACTTTTCCTTATGAGACATATGTACACATAAAGATTTTTAATGAAGAGACATAAAGTTATACACAAGAAAAAAATCAAAAATCATCAACTTGTCATTTAATCTGTCACCATCGGCCAGCTTATCTACATGTACCTCGAAAAAGACATAACGTCATACACAAAAATCAAAAATCATCAACTCGTCATTTAATTTGTCACCATACTATGCCAGCTTATCTACCTGTATCTCAAAAATGATATTCAGCAATGATAAATGTCAATTTCATCATGTAATTTTTAATAAGCCGTACATCACTAATTCCTCGAAGGGTTTTTTTTCATCAATACCCATGAGCTTTCTGCTATCAGAGCCAAAAAAATTATTTATTTATTTTGTATTTTAAGTCATAAAATTTTATAATTTTTGCTGGGAATGTTAGTGTCAAACAATAATTTCGTGGATTGGAATAATAATTGAACATTTTGGGATTTGGGTGATGAAGAAAATGGGGTTTTAGCAATGACAAATAAAGTTAGATGATTTATCTAATAGACCTAAATTTTGAGGCAATGAGAAAGAATAAGAAGACATTTAGTTTGAAGTTGAACTACTAACTAAAATTTTTACAGAATTACCCAAAAAAAAAAAAAGAAAAGAAAAAAACCTAGAGTTTTCCCAGGGATTGGCACATCATTGATCGTTCATTTATAAAAGATCATGATCTCAAACTTATGTTGATTTTAACTTCTTAATCCCTGTTTTAAACATGCTTACTAGATTAAACCATTTCAAATATTGGACTATCTTAAAGGAATCTAGCAACTGCATTGCAAGGGGTGTAATCCGAATTTTTTGGTGACTAATTAACCGTGTCAATTCAGAGTGCATTCATCGAGGAATAAAAAGCCAGAAATTAATTGAGAGTAAAAATAAATAAATAAACAGATATTAAAACAATTTTATCAATGCATATCTGGTCCATCCAAAAGAAACCCAAAAGTAATGCCTCCATTTGAAAGAGTTAGGATTAAGAACAGGCATAAGGAAAAAACAATCATAATTTCTATATGAATTACAAGATAAAATTGGGGAAGAAATCCTTCATGATATATTTTAAACTCGTCATTTTCAGTATCTAAGTCGAAGAAGTTTTTATCCTTCAAGTTTGATGATTCATAAAGCTCGAGTGTCAGGTATAGCTGTTGTTAAGGCGACTTGGTTAATCCTTGTTCCTAAGCAGACGGCCACAAGCAGCAAATGGTTCAAGTTTCGCTGCGAGGTTTCCATTAAGCGCTTTGCTTCTTCCGCTCTGGTACCATCAAGTTTTGTCTCCACAGGGATAGATCGCTCTGCAGAATAAAATGAAAACCCCACCACCATTCCATTAGGTACGTAGCAGATGGACCACAGAAGAGATACGACAAGCAAAAAGACTTAACTAATTACCCTTGTCAAGTCTCAACCCAACGAGTAGGGAGGATCGGAATAAGTCCTTATCCACTTTCACTTTCAGGTTTGAATTCCCAGGGACCGGGGACAAGAAAGAACTTATTTTCGCAACACCTATTGCTGATCCTTAAGCTCTTTAAAGTTAGAAAGCAACCTTTTTTTCCCTTTGTAGAAAGTGTAGGTTTCTTTTCATTATGAAGGACAGTGAAGAAATGGTAAAAGAATTCCTAAGTCCACTTGGATTTTTTCACGGTAGCAAGCCCAAAAATTGGCTAATGCAATTGGGCCTAAGTTGAGCCAACCCGAGATCATTATCCGCAAGGATTTGGCGGAGAAGAGGATGTATCGGGGTTGGAATCGCAAACCCACGTCAGAATGAAAAAATTTTCTCATACACACAAACGAAAATTTTCAATCCGGGTACTGGCGACTCGGGAATTCTAATGTCAAAGTCGTTGGATAGGTTATATTATTTTCTGAGCCTTGGGTTATATCTTTGACAGTCAAAGACGAGGTAATTCTGTAAGCACTGTATTCGGTTTTCAGACTCATTTTCAGAGAACCGAGCTTCTTGCTCTTCGCTGGAAATGGAAGTATGATTAAAACCCTTCTAATTAGCTTCTTGATAGCGGAGAACAGAGAAGCAAAGAGAAAGAAATCTTGTAAACTTTCTTGGAAAATACTTTCTGGTTTTTCTGATTTGATTTTGATTTTTCTTATTGATTTGATTACATGAATGCAGTCTGGCACAACTTTTCATATAAAGAAACTAAGAAAACCAGCTGAGGACTGATTATCCAAAAACCAAACTAAGAACTCAAATTCCCAAAGGCAACCAGCTTGCTGTTGCAGATTTTTTCTATTTTAGCCCTTGCCAGCTCATCACTCCTTTTAATGTGAAACGCACGGTTTCAACAATGCCAAACAATAGTCGTTTGGAAGTTTTAATTAATCACCTCCGTGGAAATAAAAAACTTTCTGGAAGTAAATTTATATCTCACAATTCAGCTTATAATATTAACCTGCACACACATTGTCAATGCACAAAATCAGAATTATAAACCGAAGATTTTCAAAGCAAATTTTTTAATTTTTTGAAGCACAATTATGTAAACTCTAAACTGAAAAAGAGTAAAATTGCAATTTCTTATATATAGATATATATATATATATATACACCCAAAAACCTAAGTTCTAAAATCATTTGCAACTAACAAGCCATAATTCCACGCCTAAAACATTTTCAATTGCAATTCAAAATCCCAATCTACTCGGTTATGTTCCAAATTCAATTTGACCGGCGTATGATAGAACAAACCAATGTTAGACCTGAAGGTTAGACAGTAGATAGCGACTCTTAACCGTATTATGCTTGTGTATAAATACAAAGCTGTGTCATAGAACAAATTGACAAAGCATAAATCAGAGACAAAAGCTCTCTCATACCCAAATTATTCTTTACATCTCAATAAAAAAGAAAAAAAAAATTATATTGGGCAATTGGTGAAATAGATAAAAAATTATAAATTGAAAAAAAATGTATATATATATATATATAAAGTAAATAAAAAAATACAAAAAGAATATATATATATATATATATTAAATAAATTAGAGAGAAATTACTATTTGATATGATTTTTTTATGCAAAATTTTGCACCATGTTAGCATAATGGGTTAGAGATGCTTTTAGCTATAGCATCAACAAATTGATTCTCCAATCCAGAGACCAACTAGCCATATTGCATGCCAGATTTTTAGGAAGGGTTAATTTTGGGCTTCTCTTTCTTTGAAGTATCTGGCCCAGTTCATATCTAGTCGGTTCATGACAAGTTACTTCAACTCATCAGAAGCATTGCACATAAAAAGAGTTTTCTTGGAGGACGAAATAAAATTGGGGAATTTAGCCCAATATCCTTATTTGAAACGTGTTAATGAAATCTATCCACCTTGATTGAATTTTTTTCGTTTTACCCTTTCATTTTCATATATTCCCAAATTATCCTTTTCAAATATCAAAAAAGAAAAATCAAGCCCTAAACGGAGCATGACGAAGAAGGAGAGGAAGAGAAAGTGAGAAAGAATGGCAAAACAGCTTGGGATGACCAAAGAGTTCTTCAGGAGGAGGGATGGAAGTCAATAATCATGGTTTAGATGGTTTTTTCCTTGTCGAATCTAAGATAAAAGTGTAGGAATTAAAGCGTGGAATTGAAAGCCTATCTAGAAATTTGCAGGTGATGTATGCTTTATCGCTGGACAAGTCAAATCTGGCTGTTTCAAAATATCAAGCTGAGTGCATGGATGCTAAAGGATTAGCAGAACCAAACCATCAAACTCCAGAGGTAAGTTGATGTGAAATATGTTTATATAACTTATATTCTTAATTTTATTTTATTTTTCTAAAAATAATTAATTTCACATCAAAATTCAACATTTTGGAACTTCTAAATTACTCATTTATTCATAGTTCGTCACATTTAGACAAAAGATAATGGCAGTATCTGGTTTTTGCTTGAATTATTCACTTCTTTATTTGGTAGGCCGATAATTCCAAGGAAAATACTTTATAAAGGAATATGACTTTGTAAACTGTAATATCTTTTTTTTTTCTTCTTTTTTTTTTTGAGAAGCTACTTGGAACATGTTGAGAGAAGTATTTTTTAATTCAAACTTGTCCCAAAAAAAAAAAAAATCCCAAGTTTCATTATCCTAGATTTTTAAAATTTTTGTTCCTTCTTATATTTTCCATGCACCAAATACTAAAGAATTTTCAAAATCAATTTCTGGAAAATGATTCCTCATTGAAGTAATGTAATAAACATTTTAGTGTGTTATCGATACAAGTAAAATATTTTCCTTAAGATTTCTTATTGGACTACTAAAAAAATAAAAAATTCTAATGGAGTGAATTATTTATTATTCTTTTGTTGTAAATTAAAGTGCTTAGAGTTTGGATGTTTATCTCTAGGCAATATATCTTTTATTTGAATTTCTTATGGATTATTTGAATAGACTGGCTTCAACCATTTGAAGGTTTCTAAATTAGAAATGGAAAGTTAAAAGGACATTTCTTTTTCCTTGACCCATAATTTCTATGGCTCTAAAAGTTTCTTGACTAGATCATGGAAGATAGCTAAATGTTAATGTGGACCATGTTGTGATTGTATACCTTAAATTAATAATAAATAAAAAGTTACAATGCTGATAATGATTTATATTAAGTTTTACACAGCTTTCTAGATAAAATGCTTGCTAGTTTGTTTTTAGAATTTATAATGATAAAAATTAGGGCTTGAGGTTTTGTTTATTTGCCATTAATGTTTGGCATGTTCATCTTATAGTTCATACAACAAAGAAAAGTATGAAAACATTACCATCAATGGGTCCTAATATGTTGCTGGATGTTACCTTGGGGAAAGATGCCCAGCTTCAAATATTATGCAAACTTAATGAACCTAAAATATCCTAGCCTTGAGAGGATTTAGTCTCTCAAACAATAATTTAAAGTTAAATACAAATTCTCTATTATTGCAGTAAAAGCATTAAAACAATCTTTGGTTGTTTTCTTCTATACATGGAAATCAAATTTACAACCAATGGAGTACTAAAAAAAAATAAAAAATGATAATGAATGTAAATGACCATAAATTTTCTTGCTCCCTATCTATTTGAGAAGATTTTAACAAGAAAAATTTGATTGTGTTTGAAGTCATGAACTGCCTCTGATAGTTACTGAAAACTAAACAGACAATTTGTGTTGGTGTTGCTTGTCTTGGGACAATTTTATTTGGTTACCATCTCAAATACGACTTACTCTAGCAATAAGATAGCATGCTCTGTTTTGCTTTGAGGTTTTTTAATTTAATTTCAATATTAAAGTACGAGGTAGTACTGCATAATATTTATTACAGGATACATGATATAATTACAAATCTCAAGTCCTTGTTACTTTTTTCTTCAGACACAACCTTCCAAGCCTTTTAATATAAACTTATTCTGTGCATGAGGTTTACCATAGTGTTCTTGTTTATTTGCTGTAGGGTTGTCAATGTCTCTCTTGAGTACCCTTTCAAAGATCTTTGGATTGCTGAAAACATTATATTACAAGGCTTGAGCAATAATTCTCACCTTTGTTTTTTGTATTTGGTTTTTCCCTTTTCTAGCTATTTTGTTTTTTTAATCACAATTTTCCTTTTCTTATTAGAAGTTAGAACAACTTATATATCATATTAAATGAAGTAAAGTGCAAGAAACATTTATCATTTTACATTTCTAGTTGAAATTCAAGATATATCTATTCTAATTCTGATATACTTTTCTTCCATTTGATGTTCTTACCTACCAGAAGAATCACAATGATAACTAGTGTACCTGCTGGAAGTGGCAAACTGAACTATGGAGTGAGTGACTTCAAGGAAAAATGTTGTAGAAGATCTTCATGGATCACCAGCATGACTTTTAGCATATGCATACAAAAAGAAATTTCATGATATGCTAAGGATCTTAGTACTAAAAACAGTTTACATGTACTAAATCTTACTAGCTGGGGGTATGTTATAGCTTAAATCTTAAGCTGGATGGGTATTTAGTTTATCCACTTAATCATGCTATATAACAACTATGCAATGTTCTATACATGTTATTAGTAGTCCTATTGGTGACGGTGTGCTTTTATATTTTGCTTATGCTATCTTAGTAGTTCGTTGGAAAAAATATTAACATAGATGCATTGAAGAAATGTATTAGTACAATACAATGGTCTCATATATATTATGAAATAATTGCAATAACAATTATGATAGGATTGCCTAAAGGTGATATATAAACCTATTCTTTCATCTTGTATTTTAATTGGTAAAAAAGTAAATTTATGCCCCTGTTTTTTATTTCCTTCATGCACAGACTATATATATATATATATATATATTACATGCATCGGTAATAATGGGTTATAATGTTTTTTCAAAGGATAACTCATGGGCTTGGTTTATCTTAGGATTGCATTTTTCATCTTGCCATGGCATAATAAGTTACTGTGGAGATTGGTGGCTCAAAAAATGAGGTATAATATTAAACCAAAAGTATATTTCAATAAAATTTGTCAACTTTATTATCAATTAAAGATGTAAATATTTGAAATATATTTCTATTTCATTCACATTTACATACTTTTTAGTCATGATTTTTCCAAGAAAAAAGGTATATATTAAATCATAATTTTAGTTCTTGGGTTGCTGCAAATACATATCGCTGGCAGAATATGATGATCACATATTAGAAAATTTGAAGGTCTATTTCATTTTTCTACATTAAGCCCACTCAAACTATCCCACTTGCAAATTTTGATGATCCAATTGGAAATTTCTCCAATAATCATCAAGAAGATTATATATTTTGGAGTTAATATTCTTTGCCTTATGGTATTGGATAAGAGTCAGACATTATATTCCATTTGTTGCTCAAATTAATATTCATATGTTTTGTACATTGAAAAACATTTAATATTTTTGTGGTTAGGTTGAGATACTAGTTTTGTACATTTGAAATTTGACTCCTAACAAATTTTGCAAAATGCCTGCACCTCAGTTGAAGAATTTTGAAGGTCTTTTATCGACTGCAGTAAACTTTTGTGAGTGGATTATTTAAATTCTGCATAGAGCAGGTAATTCACCAGAAGAATTCTGATAGCAGTTATATTTCTTGGTGATAATATACCTAAAACAAATTTGGAAAAGGAAGGTGTATTTGCTATATGATAATAATAATTCCGATACATAGCTGCATTAGCCATTCCTTATGATAGTTACTTGGTTACATGGATGACTTTCTTTGTTTGTTTTTCCTTTTATAAACAAAGAATCTGACAATAGTTGCTCTCTTTCTTTGTTTGACAAGTTCAACTTAAAGAAGCTCACATATGAAGAAAGGAACCAGTTAATTGAAGGATTGACTAAATTTGGGCAGTGGCATAAATTTTCAAAGGTACATAGCCTAAATTTTTCTTCCTAATTTTGTCTTTATTTTTGATGAAGTATGGAAGAATGTGAATTTTTTATGCTGAGGAATGTGGATTTTGTATGCTGGAAGAATTATATGTTGTATTTTTTTGTATGCTAGAAGTATGGAGATTGAAGACTGAATTGTGGAGAATAGAAATTGAAGTTTTGGAAGAATTCTATGTTTTGTTTGGTTTTTTAATTGTATATTCTATTTAACTTGAAGTTTTATTTTGTTTATTTGCATTACAAGGTCATATGAATGGCGACATTGACATATTCATCATCAACTAGCTAAAGCAAAATCCTAAGTGAATTAGCTCATAATGTATATCACGTGTGCAATATCTTTGTCCCCAAAATTCATATTTATGTAGATTCACATATAATGTGCATCATAGTTTTGTTCACATATTGTTTAATATATTATGTAAGTTGTTTCATATATTTAAAGTCTAAATACACTACTATATCTTGGTTGTTTACTTTTTTTTTTCAAAAAAAAAAAAAAAATTTAAAGCATTTTATCCTCCTAATGCAGCTCTCTTATGTTAACTATGATTTGGAGAAAATGGATTTTATTATGTCCATGAGAGAAAATAACTTGATGACCTTTTGCTTTATTTTTTTATCTGACATTCTCTAAATTATTACCATGTAGTTTTGTATGTTATCGGTGTTTGATTTGTTTACCTAAAGAGCTTTTCTTTTATGTTGTCTAACCATATACTATAAACTTTTCTTTGGGAACATGGATACAACCTTTTTTCTTTGGGGACATGTTTACAACCTTTCTTTATCATAGTGTTGGGAATAAGGAGTGTACTTGATTAGGCTGGTAAAATTTTTGTCTGAAAGTCTTTGCACACTTTTCAATTTATTAGAGTTGATTTTCTCTAGATTGCATCATTCATTTCATAAGCACCCTTATTTGGTAGTCACTGAAGCATATTATTTATTTAAATTTGACAGATAATGCACATGCCGTATAGAGAAACCTGGATTTTCTTGCGTCCATGCAATTGCAACATGTAAGCATCAACATATTTTTCCATATATCCTTTGCTCGGTACATTACTCAGTTGACTCACTCCGTGATGCATATTCTGAAACCATATATCCACTTGGAGATAAATGTCAGTGGTATGCTCTAGATGATGTCATAAACCACCTTGCACTTCCACCTAAGATTGACAAACAGTCAGGAAGACCACGAAAGAAGAGGATTCAATCTTAAGGAGAGGAGCGTCATCAATATAGATGTGGGAGGTGCAAACAGATTGGTCACAGCAGCCGATCATGCTTAGCCGCCATACCTCTTGATAGCACTGCCAACCAACATGACCATTCAACTAAAGGACCATAAATCACTCTACGCTATATTAAGACAATGGGGGCATGTTATGTGGTATCCGTGTGTTATGCAATGTAGTAAGGAATGCAATTAGTAGCTCAACCGCGTAACTTGTGTTTTGGCATAATAGACGTTGGTTTTATGTGTTGTTTTGTTGGAAAAGTCATCTGTCGTATTGTGTTGATAAAATATCAATGTCCCTAAACAGAAAAAACTCCAAAAGTTTGGAAAAAGTTCTCAAATTGGCAAAAATATTTGGTTACCATAGGTTTCATCGGTAATTACCGAAACCCCTGTGGTAATCACATTTTTCCAATTTTTTGGCCCCCACAAGTTCCCTAATGTGTGTTAAATGCAAAAACATGTAAAATATACATTATTCAATGATCCTAAAGAGAAAAAACCCCAAAAGTTCTGAAAAAAGTTCTCAAATTGGCACAAAATTTGATTATCGTAAGGTCTTTGATAATTACCGATGAAACCTACGGTAATAAATTTATACTTGTTGGAAAAATTACTGTAGAAATCATCGGTAATTACCGAAACCCCTATGGTAATCACATTCGACAACTTTTTTGGCCCCCACAAGTCCCCTAATGTGTGTTAAATGCAACAACATGCAAAATATACATTCTTCAATGATCATAAAGAGAAAAAACCCCAAAAATTCTGAAAAATTTCTCAAATTGGCACAAAAATTTGATTACTGTAGGACCTTCGGTAATTACCGATGAAACCTACGGTAATTAATTTATACTTGCTGGAAAAATTATCGTAGAAATCATCGATAATTACCGAAACCCCTGTGGTAATCACATTCGACAACTTTTTTGGTTCCCACATGTAACACCCCATCACGAACCATGTCGGAATTTTTGCACGTTGACCGAGGTTGACTGTTGACCGTTGACCGAAGGGGTCAAAAGTTGACTTTTTGACCTGATTGGAATTCTAGGTTGACTGAGGTACCGTTACGAAGTACACGTTGGTACGAGTTCGTAGACTAGTAGCACATTGAAAACGGAGCTACGGTTTGAAAGTTATAGGCAAAACAAGTTGAGGTCCAAACTGTTCAAGGGGTGCCAGAGTTGACTTTTTATTCATGCAAGGTTGAGCTTTGACTCATGCATGGTTGTGAAGTGCTCGTCGATACGAGTCCGTAGACTAGCGGCACGTCCGATTTGGACATGTGGTTTGAAAGTTATGGACCTGTAGAGTATTTCAAATACTGTATTATTTTAATATTATTTTTGAACATGTAACGATGTGCCACGTGTGACTTAATGAAGGTGACCATGTGTCACCATGTTGAGAAGCCACATGTCAACCATGTGTAATATCATATTATTTTATTATTATTTTAAATAATAATAATATTATTATTATTATTTAATTATTTTTTAATTTATTTCTTTTTATTTTCCTTTTTCTTTTTCTTTTTCTTTTTCTTTTTCTTTTCTTTTCCCCACGTGGGAAAAAGGCCACGGGGCCATCTCTCTCTTCTTCTTCCTCCTTCTTCTTCCTTCTCCTTCATTTTCTCCCACCGGCCGTCTCTCTCTCTCTACCGTGTTTATCTTTTCCGGCCACCCATAAGCTACACGCACCGGCCATAGACGTAGCCCAGCCGCCGGCGAGCTCACCAGCCAAATTTGGCCACCGGTCGGCCGGCGACGCGCCCAGATCGGGCCGGCGAAGTCGCGGCGGCGGGTTGAAATTTTTTCGGCGATTTCGCCGTATTCCGGCCAGCCCAGTCCAAGTTGGCACCCCTCTCCCCTTATTTTGGGTCCTCTGAGTCCAAATATGGCCTCCAATTTTCAAAATTCGAAGCGGTTTGCGAGATACGAGGAATTGAAAACCGACCGAAGCTTTCCGGCCAAATTCCAGCTGCCTCCGGCGGAATTGGGGTCGATGGAGACCGGATTTGTAATCCTCGTCGCTCAAGCTTCGATTTGGTATATTATTCGACTATTTTAGATAACGTTTGTGTTTGACCCCCCGGGTACCGAGTATTATTTATCCGATTAAAATATTAATTTATTTGCCTGTGTGTGAATTGTGTTTTAGGAGCACGGGTGAGTCATGGAATTGATCCCATGGTGGATCTTAGGTTAATTGCGTGCTCCAGGTGAGTGACCAACCTTTAATAAATATTTTGGGATAATTAATTATATTTAATTGCTGTTAAATTGGTATCTGAAATTATGCTCATGTGGCGTATTTTAAATATAGTCAGGAAAAATATTATTTTATATATATTTACCCGTTGGTGCTAAATGGAATTTTGAAGTCATTAAGAAATTCCCGATTCTTATTTTATGCTGATTAAATGGTATTTATTATGCATGAGCAAAGTATATTTCAGTAATAATCGTACATGGTTTTAAGTGTTATTTTTCGGGCATAATTGGATTAAATATTTTACGAAAATATTTGTTTAAGTTGGTGGTTTAATTTTATAAATTATGCCCGCGGTATTTCAATTGTTGAATCTCGTATTACGAGAAAAGGTATGGTTTTATTTGTTATCGATGTTTTCGTACCGGTTTGTTAAATAAAAATATGTGGATGGTAAGTGTGAAATTTTGATATATTTCCCACGGTAAATTTGGAAAACGGTACGGTTGGTTTAATAATTATTTTAGACGTATTCACATAGTATTGGTGTTCTGGTATATGTATATGTGGTTCAGCGCGCAAGTATTATTATTTCACCCGTGAGTTGCCATTGGACCGTGGGCAGGCAAGTCTTATATAGTGCACACAGCCGCCCCCCTCCTTGGCCGGGATGATGGTTTCAGCAGCGGTACTGTCGGCACGCTGAAGTGCCGTTTGCAAGTTTCTCTCTGTAATCTCCCCGCCATTCGGTGCTTAGGACGCTGGGTATCGGAGGGCATCACTGGTATATGGTGTGGTGCGTCAAGTACAAATTTTTTGGATAGAAATTTCAAACCCCAAAGAGTACAAAATTATTTATTATAATTTATTGCAGTTTATTTATATTTGGGGTATTTAGTTATTTATTTGTTGTTTATTAAATTATTTGGTCCCTTGGTTTTCGGGAAGTATGAATATCGGGTTTTGTGAAATTGTTTTAAAAGAGGAACATTTCCAACGGAGTGAATAGTGAGGGTTTTGAGAGAAAGTATTACTTCAAATGTTTATTTATTTATTTGTTCGGTATTGATTTATTAAATCACTTTATTTGGTATATTATTAATATTAAAGGTGTTCAGTAGTCAGGGTCACTCACTGAGATGATTAGCATCTCACGTTTTCAAATTTCGTTCCCCTAGGTTCAGGTTGGGAGACGTTGATCGTCCGGGGATAGCCCGACGTCTCAGCTCGTTGCCGAAAGTCCAAGAAGTATTTATTCCCTTTTTCCTCTTCATCTTGTATTGTTTCCGTATCTGTCATTGTATTAATTCATATTTATCTATATAATGCTCTGTATACTATTTTGGACGTGTAGTTATTATCTATGCACTGGGTTGCTGCTATTATTATTTTGAAGTACTGTAAATTTGTGGAATCAAATTGTAGTATTGTGGGAGGAATAAGGGGACAGTTATAGAAGTGCGTTTTCAGTGTAGGAAATTTTTGGTAAGTCCTACCCTTAGGGGAGGTGTTGCCGGATTTTTCGTTGGAAGGTTCGGTGGTATTTCCCTGGGATCAGGGCTTGTCTAGGGTTCCGGGGAGGAATTTTGGGCGGGTCCTGACACCACAAGTCCCCTAATGTGTGTTAAATGCAACAACATGCAAAATATACATTTTTCAATGATCCTAAGGAGAAAAAACCCTAAAAATTATAAAAAAGTTCTCAAATTGGCATAAAATTTGATTACCATAGGACCTTCGGTAATTACCAATGAAACTACAGTAATCAATTTATACTTGCTGGAAAAATTACCGAAGGGTTCATCGGTAATTACCGAAACTCCTGTGGTAATCATATTTTACCAATTGTTTTGCCCCCACAAGTCCCCTAATGTGTGTTAAATGCAAAAATATACAAAATATAAGTTCTTCAATGATCCTAAGGAGAAAAAACTCCAAAAGTTCTGAAAAAATTTTCAAATTGGTAAAAAATTTGATTGCCGTAGGGCCTTCGGTAATTACCGATGAAACTTTCGGTAATTTTTCCAACAAGTATAAATTGATTACCGTAGGTTTTATCGGTAATTACCAAAGGCCCTATGGTAATCAAATTTTTGTGCCAATTTGAGAACTTTTTCAGAACTTTTAGGGCTTTTTCTCCTTATGATCATTGAAGAATGTATATTTTGCATGTTTTTGCATTTAACACACATTAGGGGACTTGTGGGGGCCAAAAATTGGTAAAATGTGATTACCACAAGGGTTTCGATAATTACCGATGAAACCTTCGGTAATATTTCCAGCAAGTATAAATTGATTACCATAGGTTTCATCGGTAATTACTGAAGGCCCTATGGTAATCAAATTTTTGTGCCAATTTGAGAACTTTTTCAGAACTTTTACGGTTTTTTCTTCTTAGGATCATTGAAGAATGTATATTTTGAATGTTTTTGCATTTAACACACATTAGGGGACTTATGGGGGCCAAAAAATTGGTAAAATGTGATAACCATATGGGTTTCGGTAATTACCGATGAAACCTACGGTAATTTTTTCAGCAACTACAAATTGATTACCGTAGGTTTCATCGGTAATTACTGAAGGTCCTACGGTAATCCAGAACCAAAGGACGTTGCTCGCCATTAAAACAACAATTGAAGATCTACCAAAACCATCAAGTGGACCAAAATTGAAATCCAGAACCAAAGGAATAATTAGGAAGCAAACCATATTCCCAGCTATGGCTCCCAAAACCCCAAAGAGAACATTCAATTGCTTCTCTGACCTCCTTGATGCAGATTTTTCAAAAGAAACCTTGGCGAGCAATGTCAAAAACTTAAAAACACCCATAAATCCTAGTAGAATCAGAACAAAATTGCCATTTGCTAAAGACCTAGATTCTTCCAATCCACCATTCAAGTATTTCTGAAGCAACAAAGAAGAAATAACCACAAGCGAGAAGGTAAAAGCATTCCGATACTTGTAGAAATAAAGGCGAGATTGAAGATGGGCATCATCGAGCATTAGCCTGAAGATCTGAGCATTGCTTTCATCGAACTCAAACTTGTTGTCCTTGGATTTGGTTCTCTTTCTAATCTCAGCATTGGTTTTGGATGAAAACCTAGAAGCTGAATCGAAGGAGCCACAAAAGGTTTTCTTGTATTAGATCTAAAATAAAAGACATCCAGGTCTTTTAAAATTTTTTTAAAGGTGTAATGGATATTAAAAGGCAAAACAAAAAAGTTCACCAATACAAAGGTATATATCGTCATGGCCCTTCTAAAGAGGGCATCGGGCCAAATTCTCCAATAAAATTTTACTTTTTATCTTCAATCATTTGTAATTTGAAAAATATGCTGCTTAAAACAAAGAGTCCACTGGGATGCTGTAAGCTTCTAATTCTATTTCTTTCTTAAGAATGGCAATCCGGACAGTTTCCTTGGATTTGGATAAATCCGACCTGATTTATTAGATAAAGTGGGTGCTTATGTTGATAATATTTATTTATTTGTCGATTTCTTTTAAATCGTGATTTTTTTATTTTTTATTTTTATTTTTTTGGTGGTAATTCTTTTAACTCTTGTTTGTTTCACTGAGTTCCTAGAATTGGACTTCCATCAAAAATAGAGTTCCTAGAATTGGAAATCTAGTAGTTCATTTTTTGGCAATTCTGTGATTTTGAAGAGATTCCAAATATTTTGCTTCCTCTTCCTCTTTGCTTTTGGATTAATTTTGTGAGGGACGACTAGACATTGAATTTCTTTTTGTACATTCTTTTTTGTGCCTAATGGATTGAGAATATTTTATCCCAAAATAATAATAATAATAATAATAATAATAACCACCAACTAATTAATAATGAGGCTTATACATACTTCGTCAAGGCAAAAAGACAAGCTGAAGCACACATTAATACATAATCATTAATCCAGATAAACAAAACCAACAAACAATTAATCCTCCAAATTGAAAAAGTTGATATATAGAATACACAAACTTAATTAAGTAATCCAAGATATATTCGCCTAATTAAGACTCCACAATGATTTTCCCAGTGGCATGGCCATCGATACTCTTACCCCAACCATCTTCAGCCTTGCTAAGAGGGTGGTTTGAATCAATCACTGTCTTGAGCTTTCCATCCTTCACCAACTTAACAAGATACTCCAGCTCCTCTTTCTTAGGACTCGCTATCATTGGCATAAGCTGTTTCTTGGAGAAAGTAATTTTGTGCAGAGCAAAAGTGAAGAAAGTAATTCCTCCAGGGCTTAGATCGATAACCTTCGCTTTCTCACTCAGATTGGGCTTGTAAGTGGACCAAGGAATGGTCAACGTAGTCGCACAGTTGACCACTGCATCATATTTCCTACCAGATGGGCTCCTCAAGGCCTCACCATCTGGGGTCTTGTAGTCCAGAACCTCATCAGCTCCTAAGCTCTTCACAAATTCAATGTTACGTGCTCCACAAGTAGCTGTAACATGTGCATTTCCAAGCCTTGCTAGTTGAACTGCATAATGTCCTACACCACCTGAGGCTGCGATTATCAGAATATTTTTCTGCTTTCCTGTTCCATCGAGCTTCACTCCCGCGACGATGAGGGCCTGGAGAGCAGTGCCACCGGCAACTGGTAAGCCTGCAGCTTCAGCTGCTGAAACTTCTGGTGGCCTAGTGACTGTCATGCTCTCTTTAGCTACAGAAAATTCAGCTAGTCCACCTCCAGTCTGTTATTTAATTTTTGTAACATCAAAAAAAAAAAAAAAAAAAAAAAAAAAAAAAAAGAAACAGACATAAGGGGATGACATTATATGCCTATTGTTAACAAAATGAATATCATAGACGAAACTTTTTAGCAATCAGGATTAATGCTTATAGAATATAATTATGCCCCACCAGAGTTGGAACTTTGTGGATGCCACAATTTAATTTGGCCGATTAGGTAGCAAATATAAATTAAAAAAAGCTTAGAAAACAGGAACAAAAGGTCAATTTATTGACATTAAAAACTAAATGAGCACTTACAGCATGGCTGTGTAGTGTTACAATTTTGTCACCTGCTTTGAAACTATTAACTCCTTGTCCAACCTCGATGACTTCACCGGCTACATCAGTACCTGTTCCACAAAATTCTCATCAGCCAGCCTTTCCTGTACCTTGCCACACCCTCCTTTAATAAAAAATTTTCAGGCGTGAAAGACATACTCTGTCCCCAATCTATTAGAGGAGGGGCCTGTAGGGGCATTTTTACCATCCTAGAATTAGTGCTTCAATTACAATGATATCATATAGAATGCGGTAGGCATAATTTGGATCAACAAAATTAATGACAAAGGAGGCATACATTTCTAATGTTTTTATAAATTCCAATAAAGAGTGTCATAAGAAATTATAAATATTGTATTGGTATAAACCAAAAAAAGCAAGTAAATTTAACATTACCAGGGGTATGGGGGAACTTGTGAGGATAAAAAGGCCGCACCCCGTTCTGAATTTTCCAATCATATGGATTTATACTAACTGCTTCCAATTTTACCAACAATTCACCTTTTTTGGGAGCCGGGATTGGAACTTCAGCATGCTGCATTAGTTTTTATTATATATTCATGAGAATAATTTAACTGAAAATTAGTATATATATATATATATATATATATATATTATTATAACAACTGAATATTAATTTAGAACTTAGATTTAGTCAAAAGCCATATTGCATCAAGAAAGAAAATAATTTATTGTGTTAACCACCAAAAATAAAAAGGCTTCTATACTAATCCACTATTACAGCATCAAACCAAAAGAAATCAAATTACCGGTATCTTCAACAACCAGACTCCACTGATTCTATGAAATTCAATATTAAGTTCTTTATAAATCAACATAGAAATAGGGACCTATTATCAGTAAGATGAACCCACATAAGCCCAGCAAGTTTATCCTACCACTTCTAAATAATAATAAAATAGTAATAACAAAAGCTTTAGGCACAAGGGAATTTATACAGCAAAACAGAGAACTGAACAGAATAGTCAAATAAGGTCATCCTCATAAAATTTCAAAACAAGAAGAGGTAGCTATGTCAATTACATGTACAAAACACAGTAACTTTATTCGAAAAATGAATAAAGCACATCTCTGCAAGTTTTTTTCATTCATCATCACGGCAGAATTCAGAAAGACATAGAAAAAGCAAAATTCAGAGTGGGGTAAAAAACAACTAACAATTTTGCACTTGGAAATGATTGTAGTTTTACATGCGCAATTTGGTAGAACAAAAAGAAAAAGACAGAAATTAAAAAAAAAAAAAAAAAAAACGACCTTTAAACCTGCAGGCCCTCCACCATAACTGTCATACTGAACCGCATGCATGAGTTTTGTTGCCATGGCTTTTTCCAACTTAGAAGGAGATTTCGGTTTGATTGGCATCTTTGAGACTTATATATATATATATATATACACACACACACACACATACATATATATGGTAAACCAGTTGAAAAGTTTGACGAAATAACCACGAAGACAAAAGTGGAAAGTTTGACTAAAATGGCCACGAAGACAAAAGCTCTTTAATGAATTATACGACCAGAGATTTTTCAAAACACGAAAAAGGAAAGGAAAAGGGGCAAAAAAAAAAAACATGGGAAAGCTCATCATCCAGTTCAATTGGCGTATATGATTTGAAGACCAATAAGAGTCAAAAATAAATGCCATGACAACCATGGTAGTGGCTTTCAAGGAAGAGTACTCTAAGAAGGGTCTCGATTCGTCTTCTTTGGATAAAAGAAATAAATTATAGATTTATCAGCTTTTATAATTTAGAGAAAAAAAAAAATTGTAAACTCTGCGATAGTTCAAATGATTAAAGTGTTATTAACTTTTATTTTTATGACAAAGTGTTTTAGCATGAGATCCAATCCGCTTTTGAAGTAAAATGATAAGGATGATGATGCATTTTTTTTTTTTTCCCCCTTTCTTTCTAAATAGAAGGATCTCAAATATTAACTGTAAAATCTAGCCAAAAAAAAAAAAAAATGCTGACAGTGAAATTAGTGGTCCATATGTTAAATTTGGCACTGTACACAAAATGACTGCTATTGGAACTACTATAATGCAGAAAGGAAAAGCATGAAAATATATGATTGTGCTACTCTGTTTTCTATGACATTGAGTTCTTTAATATAAGTTCCAGACTAGATAAAATAACATTTCTTTATTTGTGGGAATATAATTCTACCCTTGACCAGTGCCCAACACATGATTTGAAAATAATATAATATAATTTTTATCAATTAGTCAAGACTTACAATTCAGAAAAATGCTTGGTTTCTTCGCTTTAAAAAGTCAACCTTGAGGAATCGTACTCCACCTATATTTTCAATTAAACCATTGCCTACTTTACGGAAAATTTAAAAAAAAAAAAAAAAACAAAGAAAAAAAAGAAACATATATTTTCACCAAGTCAAAAATATAAATTCGAAGTGTTTATAAAATTAGGTTCATATTTAACAAAAACCAAAATAATAAAAAAAAAAATCTTTCATAACATTTTTAAATGCATACCAACTCTCTTAAAGAAACATAATAATATTTAATAATAAAAGCAATAAATCAACATCCCCAAACTATAAATAATTACAAGGTTTGTGTTCCGTTACCCAAAAACTACAAGCCACTATATAACTTAATACATATCATACTGTACATCACATAAAACAAATCCATATAAACAAAGTCACACACATAATTTTCCCTATATTTAAACTACAGAAAGTTGACAATCCAAGATATTATGTCAGCCTAAGGCTCCACAATGATCTTCCCAGTGGCATGGCCATCAATACCCTTAGCCCAAGCATCTTCAGCGTTGCTAAGAGAATGCTTTGAGTCGATCACCGTCTTCAGCTTGCCATCCTTCACCAACTTAACAAGATAATCCAGGTGTTCTTTCTTAGGACTCTCTTGCAGTGGCACGAGCTGCTTCTTGGAGAAGGTGAGTTTCTTCAGAGCAAAGGTCAAGAAAGCACTTGCGCCAGGGGTAAGATCAATAACCTTCCCCTTCTCACTTAGATTAGGCTCAAAAGTCGACCAAGGAATGCCCGTTGCACAGTGAACAACTGCATCATATTTCCGACCAGATGGACTCCGCAGAGCTGCCCCATCTGGGGTCTTGTAGTCAAGAACCTCATCAGCGCCTAAGCTCTTCACCAATTCAATATTACGGGCTCCGCAAGTGGCCGTAACGTGTGCATTTCCAAGCTTTGCTAGTTGCACTGCATAATGTCCCACACCACCTGAGGCTGCGGTTACCAGAATGTTTATCTGCTTTCCTGTTCCGTCAAGCTTCACCCCGGGGATTTGGTAGAGGGCCAGGAGAGCAGTGAGACCAGCCATTGGTAAGCCTGCAGCTTCAGCTGCTGAAACTTCTGGTGGCCTAATGACTGTCAAGCTCTGACTAACTACGACAAATTCAGCTAGTCCACCTGCACGCTGTCATTATGTAACATAATATGAAGTAAATATCATAGGTGAAACTTCAAGCAATCAGGAATGCTACTTCATAAATTTCTTATTGACCTAACTGTACAATCAAAGGCAATGGCAACCCCCTAAAAGAAATCAAGGAGGTAGCTGAAGCGTAACACCACTTGGGGTAATGCAATAGAAGTAGAACTTACATTTATGAAGACCTATAAACATAAAGTTGGATAGCTTCACACCATGGATGGTGGCTCCATCATTTGGAGCAAAGCAAGCTTGGGTTCATCCATGAACGTTATACCCTTAGGATCTAATTGTAACCCACCAGAGAAGAAGTTTTAAGAATGCCATAATTGGCTGATTAGGCAGAAAACAATATGTACATATGCTGAGAAAACAGGTTCGAATTCTTAATTGACTCGGGTAAACCATTATCTACTTTCTTTCCTTTCGTGTACTGCTTTCTCTAGTTATAATTAAGACATTTTCTCATAGAACAAGCATATCTACTTCTTTCTAAACACCTTCCTTTCAACCATAATTTTGGATCTTTATCATACTAGATGACGAAGGACATTATGTCAGTAGAAGTTTGAAGTATAGTGCTAGTTTCGTTATCACGGAATATCCTCACTTCTTACTAGTGAAACATGAAACTCCCTAAAATAGACGAAACATATAACAAGAGGACTAAGAATGAGCACTTACAGGAAAGCTGATAGAAGCTACAACTTTATCACCTGCTTTTAAATTTTTGATTCCCTGTCCAACCTCAAGGACTTCACCAGCCACATCAGTAACTGCACCAGAAAATCTCATCAGCCAAAAGAGCAACTTGTTCTTCCTTTTTATGTTTTTTTCAGTTTGACAAATTATCGATCTATCTGTTAATTATGCATGAATGAGGAGTTATATGTTATAAACATAACATCATATCGGATGCAGTAGGCGTCATTTGGATCCACAAATGTCAAAGAGGCATGTCTTTCAAATGCTTTCCAAAGGCTAGTAGAGTGACAAGAAAAATACTAATAGTATAAACCAAAGGTAGAATTACCAGGTATATGAGGGAACTTGCAAGGAAAAAGAGGCCTCAGATATCCTTTCTGAATTTTCCAATCAGCTGAATTTAGACTAGCTGCTTCCAATTTTAGCAAAATTTCGTCTTTTTTTGGAGTGGGGATTGGAACTTCAACATGCTGCAGTATGATAAACATTAAGAATAATTTAACAACTCAGTTCTAGATGTATTTACCAAAATAATAATAATAATAATAATAAATAAACTCAGTCCAAGATGTTTGTCAACCCTATAAAGCAAGTACCGCAAGCAAATAAAAATGTTATAGCAATCAGATTGCATCAAGTATGTAATTGGTTGTGTTAATCCATCGTGACAGCGTCAAAAGAAAACAAATAACCAAAATTTTCAATAACCAGACTCAATACTCAAGAAATTCCATATTCAAGTTCTTGTCAAACAATATGAAACTAAGGCCTTTCCCTCAGCAAGATGAACCTGACAAACATTTAATAGCCCATCCAGAACCCAAGCAAGTTTATCCTTAACAACTTTAAATCAAATAAATCAAAGTAAGCATAAGGCGCCTAACCCACAGCAAAATTACAGACATTGAACATAAGACTCAGATGGTCCTCATAAATTTTAAAAACAATGAGGTCTTTTAGTTACTTATACAAGCACAGTAATCAAAGGAAAACAAACAAGCGCATAGAAATCCCTTATCACTATAATTTCGGTATATCATGGAACTAAAAAAGACAGTGAAAATTGAAAAGCGAAATTCAGAGTCGGAAAAATCAATTACCATAGACATTTAGAAATGAATCTACAAGGGCAATTTGTTAGAAGGAAAAAGAAATAATAGAAAATAAATAAACAAACCTTTAAGCCAGCGGCGCCTCCACCATAGCTTTCATATTGAACCGCATGCATAAGCCTTTCTGCCATGGCTGCCATACCCACAGAGAGAGAGAGAGAGAGAGAGAGAGAGAGAGAGAGAGAGAGAATGAGGAGTGGGATCCGTTTGAGGATATTAAGTGTGCTACTCTGTTTTCTAACATTGACTTCATTATAAAATAACATCCCTTTATTTATATATTATTTTTTATGAATAATTTCATTTGTTGATTTGTTAGAATAAAATTCTAACATTAGTCAGTCCCAACACAAGATTTGAAAATAATATACATTTTTTTAAGCAAAAAATAAAATAACATAAACTTCATATATTATTGACTCCTTCCTCAAAAAGGACTTAATGCATATCATACTGTATATATGCATCACAGGCCATTACATGCCTTAATGGATATCACACTACATCACATAACACCAATCCATATAAACAAAAGTCCACACTCAATTTTCCCTTCTTTAGAAACACAAAGTTGACAATCCGAGATATTATGTCAACCTAGGGCTCCACAATGACCTTCCCAGTGGCATGGCCATCAATACTCTTAGCCCAAGCATCTTCAGCGTTGCTAAGAGAATGCTTTGAGTCAATCACCGTCTTCAGCTTGCCATCCTTCACCAACTTAACAAGATAATCCAGGTGTTCTTTCTTAGCACTCACTAGCAGTGGCACGAGCTGCTTCTTGGGGAAGGTGAGTTTCTTCAGAGCAAAGGTCAAGAAAGCACTTGCGCCAGGAGTAAGATCAATAACCTTTCCCTTCTCACTAAGATTAGGCTCAAAAGTCGACCAAGGAATGCCCGTTGCACAGTGAACAACTGCATCATATTTCCGACCAGATGGACTCCGCAGAGCTGCCCCATCTGGGGTCTTGTAGTCAAGAACCTCATCAGCGCCTAAGCTCTTCACCAATTCAATGTTACGGGCTCCGCAAGTGGCCGTAACGTGTGCATTTCCAAGCTTTGCTAGTTGAACTGCATAATGTCCAACACCACCTGAGGCTGCGGTTACCAGAATGTTTATCTGCTTTCCTGTTCCGTCAAGCTTCACCCCGGGGATTTGGTAGAGGGCCTGGAGAGCTGTGAGACCGGCCATTGGTAAGCCTGCAGCTTCAGCTGCTGAAACTTCTGGTGGCCTATTGACTGTCAAGCTCTGACTAACTACGACAAATTCAGCTAGTCCACCTGGACGCTGTCATTATGTAACATAATATGAAGGAAATATCATAGGTGAAACTTAAAGCAAGCAGGAATGCTGCTTCATAAGATTTAGAAGTCCCCCCCAATTTCTTATTGACCTAACTGTACAATCAAAGGCAATGGCAACCCCCTAAAAGAAATCAAGGAGGTAGCTGAAGCGTAACACCACTTGGGGTAATGCAATAGAAGTAGAACTTACATTTATGAAGACCTATCAAGTTGGGTAGCTTCACACCACGGATGGTGGCTCCATCATTTGGAGCAAAGCAAGCTTGGGCTCATCCATGAACGTTATACCCTTAGGATCTAATTGTAACCCACCATAGAAGAAGTTTTAAGAATGCCATAATTGGCTGATTAGGAATATGTACATACGCTGAGAAAACAAGTTTGAATTCTTAATTGACTCGGATAAACCATTATCTACTTTCTTTCCTTTCATGTATTGCTTTCTCTAGTTATAATTAAGACATTTTCTCATACACCAAGCATATCTACTTCTTTCTAAACACCTTCCTTTCAACCATAATTTTCGATCTTTATCATACTAGGTGACAAAGGACATTATGTCAGTAGAAGTTTGAGGGATAGTGATAGTTTCTTTATCACGGAATATCCTCACTTCTTACCAGTGAAACATGAAACTCCCTAAAATAGACGAAACATATAACAAGAGGATTAAGAATGAGCACTTACAGCAAAGCCGAGAAAAGCTACAACTTTATCACCTGCTTTTAAATTTTTGATTCCCTTTCCAACCTCAAGGACTTCACCAGCTACATCAGTAACTGCACCAGAAAATCTCATCAGCCAAAGAGCAACTTGTTCTTCCTTTTTATGTTTTTTTTCAGTTTGACAAATTATCGATCTATCTGTTAACTATGCATGGATGAGGAGTTATATTTTATAAACATAACATCATATCGGATGCAGTAGGCATCATTTGGATCCACAAATGTCAAAGAGGCATGTATTTCAAATGCTTTCCAAAGGCTAGTAGAGTGACAAGAAAAATACTATCAGTAGAAACCAAAGGTAGAATTACCAGGTATATGAGGGAACTTGCAAGGAAAAAGAGGCCTCAGATATCCTTTCTGAATTTTCCAATCAGCTGGATTTAGACTAGCTGCTTCCAATTTTAGCAAAATTTCATCCTTTTTTGGAGTGGGGATTGGAACTTCAACATACTGCAGTAGTTTGATATACATAAGAATAATTTAACAACTCAGTTCTAGGTGTATTTACCAAAAAAAAAAATAATAATAAATAAACTCAGTCCAAGATGTTTGTCAACCCTATAAAGCAAGTACCACAAGCAAATAAAAATGTTTAGCAATCAGATTGCATCATGTAATTGGTTGTGATAATCCATCATGACAGTGTCAGAAGAAAACAAATAACCAAAATTTTCAATAACCGGACTCAATACTCAAGAAATTCCATATTCAAGTTCTTGTCAAACAATATGAAACTAAGGCCTTTCCCTCAGCAAGATGAACCTGACAAACATTTAATAGCCCATCCAAAACCCAAGCAAGTTTATCCTTAACAACTTCAAATCAAATAAATCAAGGTAAGCATAAGGCGCCTAACCCACAGCAAAATTACAGACATTGAACAAAAGACTCAGATGGTCCTCATAAAATTTAAAAACAATGAGTTCTATTAGTTACTTGTACAAGCACAGTAATTAAAGGAAAACAAAGAAGCGCATAGAAATCACTTATCACTATAATTTCCGTATATCAGGGGACTAAAAAAGACAGTGAAAATTGAAAAGCGAAATTCAGAGTCGGAAAAATCAATTGCCAAAGACATTTAGAAACGATTCTCCAAGGGCAATTTGTTAGAAGGAAAAAGAAATGATAGAAAATAAATAAACAAACCTTTAAGCCAGCAGCGCCTCCACCATAGCTTTCATATTGAACCGCATGCATAAGCCTTTCTGCCGTGGCTGCCATACCCACAGAGAGAGAGAGAGAGAGAGAGAATGAGGAGTGGGATCCGTTTGGACATGGATATTAGGTGTGCAACTCTGTTTTCTAACATTGACTTCTTCATTATAAAATAACATCTCTTTATTTATATATTATTTTTTATGAATAATTTCATTTGTTGATTTGGGAGAATAAAATTCTAAAATTAGTCGGTCCCAACACAAGATTTGAAAATAATATACATTTTTTTAAGCAAAAAATAAAGTAACATAAACTTCATATATTATTGACTCCTTCCTCAAAAAGGACTTGCTGCATATCATATTGTATATATACATCACAGGCCATTATATGCCTTAATGCATATCACACTGTACATCACATAACACCAATCCATATAAACAAAAGTCCATACTCAATTTTCCCTTCTTTAAGTACACAAAGTTGACAATCCGAGATATTATGTCTACCTAAGGCTCCACAATGACCTTCCCAGTGGCATGGCCATCAATACTCTTAGCCCAAGCATCTTCAGCCTTGCTAAGAGGATGCTTTGAATCAATCACTGTCTTCAGCTTTCCTTCCTTCACTAACTTAACAAGATAATCCAGGTTCCCTTTCTTAGCACTCATTAGCAGTGGCACAAGCTGCTTCTTGGAGAAGGTGAGTTTCTTCAGAGCAAAGGTCAACAATGCACTTGGGCCAGGAGTAATATCAATAACCTTCCCCTTCTCACTTAGATTAGGCTCAAAAGTCGACCAAGGAATGCCCGTTACACAGTGAACAACTGCATCATATTTCCGACCAGATGGACTCCTCAGAGCTGCCCCATCAGGGGTCCTGTAGTCAAGAACCTCATCAGCGCCTAAACTCTTCACTAATTCAATGTTGCGAGCTCCACAAGTGGCAGTAACATGTGTATTTCCAAGCTTTGCTAGTTGAACTGCATACTGACCCACACCACCTGAGGCTGCAGTAATCAAAATGTTTGTCTGCTTCCCAGTTCCATCGAGCTTAACCTCAGCTACTTGGGTAAGAGCCTGGTGAGCCGTGAGACCGGCAACAGGTAAGCCTGCACCTTCAGGTGCTGAAACTTCTGGTGGCCTAATGACAGTCAAGCTCTCACTAGCTACAGCAAATTCAGCAAGTCCACCTCCACTCTGTCATTATGCAACATCACAACATATATAAGTGCATGACATGATATGAGTAATAAATAAAAACATAGATGAAACTTCCAGCCATCAGGAATGCTTCTTCAGCAGATTTAGGAGTTTTCTGCCTTTTTTTTTTCTTTTTTTTGTTTTTAACATCTTGAATTTCTTTTACATGCAATATTCCAAGTTCTTATTGACCTAGCTGTACAATCTAGGGCAACATTAACCCCCTAAAGGAAATCGAGGTGGTAGCCGAAGTGTAACACCATTTGGGGGAATGCAACAGAAGTAGAACTTGCATTTATGAAGACCTATAAACATAGAGTTGCATAGCTTCACCATGGATGGTGGCCCATCATTTGGAGCAAAGCAAAAAAGCTTGGGTTCATCCATGAACTTTACCCTTAGGATCTAATTGGCCCCCCAGCAGAGTAGAACTTTAAGAATGCCATAACTGGCCGATTAGGCAGAAAACAAAATGTACATAAGCTAAGAAAAGAAGTTCAAATTCCTTACTGACTTTAAAAAACCATTATCTACTTTCTTTCCTTTCATGTCCCATTTTCTCTAGTTATAATTAAGACATTTTTCACATACCTAGTATCTCTACTTCTTCGTAAACAACTTCCTCTAAACCATAATGGTTCTTTATCTTACCAGATGACAAAGGACATTCTGTCAGTAGAAGTTTGAAGGATAGTGCTAGTTTCTTGATCAATCATCCACTCACTTCTTGGTAGAAAAGAAGAAACTCTCTAAAATGGTAGAAACATATAATAAGAGGATTAAGAATGAGCACTTACAGCATGGCTGAGAAGAGCTACTACTTTGTCACCTGCTTTGAAATTTGTGACACCTTGTCCAACTTCAAGGACTTCGCCAGCCACATCAGTAACTGCAGCAGAAGTCCTCATCAGCCGAAAGAGCAACACGTTCTTCTTATTTATTTATTATTATTATTATTTTCAGTTGTACAAATTATCCATTCATCTGAAAACTCTTTTAGCAGTTCCATAAGTTAATTTTGTGTGAATTAGGAGTTATATTACAAACAGAATATCATACAGGATGCAACATGCATAATTTGGATCAAAAAATGTCAAAGAGGCATGCATTACAAATGCTTTTCAAAAGCTAATAGATTGACAAGAAAAAATACTATTGGTATAACTGTATAAACTGAAAAAAGCAAACAAGAATTACCGGGTATGTGAGGGAACTTGCGAGGATAAAGAGGCCGCAGCATCCCTTTCTGAATTTTCCAATCAACTGGATTTAGACTAGCAGCTTCCAATTTTAGCAAAATTTCATCCTTTTTCGGAGTGGGGATTGGAACTTCAACATGCTGCAGTAGTTTGAAATACATAAAGAATAATTTTACACTAATCCATCATGATAGCATCAGATTATAAAAGAATACAAATAACCAATATTTTCAATAACCATATTCGATACTCGAGAAATTCCATATTTAAGTTCTTTGTAAAACAATATGAAACTAAGGCCAATCAGTCAGGTAAGATGAACCTATCACCAACAAACAGATTTTAATGGCCCATCCAAACCGAAGCATGTTTATCCTAACGACTTTAAATAAAATAAAGATTAAAAAAAAAAAAAAAAGTTGGAAGATGAACAAGCACATCCTGGTCTTCCATCTCTGCAAGTTTTTCATTCATGAACACAAATCAATAATCACCATACAACAGTGCTACATCACAGAACTGAAAAACACAGTAAACATTACAAAGGGAAATTTAGAATGGAAAACACACACACACACACACATAACTACCCAATTACACACTTAGAAATAATTCTACAAGAGCAATTTCATAGAAAGAAAAAGAAATAGCAAAAGATAAGGAAACAAAATAAACAGACCTTCAAACCAGCAGCGCCTCCACCATAACCTTCATACTGAACAGCATGCATAAGCCTTGCTGCCGTGGCTGCCATGCCTATAAACAGAGACAGAGACAGAGACTGTGGGAGAAGATGATCCGTTTGGATCTGGATGTTCGAAGTGGTTTATATGGTAAACCAGAAGGGGATTGATATGGGTACAGAGAGACAAAAAATTAAAAAAAAAAAAGAAAAAAGAAAAAAGAAGAAGACGTGTCAAAATGAGAGAAATAGCCCTGAAGGAATCTAGACGCCCCTGTTGGCTGGAGAGGGTACGACGTAGCCAAGAATCTAGACATGACTTTCCACCCAAAAGACAAAATATATATAAATAAAAGGCCTCGTACAAAACTTTTCTTCAATTTTTTCCATTTAGTATTTAATGTTTGCCATCTGAAGATTTTTCTTTTTTAATTTTGTTTTGGCTCTAATTTTGTAAATTTTGATACTACTACTTAGAAGAATAATAGAATAGATGAAAAAGTAAACAATTGAAAAGGCATTATTTTTCTTTGGCTAATCCCAAATTGCCGAGGAAAAAATTATTAAAAAATAAAAAGAGTAGAGTTGGATTAATAGAGACAATAAAATTACAAAAGAGAGATCAGAAAGAGAGGTGAAAAGTGTATTGATATTGATTATGAGTAATACTATATGTATTAAAAAATTATTAAATATTTATTAAATAATTTATCAAATAATATATTATTATTTTATTAATTGAAAATATATATAAAATTTAAATATACAGGAGTACATTTTTAAAATATAAATATAATTAAAATTTTAAATTAATAAAGTAATATTTTTAATGCATATAATATTATTGTATTTATTATAGTACAATCTGATTTTATTTTTGAAAAATAATATAAGAGAATAAAAAAATTAACCATAAAAAATAAAAATATATATATCAACAGTAAAATTAAAGGTGTCAATTTCTATATATATATATATATATATATTTGGCAATATAAATGTGTCAACATTAAATTTGGCATCGTACACCAAAATGACAGCCCCATTAAGGTAGAATAGGTACAAATGGAAAAGGAAAAATATATACATATATATATTATAATATTTTTCTTCTGCGTGAAAATACATTTTTCTATGATATTGACTTCTTGATAAGTCTTTTTTTTTTTTTTTTTTGAAATAGACTTCTTGATAAGTTCATCCAAATAAAATCAAGCTATACATATCCTTGTTTGTGGAAATAAATAAAATTATTCTATTTGTCAGTGCCGAACATAGGATTAGAAAAGCATTAATCATTTTCTATCAATTGGTCGCAACTCACAACTCCAATAAAGACCTGGGTTTTTTCTCGTTAAAATTAAAGTTACCGATTAATCACCAAAAAAATAAATAAATACACTCAGTATATTTATCATATTCCATGTATTTTTAAAATTAAAGGACTACTTACTGCATTAAACATCGACCTCTAATATCATCTCAATCCAAAAAAAAACAAAAAAAACAAAAAAAACAAAAAAAACAAAAAACAAAACAAAAGAAGACCCAGTCTTTCAATCCCCCATCTTGCAAGCTGTGCAAATATAGTAATTAAATCAATCCACCGGACATGATCAGGAAAATGTACAAACCAAGAGTCAAAAAATAAAGTCACCTCTCTTCTTCATCTATGTAACACATGCACCAATCACCAAAGCAAAAAAGACCCATCAAAGATTTGAAGACAGAAATATGTAAAAATGGTTATGGACAAATTAACTTTCCAAAACTAGACGATTACTATTGCCCAAATAAAAAACTATAGAATTATTATGTAGCTAATTTATTATACAAGCATTATAGACAAAAGACGTTGATATAGCTAGCTAGGTTTAGCTTTAAAAAAATTGTACAAAACTCAGGCATTTTCTGTAACATATCCTAAAGCCTCCTTGCAGTTGTTCCACAAATCAGAGACCACAGTTGAAACCGTGTTAGCAAATCCTCCAAATACTTCTGGTAAATCTTTCAGTGACTCGTCCAGGGAAGCTCGTGTTTTCTCCATAAGTCCCCAGATTACAGAACTTGTAGCTCCGGCCGACCCGGTGACATGTTCCTTGACAATATCAAATGAGGAAGAGATCACAGTTTTCATGCCTTCCATTATATGCTGCAGCAAATACTCAAAACACGACCTTAGACCATCTGCGACTTGTTCTAAAGCACCATGAACCGAATTTCCTGGTACTTTGAAAGCATGGATAAGTAACACTACGAGATAGGCGGTTGTGGAGAAGATCAAACGAGAAACCAAATTCGCTATGACAATCAAGGCTGAGAAAATTAGTTTAAGAAGAAAAAATGCCATTTTCTGTGGGTTGGATAGAGGGGGGAAAATAAAAAAGAAAGAAAGATGGTCGAGAAAATTTTGCTTCGCAAGGAAGATTGTTCTCTAAGTCAACAATTTCTGATAACTGGTTTAAATAACCAAACTGTTGATTTGAAATTTGTGTATTAAATTCGTTTAATTGTAGTATCACAAAGGGGTAGTAGTTTCATGTTCAACTTCTAAGAAGCTCCTATTCACCTAATATGCATACTTTTTTTTATATGGACCGACTGTAACTTAAAAATTTTGTTATTTAATTGTTAGAACACAGAAATATTTAATTAAATAAATTAGTCGATTATCGTACGTACTGACCGACCGTTGACCAAGTATTGTTTCTCCTAAGGAAATACGTGGTTTCAAATTAATTTATATATATCCATTTGCAAAAAGATCCAAGTACTGGATGTGTGGTTTTAATAAAGTCTACCACAGTAGCCAAAATCAGTCTTTTCAACTCAGAATTTGGTAAAATCCATCCAAAGCAAATACTAAACCATGTTATCCCTATTTTATTTTATATATTTATTTTCAATTTTCTGACATTTCTTTCATGTAAAACGTTATTTCATTATAATTTTCCTCTTTTTAATCTATTTATGATCCAAAAATTTGAAAGTCCACCAAATAAAAAAAACTACATTGAAGGTCATAACTTGTGATATTAAAAGACTGAATTGAAGGTCATATAATATACAATATTAATTAATTTCTAAAATATCTTGTCAACTAGCATTGGAAATACAATATAAAATATTGCTCAAAGTCTTCAAGTTATATATCAAAGGGTCAATTTGTATTTCAATACTTTTAATTTTTAAAATTTTACAATTTAAACCTTTAACTTTTAAATTTAACAATATAAAATTTTTAATTTTTTAATTTATTGTAATTTGAGCTTTTTAATTTTAAATAGATAGAGCTTAAACTTAAATTAAATTTCGAACTACAAAATATTAGAGTGCAAAATTTTTTAACTAGTTTTGAAAATTTATATTTTTAATATTTTTAATGTAAAATTTGAAAATTTAATACAATCAATTTTTTTTAAAAAATATTTTACATTTTAGTATCTTTTAACTTGGAAATTGATATATTTTAATATTAATTATGTAAGAAGTAGTTAAATCCTATAATCAAAAGTAAAATTAGATCTAAATTACAATAAATTGAAAAATCAAAAACTTAAATTGCTAAGTAAAAAAGTTAAAGGTTGAAATTACAAAACTTTAAAAGTTAAAAATATTAAAGTGAATTTATTCATACATTAAAATTTGATTATACATAAGTATTTTAAAAGTGCTAGATATGTATAATATATACATATTCAACAAAAATACCTACACTTCTTTTTTTCTTATTGTTTCTCAAACAGCTTGCTGAAAAAAGTTATTTAAATTTGTTAACTAAGTTCATAAAATATGTTTTTTTGAGATAATTTAAAATGTTGTGTTATAAAATTGTCTTTATTGTTTTTATATTATAAAATTGAAAAAAAATTAATTATTTTTATAAATTTAAAAAAAAAATCATTTTTATTTCATTTATATTTATTTAAAAATTATTTACATGCCTCCATTGTTTAAAAATCCTGCCTCTGCCATGGTAGCAACCACCGAAAAAAGCTGATCCTTTTCTTTTGCATGGGTCTCTCACACCGGGATTCAAGTGATTTACAGCCAACATGTTTAGAACAACCAAACAGAACATTAAAAATCCTATTGTTTTTGTCATTATCAGTTTGCAGGTGTTTTCAGAGAAGTTGTTCGAAATTTATTAGTTTAAGTGGATATGGAGGTAAAGTTATCTTCCATTTAAATAGTGGAAATAAGAAAGTCAATTATAGTGTTCGGTAACGTGTAGATGTCACTTTTGAGAAATAGAACAAAAAAAACTAATCTTAATTTTTAAACGGGAAGGAAAAAGTTGTAAACTTTGTCGTATAACAGTTTTTAGTTTTAGTTTTAGTTTTTTATTTTATCAAAAAGATCTGGATCGGGATGAGAAAAAAAAAAAAAAAAAAAAGACTAGCTGTTCATAAAATAAATAAATAAATAAAATTAAAACATTGAAACTAATTGACACTTTAAACGTAGTTTTCGGAAGAAGATTACTTTGATTCATAATGAAAAATGATTATTCAATTTCTACAATGTTCACAAATAATTAGCTTAAAAGAAAAATTGGTACTTTGTTCTAACTTGTAACTTTTAAAGTCATGTTTGCTTGTTGGAGTTTTTGAATTTTCGAATCACAGTATAAATGGGAAAAATCAAATGAACAGTGGCTCAATATTTTATATGAAAGAAAAAAATTTAAAAATAATAGATATGTAAAAAGAAAAATAAAATATTACAGTTAGCTAGTAAGGATCATCTACGACACCATCTATCGGCGTACGACGTACTTTCTTGTTATGAAGACAATAACATGAGTCCCCCCAAATGGCACGCAAAACAATCACGTCGTCGTTGTTCTTGGCAATCGGCACGTTGCTTTTCGTGAACGGACCCAGCAAACAGCTCATTATAGGCTATTTGGGCATGTTGAAGGTGGACCCCACTTTACTTAATATCTACGCCATTTGCTTTTTCAATAAGTGTCTAGATATTATTCATCCAAATAAATAAATAAAGTGTCTAGATATTTTAGATAAGTCCAAGTGCTTATTTGAGTCAAGAATAAAAAAATATCTATGAATTTAAGAATGTCCTTTACCGGCAAATTGTGGGGTTCAATGGGAAAAGATAACAGAGCCATCATAGCCCACCTAACTCTGTCATCATTTGAGTCAAAACATAAAAAAGCAGCAACTCATGTTCTCCAATGGATAAACTTGACAGATATAATGCAAATTATATATGTACAGTAAAAACAAACAGATCTAAACATTAACCAACATGCAATTACAATATATACTATTTTCAAATATTACTAATTTACTATAACTGTACATTGGAAAATCGAAAAGTAAAAGAAAGACAATCCTTCCTTCTATTTACAAGAGAGAAACATCTCAAATAGCCATTAGTTTGCTAACATAAAATAGCCTCGAGAGTGTTCTTACTAAATTAGCCCTCCTTCAGCTTATAAACAGTGTTAACGCAGTCTTCGGTTTCCCAAATGAAAGATCCAAAAGCAACAGCCTCCAATACAAGCCTTTTCAGGCTCGAAAATGAGGTCAAGATAACCTCTTCACTCTCAAGAAAACCTGTTGATGTCTCATCCCCAAAAAGTGCACGACTGTGATTTTCAATCAAGTTCATGGCCTCCTTAGACTTAAGCTTTGCACATCTTTGTAATGTATCAGGATCAAACCCCATCACATAACATCTTAACTTTTCAGGTCTGTTCACCAACCTGCTTGATCCTTCTCCGTATGATTTGGAATTTGTGCTGCTAAGTCGACCGAAGAGAAGATGTTTTACTCCATAAGAACAAATCTCTGGAAATTTTAGAGAGTTCCTATGAGTCAGTTCTTGGCTTTCCATAGCTAGGCACTGTTCCAAGTTGAGCCTTGACGAGGCGGACTTCAAAAAATAGCCATATAAGATGGAGGCTACATAAACTCGGCCAAGTATGGATCGTGTGATCTTAGTTGTTGCCCAGGCTTCTTTCACACTAGCATTTGCTCTCAATCCAATCACTGTGGTCACATGTTCCCTTATCATCTCTAGAGCCTCGTCGCTATGAATTGACTCTAGCTCCCAGTCTTTTGAAGGCCAAATCTCCAGCCTCCCATTATAGATGCATCTAGAGAGCTTCGGAACCAAATGAACTTTGAGCTCAGAAAATTTGTAAAAGATTAAAAGATACATGACATCTTCGACAGCAATTTGGCACTCATTCTCCTTTAGTTTTGCAATCCTCCTGGCAATTAGAAACATCTTAGGACAGAGGAACATATTTATATCAATAACTATTTAATTGGAAATTTCAAATACGATTTTCTGCTACCACGGAACTCCAACAGTACGGATCAACTCCTCTAATTTGTTCAAGTCAGTAAAGGCATCAACAGGCAACAGTTCGCATTAGTAGCAAATGTCCTGCAGGATTGCAGGTATTGCCCACATGCAAAGATAAAATAAAAGATTTCCTGTTAGAAAACTAAAGCATTCATAAAAGAGTGAGAAACCATGTTCTAAAATTAGACCATATTGTCTACGGTAATTCATTCAATTAAAACCTTGGGTCACAAACTTTAGATGCATTATATATAATCAAACTCATCTGTAATTAAAAAAAACCCTCTATCAGGCTGAATTTACAAAACCTTTGCAATGTTAGAATTCTCAACCTTTTTGCACTTTTTATTATCGTCAAAGAGTCATGAATAACATAAATCATTGTGTAAAACTTGTACCAAACTACTCTAAAAAACTCATTCATTACCAACAAAGAGTATTGGAGTAAGAGGGAATATTAGTCACCATAAAATCTTGATACTACTTGGTCCACAGTCCACGTTATTGTAATTGAGAAAAAGAGTGAGAAAAACACTCATAACATTTGTCATACAAAAACCATTAAAGCTATGGATAAGATATTTTACAACAAAGCACTTTTTCTGAAAATGAAATTGGAAAAAACAAAAAAAGAAAAGAAAAAGAAAAGAAAAGATCATCCGACGATCAGGGGCAAAAAGGGATAGGAGGCAAAACAAAGGAATTGTTCATATCTTCAAAGATAATCAATGGGTTTCTTATCCACAGCGTCAATTTTCACCATATATAGAGCCATAAAAGATTCCAAACATCTAGAAAATAAACACTTTTTATACGATCCGATTTCAAACCAATCAAAACCATGCTCTGAAAACACAATCAATCCTCACGTGTTCACATGGCAAGATTCACGTGATAGTAGAACCTAAAAAACAAAAAAAGAGTAGGGAGGCAGGAGAAACAAAAAAAAAAAAAACAAAAAAAAAACCTGTGAAGGCAGGCCTCAGGAGAACCATCGCTGAAGATCATACGGTTAACGGCGTCGTCTCGATCATCGGCGAGGTGTTTCAGTTCATCGGCAACGGCGATGTGAAACAACTGCGGATGGTTGAGCAAGACGCCGAGCAGGTCATTTCCGGACGGAGACCTCGGAACCAGGGGAGAGTTCAGGCTGCTGAACTCGCAGTGGCTGGCTCCGGCGGCGGCGATAACGGTCAAGGGCCTAAATCGCCGTGTGGTCGAGAAATTTACGGTGGACTTGGGAGAGAAATTAGCAGTCCTCTGGGGCTTATACAGAGCGGAAGGAAGAGTAGGAGTTGTGTGGTGGTTTGAGACACAAAGGTCCATCAAATAGCTGGTTTGGAAATCTCAGAGAGAAAAACACGAAGAATTTTTGGGTGGAAATCAATCAATGGTGGTCTGGCTAATACAGAGACTTTATGGATAGGGCTTAGTGGAAAGGAGAAAAGAGACAAAGTGGCGGGGTAAGTGAGGGAAATTTACGGTGTATTGTAGAAGAATTTTTCTTCTATATAAAACGGTTGTTGACTAAAGTGGGCCATCCATATTGACGGTGGAGATTGTATTGGGGTTTTTTGAGTTTGTTGAGATGATTGCGATCAAACGCATTTACCTTTTATAGAGCGGAGTACTGATCAAGATTAGAATGGAAGACTAGAAAGACTGAGAGACAAATCACATAAAACCACATCAACTTTAGGATAAGTGCTTTGCGCCTATATATCAGTTAATTTATATTAAAAAATATATATATTTTATTTTTGTATTATTGATTGACGGCCACTGCCTCTTTTAATATTTTTATATTCTCATTGAAAACTTGGATACTTACCAAACTTTATATTTTAGTATTTTTTTTTTTTTTTACTTGATGGTCACTTTATATTTTATTATTGAGTTTTTTTATTTTTTTATTTTGGTTGGTTAATTATTATTGAGTCCATTTGGTCATCATGTTTTTCTGGAAGAAAACAAAAATGTTAATTAATAATGTTGAAAATATTGTCATTTTATTTTATTTATTTTTTAAGAGTGTAATGATTTTGTTATCTGAAATACCAATATAATTAAAGTTAATATATAATTATTCGAATTAATTTAAGTAGCTAACAATTATTTGAATTATAAAGTTCTTTTAAGATATAATTCATTAAAGAAAATATAAAAGATCAAATTATATATTTTTTTCTTATCAATTATTTTTTTTTTAATTTATAAATGGGATCGTTAACGTTGAATTTGCTTCAATTTCTATCAACTCTAGCTATTATTTAATAGATTATAAAAATAGTATTATGTGGAATCAAAACGAATATCTGTTCTCAACCGTTAATTGGAGACGGACAAAATGGGAAAAGAATCAAAAGCTGATTTGGTAGCATAACTATCCTAGTAGCAAAATTACAGCATATAAAAACTTAAAACATGGTAAATGTTACCAAGATAACAACAAATATAGTTATTGCAGTGATATTTTTTTGAAGCTTCCTAAAAACGTTTGGATAGATTAAAAATTATATATGTGATTGAGCACTAGTGAGTCATGATTTTATTTCCACTCAAATTCTTTACTTGAAAAAAAGAAAAAAAAAAAAAAGGAAAAGAAATTGAGGTCAAATTCGACCACAGGATAAGGAAGGTTGATGCGGTGATAAATCGTTTACATCCACATTTTAAGATGGTTGATTAAGTCATGTCCTACTCCTCTTTTCACTGTAAATATCCACCAAAATTTCCTACGATAGAACTAGTATTTATTTATTTTGATCATTAGACTGCATTAAATCCAAATTTCCTCACCATCCAAGAAGTGGCCATTGCCACTGAGCTCTTCTCTAAGGGACAATAAAATACTATTATTTTTATTTTTTCCAAGTGGATAGCTGGGATATTATTAATATTATAAATTTCCTTCGTTGTGATTTTTTCACTATGTTTGCATTGTTATTAATCAATATCTTTCTCAAACATAATTTCGGACAATTCAATGTGATATTAAAATATATATATATATATATATATGAGTGAAAGCAAGGATCTTTATCCCCATAAGCAAAAGCAATCAATTAAATCTTTTAACCAAAATAAAAATAATAAAAAAAAAGAGCAATCAATTCACTCATGTAGTTCGGCCAGCTTTAGCTTAGTTGTACGATATGGGCTTTGACAATTCTTGTTTTCATCTGTTTTTGTACGTTAGTTTTTAACACTTTTCGGGGGTTAATCTCAGAAAGGTTCTTAGCATTTGAGACGAAAACAAAAAGAAAATGATTAAATTGTGGAATTTTATGTGGTAAGACCATTTTTACGGTAAGATTAGTAATAATAGTTTATAAAACATGTAATATGGTATATTAATATAATTTTTTTAATTATCAAATACATAACATTTCTTACTTTAAAATGTTATTTATTTTATAGTTTAATATTATTTATTTATGAACTATGTTACAAATTTTATAGATCATTATTATTGATTTTAATATAAAATAGGTCTCACATACTCCAATTGTATTCTTCACTCTATTTGGCAAATTATATTTGACTAATTCCCACATCCCAAACGTGTTTGGCAAAACATCAACTAACAATACCCACAAACAGGTAAAAACTTAAGTTAAAAATAGCAAAAACTTAATTCAGCCAAAATGAGAAAATAGAAAATAGTAAAATAAATAAATAGAAACCCCAACCCCCTGAAATCGTGTTTTCTAAAGAAGACAAAAAGGTAAAATTAGGTAGTTAGTACCCTAACCGCAGGTTGATCTTTATAAACCAACCTGCATTGAAAATAGTAGAAAATAAACAAAAGAAACCAAAAACCCAAATTCAGGAAAATGAAATCCAACATGAAGTGGCTGTTGCTGTGTTTGGTGCTGATTAGCTTGGTGAAGCTGAGCCACGAGAAAGATCTGGAACCAGGGGTGGTTGATCCATGCCAGAGACCTGGAGGTCCACACCCGGGCTGTGGTCAACCCAACCAACCGCCCCAAGCTGCCAACCCATACACCCGTGGTTGCTCCAAAAGCACCCGCTGCCGAGGAGGCAATATGGCAAAACAACATCATCATCATTAAAGCCAAACGGCATCTCCAAATTGAAATTTTGGTTAATTGCAGTAATAATTCACAAAATGGGATAATTATTCCTATCTTGACTCTCTAATAAGCACAGCTGAATGTGCTTTCTATGCGTGTCTGTATAATATATTTATATTTTTTCTTTGGAATGGAAAATTCCAACTGTTCAAAATTGCAATTGTCTTCCAAAGAATGTAGGTAGTTATATGGTTGAATAGAAATATGTTTGTATATTTTGAACATTCAAAAATAAAATCGAATTCAATATTAATTGTAATAGCTAAATCTTTATTGATATGCACTTCGTTTTTATAGTATCTCTCCTTTGAAAAAACAAAGCCAACTTTTGATCACGTCCATCTTCCTTTTATCCTGTTTTAGTACCGTAATGTAAATTTAATCGCAAGTTTCAATATACGACTACTAGATCTTTCTCGTGTAGTGCTTTTTGAAATTGCTTTTTGACATGTACAGTACCACGTTCATTAGTTTTTCTCAGTTGTCCTATTTATCCAGTTATTCAATCCAATAAAAGGAAACCAATATTCAAAATTAATCAACATATAAAAAATGCGAAATAATTATTATTTTCAAATAAATTAAAAAAACATTGGATTAGTTCAAAAATTGGAAAGAAATTTTGCTTGTAATTCAAAGTCTGGGATTTTGGACTTTGGGCTGCTGAAGATTTGAGAGAACATGTGATAAAGAAGATAAAAAATAAAAGGAAAACTAAGGGTAAAAGAGGTAGTGCACCCACCCAATAAAATGACTCAAATCGAAGTTCAAAGCCGCATTGTAATTGTTTGAAATAATGTTTTTTTTTTTTTTTTTTTACGTCAGCATGCACGATATGGAAGAACTTGGCACCTAAAACGTGGTATGAAAGATAATATAGAAACTTCTATAGACAAGATGGACGCCCTTTTAATATATAAACAAAAAAAAAATGGATGTCCTTACGGATGTACTTACTCAGCTGGATAAAATTAGGACTGGAGTAATATTTTTTATTTACTTTTGGTACAGAGTTTTGGTATTTATTACTAACAGTATTAATCATCACTATAGTGAACTTTATTTTTATATGATTATTGCTGATTAAAACCGTTTAATTATGTATGCATTTTTTTTATTAAAAAAATTAAATATTGATTTATTATTCTAAACATTTAATTTAAAGAAGTGAATTTTTCTAGATAACTATTTAAATGATAAATAATAATTTTTTTCTTTATTATATATGTAAATTTGAAGATATAATTACAGTCAATATGTATATTTTCAAATATTCAATGAATAGAATATTTATTTTGAGAGAAGTCATGAATTAATGGAACCATAAAAGCTGGCCTATAAACAATATGGGGTTAATTTGTAAAACTAATATTAGTTGGTCTATACTAAGGGGATGCCTTGTGTCTATATAAGTTATTTTACTAATTTTTTTAGGATATTATGATGGGTTTGTTGAGTTTCTAATTTTGTATTTGTGTGCGTGTTTGGTGGGGCGGGGGGGGGGGGGGGGGGGGGGGGGGGGGGGGATGGGATGGGTTGGGTTTGTTGTGTTTAAGAATGGCTTGTTTGGGCAAAAGATGAATAAAATGTTTTGAGAGGAAATCTTGAATCAAACCGGTTATAATCTATTCTATAAACAATAAGGGGTTTCTAAAACTAATATTAATTGGTTTATTGACTCTTTTGTAAGGGGATTTCCTTGTATTTCTCTTATATACAATTGTACTAATTTTTTTAGCATCAAAAAAACATAAAATAATTTGTTTTTTAATTGATCGATCTCTCAAAAATCCCAGACCACTACATTGATTGCTAAAGTTGAAAAATTAAAATAAAACCCAAAGGGGGTGTTTGTTACATGGGACTGGCCAGGACCGGATGGGTTATAGTTCCAATCTGGTGTTTGGGAAGGAAAATGGAGGACGGGACACACTTATCCCGTTAATCAAATTATCCGAAACGAAGGGGACAAAGCTGACCCACCAAAACACCTGGGTCACTTTTGTCCTGCCCTCTTTCGATGCTTTCAACCTCTCAGCCTCTCACACAAAGTTGCTTCTGCCGGACCGTTCGCCACTTCTTTTCGGTTTGAAGCCACAATTCTTGACCTCGAAGACGTTTCCTACCAGCACGCCAGCCACGCAGCTGTCAAAGCTAACCCTAACTCTGCCGCCGGCGAAACCCATTTCAACCTCAAGATTGTCTCCCCGAAATTCGAAGGCCTGAACCTCATGAAACGGCATCGTTTGGTCTACGACGCCTTGGCCGACGAGCTCCAATCTGGACTCCACGCCCTTTCTATCGTCGCCAAAACTCCTCAAGAGCTCGAATCTCAATCCAAACGTCGACCAAAGTAAAATCCAAAACTGGGTTTTTTTTTGTCACTGTGAGTGGCCGAATCCAAATTTGCTTAATTTGTGGTTTATTTTTTTTTTTATTTTTGAATTATTAAATTTGTAATCGTATATCTTTGCGTATTTCAGCATTTCAGCATTTCAGCAACCGGCCTTCTCTCCCAACTCCGAAATTCCAGCATTTCATTTCTTTTTCCCTTACCTTTCCCCAATCCCTCATTGCCCACTCTTCCACCCTGCTGATCCCCAAGGCCAGTGACCGTATCTAACAGGTAATTCTTCATTCCTAATACTCTCTCTCTCTTTTGCTTGTTTCTTGTTGACCAAACGGACGTGTAACTAACTCTTTGATCTGGGCCTTTTGTTTCTTTTTTCCTTTGATTCCACTTCCTGTCTGTATTTGGATTTCGATGTCTCCGAGACCCTAGTGATGCTCTTTTTTGTTGTTTAGTGTCCTTAGTTGTTTAACGTGGTTGCATAAGATCTGGTTTGTGTAATTGGTTTTTGTTTTGGATTGTCATTGGTGGTTGTTTTGAATCGGTTTAAGGTTGTCCATCTGATGTCATAAGATCTGGTTTGTGTAATTGGTTTTTGGTTTTTGTTATGATGACATTAGTATTTTAATGATTGACAGATGTTTGGTATTTCCTTTTGATTTCAACCAGCACAAACGAGATTGTGATAGGATAAATAAAAAACCAACATTCAAATTTTATAAGTATTTTTTTTTTCTGGAAATAAAATTTTATAACTAATTCATATTGGAAGTTTACATTATATTGATCCTGCTTTCTTGTGACAGTGGATTGAAGTGAATGTACATACATTGCATGATTAGGAAGGACTAGATTTTTTATTCATTGCAAAGTATATGAGTATTTAATGTAATGTTTGTCCTGAATGATTCAGATTCCACAAACCGGATTGTAACACCCCGTCCCGAATCGCACTGGAATCCGTGCACGTTGACCGAGGTTGACCGTTGACCGAAGGGGTCAAAGTTGACTTTTTGACTCGGTGGGAATTTCGAGTTGAACAGGGTACCGTGGCGAAGTGCATGACGCCCTGAGTTCGTAGACTAGTAGCACGTCGAAAACGGAGCTACGGTTTGAAAGTTATGGACGAAACAAGTTGCGGTCCAAACTGTTCAAGGGGTGCCGGAGTTGACTTTTTGTTTATGGGGAATTGAGCTTTGACTCATGCATGGTTGTGAAGTGCTCGTCGATACGAGTTCACAGACTAGCGGCACGCTCCAAACGGACATCCGGTTAAAAAGTTATGGACGTTTGAAGTTTACCGGATACCGTATTATTTTAATATTTTTTTTGGGTCGGTGAACAGTGAAACGCCACGTGTCAGTTTCTGATTGGTCCACGTGGCATGAACAGTGTCATGCAGGGGTTTTATTTGTTAAAACACTCGGGGAAGAGAGAGAAAGAGAGAGAAGAGAGAGAAAGAGAGAGAGGAGAGAGAAAGAGAGAGCCACCGCCGGCCACCGGATTTTGCCACTGTTCCGGCCGAGTTACTGTACACGCGCCGGACAGAAAGCTTGCCCACCTCATTTCCGGCAAAACCTCCAAATTTCACGGCGAACGGCCGCCGGACGCGCCCGGATCGGACGTCCGAAGTTTGGCGGCGATTTTTCCCCTCCACCGCCGGCCACCGCGAATCGGCACTATTCCGGCCGATCTACAGTACACGCGCCATACACCCAGCATCCTCTCCTCAAGTCCGGCCTACCCACCAAAAATCACGGCCATCGGACCACCGACGCGCCGGGATCGGAGCGTTTTCCGGCGAGGGGTCGAAAATCTTCAAACGGTGATTTCTCCGCCGTCCGACCTCCGTTTTGCTCACCGTCGGTTCCGTTGGATTGCTCTCCTCACGATCTACAAATCTGCAAAATTTCACAGCAAACGGCCACCGTCGGAAATTACTGTTCCGGCAACGGTTGCCGGTGACGTGGCGGCCCGCCGGAAAGTACTGTTCCGGCGAGTACCCCGAAAATTCCGGCCAGCTCCAGTCCGCAGTGTTCGACCTCCTGAACCCAAATCCGACTTCCGTTTCCACCAATTCGCGACGGTTTGGGAGAATTGCGGAGCCGAAACCCGAAAAGCTTCCCGATAAAATTCCGACCCCGTCGGGTACGATCATCGGAAATTAAGACCGGATCTGTGATTAGCATCACTCGAGCTTCGATTCGGTATATCATTCGTAAATTTTAGTTATCATTTGGTGTTCGCTCCTCGGGTACCCATTTGGGGATTACCCGAATAAAATATTAATATTTGTGGTTTTGGTACTGTGGATGTTTTAGGTGCACGTGCAAGTAGCGGAGTCGATCCTGCGGAGGATCTTGATTGAGATACGTGCACAAGGTGAGTGACCCACCTTCAATTTAATTTTGGGAAATTTAATTGGTGAATATATTATGTGTGATTTAAATATTTGGAATTTAATTTTTATGTGCCAAATATTTATTTGATTTATGGTGGAATTATTTGTGAATTTATCGGATTTAAAAAAATGTGTATTTCACCAATTTATGCCATGTGAAATTAATTTATGGTTTTGAGGATTTTGAAATTGGTGTGGTTTTAATGTTAAATTGGGCACGATTTGAATTTCAAATATTTCAAGGAAAATATTTGGTTATGTTTGTAATTTCAATTTTTATAAAATATGCCCGTGGAATATTATGAGATTTGATTATGATATTTCGAGAAATTATTTACGCTTGGAAAAATGTGGATATTTGAATTGATGGATTTGGGAGTTGGTGGATTTGAAAATCTTGGGATTTATGGTATTAATTATAAGGAAATTGTGGAGAATTTCCCGGTTCAAGCGGATGGATTATGCCCGCTATGTTTATGAAAAATGTGAAATTTGTTTTATAATTTAAATTGTGGATTTTATGATTTTTAGATGCACCGTGCACGTACTGGTGTTCTGATTATGTGATATGGTTAGTGTGCACACGGTTGTGATTAGCGCGCAGGTGGGTGTGAGTAGCGCGCGGTTGATATTATGAGGGTGTCCTGTGGATGCCATCGGAGAGGGCGGCCACCCCCCTTTGGCCGGGACACCAGGTTAGCAGCGGCGCTGTGGGACGCCACGCGACCGTATGCCGGTTTCTTTCTATAACCTCCTGTCTGGCGGTACCTTGGGACGCTGGGTACTGTTGGCGCCACTGGTATATAGTGGGTGCATCAAATGATTTTCAGAACTGTGTTTTAAAAATAAAATGTTTGGAAACTGAATTAGAATTAAAAATATAATTGTTACCGCTTCTGGTATTTAATTGATGTCTTGGTTTTCGGGAAATATGAATAAAGGGTTTTGTGAAAATGTTTTAAAAGGGGAATCTTTCCAACTGAGAGAATTGTAAGGGTTTTGAGAGAAATTATTATTTCCAAATAATTATTATTTATATACCTATTACCGTGGTATGATAGTGTAGAGTAGTAGGGTCGCTCACTGAGATGATTAGCATCTCACACTCTTAAATTCCGTTCCTCTAGGTACCAGGTTGTCGGTGTTCACTCGGAGCGGACTTGATCTTCCTTGCTGTATTTGTTCGCGCAGTACCTTGTTCTTCTTTTACTGCAGTTGTAATATTTCTTTCACTTTTGCTGTATTCTATATTTTGTAGTACTTCATAAAGCTCTGTATACTGTATGGGACACTTATGTTTTTGTATTGCACTGGATTACTGTATTTTTATTTTGGAGTGCTGAAATTTGTGGAACCAGTTCGTCGTACTGTGGGAGGAATAAGGGAACAATTATAGAAGTGTGTTTGCAGTGCAGGAAATTTTGTGGTAAGTCCATCCCTTAGGGGAGGTTCTGCCGGATCTTCCACAGAAGGGTCCGGTAGGGTTTCCCTGGGATCAGGGCTTGTCTAGGGTTCCGGTGGGGAACTTTGGACGGGTCCTGACAGTTGGTATCAGAGCATAGGTTCTTGTAATCCTAAGGGACTGTGCATTGCTGTACAGCCCATCCGTAAATTCCTTCCTTTTGTAATCGTGCTTAAGTGTCCCTGTTTCTAAACTCTTGTTTGTTTCTTCAGTTTAATCGACTACGATGAGTCGGCGGGACACACGTAGAACTCGGGAACGCTCGGCTGAGAGTTCCGGGAGTCGATCAAGCCTTAGAGATCTGGTCTCTCAGCTAACTAGAGCCTTAGGAGGTTCAAGCTCTAGTAACCGATCCGTGGATCAGGCTCGACGTTTAGGAGCCGTGGAGTTCGATGGAAGCCAAGGCCCAGCTGCAGCCTTGAAGTGGCTATCCAGCATGGAGAAAATCTTGGAAGAGGGGATGCAGTGCCCCGATGAGGATATGGTGAGGATTTCTGGGTTCATGTTAGAGGGAGACGCCCGGAAGTGGTGGCAAATGGAGAAGACCCGCAGAAGGCATACGTGGGACCAGTTCAAGATTGCCTTCTCTACTGAGTTCTGTCCTCCTGCCTACCGTGAGGCGAGAAGGAGAGAGTTCGAGGGACTGCGCCAGGGAAACATGACGGTGACAGAGTACGAGAGGAGGTTCCGGGAGCTGTCAGAGTTCTGCATGCACTTGATTCCCGACGATCACGCGAAGAAGGTGAGGTTCATAGACGGGTTGAACGAGAGCATCGGCTACACCCTTTCTGGGTCAGTACACCCCACCTATCAGTCCGCCAGGGATGCAGCGCTCGAGCTAGAGAGACAGGCGGAGATACACAGACCCTCGAGGCGCAGACCGTTCGAAGGTTCGTACAGCGGGGTACCTCGACAGGGGGCATCTAAGAAGAGTCATAGTTCAGGCTCAGACAGTGGTGGGTTCAGCCCTCGAGGCAGATTTCAGAGGAGAGGCGGCTATCGTATGCCCCAACCAGCGCGCCATTCCATCAGCGGCGGCACGAGCTCATATCAGCACTCTGGGTTTAGCCCCAAGCCATTCTGCAGACGTTGCAATAGAGCACACCATGGGATTTGCCAGTTTGAGGGTGTGTGCTTTCAGTGTGGACAGGCGGGACATATTAAGAGAAATTGCCCTTATGGAGAGGCGGGAGTGTTAGGGGCGAGCCCACCATCACATCAGGCCAGTGGATCGCGGGGTCAGAGTTCCCGAGGGAGTTATGCAGTAGGAGGTTCATCGGGATCAGTCCCACAGCCTGTTGGACCGAGCAGGGGTAGAGGACGGAGGCCCCAGCAGACAGGGCAGGGTCGAGTGTTTGCGATGACGCAGCAGGAGGCCCTAGCTACACCGGACGTCGTGGCAGGTACGTTGAATATATTTGGTAATGATGCATTAGTACTTATAGACCCGGGAGCAACACATTCATTCATCTCCAAGGAATTCGTCACTCGGGTCGGTATGACCCCTACTCCTTTAGAATGTCTAGTAGAGATAGCCACTCCTGCAGGAGAATCCTTGTGGCCTAGCCAGTTAATCAAGGAATGTTTCTTCTGCATCGAAGATCAAGTGATGGAGGCGGACTTGATCCTGTTGGATCTGTCCGGACTTGATGTAATTTTGGGCATGGATTGGTTGGCAAGGAACCATGCATCTGTAGACTGTTTCAGCAAGGAAGTTACATTCAGGAGGCCAGGGTTGCCAAAAGTAGTATTCCGTGGAGGAGTTGGAAGGCCCTTACCGAGGTTGATATCTACCCTTACCGCCAAGAAGCTACTGAATAAAGGTTGCCAGGGGTATTTGGCTCATGTGATAGATACCCGAGTAAGTGGGGTCAGGTTGGAAGACATGCCCGTTGTGAGGGATTTCCCGGACGTGTTTCCTGAGGAGTTACCAGGATTGCCTCCGGAAAGGGAAGTTGACTTTCCCATTGAATTGATTCCAGGCACCGTGCCTATTTCTCTACCACCGTATCGGATGGCTCCAGCGGAGTTAAGGGAGCTAAAGGTCCAGTTGCAAGATTTGGTAGATAAGGGGTTTATTAGACCAAGTATATCGCCGTGGGGAGCCCCAGTTTTGTTTGTAAAGAAAAAGGATGGTAGTCTAAGGCTGTGTATAGACTACCGACAACTTAATAAGGTCACCATTCCTAATCGCTATCCGTTGCCAAGGATAGATGATCTATTCGACCAACTCCAAGGTGCCAAGGTGTTCTCCAAGATCGACTTGAGGTCGGGATACCATCAGTTAAGGATCCGAGAGTCGGACATTCCTAAGACTGCCTTTAGGACGAGGTACGGACATTATGAATTCCTAGTGATGTCGTTCGGACTCACCAATGCCCCAGCAGCTTTCATGGACTTGATGAATAGGGTGTTTCGTCCGTACTTGGATCATTTTGTCATTGTATTTATCGATGACATTCTGATCTATTCAAGGAGCCAAGAAGAGCACGTGAGGCATTTGAAGAGAGTGCTCCAAACTCTAAGGCAGCATCAGCTATATGCTAAGTTCGACAAGTGTGAATTCTGGTTGAATCAAGTGGGTTTTCTCGGACATATCGTGTCGGCAGAAGGTATCTATGTGGACCCTGATAAGGTAAAGGCAGTGTTGAGTTGGGAGCGCCCTACCACTGTGAGGGAGGTACGAAGTTTTCTTGGATTAGCGGGTTACTACCGTCGTTTTATTGAAGGGTTTTCAAGGATTGCCGGGCCGCTTCATAGATTGACCCGAAAGAATGTTGAATTTAGTTGGACGGACAGGTGTGAACAGAGTTTTCAGGAGTTGAAGCAAAAGTTGACATCCGCACCTGTTTTAACTTTACCTGATGGGAATGAAGGTTTTGAGGTTTATTGTGATGCATCCCATCAAGGGTTGGGTTGCGTGCTAATGCAGAATCAAAGGGTGGTAGCGTATGCATCTCGGCAATTGAAGCAGCACGAACAGAATTACCCTACACACGACTTAGAATTGGCGGCGGTAGTCTTTGCTCTAAAGAAGTGGAGGCACTACTTGTATGGGGCCACGTGCCAAATCTATACCGACCACAAGAGCCTCAAGTATATTTTCACTCAGAAGGAGTTAAATATGAGACAAAGGCGATGGATGGAGTTGTTAAAGGATTACGACTGTGTGATTGACTATCACCCGGGTAAGGCGAATGTAGTGGCAGATGCTTTGAGTAGGAAGGCTACTGGATCCCTTGCTCACATCCAAGTCATCCAACTACCTCTCATGGTGGAGTTGAAGAAGATGGGGGTGTTAATGCATATGCATCCTTCAGGAGTTCTCATGGCTAGCTTCCAGGTACGACCGGTGTTGGTGGATCGTATAGTAGAGACCCAAATGGAAGATCCTAAGTTGAGGACAATTAAGGGCAAGGTACAAGAAGGTCTTGATCCGGAATTTTCCATAAGGAGGGATGGAGCCCTCGTGTATAAAGGACGACTTTGCGTTCCGGATATCCCAGGACTCAAGAAGGAGATTTTGGAGGAGGCGCATAGCTCGATGTATGCGATGCATCCTGGGAGTACCAAGATGTATCGGACGCTTGTTAAGTATTATTGGTGGATTGGTATGAAGAGAGAAGTGGCAGACTTTGTATCAAAATGTTTGATTTGTCAACAAGTGAAAGCAGAAAGACAGAAGCCTTCGGGACTACTCCAACCTTTACCGATTCCCGTGTGGAAGTGGGAAGAACTCAACATGGACTTCGTATTCAAGCTTCCTTCCACACCTAGAAGGTACGACGGCATTTGGGTAATCATTGATCGTCTCACCAAGTCGGCACACTTCCTACCGGTACGAGAACGTTTTTCGCCCGAGAAGTTAGCCCAGTTGTTCGTGCAACGCATTGTAAGTCTTCATGGAGTACCGTTAGCCATCGTCTCCGATCGAGATCCGCGCTTTACTTCACGACTATGGCGGAAGTTGGCTGATGCACTAGGAGCAAGACTTAACTACAGCACCGCTTTTCACCCACAATCTGATGGACAAGCAGAGCGCACAATCCAGACATTAGAAGACATGCTAAGGTCTTGCATTATGCAATTTAGCGGTAGCTGGGATGAACAACTGCCACTGATAGAGTTTGTCTACAACAACAGTTATCAAGCGAGTACTGGAATGTCCCCGTATGAAGCTTTATATGGGAGGCAGTGTCGGACACCTTTGTGTTGGAGTGAGGTAGGAGAAGAGAGGCTCCTTGCAACAACTAATGCGGTCGGATCTGAGTATTTAAGGATGACCTTGGACAAGGTGAAGATCATTAGGGATCGCTTGAAGGTTGCCCAAGATAGACAGAAGAGTTACGCCGATGTGCGTAGAAAGGATTTGGAATTCGAGGTAGGGGATTGGGTATTCCTAAAACTATCTCCATGGAAAGGAGTAGTGCGTTTTGGACGACGAGGTAAGTTGGGTCCTCGTTATATTGGGCCTTACGAGGTTACGGAGAGGATTGGCCCGGTGGCGTATAGGTTGGCGTTACCGGAAGAGCTAGCTCGAGTACACAACGTGTTTCATGTGTCGATGCTACGGAAGTATATTGCAGACCCTTCGCACGTACTCGAGAGTCCGGATATAGAGATACGGGAAGATCTTTCGTATGTGGAGCAGCCAGTACAGATTTTGGATCGCGAGGAACGCACGCTACGCAACAAGACTATTCCTCTAGTTAAGGTCTTATGGCGGAACCACTTGGTCGAGGAAGCAACGTGGGAACCCGAAGCACAGATGCGTGAGCAGTACCCGTATCTGTTCCAGTGACGTGCGGAAATTTCGAGGACGAAATTTTTGTAAGGGGGGAAGGCTGTAACACCCCGTCCCGAATCGCACTGGAATCCGTGCACGTTGACCGAGGTTGACCGTTGACCGTTGACCGAAGGGGTCAAAGTTGACTTTTTGACTCGGTGGGAATTTCGAGTTGACCAGGGTACCGTGGCGAAGTGCATGACGCCCTGAGTTCGTAGACTAGTAGCACGTCGAAAACGGAGCTACGGTTTGAAAGTTATGGACGAAACAAGTTGCGGTCCAAACTGTTCAAGGGGTGCCGGAGTTGACTTTTTGTTTATGGGGAATTGAGCTTTGACTCATGCATGGTTGTGAAGTGCTCGTCGATACGAGTTCACAGACTAGCGGCACGCTCCAAACGGACATCCGGTTAAAAAGTTATGGACGTTTGAAGTTTACCGGATACCGTATTATTTTAATATTTTTTTTGGGTCGGTGAACAGTGAAACGCCACGTGTCAGTTTCTGATTGGTCCACGTGGCATGAACAGTGTCATGCAGGGGTTTTATTTGTTAAAACACTCGGGGAAGAGAGAGAAAGAGAGAGAAGAGAGAGAAAGAGAGAGAGGAGAGAGAAAGAGAGAGCCACCGCCGGCCACCGGATTTTGCCACTGTTCCGGCCGAGTTACTGTACACGCGCCGGACAGAAAGCTTGCCCACCTCATTTCCGGCAAAACCTCCAAATTTCACGGCGAACGGCCGCCGGACGCGCCCGGATCGGACGTCCGAAGTTTGGCGGCGATTTTTCCCCTCCACCGCCGGCCACCGCGAATCGGCACTATTCCGGCCGATCTACAGTACACGCGCCATACACCCAGCATCCTCTCCTCAAGTCCGGCCTACCCACCAAAAATCACGGCCATCGGACCACCGACGCGCCGGGATCGGAGCGTTTTCCGGCGAGGGGTCGAAAATCTTCAAACGGTGATTTCTCCGCCGTCCGACCTCCGTTTTGCTCACCGTCGGTTCCGTTGGATTGCTCTCCTCACGATCTACAAATCTGCAAAATTTCACAGCAAACGGCCACCGTCGGAAATTACTGTTCCGGCAACGGTTGCCGGTGACGTGGCGGCCCGCCGGAAAGTACTGTTCCGGCGAGTACCCCGAAAATTCCGGCCAGCTCCAGTCCGCAGTGTTCGACCTCCTGAACCCAAATCCGACTTCCGTTTCCACCAATTCGCGACGGTTTGGGAGAATTGCGGAGCCGAAACCCGAAAAGCTTCCCGATAAAATTCCGACCCCGTCGGGTACGATCATCGGAAATTAAGACCGGATCTGTGATTAGCATCACTCGAGCTTCGATTCGGTATATCATTCGTAAATTTTAGTTATCATTTGGTGTTCGCTCCTCGGGTACCCATTTGGGGATTACCCGAATAAAATATTAATATTTGTGGTTTTGGTACTGTGGATGTTTTAGGTGCACGTGCAAGTAGCGGAGTCGATCCTGCGGAGGATCTTGATTGAGATACGTGCACAAGGTGAGTGACCCACCTTCAATTTAATTTTGGGAAATTTAATTGGTGAATATATTATGTGTGATTTAAATATTTGGAATTTAATTTTTATGTGCCAAATATTTATTTGATTTATGGTGGAATTATTTGTGAATTTATCGGATTTAAAAAAATGTGTATTTCACCAATTTATGCCATGTGAAATTAATTTATGGTTTTGAGGATTTTGAAATTGGTGTGGTTTTAATGTTAAATTGGGCACGATTTGAATTTCAAATATTTCAAGGAAAATATTTGGTTATGTTTGTAATTTCAATTTTTATAAAATATGCCCGTGGAATATTATGAGATTTGATTATGATATTTCGAGAAATTATTTACGCTTGGAAAAATGTGGATATTTGAATTGATGGATTTGGGAGTTGGTGGATTTGAAAATCTTGGGATTTATGGTATTAATTATAAGGAAATTGTGGAGAATTTCCCGGTTCAAGCGGATGGATTATGCCCGCTATGTTTATGAAAAATGTGAAATTTGTTTTATAATTTAAATTGTGGATTTTATGATTTTTAGATGCACCGTGCACGTACTGGTGTTCTGATTATGTGATATGGTTAGTGTGCACACGGTTGTGATTAGCGCGCAGGTGGGTGTGAGTAGCGCGCGGTTGATATTATGAGGGTGTCCTGTGGATGCCATCGGAGAGGGCGGCCACCCCCCTTTGGCCGGGACACCAGGTTAGCAGCGGCGCTGTGGGACGCCACGCGACCGTATGCCGGTTTCTTTCTATAACCTCCTGTCTGGCGGTACCTTGGGACGCTGGGTACTGTTGGCGCCACTGGTATATAGTGGGTGCATCAAATGATTTTCAGAACTGTGTTTTAAAAATAAAATGTTTGGAAACTGAATTAGAATTAAAAATATAATTGTTACCGCTTCTGGTATTTAATTGATGTCTTGGTTTTCGGGAAATATGAATAAAGGGTTTTGTGAAAATGTTTTAAAAGGGGAATCTTTCCAACTGAGAGAATTGTAAGGGTTTTGAGAGAAATTATTATTTCCAAATAATTATTATTTATATACCTATTACCGTGGTATGATAGTGTAGAGTAGTAGGGTCGCTCACTGAGATGATTAGCATCTCACACTCTTAAATTCCGTTCCTCTAGGTACCAGGTTGTCGGTGTTCACTCGGAGCGGACTTGATCTTCCTTGCTGTATTTGTTCGCGCAGTACCTTGTTCTTCTTTTACTGCAGTTGTAATATTTCTTTCACTTTTGCTGTATTCTATATTTTGTAGTACTTCATAAAGCTCTGTATACTGTATGGGACACTTATGTTTTTGTATTGCACTGGATTACTGTATTTTTATTTTGGAGTGCTGAAATTTGTGGAACCAGTTCGTCGTACTGTGGGAGGAATAAGGGAACAATTATAGAAGTGTGTTTGCAGTGCAGGAAATTTTGTGGTAAGTCCATCCCTTAGGGGAGGTTCTGCCGGATCTTCCACAGAAGGGTCCGGTAGGGTTTCCCTGGGATCAGGGCTTGTCTAGGGTTCCGGTGGGGAACTTTGGACGGGTCCTGACAGTTGGTATCAGAGCATAGGTTCTTGTAATCCTAAGGGACTGTGCATTGCTGTACAGCCCATCCGTAAATTCCTTCCTTTTGTAATCGTGCTTAAGTGTCCCTGTTTCTAAACTCTTGTTTGTTTCTTCAGTTTAATCGACTACGATGAGTCGGCGGGACACACGTAGAACTCGGGAACGCTCGGCTGAGAGTTCCGGGAGTCGATCAAGCCTTAGAGATCTGGTCTCTCAGCTAACTAGAGCCTTAGGAGGTTCAAGCTCTAGTAACCGATCCGTGGATCAGGCTCGACGTTTAGGAGCCGTGGAGTTCGATGGAAGCCAAGGCCCAGCTGCAGCCTTGAAGTGGCTATCCAGCATGGAGAAAATCTTGGAAGAGGGGATGCAGTGCCCCGATGAGGATATGGTGAGGATTTCTGGGTTCATGTTAGAGGGAGACGCCCGGAAGTGGTGGCAAATGGAGAAGACCCGCAGAAGGCATACGTGGGACCAGTTCAAGATTGCCTTCTCTACTGAGTTCTGTCCTCCTGCCTACCGTGAGGCGAGAAGGAGAGAGTTCGAGGGACTGCGCCAGGGAAACATGACGGTGACAGAGTACGAGAGGAGGTTCCGGGAGCTGTCAGAGTTCTGCATGCACTTGATTCCCGACGATCACGCGAAGAAGGTGAGGTTCATAGACGGGTTGAACGAGAGCATCGGCTACACCCTTTCTGGGTCAGTACACCCCACCTATCAGTCCGCCAGGGATGCAGCGCTCGAGCTAGAGAGACAGGCGGAGATACACAGACCCTCGAGGCGCAGACCGTTCGAAGGTTCGTACAGCGGGGTACCTCGACAGGGGGCATCTAAGAAGAGTCATAGTTCAGGCTCAGACAGTGGTGGGTTCAGCCCTCGAGGCAGATTTCAGAGGAGAGGCGGCTATCGTATGCCCCAACCAGCGCGCCATTCCATCAGCGGCGGCACGAGCTCATATCAGCACTCTGGGTTTAGCCCCAAGCCATTCTGCAGACGTTGCAATAGAGCACACCATGGGATTTGCCAGTTTGAGGGTGTGTGCTTTCAGTGTGGACAGGCGGGACATATTAAGAGAAATTGCCCTTATGGAGAGGCGGGAGTGTTAGGGGCGAGCCCACCATCACATCAGGCCAGTGGATCGCGGGGTCAGAGTTCCCGAGGGAGTTATGCAGTAGGAGGTTCATCGGGATCAGTCCCACAGCCTGTTGGACCGAGCAGGGGTAGAGGACGGAGGCCCCAGCAGACAGGGCAGGGTCGAGTGTTTGCGATGACGCAGCAGGAGGCCCTAGCTACACCGGACGTCGTGGCAGGTACGTTGAATATATTTGGTAATGATGCATTAGTACTTATAGACCCGGGAGCAACACATTCATTCATCTCCAAGGAATTCGTCACTCGGGTCGGTATGACCCCTACTCCTTTAGAATGTCTAGTAGAGATAGCCACTCCTGCAGGAGAATCCTTGTGGCCTAGCCAGTTAATCAAGGAATGTTTCTTCTGCATCGAAGATCAAGTGATGGAGGCGGACTTGATCCTGTTGGATCTGTCCGGACTTGATGTAATTTTGGGCATGGATTGGTTGGCAAGGAACCATGCATCTGTAGACTGTTTCAGCAAGGAAGTTACATTCAGGAGGCCAGGGTTGCCAAAAGTAGTATTCCGTGGAGGAGTTGGAAGGCCCTTACCGAGGTTGATATCTACCCTTACCGCCAAGAAGCTACTGAATAAAGGTTGCCAGGGGTATTTGGCTCATGTGATAGATACCCGAGTAAGTGGGGTCAGGTTGGAAGACATGCCCGTTGTGAGGGATTTCCCGGACGTGTTTCCTGAGGAGTTACCAGGATTGCCTCCGGAAAGGGAAGTTGACTTTCCCATTGAATTGATTCCAGGCACCGTGCCTATTTCTCTACCACCGTATCGGATGGCTCCAGCGGAGTTAAGGGAGCTAAAGGTCCAGTTGCAAGATTTGGTAGATAAGGGGTTTATTAGACCAAGTATATCGCCGTGGGGAGCCCCAGTTTTGTTTGTAAAGAAAAAGGATGGTAGTCTAAGGCTGTGTATAGACTACCGACAACTTAATAAGGTCACCATTCCTAATCGCTATCCGTTGCCAAGGATAGATGATCTATTCGACCAACTCCAAGGTGCCAAGGTGTTCTCCAAGATCGACTTGAGGTCGGGATACCATCAGTTAAGGATCCGAGAGTCGGACATTCCTAAGACTGCCTTTAGGACGAGGTACGGACATTATGAATTCCTAGTGATGTCGTTCGGACTCACCAATGCCCCAGCAGCTTTCATGGACTTGATGAATAGGGTGTTTCGTCCGTACTTGGATCATTTTGTCATTGTATTTATCGATGACATTCTGATCTATTCAAGGAGCCAAGAAGAGCACGTGAGGCATTTGAAGAGAGTGCTCCAAACTCTAAGGCAGCATCAGCTATATGCTAAGTTCGACAAGTGTGAATTCTGGTTGAATCAAGTGGGTTTTCTCGGACATATCGTGTCGGCAGAAGGTATCTATGTGGACCCTGATAAGGTAAAGGCAGTGTTGAGTTGGGAGCGCCCTACCACTGTGAGGGAGGTACGAAGTTTTCTTGGATTAGCGGGTTACTACCGTCGTTTTATTGAAGGGTTTTCAAGGATTGCCGGGCCGCTTCATAGATTGACCCGAAAGAATGTTGAATTTAGTTGGACGGACAGGTGTGAACAGAGTTTTCAGGAGTTGAAGCAAAAGTTGACATCCGCACCTGTTTTAACTTTACCTGATGGGAATGAAGGTTTTGAGGTTTATTGTGATGCATCCCATCAAGGGTTGGGTTGCGTGCTAATGCAGAATCAAAGGGTGGTAGCGTATGCATCTCGGCAATTGAAGCAGCACGAACAGAATTACCCTACACACGACTTAGAATTGGCGGCGGTAGTCTTTGCTCTAAAGAAGTGGAGGCACTACTTGTATGGGGCCACGTGCCAAATCTATACCGACCACAAGAGCCTCAAGTATATTTTCACTCAGAAGGAGTTAAATATGAGACAAAGGCGATGGATGGAGTTGTTAAAGGATTACGACTGTGTGATTGACTATCACCCGGGTAAGGCGAATGTAGTGGCAGATGCTTTGAGTAGGAAGGCTACTGGATCCCTTGCTCACATCCAAGTCATCCAACTACCTCTCATGGTGGAGTTGAAGAAGATGGGGGTGTTAATGCATATGCATCCTTCAGGAGTTCTCATGGCTAGCTTCCAGGTACGACCGGTGTTGGTGGATCGTATAGTAGAGACCCAAATGGAAGATCCTAAGTTGAGGACAATTAAGGGCAAGGTACAAGAAGGTCTTGATCCGGAATTTTCCATAAGGAGGGATGGAGCCCTCGTGTATAAAGGACGACTTTGCGTTCCGGATATCCCAGGACTCAAGAAGGAGATTTTGGAGGAGGCGCATAGCTCGATGTATGCGATGCATCCTGGGAGTACCAAGATGTATCGGACGCTTGTTAAGTATTATTGGTGGATTGGTATGAAGAGAGAAGTGGCAGACTTTGTATCAAAATGTTTGATTTGTCAACAAGTGAAAGCAGAAAGACAGAAGCCTTCGGGACTACTCCAACCTTTACCGATTCCCGTGTGGAAGTGGGAAGAACTCAACATGGACTTCGTATTCAAGCTTCCTTCCACACCTAGAAGGTACGACGGCATTTGGGTAATCATTGATCGTCTCACCAAGTCGGCACACTTCCTACCGGTACGAGAACGTTTTTCGCCCGAGAAGTTAGCCCAGTTGTTCGTGCAACGCATTGTAAGTCTTCATGGAGTACCGTTAGCCATCGTCTCCGATCGAGATCCGCGCTTTACTTCACGACTATGGCGGAAGTTGGCTGATGCACTAGGAGCAAGACTTAACTACAGCACCGCTTTTCACCCACAATCTGATGGACAAGCAGAGCGCACAATCCAGACATTAGAAGACATGCTAAGGTCTTGCATTATGCAATTTAGCGGTAGCTGGGATGAACAACTGCCACTGATAGAGTTTGTCTACAACAACAGTTATCAAGCGAGTACTGGAATGTCCCCGTATGAAGCTTTATATGGGAGGCAGTGTCGGACACCTTTGTGTTGGAGTGAGGTAGGAGAAGAGAGGCTCCTTGCAACAACTAATGCGGTCGGATCTGAGTATTTAAGGATGACCTTGGACAAGGTGAAGATCATTAGGGATCGCTTGAAGGTTGCCCAAGATAGACAGAAGAGTTACGCCGATGTGCGTAGAAAGGATTTGGAATTCGAGGTAGGGGATTGGGTATTCCTAAAACTATCTCCATGGAAAGGAGTAGTGCGTTTTGGACGACGAGGTAAGTTGGGTCCTCGTTATATTGGGCCTTACGAGGTTACGGAGAGGATTGGCCCGGTGGCGTATAGGTTGGCGTTACCGGAAGAGCTAGCTCGAGTACACAACGTGTTTCATGTGTCGATGCTACGGAAGTATATTGCAGACCCTTCGCACGTACTCGAGAGTCCGGATATAGAGATACGGGAAGATCTTTCGTATGTGGAGCAGCCAGTACAGATTTTGGATCGCGAGGAACGCACGCTACGCAACAAGACTATTCCTCTAGTTAAGGTCTTATGGCGGAACCACTTGGTCGAGGAAGCAACGTGGGAACCCGAAGCACAGATGCGTGAGCAGTACCCGTATCTGTTCCAGTGACGTGCGGAAATTTCGAGGACGAAATTTTTGTAAGGGGGGAAGGCTGTAACACCCCGTCCCGAATCGCACTGGAATCCGTGCACGTTGACCGAGGTTGACCGTTGACCGTTGACCGAAGGGGTCAAAGTTGACTTTTTGACTCGGTGGGAATTTCGAGTTGACCAGGGTACCGTGGCGAAGTGCATGACGCCCTGAGTTCGTAGACTAGTAGCACGTCGAAAACGGAGCTACGGTTTGAAAGTTATGGACGAAACAAGTTGCGGTCCAAACTGTTCAAGGGGTGCCGGAGTTGACTTTTTGTTTATGGGGAATTGAGCTTTGACTCATGCATGGTTGTGAAGTGCTCGTCGATACGAGTTCACAGACTAGCGGCACGCTCCAAACGGACATCCGGTTAAAAAGTTATGGACGTTTGAAGTTTACCGGATACCGTATTATTTTAATATTTTTTTTGGGTCGGTGAACAGTGAAACGCCACGTGTCAGTTTCTGATTGGTCCACGTGGCATGAACAGTGTCATGCAGGGGTTTTATTTGTTAAAACACTCGGGGAAGAGAGAGAAAGAGAGAGAAGAGAGAGAAAGAGAGAGAGGAGAGAGAAAGAGAGAGCCACCGCCGGCCACCGGATTTTGCCACTGTTCCGGCCGAGTTACTGTACACGCGCCGGACAGAAAGCTTGCCCACCTCATTTCCGGCAAAACCTCCAAATTTCACGGCGAACGGCCGCCGGACGCGCCCGGATCGGACGTCCGAAGTTTGGCGGCGATTTTTCCCCTCCACCGCCGGCCACCGCGAATCGGCACTATTCCGGCCGATCTACAGTACACGCGCCATACACCCAGCATCCTCTCCTCAAGTCCGGCCTACCCACCAAAAATCACGGCCATCGGACCACCGACGCGCCGGGATCGGAGCGTTTTCCGGCGAGGGGTCGAAAATCTTCAAACGGTGATTTCTCCGCCGTCCGACCTCCGTTTTGCTCACCGTCGGTTCCGTTGGATTGCTCTCCTCACGATCTACAAATCTGCAAAATTTCACAGCAAACGGCCACCGTCGGAAATTACTGTTCCGGCAACGGTTGCCGGTGACGTGGCGGCCCGCCGGAAAGTACTGTTCCGGCGAGTACCCCGAAAATTCCGGCCAGCTCCAGTCCGCAGTGTTCGACCTCCTGAACCCAAATCCGACTTCCGTTTCCACCAATTCGCGACGGTTTGGGAGAATTGCGGAGCCGAAACCCGAAAAGCTTCCCGATAAAATTCCGACCCCGTCGGGTACGATCATCGGAAATTAAGACCGGATCTGTGATTAGCATCACTCGAGCTTCGATTCGGTATATCATTCGTAAATTTTAGTTATCATTTGGTGTTCGCTCCTCGGGTACCCATTTGGGGATTACCCGAATAAAATATTAATATTTGTGGTTTTGGTACTGTGGATGTTTTAGGTGCACGTGCAAGTAGCGGAGTCGATCCTGCGGAGGATCTTGATTGAGATACGTGCACAAGGTGAGTGACCCACCTTCAATTTAATTTTGGGAAATTTAATTGGTGAATATATTATGTGTGATTTAAATATTTGGAATTTAATTTTTATGTGCCAAATATTTATTTGATTTATGGTGGAATTATTTGTGAATTTATCGGATTTAAAAAAATGTGTATTTCACCAATTTATGCCATGTGAAATTAATTTATGGTTTTGAGGATTTTGAAATTGGTGTGGTTTTAATGTTAAATTGGGCACGATTTGAATTTCAAATATTTCAAGGAAAATATTTGGTTATGTTTGTAATTTCAATTTTTATAAAATATGCCCGTGGAATATTATGAGATTTGATTATGATATTTCGAGAAATTATTTACGCTTGGAAAAATGTGGATATTTGAATTGATGGATTTGGGAGTTGGTGGATTTGAAAATCTTGGGATTTATGGTATTAATTATAAGGAAATTGTGGAGAATTTCCCGGTTCAAGCGGATGGATTATGCCCGCTATGTTTATGAAAAATGTGAAATTTGTTTTATAATTTAAATTGTGGATTTTATGATTTTTAGATGCACCGTGCACGTACTGGTGTTCTGATTATGTGATATGGTTAGTGTGCACACGGTTGTGATTAGCGCGCAGGTGGGTGTGAGTAGCGCGCGGTTGATATTATGAGGGTGTCCTGTGGATGCCATCGGAGAGGGCGGCCACCCCCCTTTGGCCGGGACACCAGGTTAGCAGCGGCGCTGTGGGACGCCACGCGACCGTATGCCGGTTTCTTTCTATAACCTCCTGTCTGGCGGTACCTTGGGACGCTGGGTACTGTTGGCGCCACTGGTATATAGTGGGTGCATCAAATGATTTTCAGAACTGTGTTTTAAAAATAAAATGTTTGGAAACTGAATTAGAATTAAAAATATAATTGTTACCGCTTCTGGTATTTAATTGATGTCTTGGTTTTCGGGAAATATGAATAAAGGGTTTTGTGAAAATGTTTTAAAAGGGGAATCTTTCCAACTGAGAGAATTGTAAGGGTTTTGAGAGAAATTATTATTTCCAAATAATTATTATTTATATACCTATTACCGTGGTATGATAGTGTAGAGTAGTAGGGTCGCTCACTGAGATGATTAGCATCTCACACTCTTAAATTCCGTTCCTCTAGGTACCAGGTTGTCGGTGTTCACTCGGAGCGGACTTGATCTTCCTCGCTGTATTTGTTCGCGCAGTACCTTGTTCTTCTTTTACTGCAGTTGTAATATTTCTTTCACTTTTGCTGTATTCTATATTTTGTAGTACTTCATAAAGCTCTGTATACTGTATGGGACACTTATGTTTTTGTATTGCACTGGATTACTGTATTTTTATTTTGGAGTGCTGAAATTTGTGGAACCAGTTCGTCGTACTGTGGGAGGAATAAGGGAACAATTATAGAAGTGTGTTTGCAGTGCAGGAAATTTTGTGGTAAGTCCATCCCTTAGGGGAGGTTCTGCCGGATCTTCCACAGAAGGGTCCGGTAGGGTTTCCCTGGGATCAGGGCTTGTCTAGGGTTCCGGTGGGGAACTTTGGACGGGTCCTGACACGGATGGGATAAGTTGTTTATCTCTTTCATTCCTGCTGATTCTGCAAAGGCCACAACCAAGACAACTAAAGCAAATGTGAGGAATGGCACCTGCAAATGGGCAGATCCTATCTATGAAACTACTAGACTTCTTCAAGACATTAAAACAAAGCAGTATGATGAGAGGATCTATAAACTTGTGGTCACAATGGTAGTATTCCTTTATAATTTTTATTTTTAAGTTATAATATCTGTAATACGATCTCTAGTCTTATGTGTGAACTCAGAAATTTCGTTTCTTAGTACCTACTCTCCCTTAAAAAGTATTATTCTGGTGACTTCTCTTGTATTAACTGAAAATCCTTTTCTTTGGCCAAAATCTCACTGGAATCAGGGTTCTTCACGATCTAGTGTCCTTGGTGAGGCTAACATCAATCTAGCTCATTATGCTGATGCACTAAAGCCTTCTATTGTTGCACTGCCTCTTCAGGGATGTGACTCTGGAGCTATTTTACATGTAAGAGTTTCTGAATGTTGTTTCTGAGTTGGGCATGATTATGTGTGTGTGTGTGTGTGTGTGTTTCTGTATTATGTGATTTGTCAATAGCAGCAACCTGGTGGCATGTGGTGTCCACCTTGACCATGAAACATGCTTGTGTACTTGTTGTCAGAATATTGTGAGCTCCCATTTAACAAATGTTTTACCTTATCTGATGCCAGGTAACTGTTCAGCTGCTAACTTCTAAAACTGGTTTCAAGTACAGCATTAAAACATCTAAAGTTTATGGGTTGTCTAATTTTAACATGCTCATTTGTAGTTGTAATCCCTTTCAGAGAGTTTAAGCAGCAAAGGGAGCTCAGAGAGAGAGGTTTGCAGACTACATCTGATGAATCTGCTGGTAGAAAATTATTTTCTGACGATACCATCAATGATCAGATGGACAAGGACAAAATCCAATATATATATACGGATATTATCCTTGTTAAAAGTGCAACTACATGTGACATTTATTTATATATCTATATATCTATATGTATGAATTGAAAATGGATATTTTTATGCTATTAACAAGTTCTTAATTAAATATTATGTCAATTTTTTTTATTTGTATTTAATTGTTATTCATGATTAGTAATTTTATTTTAATTGGTTTTGAAAACAATATTTTAAGTAGTTTATGGGTGTTAAAAAAAAAATTACAAATGTATTATAAATATCATTAAATTATTTTTATTATTAATTAATTGAACATATAAATATCTATACAAAACATATTAAATATAAGTAATAATAAAAGTTTAATTAAATATAATATTTAATTTTTTTGTAAATATAAATATAATTTTAAATCTTTTCATATATAACAAAATAAATACTATAATTATAAAATAATCCAATCCAGTCCGATCCTACACCAAACATGGAACAACTAGTCCAACATTCAGTCCAGAACTATACCAAACACAGTACTGCACTATTCGATCCTGTCTGATCCTATCCGATCCAAACCTATCCTATCTGATCCCGTCCGATCCGGATCTATCCTGCGTACCAAACGCCCCCAAAGTGTTTACAGAGGAAAGAAGATGAAAAGGAAAATAAGAAGATGATTTTCCCTAAAACTCACATACAACGGAAACTAACCTTGTCTTAACTAATTTGCAAAAAAGGAAACTAATTCGGTTAACAAAGTATTTTAAAACAAACACCGGTCTCTTTTTGTCAGCTCAATGAGACCTTCAGTCAAAACGGCTGAAAATGGAAAGGAAAAAAACAAATTAAAAAAAAAAAAAAAAAACCCAATTTTGTCTCAACTTGTAACCGTACAACTATTTTTTGAACCACTTATTTTCTTCGTTAAACACCAAAAAAAAAAAAAAAAAAAAAGGGAAAAGCCGCTAGCAAAATGAAGTCCATTTCCTAATCAACCACCCAAGCCAAAGCATTACATATAGAGGACCAGACTTTCAAACAGGAGAATTAAAACCATAAGAAAGTCACAAATCGAAAATAGAAAAAGCAATAATAATAATAATAATTATAAATAAATAAAATTAAAAAAAGGGGGGAAAATAATCGAAGATGAAGTAGTCGTTGTTGATTTGTTGGGTTGTGATAAGCATGGTGATGGTGATACAAGAGGCAGAGGCTGCAAAATTATATCCAGGGGTAGTTGATCCATGCAAGAGACCTGGAGGTCCACACCCGGGCTGTCACCCTGATCCCAACAAGCCTCGTGAAGAAGCTAACGAATATACTCGTGGTTGCTCCAAATCCCAGGGCTGCCGTGGTGGGTAATTGTGTCACCGCCCCCTCAATATTGAATAATATATATATAATTGATAATTATGATTATTTTTTTAATGATCCAGTAAATTGGTTGTGATGCTTCCCCAGTTATACAGCTAACCCGTATGTTAATCCACATCTCGTGGATATATGTTTTAGAAAAACATATATGTGCACTCGTTATATTTCAAAACTTGAATTTGTTTAACTTAATTTGTATATGTAATTTTGTTATATATATATATATATATATATATATGTTGAAAGATATCTTGTTAATTTGTTGAGTTTTCATCTTCCGTTAATATAAGAGAAAATATCCTTCTTTACATGAAACTTGCGCTAACCTTGAAATAATGTATTAGTTAATAATAAAGCCTTGGAATAGCATGTCAATTATGCATATTGTTCAATTTTTGTGCAATACTATAGTTGGGTTTCAATGTTTTACTTACAAAGTTTTTTTTTTTTTTTTAAATATATATATACACACAAAGTTATGATGTGAAACATTAATAATTTTATAATGTAAACTTTGTTCCATTGTTTTCAAATTATAAATAATGAAACATTGTTACAAATAAAATAAATATACAATAACAATCTAATTTGATACTTGATAGATTAATTGAAAATACATACATATATATATATATATATATAAAAGACATTGTTTGATACACAATCACATCATCATTCAATGAAATACGTTACAATCCATGAAGCAATGACATTGTATTCAACGAGAAGCTGGACATTGTCATGGAAGTTTTGCTGGATTTGGAATCCTATCCAATTCATTTACGAAATGGTACACAGAATTATGTTGTATAAATTTTGTTACATTTAATTGAATTGTATTATATATATTTATTGTGTTGTACTGTTTTAATGTATGATTAACTGTATTATAATTTAAAAAAAAAATAATTTTGACAATAAAATTGATTTTCGTTATTGTTTATATAATTTTCTTAAATACTACATATTAAAAATATAAAAATTGATATTTTATGATTATTTACCTAATTTTTTAAAATAATCAATTGTTCAAAATTAATTAAATTGATTTTTCATTATTATGGTTAATTTTTTTAAAATAAGTACCTTACTGATAATATATTAAAAGTTATTTTAATGTCATTCTTGTAGTATTTACATTATCAAAAGTTAAATAATATTAATTACTAAATAAGGAATCAATAGATTTGAGTGGTTTTTTCAGTTATGGCAAGGAATTTATTATATTAAGCAAGAAAAAATTTAAAAAAAAAAGGTAAAAAGAAAACAAACAAAAAAGAAAAAGAAAAAGAAAACAAAGTGAAAAGTCAGAGGGTGCTGGGTTTATTGAAAAATTCTGGTGGCCGCGGATTAGCTTGAGGCGCCCGCAGAAACGTGATAATTAGTCAAAGTTTGATCTAATTTTGTACGGTATTGCCGCCATGTGCGGGGGTCCAAACACACCGTTAGAATTTTATTATTTTTTTTATTTTTTTGGGTGAAACGAAAGAAATTCAATTCATACTTATATTGGTTCCCTGCTTTGAGGATTGAAAGAGAACCAACAAATTAATTATATGGTTAGGCACATGCATAGTTTGAATTTGCCAACAATCTTTTTGCTTGTGGCGCTTAGCAAACATGATGTGTGTGACCTTTGTATGTGATTTTTAGCAAATATTGTTATTAGGTAACTAAAATAATTTTTTATATATTTTATTTTCTTAACTAGTAAAGTGACAGAGTAGTTTGAGTTTGTTGTTGGATTTAAATCCTTCGTATTTTTATAAAATGAAGAATCTAAATTTGAATTAATCATTTTACCCCATATATACACATTTCAATTGCAAAGTACTAAATAGCATTAAATTAATTGTAATTTTCCATTACATTTCTTAAGTTTGTGCTATTTTTTTTCTTTTTGATTGGGAAAATTGTACTAGGTTGTAAACATTGAAAATATAATTTTCCATCAACTTTTAATATGTTATTTTAATTTATAAAATATACTTCAACAAAAATTCATGATTTAATAATAAAACTAGAAATAATTTGTTAGCTTTTCTAAATGTAAAACTTTTAAAAAAATTTATATTATTTTTTCATGCAAACTTCATTTTCAAAATTTTTAATTGACATAGATTCAATTGAATTTTATATTTATAGTTTTTATTCTTATCTTTTATAGTGATTATTTAGGAATTTATCATAAAAGTCTTACCTCTTTGGAACCAAAATTCCTTACCAAAAATATATTTAACTTGTTCGTTTTGCAATGAAAATCATTTTACTAAAGTGTCCATGTTAAACCCCCACTGCATAAAATAAAAAAAAATAAAAAAACAAAAAATGCCCTTTGCATTAAATCTGGTCCAACAAACAGACGGTCCAAAATCAGGCGTACGCCAAGTGGCCGTTGCCTTGGGAATTGGGAATGGCCGAATGGGGAAGAAAAAGAAATTAAAAAGTGAAATCGAAAAGTTTTGATTTGAACAGCTGTGGAAATTGATTACGGGTATTTTGTAAATTCAAAATTTTAGGGATTGTATACGGTTTGTTTTGCAGTGGAAATAGAATTTCTCAATATATTTTTTACGATCCCAAGGTTCTGATCAGTTATATGGTGTCTTTCTACCAATTTCCCTTTCAGGAACTTTAATAAAATGAGCATTACAAAATAATAAATTGATAGGATTATTCTGAAAAGTCTTAAAAAAAGAAAAAGAAAGTGGGTGCTGCGGTTCCGAAATGCATATATATAGAATACATAGAATGGAAGCCCAATAATAAAATAATAAACTTATTAACTTAGTTCATATAACAACTTGGTAAATAAAACATTAATATCACACACAAACTGTTACAGTATGCATATGATTGGCCATGCTAATCCAAGGCTTTTATTATTTACTTTTCTAGTATAATATTTAGAATGTCACAGCTATCTCCATGTAAATGAAGGCATGCCGGTGAGTGACTAAATTGATGGTGGACGTTATTAGGCCCCAGGAGGATCGATAGGGGTTCGACACCTAGTAATTCTAGAGCAGCCACGATTGTAGGGATTGTCTGGGGTACGGTCAACTTCAGCGTTAACGTTGGACACATCCGCAACACTAGCTGGATCATCCAACCGTACTGACCTTGCTTCGACATGGTTCATGCTTACAACCACCAAGACCATCATCATCAACACTGTAATTGTTTTCAAAATCTTCATTTTCCTGATTTTTTGCACAAACGCCTAAGTAATTAATTTCCAAAATCACTTGGGTATATGTAGTAATAGAAATAGAGTTCCCATCCCTATATATATATATATACACACACAAAATCTGAGACTAAATCTAATTACATACCAACCTTACAAAAAAAAAGATAAGAACTCAATTATAATGGAAGAAAAAAAGAAAAAAGAAATACAACGTAATTACGTGTTTACGGAAACAAATTATTAATTAGATAATTTTCATTTAGTCAACTTTCCTAACAGAAAAAAAAAAAAAAAAGAAGAAAGAAAGTAATGGTAAGATACCCTTCTATTTTAAGCTTTAGCTTAGGTTTTAAAGATATTATGATATGTGGCAATTTAACAATTGTGTGATTAAGATAGATTTCTTTCCTCATAAAAATATATATATATATATATATATATCTATGGATTTCTTTTCATTTTCTTTCCTCATAAAAAAAAAAAAAGGATTTCTTTTCATTTTGGTTATCTCTTAATAGTTTTTCTATCTTTATTTTCGATTTGAATCCTCTTTGAATCTAATCTTTGCCATATTTTTTTTTTTATATATAATATAATTAATGGCATGTGGCAATAAAGAAATCAGTAGTCAAGATTTGTTCTATTCTTTATTTTAGTATTTCTAAATTACTTTGAAAGAAAAAAATTTATAGTTTTCATCTATTGGGTATCTATTGAAGTGATAAAGGGCTAAAAATAGTTCCTTATTTAATTAAAATTTTAATTTTAAATTATTAATTGATGTGATATCCTCTCACATTTGTATTAGTTAATATAGATCAATTAACTATTTAAGTCTTTACCAATCGTTCATACAAAATCTCATTGATTTTGTGGAAAGTGGTCATATTTTTGTACGTTTTGACTAGAGGTGGCAAGTTGTTTTAATTGGTTGTGTCTTATCAATCCATTACTTAAATCTATTAATCATAATAGAATTTTTCAAACCTAACTTGTATCTATTAAATAGTTATATTAAATGGATTGACATATTTAATAAGATATTATTATTTTTTTACATTATAATATGTTAAATTTTCAATTTATTTGTTATTTTTAATTTTTTATGCAATAATTTAACTTAATTGTGTTAATTAATGTCAATTTCAAATTAAGAAATTAACCTATTGGTGGTGCCATATATAATTGTGTTGACACTAAAAGGTTAATTAGCAAGTTTTTTTCCAAATGGGATTCTCATGTCAAACCCAAATTATCACTCATATAAAATTAACCCATAACACCTTGCCTTATTTAAAATACGATAATAATTACTAAAGAATAATTAAATACCCATATTTGATAATTATGATAGATTGTTGATTTTTATTTATCATATTTAATAAAAAGAATATCTGGGTTTTTATTGTCATATTTCATATTCTACTTTCTTTATTTTTTCAATATTTTACAACTTTGTGTATTTTTGTTGCTTAAACGACTTAACATATACTATACGTATAAAATAAGTGAGGTTCTTTTTTTTTTTTTTTTAATCATTAAAATATGTGAGGTTAATAATAATAAAAAAATGGTTAAAATACACCAAACCCCTCTATACTGTTAAGTCCAACTATGTAGAATAATAAATAACAAACTATACTATAGAAATAAATTTGAAATTAAATCCTAACGTCAATTCTTAATTAAAAATTGACTAAAATAGTTTTTTAAGACAAAAATGCCCTTATTGTATTTATGATGTCTATTATGTTATACTACATAAATATAAATATTTTTTTAAATTGATAAATAATATGATATTAAGATTTATTTGATATAGTATAAATGTAAATATAAACATGTTTTATTAAAAAAAAAAAATGGCTACAGTATTATAGTAGAGCCAAGCATTATGGAAAAGAACTTGGGGTGGGGATGGGAGAGGTGGAGGGTGAAGGAAGGAATTTAGGAATTTGTCAGTTTTATTGTTTTATATTTTCACAAATTATGCTACTGGGGAAAAAGTTTCAAATTATAATAAAAATAATTCATATTAAAATCACATTTTAAGTTTTGATTTAAAATAGTAACTTAAGAGATTGAATTGTTGTATTCATACACTTGGCCATTGATTTTGCCATTCAGCATGCAGTCTTTAATTTGCTTCACAATCGCTGCTAAGCAGCCAAAGTTGTTACTGCTAAACAAGGTGGAAGTGTTTTGAAATTACAGAGAAATAAAATTTATATAATATATAAAAGAAAAAAAGTATACGCTACGTGTCAGCATACTAATATTTCAAATTCTTTCCAAAATCATCTTTTTCATTATTTATTTATTTATTATTTATGGTGCATATAATGTGTATAATGTGAGGTATTTATTTTTTTAATTTGGAAATCAAAGACAAAAATTGGGGAAATTGACATATATGAAATTTCCATACACAAATTTATTCTTATTTTTATTTTATTTATTTACCTATGGTACATAAAATGTGAGGTATTTATTTTTTGATTTATGTATATGGTAGTTTTTTTTTTTTTTGTTACAGTTAGTGGAATTGTCATACACGAAATTATATTGTTATATAGTTTTCACTATATATGAAATTGCCATACATGGAATTGCATTATTATACAGTTTTTACCATACACGGAATTGCTCTATTATATGTAACAGAATTGCATTATTATAGTAACTTTTTGAAATAAATTTAAAATAAATAAAATATTTTATTTTATTATATTTACCAAATAAGTCAAATATATTTGACTATAAATAATTAGGTGCCACCTTCCGATTATTTAAAATTTTGGTATTCAATATTCTATTGGGTTTTACTCTTTCATATGTCTATATTAGTTACTAAAGTTTTTTTTTTGGGTTTAATTTCAATTTATTTTCTTTTTTTGATGGATCTTAATAAAAAACATCTTAATTATAAGCATGTGTGTGAACCATGCTATGAATTTTTGATTGACGATGATGATGTTGCTGTGGAAATTAATGTAAAAGAAGAAAACTTTTTCTCACGAAGAATCCTCATTGATTATAGATTCATCCATATCTATCAATTTTTTCAAGAGGATAGATAACAAAAAGATAAAAAGGAGAAGACGTAAGAGATTATTCAGGTTGAGAGCATGTAAGAAAGAAGAGTATGATAGTTCTGACAATAAGGTGGTATCGAAATTCTCGGATATTGCGACAACTTCATTGAACAAGAAGTAATTTAGGAAGATGAAGCGTTTGTCCTAGACATCATGGTTATTTTTTATGTTTTATTTTTCTTATTTGAATATATTATGTTTATTGGGATTAAAATAAAAAAATAGTTTTATTTTAGTTAGTATAAATTTTGTTCTCTTCCATGTATCTATCAATCTATTCCATGGTCAAGATTTGTTCTCTTTTATATTTTTTTTTTAGAAAACAATAGATTTGTTCTCTTTTATGTTTGGTAATAATTATACCTAATGAATACAAAAACAATAGATTTTGATGCTACTTTTATATACCTTTTTTTTTTTTAAATGTTTATATATTGTCCATAATCGGCAATTCAAGTATCTAGTCAAATTTTTTCCTTTTATATTTGTCCATAATCGGCAACCATGGTACTTCTATATATTGTCCTTTTTGTTAATAAATTCAAGTATTTAGTCAAATTTTTAATGTTTATATATTGTCCATAATCGGCAATTCAATGTTTTCCATAATTAGCAATTCAATATATATTTCAATATATATATATATATATATATTGTCAAGAACATATAAATATATATAAACAAATAAATATGGGTTCTTTCTTCGGTAATAAATATAACTAATAAATCGATATAAAAGCTGTAGACTTGAATTTGTTAACAAAAATGATAAATATCAATTTTTACCTTATTAGGATGACATTGAAGAATCAAATTCAATTTTTTCCTTATTGATTTTTGAAAAATAATATTGAGCTTCCATATCATGCCGTACATAAAGGTATAACTTTTCTATAATTGCATAATATTATAGGTTGTAACCTCTAAAACTATTTAAATTTTAATTATTTTTTTTGAAGATAAATATCAATTTTTTCCTTATTAGGATGATATTGAATAATCAAAATCAATTAGTGTGTTTCTCAATCCTGAAGCTCTATCAAATTAGAAGATCTTGATTTTCTTCTCATTTAAGCTCTATCGAATTATTTGCAAATTCAATCGCATGTATCTATTAGTCTATTCCATGGTCAAGATTTGGTCTCTTTTATATGCGTTTAAAAAACTTATAAATATAGGTTATTTGGTAATAACTATATTCTAATGAATACAAAAACAATAGATTTTAATGCTACTTTTATATACCTTTTTTTTTTTTTTATGTTTATATATTGTCCATAATCGGCAATTCAAGTATTTAGTCAAATTTTGTCCTTCTATATTTGTCCATAAGCAGCAACCATGGTACTTCTATATATTGTCCATTTTGTTAACAAAGTTAAGTATTTAGTCAAGTTTTTAATGTTTATATATTGTCCATAATCGGCAATTCAATGTTTTCCATAATCAGCAATTCAATATATATTTATATATAAATTGTCAAGAACAGATAAATATATATAAACAAATAAATATGGGTTTTTTCTTCGGTAATAAATATAACTAATAAATCGATATAAAAGCTGTAGACTTGAATTTGTTAAAAAAAATGATAAATATCAATTTTTTCCTTATTAGGATGACATTGAAGAATCAAATTTAATTTTTTCCTTATTGATTTTTTGAAAATAATATTGAGCATCCATATTATGCCGTACATAAAAGGAATAAATTTTCTATAATCGTATAATATTATAGGTTGTAACCTCTAAAATTATTTAAATTTTAATTATTTTTTTGGAAGATAAATATCAATTTTTTCCTTATTAGGATGACACTGAAGCATCAAAATCAATTAGTGTGTTTCTCAATTTGCTTCTCACCGGTTCCAAATGCTATAATTTGTGCAAAAAACAATTAAAATAGCATAATTGATGTACCAAATGCTGAACTTTCTAAAAAATGCATTTTCTTATAACTATTTAATTATGAAATATTTATATATATATATATATATATTGTCAAGAACATATGGCAATTCAATATTTGTATATTGTCCATAATCGGCAATTCAATATATATTTATATATGTTATCAAGAATAGATGGCATAATGTTGGGTATATTACCAAAAATATTGATTTATTATATACTTATTATGTATTACATCATGATTCCCGATCAGTTATTTGAATCATCAATTAATTAGGGAGGTTGACAAAGGAATTATACTCATTTGTCATTGTTTTTAAATGCCACAGATGGAAAAATTATTTGAACATCAATTATTTAAATTTGAATTTAAATTTAAATTCCACATATGAAATAAATTAAATACATAAGCATTTTTGAATTTGATTTTCATGAGTGAATGGTATTATGTATAGATATCAAATTTTTAGTTATTAACAAATATTTATAATATACATTGAAAGAAATAAGATCCAAATATACTTATTAACAATAAAATTTTTAAAATAAGTTTTATAATATGGACAGGCAGATCGATTTTATCAATGAGATTAATGCTAACAAGATGCAGTGGACGCTCAAAGTTCGAATCTAATGACTTTAAGAGGTGCCAAGCTTTGATGTCAAGACAGAAATTAGTAGTATTGAAACGGTATTAATGGATGAGCATGTAATGTTTTGTCCTTTTTTTTTTTTAAAAAAAAATTTTCATTATATGTTAGTGATATAATTATTATTATTATTATTATTATTATTATTATTATACAATATAAGAATATATATATATATATATATTTATGTATATATATAATTTCGTGCATGGGTATATATATATAGTGATATTATTAGTATACAATATAATATTATACATATAATAATATAATATATATATATATATATATAATTTCGTGGATGTGTATATATTATATATAATATAAATAATATATCCTTAGTCTATAATATAAATGAGAGGAGCCGGAGGATTTGGTCATGTTTTACTATTCATAATGGTTCAAAAACGACCATCTTTTTAGTGTTTTATTATTATTTTTTTTTTGTGCTTTCAGTTTGCATATCCATAAATACACTTTAGTGATCATTTTATTTCTTTATATTTAGGCATTTCTTTTGGAAATTTGGAGGAATTTGAGGGTTATTGATGTCTTTTCAAGTATTTACTAACTTTCGTATGGGAAGTTATCTTTCCTTGCTTGTGGATTCTTCTTTCCTTCTTCCATTGAAGTTCGGAGTCACCCCCAAAAGAAAAGGGCCCAAAAAAAAAAAAAAAAGAAGGAAGAAAAGAAAAAGAACTTTGGAATCTGCTTCAAGTTTATCTAGGTTATCTGGTGAGTATATATTTTATTTTATTTTTTCTTTCTTTCCTCATTTATTCGTCCTTCCTCCTCAAAATTTGAACTGAAGGGTGGATGGTTTTTGAGCAATGTTTAACATTATTTTTTATGATTATTGGAGAAGCATGCAATCTTGCTTTGGATTTCTTTTCTTGTTTTTTCCCCATTTTTTTGTATTTTGTTTTGTACGTTTTTGTATTTTCGTTTCCAATCTATGATATATTTTTGATTTGATCTGCCTTTGCTCTTTCTAAGATCTTTGATTTTTTTTTTCTTTTTTGGTCTTTCTGCGTGGTCTGACCTTGTTGCTAAGCTTAAAGCTTGCTTTTTGTTTATTTTTCTAAATTTTACAGAGATGGGTTGGACAAAGAAATGGGAAAAGATGGAGTTTTTGAAAGAGTAATAAGAGAGAAGAAAGATGAAGAGAGAGAGAGAGAGAGAGAGAGAGAGAGAGAGAGAGTTTGGAGAGAAAAAACAGCACCATCCACTCACATATCAAAAAGGGCATCGGGTTCTCTTTCTATACAAAAAAGTAGGTTTGTATCGATTCACCTCCCACTGTGAATATGCATTATTAAGAGACTTTGTGCTGTTGGACACAAAGAGAGAGAGAGAGAGAGAGAGGGAGAGAGAGAGAGAGAGAGAGACAAAAAAAGAAATAGAAAAGCAAAGAAAGAGTGAGAGAAAGTAGGAGAGAGAGAGTAATGTAATGTGTGATTTGTCATGGAGGCTATGTTTTTCAAAATGTTAGTTTCAGTCCCTCCCTCCATCCCTCCCTCTCTTTTTAATTTCCAAACTCGCACAGAAGGCCCATGTTTGCCATATTAGAAGACAAAAAAATGATGAAAAAATAAAATATAGGTAGGAGAAATAAAAATAAATTTGTCCAATTTATATTATTCAAAGTAGTTTCAATTTCATTTTAATCTTCTTAGTTGATAAAGATAAAGAAGGTTAAGCCTTTTAGCTTCATGTTAATATTTTTCTTACAAAGCCAAATGTGATTCAGTAAAGATGAAGAAAATCGAAAGTAGAGGATTTATGAGTAGTTTTGATATCACGTAAATGAATCGTAGGATCACACTGCTGATTGCTTTAAATATCACTGAGGATTTTTAGAATTCTATCATTTTTTTTTTGGTTTTTGGATTGTTATGTTTATTGTAAAGGATAGGGATGAAGAAACATATATTATGAATAGTAAAACATGATCAAATTCTGTGACTATTCTTATTTATATTATAATAATAGAAGAAGATTATATGCTAATGATGTGGAAGCCACATATAATATGAATATGTTATTATTTGAATTTTTCAACTTCAAAAAGTGTAGATTTTGGCTCTTTCGTAGAAATAAAAGTCCTTAGAAATTTGATTTGTTGTCTCGTTTTATCTTTAAATTTTGTTGGATATTAAAAATTTATTTTTTTAAAAAAAATAGCAAGTGTACTTTTTATTTTTATTTTTATAATTATATACTTGCTAATGTTTTTGTAAATTTTTATTTTTTTTAGGTGTTAATTGCTGCTACATCTTACATTTGATCTCACTTTTGTTTGTTAACAAGTTTAGCAAGTTCAGTTATTTATATATATATATATATATATATTTGTTTCTTTTCTAAATATCTTTTTTAAAGTTTTCAAAAAAAATTTACATAATTTTGGTTTTGTGAAATTGTTGTGTTAGTATGTTATTATTGGTAGGTAAAGATGATATTGACAATTTCTCTACATAAGTTGTCATGAATAATAGTATAACTATTATTAAAAGGAAAAAAAAATATATTGTAAAAATATATGAAGGTGTCATTAAAGGTTTTTTTTTTTTTCTTCTTTTTTGGTATTACATGCTTGATTACTAGATTTATGTAGTTGAATATTTAAAAAAAATTCTTTTTTTTTTTTTGAAATATGTTGTGATCTTATCTTTTTATCCATCTTTGTTTCTCTTATATATTTTTTTACCTTGCATTTTCTATTGTGAAAATAGAATTTAGTGTGTTTAAGATTTTGGAGATGGATTTATAGATCTTTATTAGTTGTGAATGCAATCTTGAAATCATAATGTAGATAACAAACCAATGTTAAAATAGAAAAAAATGTACTTTAAAGTGGTATTAGCTATATGGATAGATAACCTTAAAAATAGTTGTTGCTCGTTATCTTTTGTTGTAATCCATTAGGTTAATGCCTCAATCTTTACCTCTGCTCTCTCCATCCAATGCCACTTCAATGATCTAAGTTTGACTCCCAAGTCAACCTTCTAACAAGGCCTCATGGGCAATAAATTCCCTTTCAAGCTAAAAAATTAACATTTAAGCTAAAGAAAGTTAGAAATTAAGCTTGGTAAAAGAATGACGAAAGCATACCTCTTTCTTTACCCAGTGTGTTCCTTTTAAAGCTCTCATTTTCCATTTCTTGGTTTTATTCCTAACATTACCTTTGAATTTTGTCCAATGGTCAATTTCTTAACTAGTTTTTATCCCTAGATGGGACTTATCATTGCCATGGTAAAATCCTTCTTTTTGGTTTTCCTCTGGTCTTTTTTTTTGTGCACACCATGCCATACTGGTTAACTTTGTATTTTAGTTTCCCAAGGTGGTTCACGGTTACTTAGATTCATGTGCATGATTTTTCTTTCAATAAGATTATACTCACGGCCTTGGTCTTCAGTATTTTAAGCATAACAAGCATGGCTAGGTTCTCTTGGTGACCTATGTTGCGTTGGTAATATTACAACAAAGCCATCTTATACTTTAGGATTGTATTAGCACGGTAAGTCCTATAATCTAATAGAAACAATTTGGTGTGAAGGTTAATATTTTCTTATCACATTCAATTTTGTATAATGTAAAATCCCTTATTCAATTATAGTCAAAAAAATGTTGTACGCTAAATGCATTTCATATTATTTAGTTTATGATTAATTATCATTTCTAATTGGTAATTTTTCTTTTATTTAGGTGCCGAGTCATTGTTGATTTGATAGATGATTCTTCATTTTTGAATGTTACATTGTTCGGAAATCAATCTGAAAAATTTCTTGGTTGCACTGCATATGAGTTGATGAATAACTCTGATGGGGTAATATAATTCTTTACATATCTATTTGAGGAAATGAGTTGTCAGTTTTAACTTCTTCTTTGAAAAAACATATATAAATAATGTAAATGCTTATGTGAGTACTAACTGTGAATCTTTTTTTTAGGATACTGTTAAAGATATTGAAAAAATTGCTACATTATCCAGTAGTCATAAGCTTCTAATTCAAGCTAAAGCATCTAAACATGAATATCATGATATTATAAGATGAAAATACACAATTTCTTTCTATTTGTGATACTATTTCAAAAGAAATCAACATATTGACACAAACAAATGTCTCAAGCGATGCTGAAGTTAGTCAGGTTTTTGAAATTGTTGAAGAGTAAAGTGGAAAATCATTAGACATAACTGAATTGAGAGGAATGAACATGTTTGATATATTATATCTTAAGTGAAATTACATGGATTTTTATTTAATGTTTTGATGCATGTATATTGGAACTTTCAAAATCAGATATATCTAGAAATATTGACGATGCTAAGATAGAACAAGTGAACAATGAAGATAAAGTTTTAGCTAATTTGGTTTCAAAGCCTGTTACAAGAAACAATGTAGCAAAGAAACTAAAGCTAATGTCTTTCAAAAGTGCAGGTGAGGCAGATCCAATAGTGCTGAATGTTGAAAATATTTAGAGTTTGATGAAGGTAGGAAGTAGCTTGCCAAGCTTAAAGACAATGCTTAGTTTGTCATCACAAGAACAATCTTTTTGTTAATGTTGACATGATAGATTACTATCAGTTCATAAGTAGATTATTATCAGCCTTTTGTGAACTCATAGCACATTTTGACTATATTATGATAGTAACACTAACATTATTATTTTGTACATTGCAAAATGTAAAAAAAAATTGATTTAGGTATAACCTAATACATTTCTATTAAATCGTACAATTTATCTTAGGAAGATAGGAATGATGCTAAGATAGTTTCATCTATAACACAAGTATTTTGTGACAACTTTTTGTTTAATGAAAGTAAAATAGTAATTATGGGTTTTAAGATTGTACTTATATTTTCTATGATCATTTTTTATTTTTGTGCTTCTTGTAGTTAATATATAAATCCATAAATGATTTAATCTCATGATAATGGATTAGAATCAAAATAAATTGTTTACATTTTAATTAGTTTTAAAATTAATTTATTCTCAGTAAATGGCTAAAGACATTTCAATATTGATTGGTGTATTAAAAAAAAAAAATTTGCAAGGATGAAGCTAGAATCTAATTAGGCATGGTAATGATTTTTGCTTTCTTTATGTCTGTTAATAGTTTAAAATTAAATCCTTATAAAAGAATTGGAAAATATTAATTAAAAATATTAATTTAAAAACTTTTTAATTCAAATTTTTCCAAATCAATTAAAAACTATTAAACATCCAAATTTAATCCAAGCCACGTGCATTGCACGTGGCCATACCTAGTTATTTATAATATATATGCAATATCATGCATGTCTATATAATATACTAAATAATATATGTATATATATATATATATATAATGTATAATATATATAATATTATACATCTATTCTTTTGTTTAAGGTTTAAACATTTTTCCCAACAATATAATAATGTTTTGGGTTGCCTAATCATTAGCTAAAATTGAAGGTTGGTGTCCCCATTATGCTATTAAGAAATGTTGATCATTCTTCGGGGTTGTGCAATGGGATTAGATTGGTCATTACAAGGCTTGACAGTCATGTTCTCGAAGGTAAAGTTATTTCGTGGAGCAATATTGGGTTTAAAGTGTTTAGTCTAAGAATGACTTTAACTCCATCGGATCCAAGGTTACCTTTTAAGTTTCAAATAAGACAATATCTTTTGGTTGTATCATATGCTATGACTATTAATAAGAGTCAAGATCAATATCTTTCACATGTCGGAATTTACTTAAAAAACCAGTTTTCAGTCATGGACAGTTATATGTTGTAGTCTCTAGAGTTACAAATAGGAAATGATTGAAGATATTAATTTGTGATGAAGTTGGAGAACCTACCAATTCAACTACTAATATGGTCTTTAAAGAAATTTTTCAAAATTTGGATTAGTTATGTTAAATTTAAGATTTTAGCTTAATATTGTTTTTATAATGCTTTATATTTGATTTGATTATAATTCTTTTTTATAATCTATTATCAAAATAATATATTGTAATTATATATGTAGTGCATCGCACGGGTATGTATCTAGTTAAATTTCAAAGTTAAACCAAATATATAATATTCACCAAAAAAAAAAAAACAAAAACAAAAAGAAATGATAAATATAAAATAAAATCCCATCTTCAAATTAAATTATGACTGCATTTCAACGTGGGAAACTCAAATGAGATCACCAGATATTTTTGATTGATTAGTGCTCAAATCAATAGTTTAGACAACTTAATTTATCTTCTTTTTTCTTAAAAAAGAAAAGAAAAGAAAAGACAAGAAAATATTGTTGATTTTCACTTTTATTGTTAATTCATGTTCAAGGTTAACCTTAAATCATTACCTGTAAAAACTATAATTTAAATGCTTCCCACTTTACAAAGCGATATTGTTGAGTAGTGCGCATAGGAATTTGACAGTTGCTCCGCATTTTGGGTATTTATTTTCTAATTTCTATCTATATTCCATCATTTGTGAAGACTACATGGGTCTTGCGCAAGGCTGAGAGCAATATGCGAAGCTTTTCTGTTTTCTTTCTCAAACTAATTTCAACCCCTAGGAAGAAGAATAGGCAGGTTGGCAGATAGATGTTCATATACACATTTTGCAGCTTGTTTAAAGAGCAATGGAGTCACTAACTTAGTTCCTTTGAGTCCTTTCAATACCTGAGATGACTAGAAATAAACACGACAAAAATAAATAGGCATCGACTTCTCCTGCCTATTTTTAAGCAGAGGAAGGTTTGTAAAAGGTTGGAAAGGCAATAAAAAAATTTCAAAGCCGGTGACACAGCTTTTTTCGGGTATTATGGAGTTTTTTGGGAATTATGTTTAATGTTCCACAACGCAAAATAAGAATACATTGATATTCATGAAAAACTTGTTGCCAATTTTTGCTGCTCTAATAAAAATGCTTAACATGGTTTAATCGCTTATCAAATTTTGGGTTCACAGTTTCACAGCGTTTATTAGCTGTTCCCTCTGCCAATTTTTCGAAAGGCTACAAGGCCGTTGCCGAATTTTGGGATTTGTGTGGCTTGTAATGGAATGCGTAGTGTAATTATGTACGCCTTTAAGGCTGTTTGGTTGCGTTGGGCCGCCCAACGAGAAAATCTTGTATGCATCCGTGGTATGAGCTCAGATGGTACAATTTTAAGCGGTTTAATGACACGTGTAAACAAGTTGCCACGTCATAAACAGCTCACACGACTTGATGGTGTTTCACGCGCGTTTCTTTTTCATCCCCTCCTGTCTATTCCAACAATTGCCCTCTTGAAATCTTATGCAATTTCATTATTTTCTCTTGGCACTGCATGGTATGACTTCTTAGCACACAAACCTTAACCTTAACCAAAGAAAGTACAGCTAACCCACTTTTTCCAAGTTGGTATTGCCATGACTTTCTTTCTTTGAAAATTTTTATTTTTCTTTTTTCTGATCCTTAGTAGAGGAAAGCTAAACTTTCTAAAACTCATTGTAGCTGCGATTAAAATTTTATTGTTGATTTCCCTTTCCATCTTTGGATATCTTTTCGCTGTTATTCATGTTCAGTGACAAAAACATGATATAAACAGAAATAGCAAAAATATGATTTTATAAAAATATTAATAAAAATATTGATATCGATAAAAATATCAATAAAATTATATAAATTTTAAATAATTAATTTAAATTATAAATTTTTGCATATGTAATAATTAATATAGTAAAATAATATAATAATTAGAATATAATGATAATAATATAGTTCATAAATATTAAAAATTATTGTAAGTAAATAAAATACAGTGTTTGTTATTACTAAAATATATAAAATTTAACAACTAATATTAAAAATACATGAAATTCTTAAAAATAATTCATAATACATTATGAATACCAAAAAGAACTCCTTGATACTTAAAATTGATAATTATATCTAAATATTTCGTCACTATAACAATAAACATTCCAACTCATATTATGAATTTTTTTTTCCATATAATTGTGGAAAATCTGCAACCGATATTATTTAAAACACTTAAATTCCATACTATAGCGGTTAATTTTATTTTTATTAAAAAATGGAGAAAAACTACTAATAATTGGTAATAAAACAGTAGATATCGATACCAATGACACATGTACAAATGATTATTGATAAGTACGTTATTTCTTTAATATTTCCATAAAAAGTCTAATTTTTTTCTTCCGATTTCCATCGATAATTGTTAACATCATTGACAACTACCGATAAATAAAAATATTGACGATGAATAAATTTACACTTTATCACTGTCGAACATACCCATTGTCAACATCGAATATGAAAAAATATAGAAATATTGATAATATAGTGGATATTAGTATCCATCTACCAACTGGGCGAGTAATGAAGTTTGTAGGATGAACCAACGACAGTTCAATCACGTGGTTGAGCACTTGTTTCCCTAAGCAAGGTTTCAGATTCGAGTCTTATAAATGAAAAAAATTAATGCTGAAAGAGCTTAGCTTTACATTCCTTGTCGTCCGACCAAGTTCTATTCGAATTAATCGTAGTCCAATGACCACTGTAAAGATAGAATCCTATAGCTTAATCACATCATAAAAGATAGATCCACCGGATACCAAGCGATCTAAGATCAAAAAAGTTTGATAGATGACCCGACGTATGTGAGGATATTAGTCGATACTCGGTAGACAAAAGACAAGTATGATCCAAAATAGGACAAAAGACGATTGAGATTTCTAACCATGAATCGTTGAGAGGTATTTATTTTTATTCAATTTATAACATGCATACATAAGTAATACAATCTATGAGATCAAACAACAAAAAATATATATATATATATATATTATAATAAAACTTATAAACGTTGGTGGTATTGCCACAGGACAAAACACTATTGTCACGGCAAATTAATAGTCCACCTACTAGAATTCCATTTTAGTCTTATCAGTCTTACATATGTATATATATATATATATATTTTTTTTTTTTGGCCCTCTCTCTCTCTCTCTCTCTCTCTCAGAGAATTCCATTTTGGTTTTTGATGTTATATTTGTTTGGAAAGCAACTAGTCAATAATATAGAAGTGAGAATCACAACCGCACCGCTAAATGAGAAACGAAAGTGGAAGACCAAACCATGCCATAATACAAAATACAAGAGGCTAATTAAAAGTACAATTCAATTGTACAATCTAACACAATAGTTACCACTAACGAGTGCATGTTGAAAATGGCTGGCCGGAGAAGCTTTTCAGCTCTGCCACCAGATCTGAAATGAACTTATCTTGGATTTTATTATCCACCAAAAACCTGTTCCACTTTTCTTGATTTGCTCTGATAGATCTACCAGGTTCCTTATCAACATCCACCATCACAGTTTTCACAGCTTCACAAATATCTTCTTTCCCAAAATACCCATCCTCATCTTTCCTATTTACCTCCACCCCAGTTTTCAAGTCTTGGCTCATGAGCTTGGCGTTAATGAACTGGTCTCCTTTGAAAGGCAACAGCACCAGCTGACAGTCATTGGCCAAAGCTTCGATCAAAGAGCTGAATCCAGAGTGCGTAAGATAGCACCCAACGCTGCTATGCGCTAAAATAAGCTGTTGCTGAACCCACCCAGTGTGGACAACACCCCTATCCTTCACCCTCTCCAAAAACCCCTTTGGAATTGTCCTTTCAAGCTCAGCCTTGCCATCCACATTTTCAGGAAAATTCAAAACCAAGAAAAAAGGTAGACCAGTGAGTTCCAACCCAAGGCTTAATTCTCTTATCTGTTCGTCTTTGAGAAACGTTTCGCTTCCAAACGAGCAGAAAATAACACTCTTTGGAGGAAACTGACCAAGCCATTTAGCCCACCTGTCCTCGAGCTGACCGCACGGTGGCTCGGGGACAAGTGGACCAGTAAGGAAAATGGGCTTTTGGAACTGGGTCTTCAAGTAATCTAGGTAACACCCATCTAATTCCTCGCAACTCTTGATGACAATAGCAGAGCAACCGGTCCAGCCGGTAAGGACTCGGTTAAAAACCGTAGGCCCTCCATCGAAGCTCTTGAACATGCACAAGTAGTCCTCAGCTTGGAAGGTTTTCAGTCGAACACTAGAGCTTTCGGGGAACCCCAGTGGTGGGTCCTTGAGATCACTGACAGTGGGAGTTTCTAGGAGGTTGCTGAGCCTAGCAGGGACGGTAATGTAGGCGCTTGCGATTCCGGAAAACATGGAGAAGAACAGGGATTTGATGCCGATTTCGGAAGCAAGCGATGGAAGCCAGTGCTGAGAAAAATCGAAGAGAACAAAGTTGGGTTTGAGATTTGATAGGAGGGTCTTGATCTGTGGTTGAATGAGGTCGAGAGTTTGAATGGGGTTGAGATGTTGATGACGATCTGGTGGGAGTTGAAGGGGGATGATTTGGATGGAAGGAGAGGGAATGAGTAAGGTTTTGATGCGAGAAATATAGTCAGGGATGGAAAAAAATGAGACTCTGACTCCATGGAAGGAGAGCTTGTTGGAAAGCTGTATGAATGGACTAATATGACCAAATGCAGGGAATGGGAACATCACTACGTGAAGCTGATGAGCTGATTCAGTTGCCATGTTTCAACTTCTCTTGTATAACTCCGTGCGTGTAACTTTCGCGAAGACATATTCATATATTTATATTGCGGATTTGTGGTTTGTAGATGCCACAGTACCATACCTACCATTTATTTATTGCAACTTACCACTATAGTCAGGTATTTTTATTATTTATATTATTATTGTTAATTTGCTTTCAATTATTAGAGCTTCCAAGATATTTTTTGAAAAATGAATAACTTTGGCGTGGAAATTATCACATCTGGAATTGCTCTCACTTACTCTACGGATGTCAAAACAACCAAAATTTGGCGTCTTTATAAATTTGTTGGTATTAACTAAAAGTCTCAAAACATAGAAGACTTCAATGAGTGCATATTTTATCATTTGATATTTTTATTTTTTGATATGAAATTTTGGGATTAATAGTCATTTAGTATGTAAAAGAAAGTTTCTATCGGATCCACTGGGTTAGATTATCAGTTAAAGAAAAACGTTATCTATCATTGTTAGGGATGATCAATATTATTAGGATTCTGACAAATATTTAATTGGCTAATTAAAAAAGTTGATTTTTGTAATTTTCGTCTAGCAATGGCTCAGGACTTACAAACAGCAAAACTTAATTCAAAGTTATATATTATGAGTTGAAGGGTCTCAACTCAAAAGTCAACATCACCTCCGCAGACTCGAATGGTAGCTCGGTTGGCGGAGGACCACAGCCCTGGGCTCGAGTCTCGGGAGGTAGGTGGCGCCTAGCTCCTCAAATATTTATTCGTACAATACGTGTCACATGACATGACGTCAAATTGCCTGGCGACTCTACTCACCACTCACCAAGCTGGTGGCCAAAATTGGATCTGATAGTTGATATACCACCACAGCTCCGCGTAAGTTTCGAGTACTGGAAGATTTTCTCCTAAACATAAAAGGAACTCAGGATACCATCTTCAAATCCTATTAATTAAATTTTATATTTAAAATTTAGATTAATTTTATTTATTTGAAATTTGATTTAAATATAATTTAATATTTATGATTTTAAAAGTATCATTTAATTTTTTTCAAATTTTTTATAGCTTTTATCTTTTTCTATTATTTTATTTATATTTTTTAAAATAATTGCATCTACATCCGTAAAAAAAATTATTTGTAATTTTTAAATTTTAAAAAATTAAATTAAAATTTATACAAATTTTAAAATGTCTAGATGACATATTACTTTGAAATTTTTCTTCTCAAAATGGTAGTTACGCCACATATTAGAAATACAAAATTTTTATACGACATATACCAAACCGGATTTAGCTTTTACGTACAGATACAAAGCTGATGAGCCTACGTTATTATTATTATTATTATTATTAAGAGGGCGATGTATGCAAATTATATATATATATATATATAATGATTTTATGATCAAGACTGTCCGGATAAAGTTACGTATGGACCATGAGTAAAACCGATGCAAAATTAATGTTTTTTAAAAAAGTCGATGTTGTTTTTTGTGTACCGTTTGTTTTTATTCTGAGAGAAAAATTAATATTTTTTTGTTATATAGAGTCTACTTTTTACTGATTTGTACGTAACTCTATTCGAATCATCCTAACTATAGAAAAAATCTATCAATATATATATACCTAAGATTAAAAATGGTGCTTATTTATTTATTGAAAAATATCGCTTTCATTGTTCAATCAGATTAAATATAGCGGACTATACTGCCTTCCCAAATTCACTTCCCACTTACTTTCGCTGTTGTTCTCGGTCCCACTCGCTTCCGACACCCTTGTGCTAGCTACTCCCCATTCCCTTCCCAAATTCAAACTATTTTTTCTCTGTTTTTGCAGTGAAAAATGCTTCACGATGATCCGTAAAATTGTCCGGTCTTGCTAACGACATGATTTTTTGCATACAGATTGACCAAAAAATAGATGTTTTATGCGTACAATTTATTGCACTAATTTTCCTTCTTTTTTTTTTTTTTTTAAAAAATAAGTGCATTAATTTTCTTTGCCATTGCCAATAGTACTACCACTTCTTCTTGTCGTCCTTTGTTTCTTTTTATTTTTTTTTTAGTAATGTTTTGCAACTTCTTGTGTGTGTGTGTGTGTGTGTGTGTATTAATGTACATTAATTTTGCTGTGGCAGCTTGCATGCTCATTTGGCAGTGGTGTCTCAAGCCTCTCCACGTGCCTGGCAACGTATGAAAAGTTGTAAATTGCACATCTTAAGATGAGCATGCATCGGGCACTCCTCAAAGCCCTACGTGTATTTTGGCAAGGGCAAAACTGGTAGATAACGAAATAGGAAAGGAAACAATACCATCCAGAAGATGCCCAGCTGGCAGCACCATGTGCCTACAACTGCACACTAGGCGGGTCTGTGTGGCAGGCCATCAAACACGGAGGTCGAAGTTATGTTATATGTTCACAAGCAAACACCGACGGCACAGCTGATTGACTAGAAGGAAGCCAGAGGGCCAAAGAAAAAGGATGAATGTATATAGGCAGAATATATATATATATATATATATAGGGTTTTTAAATGTAGTGGATTGTATTATTCAGCTTTTATTTGATTAAGAATATTATTGCTCTTTTATAAATGTAAAAATTTTGGAATGTAAAATTATTAAAAACATAATATGTGTAGTTAAAATTGCAGTGTTGATAGAATCATCTTTATTAAAAATGTAGTATGGATATGGATAAAATTGCAATGTTAATAAAATCAAAGAAAATTAAGGTAATAAATACATTAATATTAAATTACAATTAATTATGTAAAAAATATTAATTGTATTAAATTACAATTACATCAATCTCATTTTAAAAACTGTGTACAACTTCTATCACCACTGTAATTTTGATTGCAGGTCAAAACGTCATCTTTCCAATAAAGCTATGGAATGCGAACCTGAATGATATTTTCTCAACTAGTAATGTCAACGGAATACAAGATAAGCTCCACTTGATTTCTAAACCCAGTAAAACCAAACAACTCTACAACATCAAGACTTGATTTCTAAACCCAGTAAAACCAAACAACTCTACAACATCAAGATGTTTATGTGAATGTCTAATGTTGGCCTTCACTTTGCTAGGAATATCTTCATCCTTCCACTACAAATTATATATAGTAAAATTAAATACAATCACTTACAGTAACATGATTTTATCTAAACTATCAAATATAAAGGTAGTATATATTTAACTTGTCAATATAAAAGTAGTAGTATATAATACCTCGAAGTTAATAAGTTAATACACGCCGACCCTTTCAGTTAATTTTTCCTGGTAGGTGAGCTGCCACAAATTCATATTACAATAATTTCAGTTGAATAAGAAAACAATGGTTAACAAAAGTAACCATTATATTTACAAAAATTAAGAGTAAATTTTATTTAGCTCTTTCTTTTTCAGTTTTATTATAAATAACATTTACATTCCACATTATCAAAAAATCAACATTAACTTTGTTTTAGTATTTTTATTTTTATCAAAATAAACCCATTTATATAAAAGGAAGATTAAAAACCACCATTCTAAAATTAAATAATATTGTGAAGATATAATTATAATCTTTAACTGGTAAAAATTATGACAAATCCAAAGGTCTAAATTAAAATTTTTGTAAAGTTAATTTTTGACAAGAAAATCTTGAAAGATACACTCTTTTTATCCCCACCAACATTCCATTTAAAAAAATAATGATCATTTTAATTGCATGAATTAATGGAAATCTCAAATTTCTTGTTGGCTTATATAGCGTAGCATCTTTTTCAGCTTAGAGGTGAAATAAGACAAAACAAAGGGAAAGCAAAAGAATGAGTTATGTATTTTTCTCTTGTATCCTCCTAAATTATTTTTAGAATCGTTTAGAATCTTTCAGTGTGGCAAAGGGAACACAATTTCGAGTTCATAAAAAAAATAAAAAAATAAAAAAATAAAAAAATAAAATCAAAGGTACAATGTTTGAAGTTTTTATAGTTTGTTATATTCTGAAAGACAAATACATCTAAATTTATTATAAAAAAGTGAATATTTTTTAGGGGAAGTTGGCCCAATGTCTTCTTTAGAAGAGCCATGACAATATATACCCTTATACCGGTGAACTTTTTTGTTTTGCCCTTTAATATCCATTACACCCTTAAAAAAATTTTAAAAGACCTGGATGTCCTTTATTTTAGATCTAATACAAGGAAACCTTTTGTGGCTCCTCCGATTCAGCTTCGATTCAGCTTCTGGGCTTTCATCCAAAACCAATGCTGAGATTAGAAAGAGGACCAAATCCAAGGACAACAAGTTTGAGTTTGATGAAAGCAATGCTCAGATCTTCAAGCTAATGCTCGACGATGCCCATCTTCAATCTTGCCTTTATTTCTATGAGTATCGAAATGCTTTTACCTTCTTGCTTGTGTTTATTTCTTCTTTGCTACTTCAGAAATACTTGAATGGTGGATTGGAAGAATCTGGGTCTTTAGCAAATGACGATTTTGTTCCGATTCTACTAGGATTTGTGGGTGTTTTTAAGTTTTTGACGTTGCTCGCCAAGGTTTCTTTTGAAAAATCTGCATCGAGGAGGTCGAAGAAGCAATTGAATGTTCTCTTAGGGGCTTTGGGAGCCATAGCTGGGAATATGGTTTGCTTCCTAATTAGTCCTTTGGTTCTAGATTTCAATTTTGGTCCACTTGATGGTTTTGGTAGATCTTCAATTGCTGTTTTAGTGGCGAGCAACGTCCTTTGGTTCTGGATTACTGTAGGGCCTTCGGTAAATACTGATGAAACCTACGGTAATCAATTTGTAGTTGCTGAAAAATTTACCGTAGGTTTCATCGGTAATTATTGAAACCCCTATGATTATAACATTTTACCAATTTTTTGGCCCCCACAAGTCCCCTAATGTGTGTTAAATGCAAAAACATACAAAATATACATTCTTCAATAATCCTAAGGAGAAAAAAACCCTAAAAGTTCTGAAAAAGTTCTCTAATTGGTATAAAAAATTGATTACCATAAGGCCTTCGGTAATTACCGATGAAACCTATGGTAATCAATTTATACTTGCAGGAAACATTATCGAAGGTTTCATCGGTAATTACCGAAACCCCTATGGTAATCATATTTTATCAATTTTTTTGCCCCCATAAGTCCCCAAATGTGTGTTAAATGCAAAAACATGCAAAATATACATTTTTCAATGATCCTAAGGAGAAAAAGCCCTAAAAGTTCTGAAAAAATTCTCAAATTGACACAAAAATTTGATTACCATAGGGCCTTTAGTAATTACCGATGAAACCTACGCTAATCAATTTATACTTGCTGGAAAAATTATCGAAGGTTTCATCGGTAATTACCGAAGGCCTTACGGTAATCAAATTTTTTTGCCAATTTGAGAACTTTTTCAGAACTTTCGGGGTTTTTTCTCATTAAGATCACTGAAGAATGTATATTTTGCATGTTTTTGCATTTAATACACATTACGGGACTTGTGGGAGCCAAAAAATTGGTAAAATGTGATTACCACAGGGGTTTTGGTAATTACCGATGAAACCTTCGGTAATGTTTCCAGCAAGAATAAATTGATAAGCGTAGGTTTCATCAGTAATTACCGAAGGCCCTATGGTAATCAAATTTTTTTGCTAATCTGAGAACTTTTTCAGAACTTTTGGGGTTTTTTCTCCTTAGCATCATTGAAGAATGTATATTTTTCATGTTGTTGCATTTAACACACATTAGGGGACTTATGGGGGCCAAAAAAGTTGTCGAATGTGATTACCAAAGGGGTTTCGGTAATTACCGATGATTTCTACAGTAATTTTTCTAGCAAGTATAAATTGATTACCGTAGGTTTCGTCGGTAATTACTGAAGGCCCTACGGTAATCAAATTTTTGTGCCAATTTAAGAACTTTTTCAGAACTTTTGGGGTTTTTTCTTCTTAGGATCATTGAAGAATGTATATTTTGCATGTTGTTGTATTTAACACACATTAGGATACTTGTGGGGGCCAAAAATTGTCGAATGTGATTACTATAGGGGTTTCGGTAATTACCGATGATTTCTACGGTAATTTTTCTAGCAATTATAAATTGATTACCATAGGTTTCATTGGAAATTACCGAAGGCCATACGATAATGAAATTTTTGTGCCAATTTGAGAACTTTTTCAAAAAATTTGGGGTTTTTTCTCCTTAGGATCATTAAAGAATATATATTTTGCATGTTGTTACATTTAACACACATTAGGGGACTTGTGGGGGCCAAAAAATTGAAAAAATGTGATTACCATAGGGGTTTCGGTAATTACCGATAAAACCTAGGGTAATAAAATATTTTGCCAATTTGAGAACTTTTTCCAAACTTTTGGGGTTTTTTCTGTTTAGGGTCATTAATATTTTATCAACATAATACGACAGATGACTTTTCCAACAAAACAACACATAAAACCAACGTCTATTATGCCAAAGCACACGTTATGCGATTGAGCTACTAATTGCATTCCTTACTACATTGCATAACACACACATACCACATAACATGCCCCCATTGTCTTAATATAGCGTAGAGCGATTTATGGTCCTTCAGTTGAATGGTGCTGTTGGTTGGTAGTGCTATCAAAAGGTATGGTGGTTGAGCATGATCGGCTGCTGTGACCAATCTGTTTGCACCTCCCGCATCTATATTGATGACGCTCCTCTCCTTGAGATTGAATCCTCTTCTTTCTTAGTCTTCCTGACTGTTTTCCAATCTTAGGTGGAAGTACAAGCTGATTTATGATATCATCTAGAGCATGCCACTGACATTTATCTTCAAGTGGATATATGGTTTTCGAATATGCGTAACGGAGTGAGTCAACTGAGTAATGCGCCGACCAAAAAATATATGGAGAAATATGTCCATGCTTACATGCTGCAATTGCATGGACACAAGGAAAGCCAGGTTTCTCTATACGGCATGTGTATTATCTGTCAAATTTAGAATAATATGCTTCAGTGACTACCAAATAAGGGTGCTTATGAAATGAATGATGCAATCTAGAGAAAATCAACTCTAATAAATTGAAAAGCGTGCAAAGACTTTCAAATAGAAATTTTACCAGCCTAATCAAGTACACTCCTCATTCCCAACACTATGATAAAGAAAGGTTGTAAACATGTCCCCAAAGAAAAAAGGTTGTATCCATGTTCCCAAAGAAAAGTTTATCCAAAAAGGTTAGATAACATAAAAGAAAAGCTCTTTAGGTAAACAAATCAAACATCAATAACATACAAAACTACATGTTAATAATTTAGAATATGTCATATAAAAGAATAAACCAAAAGATTATCAAGTTATTTTCTCTCATGGACATAATAAAATCCATTTCCTCCAAATCATAGTTAACATAAGAGAGCTGCAGTAGGAGGATAAAATGCTTTAAATTTTTTTTTTTTTTTAAAAAAAAGGGTAAACAACCAAGATATAGTAGTGTATTTAGACTTTGAATATATGAAACAACTTACATAATATATTAAACAATATGTGAACAAAACTATGATGCACATTATATGTGAGTCTACATAAATATGAATTTTGGGGACAAAGATATTGCACACGTGATATATATTATGAGCTAATTCACTTAGAATTTTGCTTTAGCTAGTTGATGGAGAATATGTCAATGTCACCATTCATATGACCTTGTAATGCAAATAAACAAAATAAAACTTCAAGTTAAATAGAATATACAATTAAAAAACCAAACAAAACATACAATTCTTCCAAAACTTCAATTTCTATTCTCTACAATTCAGTCTTCAATCTCCATACTTCTAGCATACAAAAAAGCACAACATATAATTCTTCCAGCATACAAAATCCACATTCCTCAGCATAAAAAATTTCACATTCTTCCATACTTCATAAAAAATAAAGACAAAATTAGGGAGAAAAATTTAGGCTATGTACCTTTGAAAATTTATGCCACTGCCCAAATTTGGTCAATCCTTCAATTAACTGGTTCTTCCTTTCTTCATATGTGAGCTTCTTTAAGTTGAACCTGTCAAACAAAGAAAGAGAGCAACTATCGTCAGATTCTGTTTATAAAAGGAAAAACAAACAAAGAAAGTCATTCATGTAACCAATTTTTTTTTTTCTAACGTTATATGATCAAACCTAGCTACAAAGAGAAACGAAAGGTAGTTTAATCTCAAATTAGAACAAAACATAATAGTTATAATATACATAGTATATATAATCAAAATTGCATATTATCAGTATAACTCAGCATTTAGCATATATAACCAAATTATCTCTAACATGCTCGTTATCTACATGTTAAGTTATACACAAAATGCATTTATTAAAGACATTGTATTAATTGCAAGTTCACAGATATTGGCACAAAAAAGTAAGTTGGTGCGCATTGTTTCTATACCAAATAAAGAAGAATAAAATGAGGGGGATTAGACCCCCATAATCATTCATCACACCATCAACACATGTAACAAATCTAATACTGATGTTGAACTTCACCAGTAACAAAAAAACATGCATGGCATTCTCCAATGGCCTTCCATGCCCATGTTCAATAAGAATTCGACTTTCAAAGGAGACAATTCCATTTCTTTGATCAAGAAACACATACTGTCTCCTATCTACATATATACATATATATAAATGATAGATAAAAATAAAAATATCTAGGATTTAACTATAAGGCATTTGAAGGTAAGCCTTTTAAGTAGTAATTTCAGTAAAAAGTTCTCTACTTGTTGTATATATTCTGCTAGCATCTAAATAACAGTAAATTTCCAAACATATCAAAGATAGATACACAGCTAATAAAATATGGTTAATGAGATTATGATTAAAACATGGTCAAAGAGATTATGATAAGATAATATTAGAATGAGTATCCATTATTGGCATAGAAACATAATCAGGTTGGACAATAGAGTTAATATATACATATATGCCTGGCTACTTCAAGTGTGTGTATAGATATATATGCATATGATATGGTAATCTAATATAAGAAAATGTAAAGTTGAACCAACTCACACGTATAGAATAAAAACAAGGTAATATGTACATGTTTTGTTTTGCCTAGGTTTGAGAGCGAAAAAAAAAAAATCATAGCTTGTCCTAGCCAAACATAATAGTATATTTTAGCTGAGAGATGAAGCTCTTTACAGGAAGCAAGATGCATTGAACAAGCAACAATTGTAATGTAAACACATTTACTCCTACATATATCTATATATTAATATTTAAAAGATATGTATGGATGTGGAGTGAGAAAGTTTGACCATACAAAAGTCTTTCATGTCCCATATGCATCTGGTGAGGTTTACATCCTGCACATATCTATATATTATTCTTTCTGTAAAATGAGAACAAAGATCGATCTAGAAAACCTTGACAATGCAGCTACATGGTAGCTTAACAGACACAAGTATTTTTGACTCACTAGTTCACAGTTGATCAAGACATTGGCGAATACCACATATGATCAAGAAGAGAGTACCTATAATCACATGAAAACCATGAAAGCCAGTTGCGAAGAAAAAGGTAGAACCATGAATACTATCCGAAATAGTGAAGGGTGCTTGATAATATTCCATTCCTTGAAAGCCAGTGAATACTAGAGCCAGTGAAACGGTAGCTACGGAATACCCCAGAAGGGAATTTTGCTTTACTTCCCTCAATCTTCACTTTACACCATGCTAACTCCCCTTTCATCATAAAGTGTGGAATAAGACCCGGGGGAATTTCCATGGGACTCCAAAATTGCATCTATCATGGTACAATGAGGATGAGTTTTATCTCTAACAAAAAATCCATGAACTCTATTGTTAAGCTCGATCCAACTATGCCCAGGACCCTTTTTCACTTCTAAGTCTCTCAGTCTCTTCCTCACTTCCATCTTCTCACTCCACTTCCAACACATATGTTAGGCAAAATTAAATATGCAAGTATTTGCTTAGGATTTAAACTAAATATCTTCTCTGCTAGACAACATTATATAATGTTAAGACATTCAAACACAAGACCAGATAACATTAAATAATTATCAACCTCACAAAAATTTAAACTTTAAGAAAACATATACGTTTTAGCAAGAATGAAATAGTAAATGGGATGCTTGTTGTTTATTTTTATCATTTCTCTATTCACTACCATTATTATGGTTCTTTTAGTCTTTGCTCACAAAACAAAAAAAAAAAAAAGGGGGGGGGGGGGGGGAAGTGACCTAAAATGGGGTCTAAAATCAAAAAATGAAATAGCAATAAAAGATTGAAACAAAAATTGTAAAGCCTTGAGAAAATATTCGACCAATAAGTGGTGGGTTTTGAATTTTTGATTAGAAAAGTGCAGGGAGGTGTACCATAAACGTTTATAGTGTCCTGGGGTGGTTCCTTATCAGATTTCTTCATTGTGAGATCAGCACAGACGATAGGAGAATTATCTTGTGCAATTCTTGAAGGTTATTTGCCTTAATTCCTCTTTCTCTGTACTCACCAAAGGATTTCACTAAAAAAAAAAAAAAAAAAAAAAAAAGAGAAACCCAGTAAGAACTTCAAATCTGATTTTGACAGCTGCATACAAACAAACAATAGGTGGGTTTGAAAAGAGAAATAGAGAAATGATTACCAAAAGAAGAATTAAAAATAGAGAAGGATTACCAGGAGAAGGATCAAAGTTTGTGATAAATGAAAATGAAGAACGTGAACAAACCCAACAAATAATCTCAAATAAACCTAACTCTTGAACTAAAACCCAAAAATTTCAACAAGATAAACTTACCAATGATTGAGAGAGAGAGAGAGAGAGAGAAGAGATCTTAGAGCTGTTTTGTCTTCCTCTTTTCTTCATAGTTCGTTCTGGTTCAAGGGAAAAATGGACAATTTTTCTTCTATTTTTCTTTTGATATTTGAAAAGGATACTTTAGAAATATTAAAAAATAAGAGGGCAAAAGAAAAAGATTGAAAACCGAGTGGGTAAATTTCCTTAAGGGTCTTCCAATAGGGGTATTGGACCAAATTCCCCTATTTTTTAAGGACACTACATGGAACATGGGCCTTAGAACCAAAAATCAATCCTGTATCCAATTACCATCTTATAGATTTTATATTAATATTATTATTAATATATATAAATATATTTATTATTTGTCCATATTATCTTTTACAAGCTTTTGTGGGTGTTTATATAAACTGTTTTATTTTTGTGATTTATTATATTCTTTCTTTTAAAGCTTTTTTTATTATTTTTAAATTATGTATTATTCTTATGCTCCTCATCCTTGCAACCATTTTATATATTATTTTTTATTATAATATTTCTAATGCTATCTTTGGCATGGGATTTGGTTCCAGAAAATGATTATTGAGATGGATTCTGCTATGGTGGTCGATTCGGTGAAGAATGGAGCTCCTAAGATGCATTCCTCTTTTGGTTTAATTGTTCGGTGCAAGAATTTACTTACTTCGGATTTGTAATTTGACTTACATCACTTTCTTTGGAAAATGTAACGAAGTGGCCGATGCTTTGGCCAACTTTGGTCTAAATTGTGTATTAATATAACAAGTTTACTTAGAGAAGTTAGTAGGCCAAAAAAAACCAAAAATGTATAAGTTTGTATTATTATTATTATTATTATTATTATTTTGAAACACAAGAAATATGCAAAACAATGAATATGCCGAAAGGCTATTTAACTCCTCCCTCAAACAAAACCACCTAGTTTTGAATTCTACTCCCGATTTACGAAATGTAATCCATTTAACAAAATCTTATAATTTTCTCACCCATCAAGCCATCCCTCTTTCTGAACTCATCAAGCAGAGTACAAGCTTCACCTCCCCTCTCAATTCTCATCCCCACACAAATCCTTCGCGCGCGCAATGTTCTATAAGTCAATGAATAAGGGGACAAAGAATTACCCAGCATATCAAAAACAACCTCAATTGCTTCTTCAAATCTCCTCTCTATAGCCAAACTGCATATCACAATCATATATGTACTACCGCTAGGAACCAAATCTTTCTTCCTCATTTCCTTAAACCAGACCAATCCTTCCCTTCTCATAGAATCCCGTTTCTATATAACCATTGGATAGCAATGCCAAACACGGGATAATGATATTACTGTCCAATCATACTCGCTTGTTCAGCCTCCTCACTGGCTTTTCACTCAAGTAGATTTTAACGAGGCCCGCTGGGCATTTTCTGTTTTGGTTGCCCACTCTATGGTTTGTATGTATTCCTTTTTAATAATCATTTTTTGTATAATTCTTTTGTATTTACCCATTGACTTGTTTGTGCTAAGGATTTATCAGTTGTCATCATAGTTGGGATTTTTTTCCCTTTCTTTTCCCCTTATTGTTTCAGATTATTATTATTATTGCTAAGAATTGTAGCATTATCATTAAGGAACATTTTGTCATATATTCTTGTTTCGCTTGGACAGCTTTCATATTTTTCCTTTGTTGTCCATCTTCTTCTTCTTCTTATTCTGGCATCCAGTAAAAAAAATAAAAAATAAAAAATAAAAAAAATCCAAGTAATCTACTCCCGAAAGACAAACATGGGATTCTACATGCTTGTGTTTGTATTTCGAAATACAGAAAATTTCATCAAGACGAGGATACCTTTTAGACTTTGATTAGTAAAACATTTAGGAGGGACTATCGCCAACGATACGAGCGAAACAAAGCGGTAGTTCAGTAAAACATTTATTACGTAGGAGGCACTATCGCCAACGATACTAGCGAAACAAAATGGTAGTTCGATGAAAATACATTCTGAGCATGAAGTCCTGCCAATCGATTAAGGCACTTGATTTTACCACCTGTATTCCTTATCATAAATAAACATTTTTACTGAGTTATTTCAATTTAAATTAACGACAAATTCATATACACTCTTTATGCATGGACAAAAATTCCAACCCTTTTCAACCGATTTATATAAAATATAAAAACATTTTTTTTTTTTTGGGTAAATATCATATAGACACATTTGTTACTAAACAAACTGTAAATATAATATTGTCAGCCAAAAAAAAAAAACTGCTAAATATAACGTTGTCAAAGAGGAAAAGACACTGAAAAGCCAAAAGGAAATATCATCTTAAATAAATAAATGAATATATTCATATTATACAATTAATTATAAAAAATAAAAAAATTAAATTACAGTTACATCAATCTCATAACGTATTTGAGTTTTTAATAGCTGGGCACAAGCTAGACTTTTTTGCGGTGATGCTGTTTTGATCACCGAACATCAAAATGTCATATTCCCAGTAATGCCATGGAATGCGAACATGTATGATTAGCTTTTCAAGTAAAATAGCGGCTCCAACTAAATACAAGATAAACTCCACTTGACTTCTAAAACCGGTAAAACCAAAAACTCCAAAACTTTGAGATATTTATGTGAATGTCTAATGTTGGCCTTCACTTTGCTAAGAATATCTTCATCCTTCCACTGTTACAAAAACAAAATGATAAATAGAATTACTTATGATAACATGATTTTATCCAAACTATCAGTCTAAAAGTAGTATATATCTAAACTATCAATGTAAAAGTAGTATATAATACCTCAAAGTCGATAAGTCTAGGGCTATGATGATTCTTCGTATGAGAGCTGCCACAAAGACATATGACAATAATTTCAGTTAAACAGGAAAATAATTCTTAATAAGATTTATTATTTAAGTTTTTCAAAAGCAAGTATTATGTTTATAAAATTAAGGGTAAATTTCCTTTTGATTTTTTAGTTATGGTTTTATCATAAATACATTTAAATCCCACATTTTTTAAAATCAACATTAAGCTACCTTTAGTTTTCTATATCTATCAAAATAGACCTAATTGTCTACAGTAAAGTTAGAAATCAGCATTTTAAGATTGAATAATATTGTGGGAATAAAATTGTAATATTTAACTAAGGAACTGTAAATGAAATTTTTCCTAAAGTTAATTTTCAACAATAGATTCATAAAAGATGCATTTTTTTTTTTAACCAGCATTGCATTGAAAATAATAATAACAAATATTTTGTAGTCCAAATTAATATGAAATATTATATTCTCATCATCTACAAACAAGCTAAAATCATTTATATAATTTATGGATCCACCTAGCATCTTTATATATCAAACAAAAAGTGCATATCATATATATCATATACATTAATAGTTTAAGCACTGACCTTGATTGACAAGGAGCTGCGTTTACCAAGGGACAAAGCCACAGGAAAGATTTTTCTATAAGACCTGGACAGTCTAATGACAACTCCAAATGCTCAAGATTAGTCAATTGATGAAATTGCTGGTTCATGTCATTTCTTTCCATAAAAAATTTTCATTTATTTATTCATTCAATTTTATTTTAAAAATATAAAATGAACCTTTAAAAATAATTTGTCAAAAGAATTAAAAAATTTGTAGAAATACTTTGGTTAGAAAAAATATTTTTATTGAAAAATATAAAATATTTTGAAAGCTTGTATAAATACTATACAGAATATTTTTATTTTCATTAATTAATTAAAAAAAAAGCCTAATTGTATGTAAGCAAGCATCTAACCCTAGAAAAATAAAATAAAATAAACAAATAAATAAAAAAGAAGTCAATAAGTCCATCCTAAAACAAGCAGACTTTTTTGATGAACTTTCTAAGCAGAAGAAAGCACAAAGTCGTATCACAATAATTAGTTGTCATATGTTAATTAGTTGGCAAAAATAATTAAATTTGGTAGCCACATAGTAGTTTATCCTTAAAGTAATGCATTAATTCCGAAGTTCAAATAATAACTCATATGGCGGTCTAAGAGAATGTATGGAAAATGTACATGATCTTTAGAAGAATTATTTATGCTTTGACTTTTGACCAACAACAATTAATGAATGATAAGCTAAAAGACAATTGAATTTCACAAAGAATAATCTTTTAAAAGATCTCAATATTCTATTTAATCAACAGAGGCCAAATTACATATATGCGATCGACGTTCTCCATTAGAACATGAATGGAGATTTTCAGTCTTATTTCATTTTTATTTTTATTTTTCTATTTTGTATTTATTTATGTTGATATGAGATGGTATTACAGATGAACAATAATAAAATCAACAAAAAAAGAAAAAAATAAAAAAAGAAAAAAAGAAAAAAAGAAAAAAAGGGGAATTGAAGACTTGGATCACATAATCGGAGATTGAGCCTATGGTTGGCAGGAAAGTGGCAGGCAGTGACGTCGTTTCACAAAACATTCAGCTTTACGCCAATCAATAAGATTGATGTCTGGGTGACCCCCGTGGCACACCTGATCAACAACATTATCGGATTCATAATATTTATGTGAAAATATGTGAGGTGGGGGGAAAGACCTCCATAAACTTTGGCTTTCATCAATTACAATCCGACTTTTCAGAATAGTTTCTCATCATTTGACAATTTTTTTTTTTTTTTTTGATAAAAATCATCATTTGACAATTTGGTAATTCTGACAACGGGTACCCATTATTTCTCTAGTAATTTTCTATTAATTGAAAACATACCCAATTATCATCCAACTCAAGTAATTAATAAGGTAAAAAAAAAAAAAAAAAAGGGAAAAAGTGAAATAAAGAAACTAAAATGAACTATCTTTCTTTTACATTCTCCAATCCTTCCTTAAGTACTGGATAAGAAATTTACTCTCCTATCTTTTTCCATTCTCCACATTTTCACTTTTCTTTCATCAATAATCCCTCAGCCCAAACGCATACCAAGTATGGTGATAAATTCGTCCAACAAATATTGGGCTACCAATATTATTTTTGAAAGCTTGTATTACCCCCTAACCTTTGAATAGTGTCACATAAGATAAAATGTTAAAATCATTTATTTTATAGTGTTAAAATCTGTGCCAAGCACGTGCTCCGCTTTTGACTATATGATTCTCTTTCGCCTCATCCATACCATCATCACTATCATTTCCACCGCCACCATCACCTCCTCCTTCATATTCTGTCTCTGAAAATACTGATAGATTTTGTGGTTAATTGAGTCCATATATATGCATAATTAAAGTAAGGGATTTTTGTTAATTATGTTAACATCAAAACTGAAATCAATCAAAATAATTTTTGGTTGAATTGAATTTTCCTTTCTTCTTAGGTGCTCATACATAGGTGTGCGGAAAAATAGTATATCTTAGAGAACTTATGAAATTTTCTTTCCTTTCTTCATATCCACAAAAGTAAATAAATAAATGTTAAAAAGAGTGCGACTTTGAGTGGATTTTCTTTTCTCAGAGAATTTTCTTCACGGTTTTAGGCTTTCATAGAAGGACAAAGCACCTCCACCATATTCCAATCCCTTCAAATTTGAGTGTCAAGTAGAAGAAGAAGGCACTCACTCATGTTGAACCCTTTGTTTTAATTTTTTTTTATTTTTTAGTATTTTTAAGTCATTAAAATTTCTAATTTTTGCTATAGACATTTGTGGTAAACAATAATTAATTGATCCATTGGAATAATAATTGTAGAGTGGGAATTTCGTGATGAGCAATATAATTAGATAATTTACCTAATTTATTTTTGAATTTTGAAGCAAAAGGGGTGCACATGAATGACACATACCATTTAACATCAAGAAATAAACGGCGTTAATATTTTGTCCTTATGTGATACCATTTCTAAAGGTTAGGAGGTAAAGATACTAAACACAAACGTTCGGTGGCAAACTGTGAAACATCAAAAAGGTATTCGTGCAAAAAATCTTATTCTAATTGTTTTTTTTTTTTTTGGCGAAGATTTTAAATTGTTTATTTTATTTTATTTTAAGGAATCAAATATTCTTACTAGTTCTTTTTTTAGAGAAAAATATTCTAACTAGTTTGAAAATGGCATAACAAACAAAGATTGGCTTTACTATATGTTTGTATTTTTTAAAATAAAAATTGAAAACAATTTACGTTATTTTATATTAGTGTCACTGAAAAATTTTTCTGGTCCGTCACTATCATTGGGTTAACCTACTGAATTCAAAATTTACACAAATTAACATTAATAAATTAAATTATTGCATAAAGAATAAAAATAGTAATCCATAAATGTATAATTTACTATATTATAATGTAAAGAAAATAATGTTTTATTAAATGTATTAAACAGACTCGTTTAACGTAAATATTAAATAGATATCTGACACAATTAATCAATTTAAACGATGGATTGACAAAACACAACTAATTAAAATGAATTGCCAACTAATATAAAAAAAAATAAAGAAAATTGAATTGCCTCCTCTAGCAGTTAGTTCTAAATATTATTGGTTAGCAGTTAATTCTAGTGTCCAATATTATTCATGCTAGCAGTTAGCACTTTTCTTTATATAACCTAAATATTATTAGTTGGCAACTTTCCTTGTTGGAAAACTAATTCAAAGTGCTCTAAGTTTTTACATTTAACAATTTTTTAATAGCCCTAGAAAACATGATAAGTTTACACATCTGCATAGTTGCAGGACACGTTCTTATCTAATTGAACTTGATGGAAAAAGAATTAAACTACAAATCTGGGTTATAGTTGGTCAACAACGCTCCAGAACAATTATAAGAGATGACAAGATCTGATGTTAAAGGGTGGCCCCTTATTTAGGATAAGCCCAGTGTAGTTGGATGTATATATTGCAACCTTTTTAAGTGCAATTTTTTTTTTTTTTTTCATTTTTAAAAGTGCATTATGAAATTTTTTTTTTCTTTTTTATATTGGAAAGTTGGTAAATCTAGAAGTGCATGCTAGATATGTGAGGTTTATGCTCGTTTGTTTGTTTTTTCTGTTTACTTTTCATTAATAACTGATTTGAGTATTATTTTTAAACTGATCGTGAAGCTATTTTTGTCTTTTTCTAGGCTTTTGTGTGCTTGTGCTTGTGCATCTTTACGACATGCTTCTTCTCTAATTTGGTTTCTGCAGAGATTACTTCTCAGTTTTCTTTTCTTCTTTCCTTCTTGGTGTTGGTGGAGTGGAGTTTTCTAGTTGGTAATACATTCGCTATAGGGCTATAGCTGTTTTACATATTTTGTTTCTTGTACAACAATTCATGTATTTTGTTCGAACAATATACAAGGTGAAGAAACATGTTTAGAAATAAAGATAGGTTCGACTAGAATCTTAAGTAGAAATTGATCTATGGTGTTATGCAAGTTTCCCCAAAACAAAAAGGACTTGTGATGAAATGGACATCCTACTTGTTGAACAGGTAACCTTCTTAATGTCTTTTTCAAATATCACTACTAGAATTGCATTGATAAATGACGCAATAAATACATCGCATAAAATAAATAACGACATATTGCACGAAGTCGCCCAACGTCCTGTCGCTAAATCCATAAGACAACAAGCGACGCAGTATAAGAGTCGTCTATCTTTTAGTTTTTAGCGACAAATATTGACTTTTAGCAACACATTCTATTAATCCACTTATAGTGACTCTTATTTAGCGACGATTTACAACAATGTCGCTAAAGATATATTAGCGACTGTTTCATATAAAGTCGCTAAATATATTAGTCACTAATGAGTCGTCTATTTAGCGACACATTAATAGAGTCGCCTATCTAGCGACGTATTAATAGAATTGACTATTTAACGACGCATTAATAGTTTTAGCGACGCATTAATAGAGTCGCCTATTTAGCGACGCATTAATAGAGTCGCCTATCTAGCAACGTATTAATAGAATTGACTATTTAGTGACGCATTAATAGTTTTAGCGACGCATTAATAGAGTCGCCTATTTAGCGACGCATCGACACTTTTAGCAACGCATTATTTATTAATGCGTCGCCCCTTTTTTTTAAAATTTTTTTTTTTTAATTTTGTGAAAAGTGATTAAAATAGTAAAAATATAAAAATAATTAAAATACAAAAAAACGAAAACTAGCTTCATCCAAAATAATTAGAATATAAAAATTTAAAATAAATATTTTGTCATAACAAATTAATTATCAAATAAATTAAATATCATCTCATTGACATATTTTTACATAATTTGTAAGCTATTGTATTTTTCATAACAAATTTAATATTAATTAAACTTCCATGAATGCATACTCATTGAGATGGAAGTTGACGTCCTCTTGTTGACAATAGTACACCCTCATACTGCATATGGAAAAATTAAAAAAGTTATTAACACTTATGCAAAATAAATAAAATATTAATTATTATTAAATTTGTAATTTAGTAAATGAAAATTTAAAGAATATTACCATTGTTCTTAAGATTTGACGAGGCACATTTCGCCCCTCACAGTCGTTACAAATATAGTCACTCTCACATTCATCCTCATTATCATTTTCATCGATACTTGGCAACTATATGACAGATGGATTGTGAGCCATCGTAATATCTCCAAGAACATCTTCTTCAACAAAAGTACGATGTTGTGGTGAAGTTAAAACAATAGACCATCTTGAATCAAGTTGATCTTCAACATAAAATATTTGTTGAACTTAGCAAAACAATGTCAAGCAATATCACAAACAAAATTTCTACAAAAGTAAAATTAATAAAACCCAACAAACCTAACCTGCAGTTAAAATGAAAAAAAAAAAAAAAAAACAACCCACCTCATGTTCTGCCAATCACAAAGAAAAAAGAAACTCACCTAAACGATGGAAACAAAGAAAGAAGAAACCCAGAAAATCATGAGGGCAACACAGAGAAATCCAGCTTCCTAGCCGACGACAACGTAGGCAAATGAAAAATGAAACCCGAAATATCTCACTCTTCAAGTCTCTCTTAGATTGCTTCCAAATCTAATATCTATTAGGTAGCGTACTTGATATAGTTTTAAAAAAGAAAAAAAGGGATTTAAAGGAGCGCGTAAAAATTTTAAAATAGGCCAAAAATTTTCAAAAAATGGCAAAAACGCGCATTTTCTCCCAATTGCATTTTTTTTTCTTTGATTAATTTTTTATTTTTCATCTACAAATAAAAACTGAAAATATTTCTTAAAAATGCGAAGCAAAATATCGCAGATTACTGTTTATTTTTCTGTTTTTCAAGTACACCTTTATTCTTTATAAAATTTGCATGTCTTTCAAAATTTTTGTGTTTTTTAATTGAGAGAACATGTGACGTATTCTCTTCAAGAAGGGTCGCCTATTCTTGAATTTTGGGATCAAGTGACTCATTATGGTCGAACAACATTGCCTGTTTCATTTTTTATATTTTCTTTATAATATTTAAGTAATTTTTTAATTGTTCATCTACAAATATATTCATGTAACAATCCAATGAACATAAATTCCATTAATCTAAAAATATAAAATAGTTTTGTCAATGGTCTTCTCAGTTATTCACATATATGTGTATAGACGAGACACAAAATATCTCAAGACCAAATTTGAGATAGGGTATCGAATATAAAATTCTAATTCAACAGGTATTTATTGACCAATTTATCTACATAAGTATGTTAAATGAGCTTAACTTTCATGTGTTTGTGGTCAATGATAGTTTACTTGTTTTAAAAAATTGAAAGTCTATTAAATTGCTTTTTTTTTTTAAATAAAAAATAATTGAAGGAACAGGCGTCGCAATTCAATTAAAATGCGTCACCTATTCCATGTTTTTTTTTTAATCTTTAATTAGTTTTGTTGATTGCTCATCTACAAATTAAAAAAAAAAAAGCATATTTGCAAATTAAAAAATTACTAAAAACAATTTTCAAATTGAAAAAAAGGTTAAAATTGGTTGGATGAAACGCGACGCAGTTGTTGACAAATGCATCGCCTTTTTGTCTATTTAGCGACTCTTTCTTAAAAAACTGCATCGTCTAAAACTATATTATTACATCCAAGTGATTTGGCCTGGTGGTGTGGTGATTTCCTGAGAGTGTAGTAGGTTCTAGGTTCAATTCTTGTTATGGCCTTATTTTGATTTTATTTTTTTTTATGGATTTCTAAATGTTTAAACAAAAAAATTGAAATAAAATAAAAGGCGACGCATTTGTTGAAGAATGCGTCGCCTGTTCATATATTTGGCGACGCATTCTTTAAATAATGCTTCGCCTAATACTATATTAGCTAGTTTTTGTGTTGTATTAGTACATACAAGTTGTTTGGCCTGATGGTGTGGTGATTTCTTAATAGTGTAGGAGGTCCTGGGTTCAATTTTTGTTATGGCCCTATTTTGTTTTTATGGATTTCTAAATGTTTAAACAAAAAAATTGAAAAAATAAAATAAAAGGCGACGCATTTGTTGAAGAATGCGTCGCCTGTTCATATATTTGGCGACGCATTCTTTAAATAATGCTTTGTCTAACACTATATTAGCTAGTTTTTGTGTTGTATTAGTACATACAAATCGTTTGGCCTGATGGTGTGGTGATTTCTTGATAGTGTAGGAGGTCCTGGGTTCAATTTTTGTTATGGCCCTATTTTGTTTTTATTTTTTTGTGGGTTTCTAAATGTTTAAACAAAAAAATTGAAAAAAAAAAAACAAAAGAAAAAGTGACGCATTTGCGTCGCCTGTTCATTTATTTGGCGACGCATTTTTTAAATAATGCATCGTCTAACACTCTATTAGCTAATTTTTATTGTATTAGTACATATAAATCATTTGGCCTGGTGGTGTGGTGATTTCTTGAGAGTATAGGAGGTTTTGGGTTCAATTCTTTAAATAATGTGTCGCCTAACACTATATTAGCTAGCTTTTGTTGTATTAGTACATACAAGTCATTTGGCTTGGTGATGTGGTGATTTCTTGAGAGTGTAAGAGGTCCTGGGTTTAATTTTTGTTATGCCCTATTTTGATTTTTTTTTTTATGGGTTTTTAAATGTTTAAACAAAAAAATTTAAAAAAAAAAAAAACGACGACGCATTTGTTGAAGAATGAGACTCCTGCTCATCTATGTGGCGACGCATTCCTTAAATAATGCGTCGCCTAATACTATATTAGTTAATTTTTGTTCTATTATTAAATACAAGTCACTTGGACTGGTGGTATGATGATTTTTTGAGAGTGTAGAAGGTCTTGGGTTCAATTCTTGTCATGGTCATATTTTGATTTTTTTTTTTTTTTATGGGTTTCTAAATATTTAAACAAAAAATTGGAAAAAAAAAAAAGAAAAGAAAAGGCGACGCATTGGTTGAAGAATGATACGTCGCCTGTTAACTATATAAAAAAAAAAAAAGACTCAATTTTGGTGCTCTAATATTTTTACTGGTTATTTATTGTTGAAATAAAATTATATTTATTAAAAGAAATAAAAAAAAAGGTGAGGAGAAAACAGGCGACACACAATCTAAATAGTACGTCGCTTGTTAACTATATAAAAAAAAAAAGCTCAGTTTTGGCGCACTAATATTTTTACTGATTATTTATTATTAAAATAAAATTAGATTGATTAAAAGATCTAAAAAAAAAGTGAAGAGCGAACAGGCGACGCACAATCTTATTGGTGCGTTGCCTGTTAATTATATATATATATATATATAAAAGCTCAGTTTTTGTGTACTAATATTTTTATTGGTTATTTATTATTGAAATAAAATTAGATTTATTAAAAGATTTAAAAAAAAAAGTGAAGAGATAATAGGCGACGCACAATCTTATTGATGCGTTGTGCGTCGCCTGTTACACATATAACAAATTAAAAAAAAAAATAAAGCTCAGTTATGTTGCTCTAATATTTTTATGGGTTATTTATTGTTGAATTAAAATTAGATTAATTAAAAGAACTAAAAAAAAAAGGAGGAGAGAACAGGCGACGCACAATCCATATAGTGCGTCGCCTGTTAACTATATATATAAAAAAAAAAAAAGAAAAAAAAAAGCTCGTTTTTGTCGGTCTAATATTTTTATTGGTTATTTGTTGTTGAAATAAATTTAGATTGTTTAAAAAAACTAAAAAAAAATAAGAAAGTAAAGGGAAGAGAACAGGCGACGCACAATCTTATTAGTGCGTTGCCTGTAACATATATAATAAAAAATAAATAAAAAAACAGCTCGGTTATATTACTCCAATATTTTTACTGCTTATTTGTTGTTGAAATAAAATTAGATTGATTAAAAGAGCTAAAAAAAAAAAATAGGAGTGAACAGACGACGCACAATCTAAAATAATGCGTCGCCTGTTAACTATATATTAAAACAAAAAAATCTTAGTTTTATTACTCTAATATTTTTACTGGTTATTTATTGTTGAAATAAAATTAGATTGTTTAAAAGAACTTAAAAGAAAAATTAAAAAGTAAAAGGAAGGTAACAGGCGACACACAATTTAGATTGTGCGTCACTTGTTACCTCTATTAAAAAAACACAAAAAATAAAAAATAAATAAAATAAAATAAAACCAGCTCAGTTATATTGCCCTAATATTTTTACTGATTATTTGTAGCTGAAATAAAAGAATACTATTTAAGAAATTTGCAAAAATAAGCTATATAAGAAAAATTATATAATTGAACAACAAGCTTGTAAATTAAATTTTATTATTATGTAACCATAGATTAGTGGTTGGTATTCATTTTTCATGAGTAGCATTTAAACGTACAGTACAATTCAAATAAAATATACATGCAGTATTAATGGCGATTCTGGTCAACCCCACATTCATGACCCTTAACGAATGTGTCGCGTGTTTTTTGTTTTTAGTGACTTTTTGAGGTCGACAGTTTTTGGATGCGTCATATATTTATTGAATTTTTACTGACGCATTAATCTCAAAGTCATTTTTTATTTTTTCAGACGCGTTTGTTTCGTAGCGTCGCTAAATGAGTGTCGCTAGTTATCAATTTTCTTGTAGTGGATATATGTTTTTTGAAAGAGTCTTTCCAAGATTATATATATATAATGATAGATATTCAAGAAATGGTCTATACTCTTGGAGTAATTACTAATTAATGCCAATTTTTCAAAGATGTTTGTTCTTGTTGTTTTTGTGCAACATCGTTTTATCTTGTAAGGGCCACCAATTCTAACCCTAATGATTCTCTGCTCTAAGGCTATTAATACCCATTCTAATGGCCACCAACTTTGAACCATTTGATGTAGCTTTGATCTGTAATGTATACTTTGATTGCCTTATCACCACTATAATTGGTAGGAATCCCTATTTGACAACTAAATACACCAGAAACTAGTAAATTATTGTACCTTTTTCAATATTTGCAATCTAACTAGTTAGCATGAACCATTAGGTGTTATTACTGTTTATAGAGTTAAACATTATCCTTATTCCTCATCTATTAAAGTTACAAAGTCAACCATCAAAACGTATCCTAGTTAGCAATTATTTATATACTTTTGCAATCTAAATAGTCAAGATATTCATTAGAAATTTTATGAAGGTTTCATAATTTATATTAGAATTTCTTATGTAATTCATGTGTCCATTGAAGAGTTTTCATATAACACATATTTATAGTTGTGATAATATATCTCTTGCAATAGTTTGTGGTTCTAAACAGGACTTTAGCATAGGAAATTTGCCATCGCCATCGTTCCATTTTGGATATATATACATATATATAAATATATGCATACATTATGATATTCCATGTTAAACCTTCTTTTAGACTCCATCTTCTGAGTGCATTTAAATTCAGTGGTTGTCTTTATGTGGCTTTTTGATCTTCTTTTTGTTGTTTATATGGACTACTTCCTCTTTCTACAATATTTTGCATGCCGGTTTACATTTCCCACACATAAGATAGTTAAACGTAGGTTTGTTTGCATATGTATATGTATTGATTGTTCGTACCTACATATATGTATCTTAAAATTAAATTTTCAATATTTAATTTAGTTAACTTTTATTTTTTTTCTACGAAAGACTTCCGCAGAAATGGCACCATGTTTAACGAACATTGCAGATGTCTTCAACAACTTCTTGGTGGAATACACCAGCCACTCGGAAGTAGCTCACAACATTTTGAAGTTGAGAAGGAAAAAGAAATCGAGGAAATGGTTTTTGAATGCTAATGATCTACCAATTGTTGATGATGAAAAATACCGTGAAAATTGTAATGAACTTGCGCAACTGGATGAGTGTTATTGCAAGCACAAACAAACCATGAGACGCTCAAAGCAGTTGTGGTTGAGCGAAATGCATAGATTCTTATGGTCATACAACAACATGCATACCATTAAGATACCCTATTCAATAAAGTTGTGGGTGCTTCATTGCATGAATTGGATTGCATAAATTTGGCTGGGCAGTTCAAAATTCCTGGCAGACGTGGAGGTTACAGAGGAAATGAAGTTGCAAAATCCGTACCAGGATGGTATCTTGACTATCCTGGTGCATCAACAACCACAAATATAGTCATTTGCCAAGATACAATTCTGATGAGACTTATGAACTCTCTGATCATGAATCGGATAGGGAGGATGGTAAAATTCACACTGACCCTAAATACAGCTAAGACAACGATGACGATCAGGACGATGAATGTGTGATGCAAAACGATGAAGATTACATATGATTTTAATCATTAGGGTTTTATGATTTTTAGGACTTTAATTTCATTATGTTTATTTGATATTTAAGGTTTTAATATTATTATCTTTATTAGGCTTTTTATTATTATTTTAGTTTACTTAAGTTTTTTAGTACGACTTATTATTTGGTTTTTTTATTTAAATAGGTTTCTTATTATTTTAGTTTTCTAATGTTATTAGGTGGTTTTATTATTTTTGTTTCCTTATATATATGATTGTTCATACCTATATATATATATATATATATATCTTAAAATTAAATTTTCAATATTTAATTTAGTTAACCTTTATTCTCTTTCTGCGAAAGACTTCCCCAAAAATGGTACCATGTTTAACGAACGTTGCAGATGTCTTCAACAACTTCTTGGTGGAATACACCAGCCACTTGGAAGTAGCTCACGACATTTCAAAGTTGAGAAGGAAAAAGAAATTGAGGAAATAGTTTTTGAATGCTAATAATTACCAATTGTTGATGATGAAAAATACTGTAAAATTCGTAATGAACTTGTGCAACTGGATAAGTGTTATTGCAAGCACAAACAAACCATGAGGCGTTCAAAGCAGTTGTGTTTGAGGAAAATGCATAGATTCTCATGGTCATACAGCAACATGCGTACCATTAAGATACCCGATTCAATGAAGCTAAGGGTGCTTCATTGCATGAACTAGATTACATCAAAAATTTGGCCAGGAAGCTCGAAATTCCTGGTAGACATGGAGGTTACAGAGGCAATGGAGTTGCAGGACTCGTACTAGGATGATATCTTGACTATCCTAGTGCATCAACAACCACAGATCTAGTCATTTGCCAAGATACGATTCTGATGAGACTTATGAACTCTCTGATCATGAATTGGATAAGGAACATGGTAACATTCACACTGACCCTGAGTATAACTAAGACAACGACGACAGCCAGGACGATGGAGGTGTGACGGAGGACAATGAAGATGACATAGGATTTTAAACATTAGGGTTTTACGATTTTTAGGATTTTAATTTTATTATGTTTATTTGATATTTAGGGTTTTAAGATTATTATTGTAACAGCCCAGTCCACCCGCATCAAGATATTGTCCGCTTCGGGCCCGACCCGCACGGTTTTGCTCTTCCCGACCCCAGTACAACGGTGGGTCACAGGAAAAGGCCTCTTGAAGGGAAAAGTATCCACACGCTTATAAGTCACGCTTCGTTCCCCTTTCCAACCGATATGGGATGTTACAATTATCGTTATTAGATTTCTTATTATTATTTTATTTTACTTAAGTTTTTTAGTAAGACTTATTATTTGGTTCCTCGTTTAATTAGGTTTCTTATTATTTTAGTTTTCTATTATTAGTTTTATTATTTTTGTTTCCTTATATGAATGGTTGTTCGTACATATATATATATATATATATCTTAAAATTAAATTTTCAATATTTAATTTAGTTAACCTTTATTCTTTTTCTGCGAATGACTTTCGCAGTAATGGCACCATGTTTAACGAACGTTACAAATGTCTTCAACAACTTCTTGGTGGAATACACCAGCCACTTGGAAGTAACTCACAACATTTTGAAGTTGAGAAGGAAAAAGAAATCGAGGAAACGATTTCTTAACACTAATGATCTACCAATTGTTGATGATGAAAAATATTATGAAATTCGTAATGAACTTGCACAACTAGATGAGTGTTATTGCAAGCATAAACAAACCATGAGTCGCTCAAAGCAATTGTGTTTGAGGAAAATGCGTAGATTCTCATGGTCATACAGCAACATGTGTACCATTAAGATACCTTATTCAATGAAGCCGTGGGTGCTTCATTGCATGAAATGGATTGCATCAAAAATTTGGTGAGGAAGCTCGAAATTCCTGGTAGACGTGGAGGTTACAGAGGCAATGGAGCTGCAAGACCCGTACTAGGATGGTATCTTGACTATCCTGGCTCATCAACGACCACAGACTTAGTCATTTGCCAAGATATGATTCTAATAAAACTTATGAACTCTCTGATCATGAATCGGATAGGGAAGATGGTAACATTCACACTAACCATGAGTACAGCTAAGACAACGATGACAACCAAGACAATGGAGGTGTGATGGAGAACGGTGAAGATTACCTAGGATTTTAATCATTAGAATTTTATGATTTTTAGGATTTTAATTTTATTATGTTTATTTGATATTTAGGGTTTTAATGTTATTATCTTTTTTAGGTTTCTTATTATTATTTTAGTTTACTTAAGTTTTTTAGCAAGACTTATTATTTGGTTTCCTTTTTTAATTAGATTTCTTATTATTTTATTTTTCTAGTGTTATTAGGTGATTTCATTATTTTTGTTTCCTTATATGTATGATTGTTCGTACCTATATATATATACATATATATATATATATATATATATCTTAAAATTAAATTTTCAATATTTAATTTAGTTAACATTTTTTTTTTTTTCTGTGAAAGACTTCCATAGAAATGGCACTATGTTTAACGAACGTTGCAGATGTTTTCAACAACTTCTTGGTGGAATACACCAGCCACTCGGAAGTAGCTCATAAAATTTTGAAGTTGAGAAGGAAAAAGAAATTGAGGAAACGGTTTTTGAATGCTAATAATATACCAATTGTTGATGATGAAAAATACCATGAAATTCGTAATGAACTTGCTCAACTGGGTGAGTGTTATTGCAAGCACAAACAAACCATGAGATGCTCAAAGTAGCTGTGTTTGAGAAAAATGTGTAGATTCTCATGGTCAGACAACCACATGCGTACCATTAAGATACCTTATTCAATGAAGCTATGGGTGCTTCATTGCATGAAATGGATTGCATCAAAAATTTGACCAGGAAGCTCGAAATTCCTGGTAGACGTGGAGGCTACAGAGGCAATGGAGTTGCAAGACCCGTACCAGGATGGTATATTGACTATCCTGGTGCATCAATGACCACAGATCTAGTCATTTGCCAAGATACGATTCTGACGAGACTTACAAACTCTCTGATCATGAATCGGATAGGGAAGATGGTAACATTCACACTGACCCTGAGTACAGCTAAGACGACGGTGACAATCAGGACGGTGGAGGTGTGATGGAGAACAATGAAGATTACATAGGATTTTAATCATTAGGGTTTTATGATTTTTAATATTTTAATTTTATTATGTTTATTTTGATATTTAGGATTTTAATATTATTATCTTTATTAGATTTCTTATTATTATTTTAGTTTACTTAAGTTTTTTAGTAAGACTTATTTTTTGGTTTACTTATTTAATTAGGTTTCTTATTATTTTATTTTTCTAATGTTATTAGGTCGTTTTATTATACGTAGGAATTTTTATAACTTGTTTAATGAAGTTGATTAATAATACAAGTACTTGTGAGAGTTATTTCTCTGATTTTGTGTGATGCAAAATAAACTAAGGTGTGATGCCTAGGAATTTTGTGAGTGATTCCTAAAATTGTTCTAGCGTGTGATACTAAAGCCTATCTTTTAATTTTCAATTTTCTTTCCTTTCTCACCTATCCTACATGGTGGTGGTAATGTGGACGTCGAGGCAATAAGAACTTTTAACTTCAGTCAATTTAAATATACATGTTTAAATTATTTCTTTTTATAAATAAACATTTTTATTGAATTATTTCAATTTAAATTAATGACATATCCATATACACTGTTTGTGCATGGACAAAAATTCCAACCCTTATCAATTTTTTTTTTTGGGGTAAATAATATAAACACATTTGGTTACTAATCAAACTGTTAATATAACATTACCAAAAAAAAAAAAAGACTGCTAAATATAACGTTGTCAAAGAGGAAAAGACACCGAAAAACAAATGGAAATATCACCTTAAATTAGGGGTGGGCAAAATCCAATCCAACCCGTTCAATCCGCCCAATCCAATCCATTTTTAACGGTTTGGATTGGATTTTTACATCAATTGGATTGGATTGGGTTCAAAATATTATAAATTGTATGGATTGGATTGGTTATGGATTGGAAATATAAATCCAATCCAATCCAATCCAATCCAAATAATATATTATATAACTAAAAAATTATATATTTTTTATTTTTTTCATTTTTATATATTAATTTTAGAATATTTTTTTCATTTTTTATATTAGTTTTTAAATTTTTTTTTCCATTTTTATATATTGATTTTTAATATATATATATATATATATATATATTTTTTTTTTTTCTTTTACATCCCCATATCCCAAATCCTAAATCAAATTGTAAGTTGTAACGCTAAACTAAACATTTACCTTTGTTGCCGCCCACTACCAGTCCATCACCATCACCATAATATATATATTTTTTTTACATCCCCATCATATATATATCTACATATATTGTATACAATTGTTACTTATATATATATATATATATGTTTAAATATAATTTATTGCTAATTTTATTGTTTTAATCTTTGTAGAACTTACAGAATCAACTAAAATTAGTGAACCTGTCAACGTTGATTGATTTATGATTTACCAAAGTTTTAAAGTTAAAAAAAAAAAAGGAATTATGCATTGATTTTTGAGTGAATGAATTTTGACGAATGTATTATTTTACATTATTTGTTCTAACAATTTTAATTTGATTTTATAGGAGTGAGATGATGACATTAATGTTTGCTATTTAATAAGTGCATGATGTGTATCATTTGCTACATTTTCTTATTTTATTTTCCATTGTAGACTATGTTGTATTATTCTAATTGTATTTTATGTTTGGATAATTATAATTTATTATTTATATTTTATATTTGGAAAATTTTTTATTTGTATTATATATTTATAAATTAGTAAGTTTCAAACCGATCAACCAATCCAAACCAAACCGATCATAAATGGTTTGGTTTGGTTTGGATTTAATACTTCAATGGTTTGGTTTGGATTGTAAATTAGAAAAACCGATATGTATGGATTGGGTTGTATTTCGGTCCAAAACCGAACCAACCCAATCCGTGCCCACCCCTACCTTAAATAAATAAATAAATACATTCATATTATACAAAAAAAAAATATTAAATTATAATTGCATCAATCTCTGACGTATTTGAATTTTTAATAGCTGGGCAGAAGGTAGACTTTTTGCGGTGATGCTGTTTTGATCACAGAACATCAAAATGTCATCTTCCCAATAACACTATGGAATGCGAACATCTATGATTAGTTTTTCAAGTGTAGTAGCGAGCTCAACTTAATACAAGATAAGTTCCACTAAACTTCTAAAACCAATAAAACCAACCAGCCCCACAACTTTGAGATTTTATGTGAATGTTTAAATGTTAGCCTTCACTTTTGTGTGAATTTTTTCATCCTTCCACTGAATATCTTCATGCTTCCATTGTTACAAAGACAAAATGATAAATAGAATTACTTACAGCAACATGATTTTAATAAAAATTGTAGATTGGGATTTTGATTATGAGAAATAGAATTAGGTGATTTACCTAATTTATTTTGAATTTTGAGACTAAAAGGGGAGCACATGCATGACACATGCCATTTAACACTAGGAAATAAATGGCGTTAACATTTTGTCCTGTGTAATACTATTTCTAAAAGTTAGGAGGTAAAATTGTCAAATACAAATGTTGGAGGCAAACTGTGTGTAATACTATTTCTAAAAGTTAGGAGGTAAAATTGTCAAATACAAATGTTGGAGGCAAACTGTGAAACGGCAAAAACTCTAGGGGTATTGATATAAAAAATCCTATTCTAATTAGTTTTTTTTTTTTTTTTGGAATATTCTAAATAGTTTTTATTTTATTTTATTTTAAGGAAGCAAATACTCTTACCAGTTCTTTTTTTAGAGAAAAATATTCTAACTAGTTTGATCAAGGTATAATAAACAAAGTTTAGTTTTATTATATGTTTGTATTTTTTAAAATAAAACTTGAAAACAATTTACGTTATTTTATATGAGTGTCACTGAAAATTTTTTCTGATCCGCCACTATCATTGGGTTAACCTGCTTAATTTAAAATTTACACGAATTAACATTAATAAATTAAATTATTGCATAAAGAATAAAAATTATAATTCATAAATGTATAATTTAATATATTATAATTTAAAAATAATAATGTTTTATTAAATATATTAAACAGGCTCGTTTAACGTAAATATTAAATAGATACCTGACACAATTAATTTTTAAACGATGGATTGACGAAACACTACTAATGAAAATGAATTGCCACCTAATATTACCAAAAAAAAAAAAAAAAAAAGAATTGCCGCCCCCAAGTCAAAATGTGTTAAGATAATAACAAAACCCATGAGATTTTGAATACAAGATTGGTGACGGCTAAAATGGCTAATGGACGTATATCATGGTAAAAGGAGAGCAATTTAAAAAGTACCGAATGTGTGAAAACATATATGGTTGAATAAATTTAATTAATGTTACCACAGTTTTGAAATATGATCACTAATCTCTTTTACAAAAAACAAAAAAGGTAACTATCACTTCTCTATTGCCAATTTACCACTATAGTCAGGCATCATCATCATCATTATTTTCTTTCAATTATAAGAGCCGATTCCAATATACTTTTGAATAATGAATAACTTTGGCGTAGAAATTATCACATCTGGAATCTACTGATGGGTTAAGAATTTCGAAGCAATGAAAAGGAAGAGATAGAAAAGGAAGGAACTCACTTGTTTCAGTTATAGAAAAACAGAGCAATATTCTAGAGAGAGAAAGTTAGAGAGAAGGTTAATAAACTTTATCTGATGCTATATTTCATTCCTAAGGTACAATATATATACCCACTACATAACAAGAATCAAGAAATGGCTTGCAAAATAATCGACCCCACTACTACCACTACCTACCCTTACCCGCAATAAGGCCATGCCTACAACTGAAATAACAACTAAACAAAATAACAATAATATATTAACTAATTTTATTCTATCCACTACTAAAGATAATAGCACCAGTATTAGACCCATTCCTAACAGCCCCACGATCCCACTAATTGGCCACATAAGACTTGCATGGGCCATGCAACCAATGTAACCACAACATTCTCCCCCCCTTAAGACTCCTTGTCCTCAAGGAGGAAATCTGGATAGGTCCGCGCAAACCGCCATGCATTTTCCCACATAGCATCTTCCTCAGGCAGCTCTTGCCACTTGATTAGCACTTCTGTTTTTGGCCGATAACGACCCTTTTGCGTCACACGACAGTCAAGGACAGCTTCTGGCCGAGGCAAAATCGTAGCTTCATCCGAGATTGGCAGCAGTTGCTGTGAAACCACTGGCAATTCCCCCATGTGTTTGCGCAAGAGACTCACATGAAACACATTGTGAATTTTCGACCCTCGTGGCAACGCCAGCTTGTAAGCTACGGTACCCACATGCTTCAGCACCTCATAAGGCCCGTAAAAACGTGGGGCAAGCTTGAGTGATGCTCGGAAAGCTACCGAGGTCTGCCGATACGGTTGGAGCTTAAGATATATGAAATCTCCCACTGCGAAAGCTACCTCATGACGGTGCCAATCAGCAAAAGTCTTCATCCAAGACTGAGCTTGCAGAAGGTTGGCACGAAGAAGACACAACACCTTATCATGGTCCCGAAGATAGGAATCTACTGCATCAACATGTGATGATCTGGGAACATAGGAAAGCAGAGTTGGTGGGGACGTGCCATACACAACCTCAAAGGGAGTCATTTGAGTTGAAGAATGCTTGGATGTGTTGTAGCTGTATTCAGCCCACGGCAACCATTCCTTCCAACGCCTCGACTGATCACCAGTGAAGCAACGCAGGTACTGTTCCAAGGTATGGTTAACCACCTCGGTTTGGCCATCCGTCTGAGGATGGTAACTAGAACTCATACAAAGCTTGGTGTCGTGCAACTGAAAGAGTGCCCTCCAAAAGGAACTGATAAAAACTCTATCTCGGTCACAAATGATGGAAGTGGGCATGCCATGGAGTCGGACTATGTTACTAACAAAAGCCTTAGCCACGATCGTAGCTGTGAATGGATGAGTTAGAGGAACAAAATGGACATACTTGGACAACCGGTCCACCACCACCATGATAACTAAATATCCATTTGAAGGAGGCAACCCCTCTATAAAATCCATCGAGATATAGGACCAAATAAGATCAGGAATGGGTAAAGGTTGTAGTAACCCAGCCGGTGTCTGGTGATCTGCCTTGCACCGTTGACAAACATCGCATTGGCGAACAAAGTCCTTGATAGTTTGGCGCATACCAGGCCATCTAAAATCGTTGCGTAAACGTGATAGGGTCTTCTGGAACTCCTGAAATGTCCTCCCATTGGAGACGAGTGGCACTCAGCTATAATGGTTGGCAACAAGGTAGATGATGGACTAAGTGAGACTTTACCATGCTCAAACCAGATGCCATCCCATTGTGTTTGGTGCGGAGCGGAACCAAAGTTCATGTAGTATGGATCACGGGCACACTCGGACTGCAGATGGCTCCACCAATCCGCTTGTGGTGTGGAAATTGAAATGAAATTGAGCTCAACTCGAGATAGGGCATCAGCAGCTTGGTTTTCATTCCCACGTTTGTATTCAATGTGGTAATCATACCCAAGTAGTTTTGGTAACCAACGTGCTTGAGCAGGTGTTGTTATGCGCTGCTCCAACAAGTATTTCAGACTTTGTTGATCAGTGCGGACTGTAAAAGAATTCCCGAGCAGGTATGATTGCGATTTGCGTACCGATTTAACCACCGCCAGCATCTCCTTTTCATATGCTAAAAGGAAAAGTGCCAAGCCTTGCAATGCTTAACTGAAATAAGCAAGTGGCCATCCATTTTGAGACAATACCGCACCAATTCTAATTCCACTAGCATCACACTCAATAACAAAAGGCTGTGAAAAATCTGGAAGTGCAAGAACAGGGGCTATGGTTAGTGCCGTCTTCAGCTGTTGGAAAGCAACGTCGCACTCTTAAGTCCAATGAAAACATTCCTTGCTGAGTAATTTAGTGAGGGGCATTGCAATGCCTTCGAAGTGTTTGCTGAACTTCCGATAATATCCGACTAAGCCCAAAAATCCACGAACCTCCTGGATGGTCGACGGGGTTGGCCATTCTCAAACATTTTGCACCTTGACAGGGTCGGCACTTACTCCTGCTGAAGAAATTATGTGGCCTAGATATTCGATAGTAGTCACCCTAAAAACACATTTTGACTCCTTTGCAAACAAGTGATTAGCAGCAAGAATGGAGAGAACTGTATGGAGATGGCTCAAATGTTCCTCCCAACTTTTAGAAAAAACCAAAATGTCATCAAAGAATACCAGAATGAATTTCCGTAGGTAAGGTCAAAAGATATCGTTCATCAAGCTTTGAAACGTGGCCGGTGCGTTGGTGAGGCTAAAAGGCATTACGACAAACTCGTAGTGGCCTTCATGAGTCTGAAACACCGTCTTGGAAATGTCGGCTTCATGTACGTGAATCTGATGGTACCCGGATCCTAAATCCAATTTTGAAAAAAATCGGGCACCTTGGAGCTCATCCAGTAACTCGTCAATCACGGGTATGGGATATTTATCTTTAATAGTGATCATGTTAAGTGCTCGCTAATCCACGCAAGACCGCCACTCCCCACTTGCTTTCTTAACTAATAACACCAGTGAAGAGAACGGATTGTGGCTGGGCCGTATGAGTCCTGTTTGGAGAAGTTCATGAACAATTTTCTCTATTTCGGCCTTTTGATAGTGTGGGTAACAGTAGGGACGCACATTCACAGGAGGATTATTCGCCAGAAGTTGAATTCGGTGGTCATGGGGTCTCCGTGGTGGAAGAGTCATAGGATTTTGGAATACTACTGGAAATTTGGAGAGGAGTCTATCTAATTCTGGTGGGTGGGTTGAGATTTTTTTGGTGGCTGACGTGGCAACCAGCTGGAGGAAGAATCCTGTACCCAATCCTACTGACCCGTGGGAGCTTTGGCATTCCTTCTAAGAAAGGACTTCTAGTCCTTGTTGGACTCCTTGAAAAGTATGAATGATTCCATCTTGTTTGAATGTCATAGTGAGGCGCGCATAGTCGGTTTCGATCGGTCCAAATGTAGCAAGCCATTCGACACCCAGAACTACCGGACAAGCTGCCACAGGAAGCACATAATAATCTGCAGTCACGGGACACCCCTGAATTTTCATGGTGAGCGCATGGCAGAGACCAGCACATTCAATTCTCTCTTTGTTGGCTACCATAACATGAAACTTCTTGCTTTTCTCGATAGGTAAGCCATATTTGGTGATCACTGCTTGATCGATGAAATTATGGGTACTCCCACCATTGATGAGTACTCTTAAATCCTTGTTCTGCAACTGTCCAATAACCCAAATTGTTTGCGGATGATTCGTACCCGCGATTGCATGGAATGAGATTTCAGGTGTAGTTCCTTTAGGCTCCTCTGTTGCCGTGTCTTCCAGATTTCCTTCAGTGGTCACAACATCATCTCCTATCATGAAGAGCTGAGGTCGGGCACAACGATGGCCAGAAAAAAATTTTTCATCACAATAATAACACAAGCCTTTTTCACGTCGTTCACGAGCTTCTTGTAGGGTTATACGTCGGAGAGTAGTGGGAGTGATGTTGTGTGGATTTCTGCGAAGGTGGAGGTCCAAGTAATCCCTGCGTGGAATTTCCCTGTGTTAGAGTTGAAGGCGTCGATGAACGCTGGAATTGTGGAAGTTTCCTTTGCAGGAGATTACGTTCCTCAATTAGGCGTGCCACCCCTATGGCTTCGATCAAAGTTGGTGGATGTTTGATTTTAACATCTAAGCGAATGTCATCTCTTAAGCCTGCAATAAAACACCCAATTAAAAATGATTCCGACAATCCGTCAATTCGGTGGGATAATTTCTCAAAAATCTCCTGGTAAGCCTCTACTGTGGTGGTCTGTCGTAGACGAGTCAAAGCTTCTGAAGGGTCTTCGAATTCAGTTGGTCCGAAGCATAGGAGAATGGCTTTTGTAAACTCTTTCCAAGATACTGGCCCATGAAATTTCATGAACCACCTATGCCATTGGAGGGCCAATCCCTCCAAATGGAATGATGCCAACGTAACTTGTTGGTTAGCAGGAACTCCCTGGAACTCAAAATACTATTCTGCTTTGTACACCCATCCCTGCGGGTCCTCTCCATCAAATTTCGGGAAGAAAAGTTTCAATTGATGGTGGTTGGGTTCGCTGGTTGTGTTTGAGGATTCTCCAAGAGAAAAGGGATTGATATCCTGAGAGGGTTGGAATGATTTAGTAGACACCTGAAGAGATTGGAGTTCTGAAAAAACCATCTGCAATGTTGCAGTGACTTGCTCGAACTGTGTATTCACCTAGTGGATACTAGTCTCATGTCTTGCTAGGGCCTCGTTTACCTCATTTCGAAATTCAGCATTAGTCTTGCCCTAGGTATCCATTTGAACCAGGCTCTGATACCAATTGATGGGTTAAGAATTTCGAAGCAATGAAAAGAAAGAGATAGAAAAGGAAGGAACTCCCCTGTTTCGGTTATAGAAAAACAGAGCAATATTCTAGAGAGAGAGACTAGAGAGAGAAAGTTAGAGAGAAGGTTAATAAACTTTATCTGATGCTATATTTCATTCCTAAGGTACAATATATATATACTCACTACATAACAAGAATCAACAAATACAATATATATATACTCACTACATAACAAGAATCAACAAATGACTTCCAAAATAATCGGCCCCACTACTACCACTACCTACCCCTACCCGCAATAAGGTCATGCCTACAACTGAAATAACAACTAAACAAAATAACAATAATATATTATTAATTTTATTCCTAACAGCCCCACGATCCCACTAATTGGCCACGTAAGACTTGCATGGGCCATACAACCAATGTGACCAAAACATCTACCGAGGCGAAAAGTTAAATACAACTGAACATTGGCGTGTTTATAAATTTATTTTCTTTTTCTTGGTCGAGTCGTGTTTATGAAGTTGTAGCTGTTAAGAAAAGTCGCAACAGATAGTTTAAATTCAGTGATGCATATTTTGACATTAGATATTTTTAAGTTTGGGGAATAAATTTTGGATCACTTGTCATTAAGCATGTAAAGAAAGTTAATTACAAGATAAAATTTTTTAAAAAAAGAAAAAATAAAATATGTAAAAGAAAATTTCTATCGCATCCAACGGAGAAAGTCGTTAAAGTAATCGCCATGTGGTATATTACTTTAAAAACCTATTTTTTATCGGTTCTATGCAATGTTTTTGGGCTTTCAATGTAGGTTTTTTTTTTTTTTTTTTCCCCCTTCTCTTTTTTGAATTTTTCTACTTTTCTTCCATTATTTTCCGTCGAACGTTCAACCTTTTATCTTTTTTTTTTTTTTTAATACAATTGAGAGAATAAAAAAATTACATCAAAACGTCAAGACAGCACATTCCCTCTACAATCTAAAGAAAGTAAAGGAGCATTTTTTGTGGGAACAGCATTAAGCAAATGAAAGCCTAAATCAAACTTAAAGCTAAGATTGGCAATCAACCGTCTGCCACTGAGTTGCATTCACGGTAGACATGGGAGATGGAGAAATCTGCTTCTTTATGAAGGATATCTTGACAGTTTTGAATAATTGCTGAGCAGGGATGATTGCCATCCGATCCTTTGCTAATCCGATAGAAAACAACAGAAGAATCTAACTCAATAACAACTTTATGAAAATCTCAGAAAGAACTCAGCTTGTTTTCCCTAAATTGACTGAGAATCCAGCAAGCCAGGCTCCATGATTATTTCTCTTTTTTAACTAAAAAAAAAATTCTCACATTTTTTTTCTTTTTTATTCTCTCTCCGTTACCTTTTTATACAGTTACTGTCCTTTTCCTCTTCTCTTCTTGAACATTCTACCGTTGCCAATTGGTCTTTAAATTTCATAATTTGTTCTCTTCTAACAATAATTCTGCAAAATATGCATATATTTCTGAAAACTTTAATTCTTCAGCTATTATTGATTTAGAGGAATTTTTTTTTTTATAAAAAAAAGAAAAAAGAGATTTTGCAGTTGTGGGTAAGTCTGTTGCTGGTCTTTGAATTATAGGGAGGAAGAAAAGTGAAAATAGAAATATGGACATGAATAGGCCTGCAAACGGATTTTGACAAAACATGTGAAAATGGAAAGGTAAAATGGTAGAACAACACGATGGGCTCCTGCTCGGATTATCATTATTATTATTATTTTATAAATGGTTTTTAACGAAATCAGACATGTGGCATTTGAAAACAGGATAAAAGTGCTGAGAACTACTGAAAAATAAAATTTAACCTAGTTGAATACGTGGCATCTTTTGGTTGGGTGATCGTACCATGTAAGCCCCTGCGACCGCCCCACGTATTCTTTCTTCAACGTGGCAAACTCATCTAATCAATCCAGCTGAAAAAAGTTTGGGGGTCCCCTTTCAGTGACACGTGTGAAGTAAAAACTATCGAAATGAGCCCAATTTTCGCATAAAATAAAGTGAGAGGGTACAGATATTTCCAACAGACACACTTATAAATAATTTAGTATTTTTAATATAAAGTTTCTAAGACATCTAATTTCTTACTATTTATTATTCAAAACTTTCTATGAACATCCAATAAGAAAATTTATATTATATTTTATTTGTACTTGGATGTTACTTTTCGTATAGATATTAATATTTTATTACCAAACTTAACAGTTTAAATATATATTAAAAAAAGTTTAAATATTTAATTTTTTTGGTCAGAAAATTAAATGTAAGAACCAAATATTAATTATAAATATTATTTTAAAGAATGTAATTCATAATTAAAGGAAAAGGGAAAAAGAGAAAATATCCTCTCAGAATTAAAAAAAAAAAAAAGGGCAAGGCAGAGATCTACCAAATCTTTACAGCGTCAGTGTGAAATAAATGAAAAAACCAATTCCAGCTCAAAAAGCGTTTTTTGCAACTTCGCCATTCTGATAACCCTAAAAATTCCGATTCACCATTCTTAAATGCACTGAAATTTCACAGCTACTCCCATTGAAACGTACTCAAATTTCGCAGCCACTTGAACTTCAGCAGGGTTTACGATTGAAAATTTCCGTTGAAATTTAGTGTTAAAATGCTGAACTCATCGGACTCAACCATCGCACTTCACCAATGCAATCGGTTAATATTTTGGGTAAGCAATCTGATTTTTCTCAAATCTATGTTTGTTTCATTGTTGATTTCTCGACTCTTATCTTGTTTCATTGCTGATTTCTCAAATTTTTCTTTGGCAAATCTATGGTTGAGTTGCAGAGAAAGGTTATAACCATGTCCGTGCTATTCACTATCTAGCGGATTCAATTACTTCATAGTAAGTTTCATCTCTTCTCTTTCTTTTTCGCAAGTATAGTTATTGCATACTTCATATACCGAGTGTATGGTTATTGTTGCCATGAAAATCCAGTGGAAATGATGTATTCTAACTCACTAAATTTACTTTCGAGTTTATGTTTGAATATCAGTTGGTAAGTTGAGGATTGATGACTGATCTGGCATATTTGTTACCAACTATCTCGAGTTTGATTCCGTCGTGTTCCTCTACGATTATTGCCATGACATCCACCATTACCACCACCTCCGTCATCATGGCCATCGCCATCGTAGTCATGTGAACGTTACCATCTTCCCTATTTGAGTCATGGTCGAAGAGTTCATAAGTCTCATCAAAATCGTATCTTGACAAATTGGGATTAATGGATCTATGATCGTCAATCCACCAGGATAGTCAAGATACTATCCTGGTATGGGGTTATGCAACTCTATTGGCTTTGTAACCTCCATGTCTACCAAGAGTTTCGAGCTTCCTGGCCAAATTTTTGACAGCTCCAGTCCATTTTTCATGTAGCATATTCTCTTATTCTTATCACAGGTGGTCATCCACCATTTCATGCTATGAAGCACCCACAACTTCATTGAATTAGGTATCTTGATAGTATGCTTGTTGCTATTTGACCATGAGAATCTACGTATTTTTCTCAAACACAATTATTTTAAGCGTCTCATGGTTTGTTTGTGCTTGCAATAACGGTCATCCAGTTGCACAAGTTTATTACGAATTTCATAGTATTTTTTCATCATCAATAATTGATAAATCATTAGCACTCAATAACTGTTTCCTCTTTTTCTTTACCTTTCAAAAACTGATAGATCATTAGTTAAACTAGTAAATTTTTAATATTTAATTTAGGTAACTTCACTCTTTTTCTACGAAAGACTTCTGCAGAAATGCACCATGTTTAATGAACGTTATAGATGTCTTCAAAAACTTCTTGGTGGAATACATTAGCCACTCGGAAATAACTCACCACATTCTGAAGTTGAGAAGGAAAAAGAAATCGAGGAAACGGTTTTTGAATGCTCATGATCTACCAATCGTTGATGATGAAAAATACTATGAAATTTATAATGAACTTGTGCAACTGGATGATCGTTATTACAAGCAGAAACAAACCATGAGAATGTCAAAGCAATTGCGTTTGAGGAAAATGTATAGATTCTCATGGTCAAACAGCAACATTCGTACCAGCAAGATACCGATTCAATGAAGTTGTGGGTGGTTCATTGCATGAAATGGTGGACGACCACATGTGATAAGAATTGGAGAATCTGCTACTTAAAAATTGGCCGAAACTATATTGCATCAAAACTTTGGCTAGGAAGCTCGAAATTCAGGTTACAGAGGCAATGGAGTTGCAAAACCTATACCAGGATGGTATCTTGATTAACCTGGTGCATTGACGATCATAGATCCAATAATCCCCAATTTGACAGGATACAATTATGAGAAGACTTATGAACTCTCCGACCATGAATCGGATAGGGAAGATGGTAACATCCACGTGGTGGAGGATTGTGATGGCATGGAGGACCTCCATGCGTTGGCGATCGCGGCCTTCCTCCTCCACCACCTGGTCTTCTTTTTCCGTCCAATATTCCAGGCTGTCATCCACGCATAGATGGTTGGAGAAGAATATCGATCATGTGTATCTCTAATGCAGAACAACAATATATATGCTACCTTCCTGCTCCTATTCTCAAGGATGGAAGTCAATAAGAACTTTTAATTAACTTACAATTTACTTTCTTCAAGAAGAACTTTCAACTTCAATCAATTTATATTTTATTTCCTGGAAGAGATGATGATGTCTACTCTTTTGTAAGCTTAAAATATAACTGGCAGATTTAATTGAAAGATTTGATTATATTTCTCATATGGGTAAAAATATCTGTTGTTGGTTAGCTAGCATATACCTCTATCATACCATCTGTGCGTTAAAAACAATGGGCATTGTTGTATGAGATTTACTAGAACTTTCTATCTCTTTTGGAGAAATGTCAAGCGTTCAAATGTACACATTCTACACGTCACACTCATTCATTATTTAGGAGAAGCGTGTATGTGAAAATAGAGAGCGTGGTTACAAAAATTTATGAGGGATAGTAATAGAAAAAAATAACCATTCCCTTATTTGATTGACCCAAATGGAGCTGAAATGAGAATTCCATTACCCCACCGATTCTATCAAAGTGGTGGAATTGGATTCCTCATGGAGAAATTTCCAATTCCATTTCTGTAGTTATAAAAATACTTTAATACCCTTAAAACAATATTATTTGTTTTTTTGTTATAAAAAAAAGAAAATAATTCAGTTATTAATATTAAATTACGTTTAGTTTTATTTAGTTGGATATATTTATATTATTGAGTTGATATGTAGCTTAATATTGTTCAACTTGAATCTAACGAATATCAATAAAGAACAGCAGTATTAAAAAGTTATTAGAAAAAAAAAAAAAAATTGGAAACAGAACAGGGCCCAGCAACAAAAGCTCTAAAAGCAGAGATGGGGCACAAAAGTGACTTGTCCATTTAGCCGTTGGCTCTTGGCAGGTGGAGGAGTTATTGAAAATGAAAACACCAAACAAAAAAATATATATACATCACAAAATCTTCGGCAAAATAACCGTTGGAAATTGCACCATCCAATGGCGTCAAAACTTGACATGTTATGTATTATATCAATTGTATAACATCTAATTTGCCCCTTTTCCAAGAAAATTGCAAAATGTAAAAGTTTTTAGGGTCTTCGTAGTCTAATAAAAAAGGCGTCGTAAAATATCCTGTTCCATTAAAAATAAATAAATAAAAAGTGCCTAACTCACTAGCCTATGAGTCTAGGACAGTGAATAACAAGCTTATTCATGATTTGTGAGAACTAATAGAAAAAAAAAAAAAAAAAAAAAAAAAAAAAAACATTTCTAAGCCATAAAAAAAAAAAAAAAACAAAACAATGGCTTAAATACTCTTTCTCATAGCGTCACACTTGGAAACTTGCACGATCCAAAACCTGAAAACAAAAGTAACAACTTAACAAACGAAGGCCATAATGAAAAAAATAAAATAAACAAAAACACATAAAATATCTTAATCCTCCTGTGAATTACGCCAACTCCAATTGTACAAAAACATAGACAACCTAACTACCTACACAAATATTCAAATATTAATGCCTCTAAATTTAAATCAAAGAGACAAAAAAATTAATGACGTGGGGAGGAGATTCGACTCACTTGGATCCTGAATGGTTTGAGTAGCGAGCCCATTGAAGTAACAAGTCCCGCCCACTTTTCTAAGCTGGGCCCAATACGAACTAAACGCGAAACTGGCGTGCAGGACCAGCGAATTCGGCTTAAAGCACTTGCCACCCGGTTGAATTGGGTCACAGGTTTTGTTCCCCTGCGAGCAGGCATACGATAACGCCGACCCCACAGCACTACTATTGGCTCCTTCCGCCACCACGCACCACACCTTCCCTTTATACGGCTTGTTATTCTCCGACGGCGGCAACGGCTTGTACTCCGATTCCGGCGTCTCTCCGCTCAGATCTATCTGGTAAACCTGCGTTCCGTTCGGGTACAACAGCCCGAAATGCCGCTCCGTACCCTGACCCGGTTTTAGGTTCTCGTTGTACAGAGCGAATATGAACGACGGGAGCACCGAACCGGGTCGAGCCGGCGTGCCAACGGGCGGTTTGGCCGAGAATTTCTTGACCACATTACGGTTGTAAGTGGCAGCGTTGTAAATATTCGCTCCAATCTGGTCAACATCTCCACCGTTTGGCCAACCCGTTTCGGCAATCCAAACCCGGACATCCGGGTACCCGAGCCTCTTCATCGCGAAAATCACAGCGTCCACCATCTGGTCGAAGAGATTGGTATATGTTATCCCGGTGTTTGGGTCGGTCACCGTGATATTCTTGGACTCGAACAGAGCGTAATCCAGATTAATGTTAACGGGATCCGAAGCCCAAGGGAAAAAAGGATACACATCCAGGAAGAAGAACGACTTGGTCCGGTTCAGGAATTGAAGCATGGGCTTAATCACGGTCCGAGAAATATCGGCCCGAAACGTACCGTTCGATGGTGGGAAAGACGATTCGAGAACGTCCATTGCCGAGGTTGTGCCGACCTTGACCTTCTGAATTCGATGGGTTCGAAGAGCATACTTGATTCTGCGCATGGCTGGGACGAGATTGAACCAGGTTTTGTTATCGGGTGCGCTGAGGATTTCGTTCCCAACCAGAAGGTACCTGATCTTTGTCTCTGGATAAAACGGAACCACATTGGTATGAACCCATTCGTCGGCGAGTCTTTGGTTCGAAGAGATGTTGTTGATGATTTCGTTTGGAACCATTATCGAGACTTGGAGGTCTGTGTCTCTAAGTGCCCTGAGGATTTCATGGTTAGCGTCGTAGATTTTGACCCGTTTAGCTTTCAGAGATTGGATTAGTTTCACGGACTCTGATGGTGATGGTAGATTGTTCCCCAGCTGACCATAGTTTATCCCAGCCTTGCCTGAGATCTCTGCACCTGTAGACAAAAACAATGGATTTAGACTGAAAAACCCAAAACGAACAGAACCGAAAATTTACAGAGAAATGGGATTGCTTACTTGAAATAGAAACTAAGAAACAGAGGATGAACAAAGGAGCAAGACCCATTTCTATTCTTGCTCTCTGTTTCTTCAGCTCAGTACAAAATCTCTCTACTCTGCTAAAAATTAATAAAAAGTTAAGTAAGCTATTATAAATGGGTTTCAAAAAAGCATTAAATAAAAGAATGTTTGGAGCACAGAGATTGGATCTATTAGAAGCAAAATAAACAAAATAAATATAAATAAAGACTGTAAAGGAGGTGGGGTTAAAAGAATGATGGAGGAGTTTAAAAAGAAATGATGGAGGAGTTTAAATGGAGGAGTTCAAGTAGAGCACTGACTAATTGTAATAGAAGGGTTGTGGTACTGGAATAGAGGTCTCCTTGGACGAAGGAGGACAGAAGGCTGATGGGGAATATGACTTTTTTATATACACTTTTGCCATTGTGTAAAGAAAGAAAGAGAAAAAGAAATGACATAGTAGAGCGTGATGGGAACAGAGAATCAGATCAGACGGGTGAGAAGGATTGAATAGCAAAGAAAAAGTTCAGGGATTGGGAAAAGGACAAAGTGGGACCTTTTTCTTTATAATGGCCATTATAAGATTGTGGCTTGGTTTCCAAGAAGCAGAGGAAAAAAGTGGAATGTCATGTTCATTGACGCCTTAGTGAAAAGCTATGTCCTTGAAAGTGGAAATTAGCCGTTTGAGTACTGATTCTGCTGAGTAATTTTGGTAGATACACCTAATTTGGTTTTGGATGTTTCTTTGTATGTTGTACTTCCGTATTAACTAGTAGACTTGCAAGTGTTTACGAAGTTCATGTGTTTCTGAAATGGTCCGAATGCAACATGTGGAGCATACATTGGACGGGTTGTTGTGAAAAATACAGCGTTTTGGCAATTCCCAGGTTGAGTTTTCCCTTCTTTTTTCCGAATATTTCCTAGGTTGAGTTGATGGTATCACCATATGAGCTAGTGATGTGTCATCTTCTTGACCCAAAGCAAAGGTGAAGCGAATTTGGCCTCTGCCAAAGAAAAAAGGGGAAATTTAAGTGGATTTGTGGTTGGGTATGAAATTGTTTTTCTACAATGTTATCCCAATTTTATTTTACGTTGTTCATATGGGAACGACGTATGGTACTGTATCACTATTGGCAGAGGGGTTTGTTACTTATTTAGTCAAAAATTCAAACTTCTATTGTCAACAATTCCCGGATAGCCGCCGAATTAAATAATGGTGCGTTTGGACCCTTATATGTGTCCCATTTAGAGTATTCAAGAATGATAATTCATGCAATAAATTAAATATAATGATAATAAAAAAGTATAAAAAAATGAGCATTCATATTCTGGAAAATTCCTTTAATGATACTCTGCCACTAGTGTAAATTATTTTCATGAAGTACAAGTTAGTTCCATCTATGTTTGCTTTTATGAGGTTTTGCACACCCATAAGCACAGGTAACCAAAATCTAACGCCATTTCGTAAATGTATAACGTAATTATTATTATTACTATTTTTTAAAGGAAATTGGTAAACAAAAACAAGAAAAACGTGAGTTAGAGATATGTGCTTACTTAAATGTAGCTCCTTTTTTATTTTTCTAAAAATTAAAAAAGCAAAGTCATTTCCTCTGCCGTCTACCCATTGGTCGTCACATTGACGATTGAAGGAGAATAAACTTTATGCATATCATTTAATTTAATTCCAATAACAACAAAAGAAAATCCATAGAAAAAGGATATAGTTACAACATCATGACAAAATTGTCAATAAATCGAATAGAAACGTATATATGACCCGTGGCCGTAATAGATGTGTGATTTTTCCAATGATGTTTTCATGTCTTCAAAAGGGTCTATGAAATTGAAATTGCGATTAAAAGCGGAACGTAAATTTGTTGGCTACGTGGCCTCGCCGACAAAATTTTTTATTTTTATTTTTATAAATGAAACACAGATGAAGAATCTTAAATAAATATAATACCCTCCTTTTTAATAAAAAAAAATATTTATTGATTTCATAATTTATTTTTTTTAGAAAATAGATTATTTGCTACAACTTAATGAATGATTATTAATAAAAAAATATTTTAAAATTAAAATGAAAAAGTTGAAATTTTAAATTTCTTAAAAAAAAATTATTTTTAGCTAATTGGAATGTTTAAAAAAGCAAAAACATTTTTTAAATTTACTATTAAATACACATTAACTTTTCAATAATTTTTTTTTATATAAATTTTATTAAGAAAAGCTTTACAATAAAAAATTATTCTTACATAAACTATACAAATAGATCATTAAAAAAATAAAATAAAATTTGTTGCTGTTGGGTTTGCCATATTGGTTAATTGAATGAAAGGGTTTATAATTGAATTAAAATAGCTGATCCAAGCAGGTCAAGACGAAATTTTGTAATCGTCATCAACTGAGGGTCAATTAAACAAATGTTCATAATAAAATAAACAAACGTTATGCTCGTCTTACACGTTTCAAGGCTGGCATTGTAGTTTGTCCACCATTTTGATTCACATTTTTTAAAGCATCGTACTGGATTACTTAATAGATTCAAAGTTATATAAGTTTAATCCGTTAAAAATCTAACAAATTTATGATATATTTTAATTCATCTTTTTATCAGTTTAAAATTTCACAAACATCCAATCCAATTCAGTTTGAATATATTATATTATCAATTTTTTTTTAATTAAAAAAAAGAATATATATTGAAACTGAAGATTTTTTTTTTCCTTTAGATATGTTTTATATTTTTTTTTAATTGTAAAATATATGTCTACTTAAATAGTTTAAAATCCAAGTAACAAATTTCTTTGAATTTTAAAAGAAGATTTTATACAATAGGATGGACATTTTAATGTTCAAACAATCAAATATCATTCCTCAAACTTATAAAATTTAAAAACATAACAGATAAAATAATCCATCTATCAAAATAAATTCGAGTCTATAAAAAATTGATAGAGAAAGGTAATGAATTGAATGGAATAAATCCATCAATTTTTCAAATGTGTGAAAAAAAATCAAATTTTAAAAAATCTAAAATTTTGCACAAACAATTTTCTTTCTTCCGGCCCAAATAAAAAATCTCAACCTGCATCAAATTTTTGGGTTGGGTTTTGGTTCATAAAACAGACCTATCACTTGATTAAAAAATTGGCCCAATTACCTCCCTTTCCAAATTCATTTCCTCTTCATTTTTCACTTTCTCACTTCACGGTACTGGCCTTTCCCTTTCGCTTCCACTGTGACTATGCCGCTGATGACCTTCCGTCGTGTTCTCACCGCCACTCGCAGAACCTCCAATCTGCTCTCTCATCAATCCCTACCTCTCTCCTCCCGCCACATAGGACTCAAACCCAAACTTCCGTTCACCCTCTTGTTGCTCTATCATCGCTCGCTATCCTCATTGCCAACCCAGAATCCCGCAACCCTAAAACCCCCACAAAAACCCCAAGACCCAATCACCCCTACCCCAACAAGATCCCGAACACCCCTCGAGAAGCAATTCGAGACATGGGTCCAGAATCTCAAACCAGGATTTTCCCCAATCGAAGTCGACGAGGCCTTGCGAGCTCAATCGGATCCCGACCTCGCCCTCGACATTTTCCGATGGACGGCGCAGCAGCGGAACTACAAGCACAACCACCTCACCTACCTCACCATGATCGGAATCCTCATCGACGGCAAGCGCTACGGCCACGCCGAGACCCTCGTCGAGGAGGTAATCGCCGGAGCTTGTGAAATCAGCGTCCCGCTTTACAATTCCATGATTCGATTCTGCTGCGATCGGAAATTCCTGTTCAATCGTGCGTTCGATGTGTATAAGAAAATGTTGAAGTCCGAGGACTGCAAACCCACACTTGAAACTTACACTCTCCTGTTCAATTCTCTGCTCAGGAGGTTCAACAAGCTCAATGTTTCTTACGTCTATCTACGAGCCGTCCGATCTTTGACGAAGCAAATGAAAGCTTGTGGTGTAATTCCTGACACTTTCGTGTTGAACATGATCATAAAAGCTTATTCGAAATGTCTTGAAGTGGATGAAGCAATTCGGGTTTTTCACGAAATGGGTTTGTATGGATGCGAACCAAATGCTTATACATATGGTTATATTGCAAAGGGATTGTGCGAGAAGGGAAGGGTTGGTCAGGGTTTGAAGTTTTATAAGGAAATGAGGAAGAAAGATTTGGTTCCTAGCGGGAGTACATATATGATTGTGATATGTAGTTTGGCTATGGAGAGGAAATTTGAGGAAGCGATTGAAGTTGTTTTTGATATGTTGGGTAATTCTTTGTCTCCTGATTTGTTGACTTATAGAACATTGCTCGAAGGATTGTGTAAGGATGAGAGGGGTGATGAGGCTTTTACTCTGCTTGATGAATTCAGAAAGAGGGACGGTTTGATGGGTGAGAAGAATTATAAGATTTTGTTGAATGGATTGCATTTTGTAAATCGGGAGTAGAATTCAAAACTAGTTTGGTTTTGTTTTGAGGGAGGAGTTAAATAGCCTTTCGGCATAATCATTGGTTCATACATTTTTTTTTTTTTTTTGGAGAAAAAAAAAAAAAGCTTATACATTTTCAGTCGCTCTTCTGTGACAATGTACGTGTACTTCTCCTTAGATTTTAGATGGTATTTGGAGTAAAATGTTAGATGTAAAGTGTTGTGTGTTTTAATTTTATTTTCATGTTGCGAAGTGCTTATTTTGAAAACAAGGGCAACATAAATTATGTAAAGCATGAGAGACGCCAAAGCTGTTGAAATTTCTGAGCAGGTGGAGCAGCATAAAAAGACTTTGGTTTTCTATTGTTTAGTTTAAAATATTATCGGAGCAGCATAAAATGACTATGGTTTTCTATTGTTTAGTTTAAAATATTATCAAATACATAGTATTTTATATAAAATTGGAAATATATATTGTATTAGATTTACTTTAGAAATGTTATAGATTTTAAGTTTTGGTTGTCTGGTTAGGAAGATTATGAATAAAATAGTGAACAATTGTATACTTTGGAGATTTTATAATTTGTAGGTTTCAAACATTTAAAAATTGGTTTTAAAAGCATTGAAAACTTTCATCAGCATACGGTCCATCCATCGTTTGGCAAACTAGCAACGTGTTCGGTCCAACCATATAGCTCCACGTGCGTGTGGGTGCAAATAATGCAGAAACACCATATACTTTCCTCGATGGGCCACCCAAATTGCCCGCTCCCGTGGCACAAAGCTATCTCCTAATTGAATTGTAAACGTGGGCTTGGCCAATCAGAGCACGACCCGAGAGCAATATAAAAGCCACCGATTACCCAACCCGACTTCATATTTCACAGTCAGAGTCGCGTAAAGCCAGAAACACAGCGAGGTTGCCAAAGATGAGCTCTTCGATCATTTTACTCAAGGCCACTCCAATTTTGCTCTTGTTTCTTCTTTCCAACTTAGGTAATTTCTCTCTACTTTCTGAAGAATTAATCCTTCTTTTTTTTTTTTTTTCTTTTTTTCCTCTGATTTCATCAACTTATAATGTTAATCATGTGTATACACGTCATCGTATTAGATCTGATCATTCAGACAAGCATATCGATTTCTGGTTCAATATTGTAAAATAGTATTTCAATTCCATTAATGGGTTCTCTTCCTTTGTCGTTATCTGTTTTCCAGTTTCTGCGAAAACTAAGGATGTCACAGAGTTGCAGATTGGCGTGAAGGTAGGATTTGCGTTTCTCTTTATTGCTTTCATTTGCTATCTATTTCGAGTCATGGATTATTTTCCAATGTTTTCCAAGCTGAGGATGATTATATTAAAAGGGTATGCTATTGCTCAAAACTTGAGGGCATTTTTTCAAGTTGCTTTGGGTTTCTGATTTTATGTATGTTCGGAAGCTTCGCTTAATTTTCGAGTTTTGATTTTGGGTTCTCATAGAATGCGTTTTTCATCATGTCATTGTGCTATTCCCAACACATTTACTTCTTTTGCTTAATTCCTTGATTTTACCTCTGGAGAAAATTATTGTTGTTGTTATTGTCCGTGGAGGCAATATTTATTTTAGTAGGTGGGTTTCAAAATGCATGTATTTATGACACAAATATGTGGTTTATTTTATCCCAAAAAAAAAAAGAAAAAGAAACGAATATGTGGTTTAGAGGTTTGTATCATTTAATTTACTATTTCTGATTTAGCTTTGTTATTGTTTTTATATTTTGCAGCATAAGCCAGAATCCTGTCAGATTCAGGCTCACAAAGGTGATAGTGTCAAAGTTCACTATCGGGTAAGTGCAATAACTCATTCACCTTGATGTTGTTTCCAATGATCGATGCCATCCTATGAGTGATTACCATGTCTTATCAAACAATGACAAATTTACTGTACTATGTCTAGATCTTCATGTCATAAACTTTTGACTTTATTGCTGTCGATTGAATGCTTTTTTTCCATGGTTTGACATTTGAAGAAATAGTAGAAGCTCTAATTGTATAATTAACCAGTAGCTTTTACAATATTCATATTTCCTTCGAAGGCCTTTATCAATTCAATTTGTGATTGGATAATAGACCTATTGTCTTTGAATAGATAGTGATTTTACTTTCATCTAATCTATTTCTAGTTTCATTAGTTTTTATTGCTATAAATTGATGTGTGAGTTCCCTTCCTGTCATAAAGAGGAGCCATTAACTAAATAACTATGGTTTTCACATTGGCATTTGCAGGGAACACTCACAGATGGAACTGTTTTTGATTCTAGTTACGAGAGGAATGATCCAATTCAGTTTGAGCTCGGGACTGGTCAAGTAATCAAAGGTTTGTAGTGTGGCAACAGCTTTTTATATTTTTTATAATTGTTACCTGCCTTGTATATTTCCAAATGAGTGGAAACAACGTTCTCATAAATTAGTCCACAATTCCAGGATGGGACCAAGGACTGTTGGGAATGTGCGTTGGTGAGAAGAGGAAGTTGAAAATACCTTCTAAACTTGGTTATGGGGAGCAGGGTTCTCCACCTACCATTCCAGGTACTAAATTCTTTCTATCCTCTTTATGTCCTGACATCTTGTTGGTTGGAATTATAAGCATGCAGAAGATAGTAATCATATTAATGGATTAGGTAGTTTGGACCTTCTTTGACAACCTTGGCCTTCATGATCAGATAATTGTCTCCATGTAAATAAATTTGTCAATCTTGTATGACTGCGAGTCATCACTTGAATTAGTGATGCTCTACATGTGAAGTAGTCCTTTAAGTTTTGCAGCACATGGTAACAATGTTGATTTTGTAAGATTATCTCTCATGGGAGGTCAACCAAGACTAATCAATTAAAGAATTCATTGCTACTCGTTACATGGTTTGATTCAAATATAACCATAAACCATTCTTAACCATCTCAGCACTTGTTGGTTTTATTGTATATGTGAGCATAACTAAGTGATGAATGTTTTCACTTAATTCTCTTTGCAGATGTTTTAGAATTGGTTAATATGAATCCGGTCTAATATGTCCCGAGGCAGTTAGATATATAGTTTTTGAACTTTGACCATGTTATTTTACGTCGCATAAACTGCATAGAAAGATGATTATTTAAACAAGATTATATCTATTGTTAATCTTCAGATATTTAACGAAATACGATATGGCATGGAAAGAAATAATGGTTTATATGAGTTTAACATGTGTTCGTTTGAAAATCACAGGTGGTGCAACACTGATATTTGATACTGAGCTCGTTGAAGTGTTGGGGAAAACACCAAGTGAAGGAAAAACAACAAATAGCGAGCTATAATCATAGGAACATCTCCTGTCATCTCCATTTCTCTTTTTGTTTTTGTCCCTTAAAACGTTTACTTTTCTAGCGGCTTAATTTCATGAGCCAAGACATTATTTGGTATTTAATGAGAGAATATTAAAACTTTTTAAACTGAATTTGGATCATGTAGGAAGGTTATTTGGCTACATTGAATGCTTCTTTCTTCTTCTTCTTCTTCTTCTTTTTTTATTTTTTAACTTTTTTTGGTCTAGACTTTATTCTACGTGGACTAACAATAAAGAATTTCTCAGTGTGGTTTGTAATTATAGGTGCTCGACCTTTGAACTGAAGCCAAATTAATGCAATTATCAACCTTTTTTTTTTTTTTTTTTTTTTTTTGGCTGAAGAAAACTAAGTTTTACTGTTTCTTTCCGAATATAACAATCATTTATTCTTTTCCTTTTTGGTCTCCCTATTATTCAAGTGGACCAACGTAAAAGGATTTTCAGGTGTAGCTTCCAATTATAGATGCTTAAACATGGAACTGAATATGATTCAAGTGGACCAACATAAAAGGATTTTTAGGTGTGGTTTCCAATTACAGATGCTTAAACATTGAACTGAAGCCTAATCAATGCAATTATGTTATGTTATCCATGGATTTAGTATCCAAATTTAGCCCCAAAAAACAAACTTAGTACAAACATTTAGTTATTTATATATTTTCTGATGGTCGCTCAACAAACAGACATTTTACTAGAAAATAACCATTTATGTTATGAGAAATTGATTTTCGTTTCTAAGTACACGAGGTAAAGGATTGGGTGGGAAATTGATTATAAATTAATCAAATATTTTATGCAAAAAAAGAAACATAAGCTACCAAGGAAAAATGATTTTTCAAACAAAAATAACAAAAACTGATACATCTCTTGAGAACAAAGGAAGAAACGGAAATCTAGTATGCTGAAGTAATTGTTTGGACGTTTTTGTATTATAAGTTCTTAAATATAATCTTGAAATTATAGTACTCGTAAAAAAAATAAATAAATAAATAAACGATGACGTTTGGAAAGCTGAAAGAAAATCTTGTATGCAAGCGGTTTACATATGGAAAATACCGTGATCGAAGTTAGGCCGTCAGATATAGTAATCACGCTAAAACCAATGATACCACGAGAAGTAGCAAATCGCGCGCTCTCTTTCCAAGTGTCTCGAGGCAAATGCTGAGCCCTTCGTTTATCCAGAACCATCCTGACCCTTTATCAGAGCTCTTTTTCCTGTTTTGACTTAACCGCAAAACCAAGTCTCTCTAAAACCCTTCCTAATTGAAATAGAAGGCTCTAGAACCCACGTACCTGTACTACGCAGTGCATACCAAATAAAGAGTAGGGCTCCCACATCCTCCATTTCCGTTTCTAGATTTTTCTTTTTTTCTTTGAGAATCTACAGTCTACTTCTCTACACTCAATCTTTTTCTCTCTCGTTAGGCTTGTTTGGTTTTCGTGCTTTTCTGAAAAAATGGACGAGGATTTCGATATGCCACCGCCGGAGGAGATGAACGACGACTTTGATCTGCCCGGCGAAGCTCCCGTTCTCAAGGTTGGCGAGGAGAAGGAGATCAGCAAGCAAGGCTTGAAGAAGAAGCTCCTCAAGGAAGGTGAAGGCTGGGACAACCCTGACAATGGCGACGAGGTTGAAGGTGCGTGGTTTCTTTTTTTTTATTTTTTTGGGTAGTTTTTTTATTCTCATCCGTTAATTGTTTTTGTTGGTTTTTTGATTGGTTATGGTTTTGATTTGTTGGTCAGTTCATTATACGGGGACTTTGCTCGATGGAACTCAGTTCGATTCTAGCCGTGACAGGGGGACGCCGTTCAAGTTCACTCTTGGACAAGGTGAGAATATATATATATATATATATATATATATGATTTCCGAGCCGCGATTTCTGAGAATTCTTCATGATGTGATCTGATTATGTTTTCTCGATGATCATGAGTTGTTTATGGTGACTGTTTTTAATTTAATGTGCATAGCCGTGGTTTAGTGTGATTGGCGTTCAGAATATTACTTTATTGTAAAGAGAAATAAGTTAATTGTAATCTTGTTAAAAAGTTTATTAAACTGTAGTTGTAGGCTTGGACAATGGTAGATGTGGAATACTTATTTGGTATCACATTGTACTTATTGGTTGACTTGCTATTTGAAAATTTTCTAATGAATTTTGGACCAAACTACCAAGATAGCTTTATATAATTGTTGCCCTTGCAGCAGGAAACATTTAAACAAGGAGAGAGTAGAGAATGGATGTTTATTTTTGGTAATAGAGTAGAGAATGGTTATGGTAATTAATTTCAATGTAATAAACAGATTTATCTTTTAAGGATTTAGGAATAGCTTTCTCATTGCTAATAATGGCTTCTTAACCCAAAAGGACAAAGTTAAAAATATATTATTATTCAGATTTAATGGCCAGATGAATTCTTATGTCAGTTCATACTGCTTTGAGAAGCTCCTTTTAAAGCCTTTCTTTATTTGGGTCTTGACATTACTGAAAAACTTGACATTATTGAAAGAAGAAACAAGTAAGAGAATGAGATTGCTTTCGTTAATGAAATGTTTCTCATGAGGTTTCTAATGTTGGTATGCAGGGCAAGTCATCAAAGGCTGGGACCAAGGTATTGTAACAATGAAGAAAGGTGAAAATGCTCTTTTCACAATTCCTCCGGCACTAGCTTATGGAGAGTCTGGATCCCCTCCAACTATTCCTCCCAATGCCACATTGCAATTTGACGTGGAGTTGCTCTCATGGACTAGTGTGAAGGACATATGCAAGGATGGTGGTATATTCAAAAAAATTCTTACTGAAGGAGAGAAATGGGAGAATCCAAAAGACCCTGATGAAGTGTTAGGTATATTATGTCAGCCGTGCTTATTTTTGTTGTCATACACATTTATCAATTACTTTTTTTTTTTTTTAGTAACTGTTTCTGTCTGTTCTTAATGCAGTTAACTTTGAGGCTCGGCTTGAGGATGGAACACTCATTGCAAAATCGGATGGCGTTGAATTCACTGTCAGAGAGGGTAAGTTCTTTTCAACAAAGGATTCTTTCCTTCAGACTTTCCTTTTGGATTGATGACATTAACATTTTAATTATTTTAATCAGGTTATTTCTGCCCTGCATTGTCAAAGGCTGTTAAAACAATGAAGAAGGGAGAGAAGGTGCTTCTAACTGTGAAACCACAATGTATGTCGTCTATTCAACCAACCTGTGGCTTTTCTGTTATGCATTTTTTGGTGAAAAATCCATATTATCTACTTGTTTGCTGCAGATGCCTTTGGGGAGAAAGGCAAACCAGCCACTGGTAATGAAGGGGTCGTTCCACCTAATGCGACTCTGCAAATCACTCTAGAATTGGTGTCATGGAAAACTGTCACAGAAGTAACTGATGACAAAAAGGTCATTAAGAAGATCCTGAAGGAGGGTGAGGGATATGAGCGTCCAAACGATGGAACTCTTGTGAAAGGTATGTTGATTAATGTATTACTCTATATATATTTAGTATGCAGCACGTGTTTGCTGATTTTCTGATCTGGCTTTTTATTTTCCGTCTGTAGTGAGATTGATTGGGAAGCTGCACGATGGTACAGTATTTCTGAAGAAAGGACATGGTGATGGAGAAGATATTTTTGAGTTTAAAACAGATGAAGGTAGTGACAGTTGTCTTTCTCTTTCTTTATTGCCTTTTTGTATATGCTCTATCCTGTGCTTATTGGTCTAATGGACAGAGCAAGTTATTGATGGGCTTGATAGAGCTGTCTTAACAATGAAGAAGGGTGAGGTGGCACTCTTGACCATTGCTCCTGAATATGCATTTGGTTCATCCGAGTCCCATCAGGAGTTGGCAGTGGTACCGCCTAACTCTACTGTTTACTATGAGGTCGAGCTGGAATCTTTTGTCAAGGTGAGGTGGTAACATTGGGTCAAATTTAATTTATATGTAAATCTAAACCCAAAATCTGTATAATAATCTTAAATTGCTTACTTCAGGAGAAGGAGTCGTGGGATATGTCCACTGAGGAGAAAATTGAAGCGGCAGGTAAGAAGAAGGAAGAAGGAAACGTTTTATTCAAGCTGGGTAAATATGAGAGAGCTTCCAAGAGATACGAGAAGGTAAAGCCTGAGAAATGTGTTGATATACTCCTAATGATTTGATTTCCTTTATTATTGTTCTTACTGATTCTTATACGTGCAGGCTGTGAAGTACATCGAGTATGATACCGCCTTTAGTGAAGAGGATAAGAAAAAGGCCAAGACCTTGAAAGTTGCATGCAATCTCAATAATGCAGCTTGCAAGTTGAAGCTGAAAGATTACAAACAGGCTGAAAAATTGTGCACTAAGGTCTTGTAAACTTTTTTTTCAGATTACCAAAAAAAATAAAAAGGTCTTGTAATTGAGTTGGTAATGATTGCAGGTTTTTTCTTCTTGCTCCTCTGAGTTTTATTTGAGTCTGAATGATTTTTATTTGAGTCTGAATGATATCGTGTTGTTATTCAGGTATTAGAAACTGAGAGTAAAAATGTGAAGGCGCTGTATAGAAGAGCTCAGGCATATATTCAGCTGGCAGATTTGGACTTAGCTGAGCTAGACATCAAGAAAGCTCTTGAGATTGACCCTGATAACAGGTATGCACTGACTCATGACTGGATTGCCAATTTAAATTTTTAACTCTTATTCTTGTTTCAGTAGACTGGAGGTTATTTTGACCAGAAAATAATCCTGTAGGTTGTAAATTTTCTTCTCCTTTAAATCTTTCATTTGACAAAATGGGTTATCTCTTCCCTCATAAAATAGGGACGTGAAGTTGGAGTACAAAGCCTTGAAGGAGAAAATGAAAGAATACAATAAGAAGGAGGCCAAGTTTTATGGCAACATGTTTGCGAAGATGACTAAATTGGAGTCTGCCTAATCAAATGTAAGTTTCTTCTACCCCATATTCCTACGTAACAAGGGAAAGATTGCTATACGAACCCAAGTCTTCTTTCCCATATTTTCTACTCTTTTAAGCAAGGTGTTCTTAGTTTGACTGTTGACTGGTTTTTGTGTATGCAGAAAACAGGAGCTAAAGGCTGCGCCTATGAGCATAGACAGCAAAGGCATAAAATAGACAGCGTCTAGTTTTAAATTATGACATTGAAGAGTTATATGCCTGAGTTTTTTTTATCTGTTTGCATACCATGCTGCATTTTATTTTCATGGGACAAAGCCTTGTCTTTATAACACAGAGAGTCGGAACCAAATTTCTGTGCTAGGGTTTCTTCAAGTATTTGTGGTTGTTACATTTGAACTATTTTTGTTATGCCTATCAGATTCATTACGGGAGAAATTGAGGGCAAGGTCATTAACTTCATTTTTAGGGCGAGTGGGCGACACAAATAAGTACGATAATAGAATTGTCACATTAATATACGGTATTTTTTTAAAAAATATATATGTATATATATCACATAGAAGTGGGAATCAATTTTTCGGGAATAGGGCGGCCTGTTTGGTGAATTGTTTTTAAAACATTTTGTTTTGTTTTTCGAAAAGAGAAAATTGTTATCTAAGACACTACAAAAATGTTTGGCCATTGTTTTTTGAAATAGTTTTGGAAAACAGAAACAATGATAAAACAAAATAACAATATTTTGTTGTTTTTCTTTATTTCGGAAACAATTTTAATATCGTAGGAATTCATTCAAATTATCAATTTGATGGCATCCATCCATTTGATCGATCAATTTGGTAGCATTCAGCAAGGTCCAAGGTCTGTGATTGTCGAATAGGGTTGAGGTCCAGAACGAGATCTAGACCTAGAAACCCAGCCCCGATGTCTAGTGATTAGGTCTAGGGTCTGGATGGGCTTTAACATGTAATCGCTTAAATGGGTTGGAAATCCAAGACCGTGTGAGCGAGCCGAGCGCCCGCGAGTACTACAATGATCGGAAATTCTAGTTTGTCAATTATTTTTTATTTTTATTATTTTAAACAATAGGAAACTATTTTTTGTTTTCTACTTGGATAAGAGAGAATTGAAAACACTACCAAATAGGCCTAAGTTCGTAAAAGAGAGTGCTTTCTTATTTTATATATTAAAATACAAATTTTATTGAATAAAACCTCTTTTTTAGAGAAAAAAAAAAAAGGTTAAAAGGTGGAATTTTAAACAGAATGTTTATGTTCCTTTTTGATAGTTCTTTAATTGACAATTCTGACACGTGATAGAAGACGTTATACGAAGGTTGCAGTACAATGAACCCGTGTAAATATGTTGCAATTTGAACCACTTCTCTAATGTCGTTCAAGTCCAACCTTGTTTTTCATCTCCCTAATAAGCTTCTAAGGTAAGAATAATTTTCTTATGCGAAAATGAAACCCCGCAGAGTTGTAAAGAGAGCAATGTATACTCTTTTACGTTTTTGGGCACAAATCTGGCATAGCTCTAAGTTAAATGTGACAGCCCTTCTATATTTGAATAATGATATTTCCAATTTTTTAACCTTTTAATTGCCTAGTTGTTACATTTTTTTATTGGTTTTTCTTTTATAGAAGTTATTGCATCGCGTAAATAGGACTTTTTATTTTTTTAATTTTCCTTTTGAACTCATTAAATAGCACGTTCAACGTTCAAGTAGGTGAAAATTTATTATCCCAAAGAAAAAAAAAAAAACCAAGTTTTAAGTATAATTTGCTCAATTTTTGGCAATAAACAGCACCAGGTTAAAATTAAAAACAATTTTTTTTTTTTTTAAACTTCTTTCTTTTGAAACCTGATAAAATTAAAACTTCAAAAAGTCAAAATCCGAAGATGTGAAAACAAACAACCATAAGCATTATGCACGTATAATGACGAAACTACCCTCCCTGAAAATTAGTTTTTATGTTCCCTTCCAATCTAATTTTGACAGTTAGGGAGAGGGGGAGAGAGGTTTCAGATTGCCGCTCAGCCAAGAGGGGTAAGACTCAGCTTTCTGTTCCTGATGCTCATGCTCAGCTTATACCCGTTTCTCTTTGTTTTACAATTAAGCAAGCATTAGTCTCTGGTTATTATTATTATTATTATATTTTAATATGGATTTTGCACTGCTTTTGTCTCAGGTATTTCTGGGGACTCCATGCACAAGAGGCGTGTCAGTGGTGGCAAGAAGAAGGCTTAAGAGGAAGAAGCGAAAGTATGTTGTTTGAATCCTTGTTTTCTCTTCTACTAAACTGTTTATCAATGAGAAATTCCTGATTCTCTTTGTATGTGCCTTGATAGTTCTTGTTATGTGCTTTTTAAGCTACATCTCGAAATTGTTTTCCTTGATTAATTTTTTTTTTTTTTTTAAAGGGTTAAAGAAAGTCATTACAAGTAGATGGTCTTTGTCAGGACTTGGCACTTTATATTGAAATCTATCACCGTTGTTGTAGGTGGCAAGATTGTCAACGAAGCATAGATTCTGGGATATTGGAGTTGTGGTTTAATTTGTGGCACTGTGAGTTATATACACCGTTTTAGGTTTCAATGTCTACTTTTTGCTTATTTATAGTGTTTTAACTTTTTTTAATTGGTTTGTAAGGTATGAGCTTGGTGGTCAGCCAGCAAATCCAAAACGCTCCAGCAACAAGACAGTGAGGAGACTTTGTGTCGGTGGTGGCAGTGTAAAATGGAGGGCCTTGAGGTTGGACAATGGAAATTATTCCCTGGGGTAGTGAGGCTGTGATTCGCAAGACCCGTATCCTTGATTTGGTTTACAATGCTTCAAACAATGAACTTGTCAGGACACAGACTCTGGTGAAGAGTGAAATAGTTCAGGTAGATGCTGTGCTCCATTCAAGCAGTGGTATCTTCAACACTATGGTGTTGATATTGGTAGAAAGAAGAAGACTGCAGTTAAAAGGAGGCTGCAGAGGTAAATGATGCTCTGTTAAGTCTGTTGTTTACTTCTGTTTTTTGTTTTGGTTTCAAATTCTTTCATTAGCCATTATATTAAATTATTTGGTGTAATACAATACAAGTCTTTTTCTTGAGAATTACACATTCTGGGGAAACGATTTTGACTTTTTGGTTAAAAATGTGATTGTGCTTTATAGTTGATTGTTTCTTGGAGAATCATCTTTTGTGTGCATCTCAATAAACTGTTTTTATAAGAGAACTTCCTGCAAAAGCATTCTCAGATGAGTCCTGAATATAACAAATTCTTTTATATTATATTCTATCATAACCTAAGATACTTTTTGGTTTCGGTAACAATTGTAAGTTTTTTGCTGGGTATTAATTGCAGGAGGGAGACGATGCTACAGAGGAAACTAAGAAGAGCAGCCATGTCTTGAGGAAGATTGAGAAGCATCAGAAGGATCATAAACTCGATTCCCATATTGAAGAACAGTTTGGTTCTGGTAGGTTTATGGCCTGCATTTTTCCCGGCCAGGTCAATGTGGCAGAGCTGATGGGTAAGTTTAGATAGACATAAAGGGTTTTGTGAACTTGTTTGTATGAACAGAAGTTAATTTTACTTAGTCTTACTTGTTATCAGAGGTACATATTGGAAGGGAAAGAGCTAGGGTTTTACATGAAGTAAATCCGGAGGAAGAAAGGGAAGGGCGGCACTGGCGCTGCTCCTTAAATATTGTGATCCTTATATCTGTTGATGCCCATATGAAATCTTATAGGATTTTCTCGATCTAACCCCTAGAGGAGATATTCTCTCTCATCTCTCTTTTTTTTTTTTTTAAGGAAATTTTTTTTTTTACTATTCTGTAGTTGGTGCTACTTTGCGGCATATCTGGTTGCAATTTAATGCTTAAACTAGCCAGGTAGGGTGCTTCTGCATATTTTGTTAATGATAGACTATTAATTTTATAGTTTCTATATTTTTATAACTTACACAAATTTAATGCATCAGTGTAAAAATCTATTAACACATTCTGGCGGATGGGATAATGCAATTTTTTAGGCACGTTAACTCAGTTTGCTTGTCAAATTGGAAATTTGCAAAAAATTTATCTGTTGGTGCGAAGGATAAACTGAAATGTTCTTGTAGTTGAGCATTCAATAATTAGGTAGATGCCAAAAATACGAAGAATTATAGATCAAAACTGACAGGCTTCAGCTAATAGAAAAGCCGACTTTGCATCTTGTTGGATGTACATTCTTCTCTTCTATAAATAGGTGGAAAAAATTGTACTTTTCCATTGCTAGAAACCCACCGATTGAAGATCTAGCCTATCTGAATAACAGCATACATATAGAGGGAAGTCATAATTCACATTATCCAACCATGCAAATTGGAAGAGGCTACGCCACAAGTTGAAAGTAACAAAATTCAAACGCTAATGTAATCCAAAATATTTGGAATCATACACAATCCTCCAACAAACAAAACAAAGAATGACAAATTTGATAATGTAACAGAGCAACAAGTATACATTTGAATATGGTATACCAAATAAACAGGTCAGGAGGAACAATCTATTCCAACTACACAATCTAGTCTTCTAGGGCCCCTTTTGAGACGTTTGATTTTTAACTTCTAAAAACCAAATGGCTCCACAAACCATAACGATACAACAATCCTCTACCGACAATGTATAAATATAGACTGCAATTATGTGTCATGAAAAATTGACGTGTGCTTCAATTGGGAGCCAATAGTCACTAATAGCAGGTGTCAACTGCTAGAGTTCTGTAATCAGCAAAGTTTGGATGGATTTTTCAATCTCTGCCCTCTTGACCTGAATCCCAGGCTGAACCCCAGTTGATAGCTTTCCATCACTACTCGGAAACAGTACCCAAAATGGTTTAACTTACCTGCTCCCCGATCAAATCAAGACCAACAACTAGAAAAGTGATTCCTTGAAATAGTAGGAAGTAGAAGTGAATTCCTTGGGCAGACAACAAGCTTCTTACTGAAGCAGTTAATAATATAAAGGCAAGAGTAAGTTCTTTCCTGTATAAACGATTTCGTTTGAGTTTCCCGACTTTCTTAGATATCTCTATTTTGCTCAGCTCTTCAAGGCCTGATTCTGAGGATGACCTATGAAGACTGGTGGTTTCCATTAGAGGAGCAGATTCCCTTTCAAAAGCAACTAGATCTGTCTCTGATGATCTTCCTAGTTTCTTGGTGACTATCCACTCGTATGAACTTCCTAAACGAAATAATCCTGATATCATGGCATTAAATTTTGTCACAGACATTGTATTCTCAAATAGAAGGTAGGGAACTATAAATGGGAATGACCGTGGCGCTGGAAGGATATTCAAAATGGACATAATTCCAGGAACATAACAAACAACCCATGCTGGTAGCTCAGCTTCTGGCAGGAACATGGTCAGTGGTAGAATGATGCAGAAGAGAGTGAATGAATAAAATGGAAGAATAAGCTTCCGCAGGAGGAAGAACAGAAATATTAAATTTGCTTTCTTTGACACACCCACCTGAGTAAAAAATATAAAAAATATATATAAAAAAAAAAAAAAGAACACAAAAACAAAGAAAAGAAATATTTATGTGCTTGAACATCCTTAAGTTCGTCAACCTAGTTTGCTTCTAAAGGAGACCGAAAGATCATACTCGTTCCTAATAAGCGTAAGGTTTTTTCCTTTTCTTTTGATCTTCCTCCAAGTATGTGTTGTTCAAGAACTCTCTTGAAGGCATGATCAAGAAATGTAATGTATTTCAAATGAAATCAAAACAAAAGGAACATCCATACCTTGGAACGGAGAATGTCAACAAAGCATAAACGAAACAACTGCATTGGACCCGAATGCCAGCGATGTTGCTGTTTCTTATATGCCTCATAGGACTCTGGAAGCTCACAAAGGCACTGCAAAGAAGCATCAAATCAGCAAACCAAAGCAGTCCCACAATGTGTAAAGAAATATATAGCGTGGATGCGAGGATGCACATACCTTAACATCATCCAGATATATGAATTTCCATCCACATAGATGGGCACGAACAGCAATATCCATGTCCTCAACAGTAGTCCTCTCCAACCAGCCACCACATTCCTCTAGGGCTTTAATTCTCCACACACCAGCAGTACCATTAAAACCAAAGAAGTTGATAAACACACCATTGACCTGTTGTTCAACCTCAAAGTGGAAGGATAAGTTTATGTTCTGCAGTCTGGTGAGCAAGTTCTCATCCTTGTTCACGAAAGACCACCTTGTCTGGACCAATGCTAGATCATCATTCCCCTTCAAGTGAAAAAAACAAGTTTCAGTCAGACAAATAATGAAATGAAAATCACCAAGGATCATCCAAAAATCTTATGCATTATTCAATCCTAAATTAGAGCACTCAGCGGTCTATACATGGTGGGTGGTTGATTTACAGGAAAAGGAACAAAGCTCAAGGACAGGAACATTAAAGAAACGTGCAATCAGGAAGAGTAGTCACCTAATGTAAGACAGATCACAGACAAAATATATTGAAATTATAAAATTAAACCTTTTCAAAGTGAAATCCACACCCAAACAATCCTATGATAATAAAAAACCAAGAAGTCATAATTTTTCAGGTGGTAATGTTAATTTATGATGATGGCCCTTCTTGCACAAGATACAAATGTGTAAAAATATCAACATATAGCCCCAACTTCCCCCCACTCCACACTCCCCAAAAGATATATATATGTTTATTTCTTTTAATTAAACCAACCAAAAAAAAAAGAGAAGAGGAAGAGGAAGAGGAAGAAGAAGAAGAATTAGAAGGAAGAAATGTACTTGAACATCAAGACTTTATACGCAAAGTTCATTGCAATCTCTACTAACATCCATATCACCACCTAAACTCAGGATCTTTCAATGGTAATATGCTCTTTGTATGTGGAGTAACAACATGATAGTTGTAAATATCAAACTCTAGATTCAACAAACTGATAAAAGTTACATTTTGACTGTCAACACGAATAGTTCTTAGATTTCATCTACACTGGAAAATGGATCATATGTAAAACAAAATACACATATATACATATCTCAAGTTTCCGAAGTGTAAATTATTCCTCAAGATCCACCTTTTAGCTTGCAAAACCAATAGGAATTTGTGGATATATATGTTATAAAATTACCTTAAAGTAGGGGATAGTTTTCTTTAAGAAATCAGGCCCTGGCTGAAAGTCTGCATCAAATATTACAACAAACTCATAATCTTTTACATAATCACAACTCATAGCAGACTTGAGATTCCCTGCTTTATATCCTGTTCGCAAAAGACGATGTCTGTACAATATGCGAACACCGCGCTGTTGCCATTTCTGTACTTCTGCCTTAATGAGGAGTTGAACATCTGTATCATCAGAATCATCGAGAACCTGTACAAGCATTCTCCCCCTTGGCCAGTCCTGGATACAAACTGCTGCAATTGATTGCTGGTAAACCTGTGAGGAAACCAATAAGAGTAATTTGCTGAAGAATAGAAACCTCAGTGAAAAGAAAAATGCAATTCAACTTAGGTTGCTACAATGTCTCATGGTAATTCTATGCAAACCATACACAAAGCAAACAAGAAAAATTGCTTATATTCCAATTTCAGTTTCTAACCTGCAACAAGAGAAGGTGGAACAGAACGAGACATGCTAAGAAAGACAAAGGAAAGTAAAGTATTGACACATCAATCTAGCAATTCACTATCCATATTCACAAAGATAAAAAATGACTCTAGCACATGCAAGAATATTTTGTTCTAACATAAAACTAAGAGGAACTTACAATTACAACAAGCAAACAACCCTAAGTTCCCATTACTTGCGTAATGAATTGATGATGTTGATGCATAAAGTAGAGTCACTAAATTTAAAATTTTCTACCCAAAATACATAACGCAGAAATAGTGCATTTGCATATAGTCTCAAAAGCTTGTTTGACCTATTGTGTCAAGCGGAAGAATATTAAACACAGTCTAGGCAAAGGGTAACATTAAATAATGACACCACCACAGCGCAAAATGAAAACTAGTTCTAATTCCCAATATAGCCGAATCCAAGCAATAAAACAAAATAAACAAAAATAAAAAATAAAAAATAAAAAATGGAACTTTTGGGGGGATAAAAGAGACCTACATCTTCTTACCTCCCTTTCATTGCACATTGGGATCTGCACCAACACCATTGGATAATCCTCCACATTCTCATTGCCCTCCTCATCCACCGACGGAGTATCCTTATACTCCATGACCGCCTTAGGCTTAATCCTCCGAAACTTGATCCAGAAGCACCCCAACATCAACACCACTCGATCCACCGACTGTATCAGGAACAGCACAATACATACATTCGTCAAGGTCTGCAACGGCGGCGCCAAGTAATTGGCCCGAATCTGCAACCAACTGGCGTACACCAACTCCACAAGACCCAGCATCTGGGCCGAACCCAACGTAGGTGGGCTGAAATGCCATCCTTTGAAGTAAGCAACAAGCTCGAAGCAGAGCAACAACAGCACCACGATCAGAAACCCCTTGATTACCCTGTAAAGCCTCGACGACGCCGAATCGGCAGGCGAATCTGGGGAGGCGATACGGCGATTGGCGGTGCGCAATAATGAAACGAACCCACTGGACAAGGAGGCGAGAGAGGCGGCGATTTGCTGGAACTTGAGGAGGCAGACCCAGGAGAGTTGTCTGGCGCTCCGAGCCCGGTGCTTCTCGACGGGCCGATCAGCGGCGATGGGGCTTCGGATCTCGACGCTGAGGAAGGCAGTAGAAGAAGGGTCGTCGGACTTGTCGAGTAAGAGTAGGTCCTGGTCTCTATCTCTTTGCTTATTCCACCATTCCTGAAACTCGTAGTTTGGAGGCCGAGAAGACATAGATTAGACAGAAAATGTAACTAACGCTAATTTATCAAGTACAGCGACTGTATGTGTGTGTACATATATATATATATATATGGATTTTTTTCAAAGATCTGTGTGTTTGTGTTTGTGTTTGTCGTGAAAAAGCTATATCTTTTTTTTTAAAATAAAAAAATAAAAATTATTCTGTGTTTGCTCAAAGTTCTTTGTTGTTTTTTCTGTGTGTGTATGATCCAGAGAAGGAAGTTGAGAGGCTCTGCTAAATTTAGAAACAAGTTAACCAAATTTAGCGGGCGTTTGCTCCTCTTTCCTCTTCTTATTCTTTTTGTGAATTTTCATGTTTTTCAATTTTTCAGAATTAAAAAAAAAATAAATAAATAATAAAAAGCCTAATTGGACTTTCTCTCATTCACACATACGGACACACCGGACGATGCCCATGTGCGTTTATGGGGTCATCATCCCCGTATTCAGATTTTTAATCGCCGCGCTCCGATTGAAGCCACGTGTTCCTCTCTTTTTGATTTTAAGATTGCTTACGTGTTTGGACGCGTCAGCTTTTTCGGCCATAATCTGCTTTGCCTTGTTACTAAAGAGGCTCTCTAGTGGTCAAGCCCATATCATTTGGACTGAGCCTCTATTAGGACTTGATTCGTTACAAATCACTAATTGAATAACTCTGTGGTCCTTCTCTTTACACCAGCAAAATATCTTCTTACACTGAATTTTTATGTAAAATTACAAAATCATCCTAATCACTTTTTTTTTTTTTTTCCCCTTTTTTAATTAATGAATTAATTTATTTTTCCGTCTTATCTCTGGCTCGGTTTTTTTCCACCAAATTCATTGCCGATCACCCGACGGCCTGCAACAAACATCAGCACATTTCTCCGGAGGCCTTCATATTCTTTCTTTCAGATCTAGTCTCACTTATATAATTATTGAAGTCAAACACTTTTTTGAGAAATTTATTTATGAGTAATGAAAATTTCGTTATAGTTAAAGAGGTCGATAAATGTGTCTCGATGGCCAGTCGATAAATGTGTCTCAATGGCCAGTCTTCGACGGATTTGACATTTCTTTGCTAAAATCAATTGATTTGGAAACCAAACATGGTTGGCAAGAACTCTACCACCCCATATGTTCATCATGTATGAAGAAGGTAGGAGCCTGTTAGCCATGGAGGCCCTAACCATGGAGGAATAAAGACTCCTGCAAAAAGAGGCCTCTTTTACTTAAAACAAATAATAATAATAATAATAATAAATAATTGAAAAAAGACAATTAAAAGATTGATTAAAAAAAAAAATTCGACGCATAATTGGTTCAAAATCTGATAAAGAAAAACTAAAAAGGGGTTTTGGTAATTCTACGTAAAATACAGTGTAAGAAGAAGTTTTTGCCGTGTAAATAGAAGCACCTCACTCCAAATTACCTAAAAGTTTCTTATCCTAAGATATTGTTAACAAGTGGGTATAAATTTTAAACAATGAATTTGAAACTTCTGATATTCTTGAATTTTAAAATGAAAATAGAAAAGGTCTAGATTATTTACCAATGAAACTTCCCAATGTGAAAAGAAAATGGGTTCGTAAGATTGGTGGTAAACGGGCCATAAATCGCATCTGGATTAAATGGGTTAAGTCCATATTTTTATGGGCCAGGATGGGCTTGTGTTGAAGATCCTTTTACATAGAAGTGGCAGAGCCGACCCAATGGCTCTATTTTTTAATATGCGTTGGGCCTGTAAGAACTGTGTGCAGATTTGTGCATGTCATTGCAGCAAATTAACATAGAAGCTCCTTACCCCTGAATACTCATCCCAAAAAAAACCAAAAAAAAAGAAAAAAAAAAAACTTACTCCTTAATAAATAATGATGAAAAAAAGAGAATCCAAATTCAATTTATATTTGGGATAGCAAAAGAAGGTAATAAAATGGAGCCTATATTTATTTTGAAAAAGCGCGCCCACATATATAAAGAACCATTATGATAATATTTTATCAAGCACCATTATAACAGCAAATCAATTTTCTTGGATTTGTTTATATAATGTGTATAGATTTTGGTTAAATTATATTTGAAAAACATGACTTATTATTATTATTATTATTATTTTCTCAATCAGGATTACAACATTTCCACTACTTCAAGAGTATGGGCATGAGAAACTACTACCTAAAAAAACATGGCTTAGTTGAATAAGATGAAGGCATAAGTGGTGAAACCATAGGATTAAAAGAGTACTACTATTAGTAAGCGGGACCCAGCGAAACGTGTCCATAGAGTCCAAATATTGTTCCATTGGTAATGGGTTTTGGTTGTGCAAACATCGCTTCCAAAAAAATAAAATAAAATAGAAGGAAAATTTGGTGAAATTGTTCACTCAAAGTCACAAGTCAAGTCACAAAATTTTCCCCCAAAAAAAAAAAAAAAAAAAAGTCACAAGTCACAAAACTCAACCTTTGAAATAATTCACCAAAAATTAAAAAAAAAAAATGAAAAAACCTTTCAAATGCAGAAAAACAAAAACACGCTTACAGTTGTAGAGCATGAAATAATTCATGGTTGGTGAAACAAATGATGGTTTTGTGTTTTTCCCCTCTACAAAAGCAAAAACACCAACCAAAGTGTTTTTTATACCCTTAGAAAAGCTTCTTCCTCAGGTGAAAAACAAAACAAAAAGGAACAAAAACAAAAATTACAAATTAAGAAAATAGCACAGTGAGAAAGAGAGAGGTTTGGGATCAATAAGGACACCCACCCTACACTCATTATAGTAGCAACCCCAATAAAAACTACCACTGTCCTTTAAGTCTCTTCAAACATTCTTTCTAGGTAGGCCCTCATTTTCTCATCGTTTTGGTTGAGAAAAAAATAAAAAAATAAAAATCTAAATCTAAATCGCGGAGACTCGAAGCTTTTGTTTTTTTGGCCTTGTATCAAGGACATAGATTTCAGGGTTTTGATTTTGACAATTTTGGCCCACGAATTTCTTGCTCAACTAGATTCATAGAAGCATCATACCAGCAAACCCCCAGCCTAGATATACCAAACCCACCAAAAATAAATAAATAAATAAATAAAATAATAAAAAAAAAGAGGAAAAAATAAGGATAGCTACACTGTAGTCTATTGATGACCTATATAAACTTTTTTTCACTTGGATTTTTTGTCTTGGAAATTAAACAGTGATTCAGGGAATTTTGTTTCACCCCAGTTGAATCATTAAAGTGGTAAATCCAAAACTAATATATTTCTTTTTTATTATTTAAGCTTTGTGGAAATGAGATTTAATTGGGTACCAGCGAAGCCTATACGGGACAAGAGAGTCTTTGTCAAGTTTTTGTTTTTTTCCCAGCAGTCACACACACATATATATATATATATATAAATACCTTTTCTTTTTATCTTTGATGCATGAAGTTGAAGAATATCAACCGTAGCATGAGAGAAACAGCCAAATAATTTAAAAAGGGAATGAAGAAAAATAAAAAATAAAAACTGAAAACCCCAATGATGAACACGTTTCAAACTATTATTGGGCCCTTTAGAAATTCTTAGAGACAAGACTGTCAGAAAAAATATTATTTAATTGATTATTAATTATAACATTATAGGTTTTCTAATTGTTTTATATACAGCACCACATTCAAAGCATCTTCCTGATAATTAAATTACATAAATCTGCACACCAATAATAGACCCTTGATTAAAGAATTGCTTTAAGGCTGCAATGGCAGAAATCTTTTGTTGAACCCAAAAAACTGGATTTTTACTAACCACCTCATAGAGAAAAAAAAGATTAGTCTGTATAATTTATTTTAAAGGGCATCTCTTTTCCAAACCTGAACTCCACTACATTACCCTCTTTTATTTTCTTTTTGTTTTTTATTTTTATAATTGGGAATATAATAATTTTATAGTAGGTGAGACTATATAAAGCTCTTTGATTCAATGGGCCTAGTCAGAATCTCACCACGGCCAACCTGGGATTCTCTTGATGTTTTTTGTATGGTATGGAAAATAAATAAATATATTAGAAAGTTGTTAAAAGGAGTGGTTCTAACTTCTAACTTCTAACCTCTACTGCTTAATTGGAATTTTGTATTCAGAACAGTAAAAAAAGGAACAGAAGCTTCTGCTTTTGGGTAATCTATGGAAATTAACAGGAGCCAAAAATATGCCAGAAATCATGGTTGACCCCAGCCCAAAGTTATATTACCTAATTGTCCTAATCATTCAAATTAGACTTTTAAGAGAACAGAGGCCCCACTAATACAGCTGGTTACAACACCAAGTTGGAATCAAATCTATAAGATTATGCTATTGACAGTCTACAATTGACAAGATCCCAATACAATTTATGAAAAGATAATTAATTAATACAATTGTTATTGAAGTAACAAAAAATAAAAATTCTGAATTATAAGGCAATAAAGTCCAATAGGATGGATACTGAAATCTGGTAGAAAACTCTTTTTTCTCTAGATTAGCAATTTAGTAATGTATCTTACAACTAGGTGCATTAACATTATGCACCCAAAATACAGAATTTGGACCGGGGATTTTACAGTGGATAAATAAAACTCTCCTCCCCCACCTCCCCCCAAAAAAAAAAAAAAAAAAAATTGACAACAAAAATTACATTGAATATAATAATATAAAAATGAGGCAGCAGGAAAAAAAATGGTTTTCTTCAATTGACCTAGAGATAAATAGCTTAGTCCTTCATTTTGATAATCATCCAAATTAACTCCCTTGTATGTACAGTAGCCACTCTAAACCAAATGGGTCATCAGAGCTCAACCTTCATGTGGGATACTTGGTTTATACCTGCATTAATGGAACAAAGATTATGATTCAATTTTATTGGTAAAATGTATTCAAAATTATTTGATTTATCTATATAAATTTTTTTCCTTACCATGAAGGCTTTGAGATTGCAATGCTGGATTTTGTCCAAAACCCATTTGAACAATGCTTTGCAGATCATCCTCTGCAAATGCTTGATACTGCAAATGATTAACCAGTCAAATAAGTTAATTATTATTTTTTTTAAAAAAGGAAGAAAAAAGGGTTTTTGTCATATTCTAGTGGGAAAATTTATTACCTGAGAAACTGCTTCAGTAAATCCATTGAGTGAAGGTAATTGCAAGCCAAGATTTTGGCATAGTGCAGAATCTAATGGGTCCACTGAGCAATGGCTCACTGGCCCATTAGAAATGTTGTTATGCAGTGCTGGATTTTGCTGGGGCTGGTGACCATAAATGGCTGGTGCCGAGGAATCTACTGAGAATATTGGATGTGGCAAAGAGCTGTTTGGTTGGAATATCTGAAAAAGAGAAACGTCAAAAAATAAAAAAGTTTAAAAAAATAATAATCCCAATTTCAACAAAATTTGCAAATACTTAGCCACATTAAGACTTTTTGTTTTTTTTATTTTTTTTTCCTTGAGAAAGCTTACATCTTTGGACATAAGACTATCCATGTTGGTATCCAGACTGGTATTCACAGAAGCCAACTTCATAGACAGAAACTGCAGAGAACGAATGCATATCCAATTAGATTAAAAAAAACAAAAAAAAAAAAAGGGAAAAAAAATGGGTATCGAAATTTTGAGCTATTATTCTTTCTTAATTTACCTCAACTTGACGTTGTAATGACTGGACATAGTTTATAATCTCGTCAAGCATAAGTGCTTTGCCAGTAACCTAAAAAACATACCCAAAAATTAAAAACCCAAATTACAAACCCAAATTTCCAATTCAACGTTTAGAATTTCTTGCACACCTTGTTGCAACCGGGTACGAGATCTTGAAGAAGTTTCATTCTTTCGCTGATCTTTTCCCTCCGAACCTGTTCGTATTTTACAAGGCAATGTCAGAAATCCGAAGTTTGGAAATGACCATATAAAACCTAATAGTAGTATATATAAAGAATTAAAAACCAAAACGCTATGCTTTACTTACCCTTTCAGCGAGACTATGGCTATCAGTAGCTTGACCTCTTCTTGCTCTAACATGAATGTAGTCCTTAGGAGGCTCAGGGGGTTTTTGGCTGGTCTTTGTTTGCTTCTCATCCCCTGTAGAACCACTACTTGCTTTTGCTTCTTCCTCTGTTTTAACAGTACCATTTTCATTCCCATTACCTTCGGTTGATTTGCAACGCTTTGCATTTGAATTCTCATTAATTTCAGCAACCTGTGAGAGGACATAACTCATTGTTGTCAACAAAATGTTCGACCAAAGTCCAAAACCAGAAATTGGACAATGTTAAGAGTCAAATTGTGTGTACCTTAGCTTGGGAAGAATCCTTTGGTTTTCCCTTTGAAGATGCTTTTCTTTTCCTGGAATTGGTGTCGTTAGTGGCATTAATCCCGGTTTCCCCATTTGGGTTTTGTTCAGAGACTGTGGATTCCTCTTGAGAAATGGCCAATCCAGTTCGATCCTGCAACGGAGAATTTTTGTTCTCCTGGATACCCATATGAGATCCAAGTGCTTTAAGTGAAGGGCTACTCGAAACTCTCGGCATTTTACCATTCACCATTAATGTATTAGATCTAGAAGGAAGTTCACCATTACTCAAACCCAACTGACCAGTTCGACCATTGAAACTCCTACTTCCAAAGCAAGAAAACCTCGCAGCCCTCTCTGCAAATCCAGGATCAGCGGAGAATTCCGCCACAGTGGAATTCAAAGGCATGGATTTTCCCAAACTGGGTATTTTCTCTTTGACTAAATGATCCATCATGGGCAAGTTAATTTTGGGTGGAGAATTCAGAGGAGTGCTATAACAGGAAGTGTTCGTACTGTTATTCCCACCAATGTAAGAACTCGCCGGAATCGTAGTACCACTTCCTAGCAGAGGCTGAGAATGCGGTGAGATCTCGCCGGAGTTGCCAATGTTCCCGAGCTTCCCAATCAACTCTCTGATCACAAAGTTTTCGTTAGAGACGTTGGAATTGGAAGCCGCCGGAGAAGAAACCATGGAACTCAGAGCCGAATCGAAGTGCATACTCTGATCCGTTGACTTATTATTATTATTATCCCAGGAGCTTGGATTGTAAAAGCAATCCGGGGATCTATCTGAAGAGCAATTCATCTCCGTGGGTTGAATTTCAAGAGCGGCCGAGATTGCATGCCAAGTGGGAATGGACGGTCCTGATTCGAAGTGAAGAGGTGGTGGTGGGATTCCCGCATTCAGAAAGAAGTCATTCTCCATCGAACCAAAAATGGACACCAAATGAAAACAAAAGCTTAAAAGATTGATTTTGAGCTGATAGCTTTGTTATTGGAAGGATGAGAAAAAGTTTTTTTTTTTTTTTCTTTTTTTGTTTTGGGGGGGGTGTTCTTTTTATGGTCACAATGGAGGGGAGAGACTAGAGAGATGAAACGAAGATGGTGTGGGAAAGTGAAGCAGAGAGAAGTGAATGATGGTGAGGGGGGTTTAAAATGGAGAAATGTGGGTTGAATATGATTGCATTGGTGGGTGAGAAAGAAGAATGTGTTTTACTCAACAAAAGCAGAGCTTAAGCAAAGTGCACACGCTCACAATCAAAAATAAAAAGAGAATTTGAGAAAGAAAGACAGAAAGAAAAGAAGAATAGAAAAGGGGGGAAGAAGATGGTTTGGGATTATGGAGGAGTTATATAGGCCAAAATAGGATTGTTTGACTTCTTATTTTTTTTCTTTTTTTCTTTTAAATTTTATTATTATTATTATTAATTATTTTCATTTTGGTTGGGTAGGGGGTTTTCTTGGGTAGTGTGGTAATTCTACTTCTTCTTCTTCTTCTTCTTCTTGGCTCCGTAAAAGACGGAAGAAGGATGGAAGAAAGGTGTTGCCGGTCCTTGGACGTAAAAGCACACGCTCAATGCTTGTTTCCTCTCTCGAAATAATCAGTCCACTGCCCTTGCATTCAATCCAGGTTTCGGAATTTTCTAGTCTCTTTCCACTTTTTTTTTCTTTTCTCTTATTTATTTATTTTTTGTTTTATTATCATTTTAAGCTATACTAAAAGAACTTAAAATAAATAAGATTCTTGCTTAATGCGCATGTCTTAATTCTCAAAAGGATTGAAGTTGCAACAATTTGAACTTGTACATATTTTTTAAAGACCATATATAGATATATATTTCAAGTAACTTTCATGTAATTTACCAAAAAGGGAATTTCATGTATAAGGATATTATAAAACTTGAATAAAATTTCCGTTTTTCTTCTGATTTTTGTTTTTCAAATACTATTAAAATATATTTGAGTTTTGTTAATATGACAAGTCCAATTTATAAGTGAATTTGAAGGTATACAGAACAGAAAGTGATGTGTATATCAAAAATGATTAGGACCAAAAAACAGCTAATAAAATTGTCGTGTATATGGTTTTTTCAATTCAGCATATACACATTTTCTTCTTTATATTTTCCACCGATGAGAGCTTCAATGCGTAATTTTATTTGGTCTAATGAATCAAATTTTAGCTCATATAATACATCAAATTGTAACCCTGCAGTATGGAGATGGAGTCCAAGATAATAAAGATATATAAATACCCATTTGGGGCAGTCATATTGGCGGCTAAAAAATTATTTTCAATATAGATTTATTTGTTTTTGTTTTTCCTCTTTCCGCTATATATATATATATTTTTTTTTTTCCAAGTTTCTTCTTGCCTATATTGTTCGGGTAATAAATTTTATGACATAGCGTTCGGGTAATAATTAAGCAAACCAATATAATATCCAGCAATCATTGGAGTCAACACTAGGGGTTTGTTTGGATTAAAAGTCAAAGTAAATTAAATAGGTTCTTAAATATTGTGCCGGTTAAAATTTTATTGAAAAATTCTTAAAATAAAAAAATACAAATATTTTCTTATTATAAAAAAAATGAAGGATTAAATATACAAATTTAATGATAAATATATATATATAAATATATCTATATAATATGAACCGGAACGTGTTTGAGGCCGAGTCAATCATTTCATTAAATTCCCCAACTCGGCGGTTAACCCGGGTTTGGTCGGGTTCACATAGCAGGATGAGTAACCGACTAAGCTCTCGGAAATAAAAAAATAAAAAAAACTCCTTGCAGCTCAATTTCTACGAAGCAGAAGAGAAAGCACCATTTCCTATATAATCCAATTAAAAGCTGTTTCCCAAACTTATGGCATTGAAAAACAAGTTTTCCTACATTTTTATTAACCCCACAGATTTGGACTGCCATTTTGTTAACTTCATCATCCGAATTCAATACCTTCTTGCTCTTCTTTAATCCCAAAGCCATTGATGCCAAATGCTATTCCCCAATATTGTCCATTTGCCTCGGCGGCAAATTGTGTTTTCGATTAAGTTAACAGCCATTTTTCTATGTGTTTTTATGTTATTCTATGTCTTATAAAATTAAAGAATATTTAATTATTTTCGTGCAATATATTATAATGGAGCGCAATAAGAATTCAGATAGGAAATGGATCATCATAATCCATTTTAGTTATATATTAATGTTAGGAACTTGGGATAATGAGAAGTGCCATCGTAAGAAGGGACAGGGAAAAAAAAAAAAAAAAAAAAGCGCACAGAGAGTGGGGTTTTAGCTATTGCTTTTCCTGATATTTCAGTGGAAAATTATTTGAAGAAAGTATCATTCAAATATCAATAAATTCTATATAACAAAGTGTATTATTCTTCAATTCACAAATATTGAAAATCATTGATTTCCATTAGTAATCTTTTCTTGTTCTTGTTCTTGTTCCTTTTTTTTTTTTTGGGTTAAAATAAAAACATTTAAAATGAATATGATTAATCTAATATATTAATAAAGTGTAGGGCTTGCCCTAGAACTCCAAAACTTAATTAGGACATAGAAACTATATTCAATACTGCCATAACTAGAATGCTATACTTATCTTGATATTGTAACCCTATTCCATAATCATATGCCCTACCTACTTACTATGTTATACAAAAAATAAAATAAAATAAAATAAACTATCTATACATGCAATATATATAACACATTGAGCACCTAAAAAAAGGACCAACTTTTGTTAATGAAAAAGGGCAGATGGAAAGAGAAAAAAAGGGCATTGGGTAACTAAAAAGGAGAGTGACATTCTTGTTGACATATTAAAGATAAACTCAAAGAACTGTTAAGTAGGTCCAAGCTAATTTATACAGCAGACCCCTTGACCCCCTCAAATTTAATTGGTTTTTCATTATTGTAAAACATTCAATGAAGCTTACATATATAGATTCCAATATTATCCAATACAAGATGCAGAAGAAGTACTAGCAAACCACACTCGATGTATGAACTGGAATAAAAGGTTTTGAATGGATTTTGAAATTTTCAGCTGTCAATGAAATATATTGAAATAAAGAAAAATTGAAATAGAATTAAATAATTAAAAAAATAAGCTTCCCAATTTAATAGTATTATTGCTACCTCCACGTTGCAAAATGCATGCAAATAATTAAGAAAATTTATAAACTAGAGGATGCAAAATATAAGAAACTAGTAGGAGATCGAGCATTTAGAGTTGTCCTGCCGACATGTATAAAAATTGACCCTGAATTTTTTATTTTTCAATTTTTTAAAAAAAGAAGATAAACAAAAAAGATATGGGAAACAAAGGCACATCCAAATGCAATTATGAATTCATGGGAAAGGCCATTATGAAAAGTGGTATGGTAATTAATATCCCACTTTTTTTTATTTTCTTTTTTCCTGGGTCAAAATTTGTTGCGATTTAAACCACAATCCAACATGAATTATATAGATTGCTTATAAAACAAAGCATGATAAGCAAGTGATTACAAGAAAAAGATTTCAACAAACAATTTATGTATCAATTCGTATAATAATTTCTTAAATTTCAATTTACTTAGGTGTACATATTAACTGTTTCCTCGTTCCATTTTGATACCTACTTATATAATGTAATAAGATTCTTTGATAATTCTCTCTATATCTCCATTTATATGATAAATTATCTTATATAAACTACAATCATTACTATTGTTTTGATGGGATTGTTACTTATGATCATAATTACAAAGTGGACACAAATTGCTAATAGTCCACCACAGATTATGACACGGTTTTCTTTGTCTATTTTTTTTTTTTTTTTTTTTTTAGGTATTCAATTATGACAAGAATATGTTGTCCTTTGATAAATTTGTAATATTAAGCAACTTGAAAACTTGAGTAAGGGAAAGTTATATATATATATATATATATATATACATATTGATATATATACGTAAAACTATGATAATTTTTTTCTCCTCTTTTGCTGGGCAAAGATCTTTCTTTTCTTAAATTATCACTACTCGAAAATTGATATCTAGCGACACTTATTTAGCGACGCTACGAAACAAACACGTCTGAAAAAACAAAACCGCGACTTTGAGGTTAATGCGTCAGTAAAAATTCAATAAATATACGACGTACTATATAGATTGTGCGTCGCCTGTTCTCTCCTCCACTTTTTTTTTTTAGTTCTTTTAATTAATCTTAATTTAACAACAAATAACCCATAAAGATATTAGAGCAACATAACTGAGGTTGATTTTTTTTTTTTCTTTTTTGTTATACGTTTAACAGGCGACCCACAGGCGACGCACCAATAAGATTGTGCGTCGCCTGTTCTTTTTTTTTTTTTCAATTTTTTTGTTTAAACATTTAAAAAAAAATCAAAATAGGACTATAACAAAAATTGAACCCAAGACCTCTTACACTCTCAAGAAATCACCACACCACTAGGCCAAATCACTTATATGTACTAACACAGCAAAAATTGGCTAATATAGTGTTAGGCGACGCATTATTCAAACAATGCGTCGCCAAATACAAGAACAGGCGACGCATTCCTCAACAAATGCGTCGCCTGTTCTTTTTTTTTTTCAATTTTTTTGTTTAAACATTTTAAAAAAATAAAATCAAAATAAGACCAATTGAACCCAGGACCTCATTCACTCTCAGAAAATCACCACACCACTAGGCCAAATCACTTATATGTACACAACAAAAATTGGCTAATAGAGTGTTAGGCGACGCATTATTGAAACAATGCGTCGCCAAATACAAGAACAGGCGACGTATTCCTCAACAAATGCGTCGCCTGTTCTTTTTTTTTTTTCAATTTTTTTGTTTAAACATTTAAAAAAACTAAAATCAAAATAGGATCATAACAAAAATTGAACCCAAGACCTCATACACTCTTAGGAAATAACCACACCACTAGGCCAAATCACTTATATGTACTAATACAGCAAAAATTGGCTAATATAGTGTTAGGCGACGCATTATTGAATCAATGCGTCGCCAAATACAAGAACAGGCGACGCATTCCTCAACAAATGCGTCGCCTGTTCTTTTTTTTTTTTCAATTTTTTTGTTTAAACATTTAAAAAAATAAAATCAAAATAGGACCATAACAAGAATTGAATCCAGGACCTCTTACACTCTCAAAAAATCACCACACCACTAGGCCAAATCACTTATATGTATTAATACAGCAAAAATTGGCTAATATAGTGTTAGGCGACGCATTATTCAAACAATGCATCGCCAAATACAAGAACACGCATTCCTAAACAAATGCGTCGCCTGTTCTTTTTTTTTTTTCAATTTTTTTGTTTAAACATTTAAAAAAAATAAAATCAAAATAAGACCATAACAAGAATTGAACCCAGGACCTCATTCACTCTCAGAAAATCACCACACCACTAGGCCAAATCACTTATATGTACTAATACAACAAAAATTGGCTAATAAAGTGTTAGGCGACGCATTATTGTAACAAGAACAGGCGACGTATTCCTCAACAAATGCGTCGCCTGTTCTTTTTTTTTTTTCAATTTTTTTGTTTAAACATTTAAAAAAAAAATCAAAATAGGACCATAACAAGAATTGAACCCAGGACCTCATACACTCTCAGGAAATCACCACACCACTAGGCCAAATCACTTATATGTACTAATACAGCAACAATTGGCTAATATAGTGTTAGGCGACGCATTATTCAAACAATGCGTCACCAAATACAAGAACAGGCGACGCATTCCTCAACAAATGCGTCGCCTGTTCATTTTTTTTTTTCAATTTTTTTGTTTAAACATTTAAAAAAAATAAAATCAAAACAGGACCATAACAAGAATTGAACCCAGGACCTCATACACTCTCAGGAAATCACCACACCACTAGGCCAAATCACTTATATGTACTAATATAGCAAAAATTGGCTAATATAGTATTAGGCGACACATTATTCAAACCGCATTCCTCAACAAATGCGTCGCCTGTTCATTTTTTTTTTTCAATTTTTTTGTTTAAACATTTAAAAATTTTTTTTTTTCAATTTTTTTGTTTAAACATTTAAAAAAAATAAAATTAAAATAGGACAATAACAAGAATTGAACCCAAGACCTCATACACTCTCAGGAAATAACCACACCACTAGCCCAAATCACTTATATGTACTAATACAGCAACAATTGGCTAATATAGTGTTAGGCGACGCATTATTCAAACAATGCGTCGCCAAATGCGTCGCCTGTTCTTTTTTTTTTTTTCAATTTTTTTGTTTAAACATTTAAAAAAAATAAAATCAAAATAAGACCATAACAAGAATTGAACCCAAGACCTCATACACTCTCAGGAAATCACCACACCACTAGACCAAATCACTTATATGTACTAATATAGCAAATATTGGCTAATATAGTATTAGACGACGTATTATTCAAACAATGCGTCGCCAAATACAAGAACAGGCGACGCATTTGTTGATTCCTCAACAAATGCGTCGCCTGTTCATTTTTTTTTTTCAATTTTTTTGTTTAAACATTTAAAAAAAATAAAATCAAAACAGGACCATAACAAGAATTGAACCCAAGACCTCATACACTCTCAGGAAATAACCACACCACGAGGCCAAATCACTTATATGTATTAATACAGCAAAAATTGGCTAATATAGTGTTAGGCGACGCATTATTCAAACAATGCGTCGCCAAATACAAGAACAGGCGACGCATTCCTCAACAAATACGTCGCCTGTTCTTTTTTTTTTTTCAATTTTTTTGTTTAAACATTTAAAAAAAATAAAATCAAACTAAGACCATAACAAGAATTGAACCCAGGACCTCATACACTCTTAGAAAATCACCACACCACTAAGCCAAATCACTTATATATACTAATATAGCAAATATTGGCTAATATAGTGTTAGGCGACGCATTATTGAATCAATGCGTCGCCAAATACAAGAACAGGCCTCAACAAATGCGTCGCCTGTTCATTTTTTTTTTTTAATTTTTTTGTTTAAACATTTAAAAAAAAATCAAAATAGGACCATAACAAGAATTGAACCCAGGACCTCATACACTCTCAGGAAATGACCATACCACTAGGCCAAATCACTTATATGTACTAATACAGCAAAAATTGGCTAATATAGTATTAAGCGACGCATTATTCAAACAATGCAAGAACAGGCGACGCATTCCTCAACAAATGCGTCGCCTGTTCATTTTTTTTTTTCAATTTTTTTGTTTAAACATTTAAAAAAAATAAAATCAAAACAGGACCATAACAAAAATTGAACCCAGGACCTCATACACTCTCAGAAAATCACCACACCACTAGGCCAAATCACTTATATGTACTAATACAGCAAAAATTGGCTAATATAGTATTAGGCGACACATTATTCAAACCGCATTCCTCAACAAATGCGTCGCCTGTTCATTTTTTTTTTTTCAATTTTTTTGTTTAAACATTTAAAAAAAATAAAATCAAAACAGGACCATAACAAGAATTGAACCCAAGACCTCATACACTCTCAGGAAATAACCACACCACTAGGCCAAATCACTTATATGTACTAATACAGCAAAAATTGGCTAATATAGTGTTAGGCGACGCATTATTCAAACAATGCGTCGCCAAATACAAGAACAGGCGACGCATTCCTCAACAAATACGTCGCCTGTTCTATTTTTTTTTTCAATTTTTTTGTTTAAACATTTAAAAAAAATAAAATCAAACTAAGACCATAACAAGAATTGAACCCAGGACCTCATACACTCTTAGAAAATCACCACACCACTAAGCCAAATCACTTATATATACTAATATAGCAAATATTGGCTAATATAGTGTTAGGCGACGCATTATTGAATCAATGCGTCGCCAAATACAAGAACAGGCCTCAGCAAATGCGTCGCCTGTTCATTTTTTTTTTTTCAATTTTTTTGTTTAAACATTTAAAAAAAAAATCAAAATAGGACCATAACAAGAATTGAACCCAGGACCTCATACACTCTCAGGAAATTACCATACCACTAGGCCAAATCACTTATATGTACTAATACAGCAAAAATTGGCTAATATAGTAGTAAGCGACGCATTATTCAAACAATGCAAGAACAGGCGACGCATTCCTCAACAAATGCGTCGCCTGTTCATTTTTTTTTTTCAATTTTTTTGTTTAAACATTTAAAAAAAATAAAATCAAAATAGAACCATAACAAGAATTGAACCTAAGACCTCATACAATCTCAGGAAATAACCACACCACTAGGCCAAATCACTTATATGTACTAATACAGCAAAAATTGGCTAATATAGTGTTAGGCGACGCATTATTCAAACAATGCGTCGCCAAATACAAGAACAGGCGATGCGTCGCCTGTTCGCCTGTTCTTTTTTTTTTTTTCAATTTTTTTGTTTAAACATTTAAAAAAAATAAAATCAAAATAAGACCATAACAAGAATTGAACCCAGGACCTCATACACTCTCATGAAATCACCACACCACTAGGCCAAATCACTTATATGTACTAATATAGCAAATATTGGCTAATATAGTGTTTGGCGACGCATTATTAAATCAATGCGTCGCCAAATACAAGAACAGGCGACGCATTCCTCAACAAATGCGTCGCCTGTTCCTTTTTTTTTTTTAAATTTTTTTGTTTAAACATTTAAAAAAAATAAAATCAAAATAGGACCATAACAAGAATTGAACCCAAGACCTCCTACACTCTCAAGAAATCACCACACCACAGGCAATCCTTCTTGAAGAGAATACGTTGCCTATTCTCTCAATTAACAAAAACAAAAATTTTGAAAGACATGCAAATTTTATAAAGAATAAAGGTGTACTTGAAAAACAGAAAAATAAGCAGCAATCTTCGATATTTTGCTTCGCATTTTTAAGAAATATTTTCAGTTTTTATTTGTAGTTGAAAAATAAAAATATTAATCAAAGAAAAAAAATGCAATTGGGAGAAAAGGCGCGTTCTTGCCATTTTTTGAAAATTTTTGGCGCGTTTTTAAATTTTTACGCGCTCCTTTAAATCCATTTTTTCTTTTTTAAAACTACATCAAGTACACCACCTAATCGATATTAGATTTGGAAGCAATCTAAGAGAGACTTGAAGAGTGAGATATTCCAGGTTTCATTTTTCATTTGCCTACGTTGTCGTCGGCCGAGAAGCTAGATTTCTCTTTGTCGCCCTCGTGATTTTTTGGTTTTCTTCTTTCTTTATCTCCATCGTTTAGGTGAGTTTCTTTTTTCTTAACATGAGGTGGGTTGTTTTTTTTTTTTTTTTTTCATTTTAACTGCAGCTTAGGTTCATTGGGTTTTATTAATCTTGCTTTTTTAGAAATTATGTTTGTGATATTGCTTGACATTATTTTGCTAAGTTCAACAAGTATTTTGTGTTGAAGATTAACTTGAATCAAGATGGTCTATTGTTTTAACTTCACCACAACATCGTACGGTTGTTGAAGAAGATGTTCTTGGAGATACAAAGATGGCTCACAATCCATTTGTCATATAGTTGCCAAGTGTCGATGAAAATGATAATGAGGATGAATGTGAGAGTGACTATGTTTGTAATGACTATGAGGGGAGAAATGTGATTTGTCAAATCTTAAGAACAATGGTAATATTTTTTAAATTTTCATTTATACTAAATTACAAATTTAATAATGATTAATATTTTATTTATTTTGCATAAGTGCATGCTAATAACTTTTTTAATGTTTCCATATGCAGTATGAGGATGTAATATCGTCAACAAGAGGTCAACTTCCATCTCAATGAATATGCATTCATGGAAGTTTAATTAATATTAAATTTGTTATGAAAAATACAATAGCTTACAAATTATGTAAAAATATATCAATGAGATGATATTTAATTTATTTGATAATTAATTTGTTATGACAAAATATTTATTTAAAATTTTTGTATTCTATTTATTTTGGATGAAGCTAGTTTTCATTTTTTTGTATTTTAATTATTTTTATATTTTTACTATTTTAATCACTTTTCACAAAATTTAAAAAAATTAAAAAAAAAAAAGAAGGGGCGACGCATTAAGAAATAATGCGTCGCTAAAAGTGTCGATCCGTCGTTAAATAGGCGACTCTATTAATGCGTCTCTAAATAGGCAATTATACTAATGCGTCGCTAAATAGTCAACTCTATTAATGCGTCACTAAATAGGCGACTCTATTAATGCGTCGCTAAATAGTCACTTTATTAATGCGTCGCTAAATAGACGACTCTACTAATGCGTCGCTAAATAGTAAAATGCGTCGCTAAATAGGCGACACTAATAATGCGTCTTTAAATAGTCAATGCGTCGCTAAATAGGCGACTCTATTAATGCGTCGCTAAAAGTAAATATGAGTCGCTAAAAAGTCAAAAATAGGCGACTCTTATAATGCGTCGCTTGTTGTCTTATAGATTTAGCGACAAGACATTAGGCGACACCGTGCGATACGTCGTTATTTATTTTGTGCGACGCATTTATTGCGTCAGTTATCAATGCGATTCTAGTAGTGTATATAAACATATGATCTGTCATTAATATACATCTATACATCACAAACTCCTAATTTAAATGTAAAGCACTTTATTCAAATTTTGGATAACAATTAATCTCTTATTATTTTATTTATTTGGATTTGATCTCACATATATACAACCTAACTTATATAAGATCAACCTTATGATAAAACCATTAGGATTTTCTTCATTAACTATTGCATTTTTTCAAATAATAAAATTTAAGAATATATTTATAGTTTACCAAATTTTCCAAAATTTACTTTTTTTAAAATAAAATTTTAATATATTATTAAATCCATATTAAATTATTAATTAATTTTTAAATTTAAACCTTCAAAGAGAGAAGTGATTTTTTTTAAGCTAAACTTTATATATATATATATATATATATATATATGTATATGTAACTTTGTTAATTATTGTTATCATCATTTAGATGAAGATAACATTCAAACTCAAAATTATTATTTGAGGAAACATAATTGAAGAAACATTCTATAAGAATAAAGGACAAAAATGTATAGAATTTTAGTTAGTTGACGTAGCGTTTAATGATCAACATTTATTCAGCATGCCTAGATAGCTCATAGGAGCTAAATTACAATTTAGCAATCTTTTCTTTACATGTGCGCGGTCACGAGTTGGTACGTACGGCTCAAAATTCAAATATTCCATCTTAAATTACCAAAAAAAAAAAAAAAAAAAAGTTATGCAGAGACATCTATTAATAGCTATCAGTCAAACTTTCAAATTTTAACCTTATTTAACTAAAAGACATTGTGCAATAATACTAATAATAATTTAAAATTCAAGCTCTAATAGAGGAGAAAAACTACTATACTTGCATACATCTTATAAATATATATATATATATATATATTTGATTTTATGAGAACTATATCTCTCTTTGCGATGGAAGGGGAAAAAATTCAGTGGTTTTTGGCCACTTATTTCTACGTGGTTCTTCATAAATTTTTAACAAATGATAAATATTATTGGTATGATTTTAAAATGATTGATGAATTTAATGTTTTGTTTTTTAATTATAATATTTATCACATGTCAACCAGTTTGTGAAGGAATAATGTAAAAATAGATGGTTGAAAAACCACCTTGCTTTATCCTTGATGAAAGACATATTAACGTTGTTGCAAGTGTTAAAAATTGTCACAATGGCAACTAGTTTCTAGCTTATTGTTTCGAGAAGAACAATTATATATATACACATATATTATATTAGCAGCCAAGTTCCTATCAAGTTTATTTGATGGTTTTATTATTAAGTTTTATTTTAATCATTTGATTGCTTTAAAAGTTTATATTTAAATATTCAATTAAGATTATTTTGGTCTCTAAAAAGTTTATGTTGCTGAAATAATATTATAATCAATCATTAAATTCATATTTAATCAATAATTAAATTTTAAATTTGAACTTTAATAAGATTCAAATATTAATAATAAAAAATTAATATTAAAATTATTAAATTATCCTGATATTAAAATCATTATATCAATCTAACATAAATTTAATTCGTTATATTAATTATCATTTGTTCGGAAATATATTTGGAACCTAAGATGAGAAAATGTGTCATATGGCATATACAAAAGATAACACCTCAATTAGTGAAAATCTAGTTGGAGAAGAATGATAACTTTTATAACTTATTAGGCCATTAAATGTCTAGAAGAAAATTAAATTTTCACCATATCAAAATTGTTTTGTATATGATATAATAGATATATAATAAAAGAGAAAAGAAAAGTGGAACAAAAAATGTTGGTTGGAAAAAGGAAGTGTATTGATTGCAATATGTGATACATGAAATGAAAATGAGGTAGTATGTATCGATAATTTGCAATGGAGCTGTCAAGTTGGACACAACAATATTCATATTACTGCAAGCGAGTCTTTTGGAATTTGATAGTCCAATTTCCGTTCAAAGAAATTCCATGGATGACCCGGCATTGTCATCACTTGTCTATTTCCCTACATTTAGTGAAAGGAAAAAAGCTTTATAAATTTGAGATTTAGACTTTTGAGGTAATCAATGAATTTTGGCCGACCGATCAGCATCCATAAATGCTATTTCATCCGTTTTTTTTGAATTCAATTGGTATGCAAGAAGTGCTGGATCTCTCACCGTGATTGTTGAACCTTTTTTCACCCAACATGGAAATCACGTTAAATTGATATACTTCCATGGGACCGACATATATAAGACCAAAAAAAATAAAGTAAATTTTTTTAGAAAAAATGTGTTGGTTTAGAAAAGAATGAGAAAGTTGGGGGAAAAAAAAATACAGATGTGTAAAAAAATATTAATATTTATATATACAAATCAAAGATGGATGGCAGTGATGAATAGTATGTCACACCTCTCACGTGGGATTTAGAATAAATTTCATGTAAATGAACGTATTTTGTAGTAGCTAGAAGTAGTTAATCAATAATTGCAACAGCTAGCTTTGAAATATGGTCAAAATCTAAGTGCAACATATATAATTGACAGTCCAAATTAGGAGTGTGGCACCTGGCATGGCTGACCGGGCAAATCCACCGTCCCTATCTATCTATATCTTCATTTCCCTCGATAATAATTAACCTATTTATGATGGTTACTCTCTCAACTAGCTTTCAATTAATTCTCTGTTTGTTTCTAATTAATTTCAAAATATGTATATATATATATATATTTATATTCCCGTTTCCACTCCATTAGTTAACTCACAAAAATAATTTATATATTATCAAATTTTAGATCCCGTACAACTATAATTTGATGATATGTATTCTTTAACGTGAACAAATAAATTAATTTTCTATTGGCAAAGTAAATAATACCCAATGTAAGGATTATCGCTGAATTATTAAAATTTGGTAATTAAATTTGATTAAGTAGTGTTAAGCAAGCATTTGAATGGTCTTTCATGTCACCTTGTTGGCCAATCGAACCCAACCCACCGCTTTCGTTAGCAAGTGAGACCAATTACTAATTGACAGATGCATATATATATATATATATATATATATATACACATAAATGGGGCGGGTGTCGTACATACTTGTTGAATAAAATTCACTTTTTACTTCGCATTTTCAAAGTTCAAGTTACATATTTTCAAACCTAGGTCTTTCTATGCACGGTTAATGTATGTACGAGGTGGTCCACAGCGTTAATATTTTTTGATAATTTTTAAAAGTGAAAATTTCATTCAAGTCTTTAAAAGTTTGATGAAAATTTGTTAACATCTTTGAAATTTAAAAGTCATCAAGTTTTGAAAAATTATCATTTTTAGAGTTGATGTTTGAGTAAATTCATTTATTAAAACACTGTTGTACTCCTTAATTTCAAAATAAATATTAAAATTTTATGTTATTTTCTTTTTATATAATTATAATTTATTTATAATTTTTTAAATTATATTGTTTATCAATATACAAATGAAAATATTTTTTGTAGTGTATGCTATTATAAAATAAATGATAAAATAATAATGTAATATATATTTTGACATATAAACTTTTCATAAAATGATTTTATGAAAAATCAACTCCAAGAAGTAAATGATAGTCATCAAAACTTCAAAGTAAAATATGATTTTTCGAATCTTGGAGGTGTTGATGGATTTTCATGACCTCCAATGTGTAGACAAAATTTTAACATATTTAAAAATGCATTTGTTTCTTCAAAACCATCTTTGGGTTTCTCTTAAACCACTTTAAGTACGTAATCGTCCTTTTCTTTTTTATAGAACACAAACAAACAACTATATCGCACTTTTTTGCTTCAAATTCTTCCCCCCATGTCTGTTAGCTGACGCAATTTAATTGCCCAATTAAATTCGTAACCTATCTATCTATCTATATATATATATATATATATATCCCATATATTATATATATATATACACATTATTCATTGAGCCTAGCGTAATCTAATATCTTTCCAAAATTGTCATCAGATTATGCCAACAGTTCAAAATTCAATTAAGTCTAACTTATTCATCCAATGCCGGTTGTTATTAGCAAACATATTACCTTTTGCTGCGACTTGTTTGCAACAGCAGATTCTTTCTTTAGAATATATTTTTAAAGCAACCAAACCAAGGAAGATTGGATACAAATTAGAGCTTGATCTGGAATATCTTTTGCTACAAACTAATCTTGTACCATTTTGTTAATTATTTGAAGGAAACTAAAAAAAAAAGGATAGATCAATCGACCACTTAAATTTATATATGTCTCTATCCGTATTAAAAATTTTGTTGGTTCTCTGTTTTTAATTTGTATATTTAAAAAAGTAATAAAATATGATACTTTTAAATGTAAAGCCAATGAAGATTCCAACACAATAGAGCAGTAGTGAAGGTAAAAGCTTGTTGAATACAGAGCAAATTAGAAACACACATATGAGTGTCATCACGTTGTGTGAGTATAAAATATTTTTTGTACGCTTTGTCTTATATAAAATTATTAGTGTTTTTGTACACTTCGTGAAAACATACATACAGAGTTGGCTCATATGTTTTGGTTGGTCTGTTCCTTGTCTTTTTACACAAAAGCGAGAAAAAGATAAAGAGAAAAAAAAAAAAAAAAAAGACTTTCATCATATAACTGCAATCAGCTTCGGGAAGATACAAATTGTTTTGAATTTTATAATAATATATTATTTTTCCCCTGTCCAATGAACTTGATTGCTGTGTGAAAATATATATGTGTGTGTACATATATATATATATATATATATTTTGTTTGGTTAGAAATAAAAGGAGATAGGCCAAAGATAAGGTAGTTGTACATGTGCGTGTAGTGTATATTATATATTACATATTATTTGGCTAGAGGAGAAAATTGAAATAGATTTAAATGTAATGTGTATGGATATCCATATAGATATTTTGTCCGATCTTCTTCCATGGTATCCACCCCTCGTGACAAAGTTTTATGAGCACCTAAACAGCAATTCTTGATCTATAACTTTATGTTCCCCACCCTCCCAAATCAAAAACCTTGTTTTATGAGACTGATTTTGAGATGCTATTAAACAATTCGGATTGTCAGCATTGTACAAAATACAGAGACAGTCACTGATTTTATTACAAGTATTACTATTATTTGCATCAAATCAAACATATAATCTCCTCAGAAAGATTTCTGAACTTGATTCTAATAATTCTGTAATCATTTGATATGGGCCATTAATTTTAGCTAGTAGTAGTGAAAACATTCTCAGAGATAAAAAAAACAAAAATAAAAATTGACCGTTGAGCTTGATTTATGGCTTAAAACGATTAATTTTATGTTTCAGTAAAAGTCTCTATCGACTGCGTTCTAAATTAATTTTAGTACCAGTTCGTTAAGGCTCCTTCTCATTGGTTATAAATTAGGTACAGACAATATGGGATTTTTTTTTTTTTTTTTTTCTTTTGCTAAAAACTTTGCTCGTCCAGGATTTCTTGGCTGGTGTCAAATATCGAAATCATGGTACCATATTAAAAGCTTATCATATAATTTCCCTTCCCACATGATTTATATATATTTGGCATATCCAAATTTATATTGGTGAGGTACTTTTTCTCTTTCTAATTGAGTAATGCATGAACGTTTGCTTCAAATAAACATGATGTGCGATTGCAAATTCAAGAGGGAAGTGATGGACTTTTGTAATTTATATTATTGGCAATGAAATGAATTAATAATAATAATAATATATAATTTGCAAACTAGTTTTATGATGATACTAGCAGTAGATATATAGCTAGGTAGGGCCCAGTGGCACTGCTTAAACCAAGGGGCTTTATTCCCTGAATTATTAAAAACAAAAGGTTCCTTTAACAACTATACACCATCCCTATGCGTGTCGTATTCAGTTAACGCATGCATTCCACAAAATGTTTATATTTTTGCATTTCATGCAAACCCATTGTGTGTAAAAAGCAAAGCTAGCTTCCACCTCTTATGCACCCACTATTTTAAAAGCAACCTTGTTTTTTAATATCTATCTAAAATATATTACAACATAAAGACCTTTTGCTTGTAATACCTTTTTTGCATTAGAATCATTGGGCTCCATGACCGAGAAATTAATAAAAGGAGACAGCATTGTCCAATGTAATTGTTCGCTGTGTTTTCTTCTTTAATTAATATGAATATTAATATATTCTTTACTCTAAATATTATTTTGTAAAACGTATTTAATTTACATATTGAATAGTTGTCATCTGTTGCTTTTATTGGTCCATTTGCTTATCCTCTACTTACTCCACTACATATAGAAAGTAAAACTATTAATTTATATAACATAAAAATAAATACTCAATTTAAAAAATATGTATATTGTAGAATTAACTAATTAGTGAGATAGTTTAATTAAGTACTAGAGAGAGAGAGAGAGAGATAATTTTTTTTTTTTGGGGTAAAGGGGAGAGAGAGAGGTTTTTAGTTGTATAGTTTAAACGCCATGGATGGTGGAGTTGAATTAATTAATTAACGAGGTAAAAAGCAATATTATATTTTATAATATAGTAATGAATTAATTAATTAACGAGGTGAAAGCAATATTATATTTTATAATATAGTACACCATTTTGCTTTCCTTTTGTTTTTATTCATTATTAAATTTGAAAGGAAAAATTGAATTATACATTAGTCGGGTCAGTGTATTGTCCAAAACCAGAGGTCCTGAAACCAGGGGCGTATGCACCCTGAAACCCAATATATGAAGGAATTCATGTCCCCATCTGTATGATTCATTAGCATTGCTCTTTCTCACAAGTAACTCGTACTTCCACCCCCATAATTTTGATCATCCTACAAGATATCAATTCTAGTCAACTATTTTTTATTTTCTTTAAAAAATTTTAAAAAGAAAAAGACCTTTCACAGCCTTGTTCAACGAACATAATCTGGTCAACTTTGTTCACTTTAATAGTCGTAAAATTATTAATTTCCATTCAATCTATAAGTTTTTGTTTCCACAGCAAAGGCAAGGCAAGGATGGCTTACTTGTAAAGGAAAACTATAATATAAAATTATAAATGCAAAGAAAATAAAAATTGGTTATGCGAAAACGTAACCCGATTCTAGAATTTTAGTCAAAGCTCGAACTTAATGGTGATGGAAAGGACATGAAAGGCCCATCTTCCTAACCATTCTAGATTTTCAAAGCCCAACAACTGTTCAGTCCTAAAATGACCTAAAATGATATTATGGATCTCGGCGATCAAAAATTGGATTAGGCCCAGCCCTCTGTTCCTTCTTCATCAAACTCAACTTAGAGAAAGTCCGTTGCCTTAAAAAAGGAAGGCAAATCTGGCCCAATACCCCTCGTTTGGAGGGCTTAACGAAATATACCCATACTCTCTCAAAATTTTTTTATTTACCCTTTCATATCTATTTTGTCCCTAATAAAAATTAAAAATGACTTAGATGTCCTCTTTTTTTTTTCTTTCGAGAAACCCACGCCGCAATCCCCCATATACCTGCACTCTTTCTTCTTCCTTCCCTCTTCCCTGCACTCAAGATCATCAAGGAGATCTGTCTTGGTGGAACACTGCATGGAAAAGAAAACACTTTACAAAACTATCAAATCCCAATAACAAAGGGTGTAGCTTTTTCTTTTTTTATTTATTTACTTTTTTGCTTTTACTTTCAACTGTGGATTTTTGGCTTTTAGAATCGGAGTCATTTCAAGGAAAAAGGCCAGTTACTCTGATTACTAATTTTTTTTCATGTCCGTGATCACTGATCATATATAATTTTTTCGTTTAAAATATTATTATGAATGGATGGGTTATTGTAAGTTGTTTTCCAAAAACAAAAGAAAGAAATAAAACAAAGAGAAGAAAAGAGAATGATTGTTGAGCCTCGGATGCTTCCTCCACTCGTCCCTCCTCTTGGTGAACTCTCCCCGATCATCCCAAGCGGCTTCGCCATTATCCCTCCCTTCCTCTTTCTCTTTTCTTCGCAAGGGAAAAAATGGAATAGCTTTCACTTTTAATTTTTTATTTGGTATTTGAAAAGGATAACTTGGTAATATTAAAAAAAAATTTAAAACAACGTGGGTAGATTTCGTTAAGACGCCTGAAACAGGAATATTGGGCCAAATTCTTCAAAAAGGAACTTAAGAGACTCTGAATATCTGGGGGCTAAAATTTCGATGATGATTTTGCAAGATTGCTTGTTGTGGGGGTCTGGGAGTTAAAAGGGGGTTTTTTTTCGATAAATAGCTACTTACAACTCCATTTTAGAAAAATAGCAAAATATTTTTTTTTTTTAAAACTAACCACCTTGGGACAAAAATATCCTTGATAAGATTGAAAATTATGCAAAAGTTTTTTTTCTTTTACCCTTTCCTTTCTTCCTCTACACAGCCGTTTGTGAGGTTTCTACACAGCCGTTCGTGAGGTTTCTCTAAGGTCACTCTTTGCATCTCATCGCCTCTCACTCTCATTTTTTTGTATTTTCTCATATCTCAAACTAAACTCAGGTAAAAATTTTATCTTTTTTCTTATTAGATGAAAGTAAGGAAATATGTGTTTTTTTTTGTTTTTTCTCTTTCTCTTTTTTCTTGTATTTTTTATTAGTTTAGGATTTTTTAAGCTTTTTATTTAATATGGGTATGCAAGAAATTAATTTATGAGCTGTTATATGTAATTTTAAATATACTTAGGTGGCATATGGTTTGAAAATGGGAGAAATTTTGTGTAAAACTGAAAAATTGCGAAAAACAGTAAAAACGGAGGAAATTTGGCGAAAAAGATGAACTTCCGCCAATTTCCTCCAGTTTGTCAGTTTTCGCAAAATTTCCGCCAATTTTTCGCCAATTTTCCACCAATTTTCCACCAGTTTTCCGCCATTTTTCTTCTTCGGCAAACTAACTGACGAAAATGTGGACCTTCTATAGAAATTTGCAAGCTAATTTTGATTTTTCAGAAACTTGTCTCTCTGCTCAAAGATGAAAATCAAACAACATCACATCGCATGGGCAAGGGGAGGGAGAACAATTTTCCAAAAACTGGTTCTTCTATGACACCGGCGAATAGGAGAACAATTTTGCTTGAAGTGAAAATGGCGCTGGTCTGTTTCTAAAGGGAAAGGGAAAGCTTAGCTTTGTTTTTATGCCCTAGTTCTGTTTCGAAAGGAAAAGGGAATGGAGGAAAAAAAAAACCAAAAACAACAAACTAAAAGAAAGTTGCATTTCGATATAGAAAATAGACCAAAAAAAAAAATACAAAGGGTATTTTGGTCCTGTTGTACTAAAAGTTGGCTATTTTGAAAAAAAAAAAAACATTTTGCTAGTTTTCTAAAATGGAATTGTAATATGGTTATTTTTCGAAAAAACCCTTAAAAGGGAAGCAATAAGGCTACCATTTGGGCTGAATTCAGATAACAAGGGTTTTTTCGATAACTAGCCACTTTACAATTGCATTTTAGAAAAATAACAAATTTTTTTATTTTTTTAAAAACTAACCAATATTTTACCCGTTTGGACTAAAGTACCCTTATCTACAAAAGCTTTCCTTTCTTCTACACAGCCGTTCGTTCGTGGGGGTGGGGTTTATACAAAACTGTTCTTGGGGTTTCTCTAAACTCTTTGCATCTCATCGCCTCTCACTCTCATTTTTTTGTATTTTCTCAGATCTCAAACTAAAATCAGGTAAAAAATTTATCTTTTTTCTTATTAGATGAAAGTAAGGAAATATGTATTTTTTTTGTTTTTTCTCTTTCTATTTTTTCTTGTAAGTTTTATTAGTTTATGGTTTTTTAAGCTTTTTATTTGATATGGGTATGCAAGAAATTGATTTATGAGATGTTCTATGTGATTTTAAAGATACTTTAGGTGGCATATGGTTTGAAAATGGGAGAAATTTTGTGTAAAACTGAAAAATCGCGAAAAACAGTAAAAACGGAGGAAATTTGGCGAAAAAGATGAATTTCCGCCAATTTCCTCCAGTTTGTCAGTTTTCACAAATTTCCGCCAGTTTTCCGCCAGTTTTTCGCCATTTTTCCGCCAGTTTTCCATCAGTTTTCCGCCAGTTTTCCGCCAGTAGGAAAAAGCTATATTTGGCTAAAAAAAAAAAACAGAATCAACTTTTTTAATACAGTTAATATGTTTGTTTAATATTATTCAAAATTTTATATATTTATTGATTTAGTTTAACGTTATTCATTTAATTTTGTAGTTAAATGGAAGATGATGACATTGTAATTGCGGTTTTATACAATGGAACATTGGTACAAAATGATAGTGGTGATTGGGAATATCGAAATGGTAAAAATGTAATGGTTTATGTCGGCAAGAGATGCACAAAATCAGAGTTAGAGGACTGTGGCATATTTACACTCAAGACCATCGAATTCTTACATGCTAGATTACCATTGACATTCACACAAGATAACATGGAGTTCTTTAGGAAGAAGTATGCATATGAGGTTTACAACAAAGAACTTAGCATATGAGCTGCATGGTGATGCTTTTTTCTTTCCTTTTTTCATGTTTATAGATGCATATTATTTATTATATTTGACTTTTAATTGTAAATATAATGGTGGCTTATAATGTTCATTTAACAAAGATAACAATGTGGTATTGATGTAATGATAAGTAATTGACCTTATAGGAAATGTGCCATGTTTATTTATTATAATTCCGTTATGCACAAACGCCTTAAGAGCTCAATTGCAAATTTTAAAAAATTTTCCGCTTGTCGAAAATATTTCCTATAGACCGAAAAATTTTCCTACTGGAGGAAAAATGGAGGAAAAACGTTCCTCCAGTCGGAAATCCCATATGAAGAAAAATTGAAGCCTCTTGATAAATTTCCGCCAGGTGGAAAAATTTTCCTCCAAGCGGAAATAGTTTTCCTCCTGTTGGAAAACATTTCCTCCAAGCGGAAATTGTTGAATAATTTTTACTCCTATTAGAAACTAATTTCCTCCACTTGGAAAATCAATTTCTAATAGATTATATAAGTTAATAGTAGGATAAAAAAAATTGGGAGTGGAGACAAATATTATATAAGATGAAGATGGAATTAACAAAAAATGTAGTGACATTTAAAATCAATAACCATTTTAAATAAAAATAAAATTGATATATGTTTGTTTTTATTTTCAAAATCATTTGGACATTTCATAAAATGATATGTAAACTAAAGATTGAAAATCAATTCCAGAAAGCATCTTTTCATTTAAGATTAAATTCAAAAAAAAAAAGATATGAAATAATTATCAAAACATATTAAACCATAACACTAAATTAAAACTTTCTAATTCGAAGCATAAGACAATGGATTCGTACATCTCTGCCTATAATGTCCAACACCACCGCATCGGCTACATCTACGTCCAATAACATCTTCACCTTCGGATGGTATGCGTTGCATCCTTGGTCTACCGGCTCGCCTACGTGTCCATCTTGGTGGAAGAACAATGCGACTTGCCACGTCATCCGGGACATGCCACTGTTTTTCATCTAACAAAGGATAAATGGACTCAGCATAAGCTGCACGATATGCATCCGCGGTGTAGTAATGAGAACACATGCCATAAGGAGCAATTTTTCGGTCTCTGCAAGCGGCAATACAATGATCACAAGGATATTGATCAAAATCGAAGACTTTGCATGAGCATGTTTTTGATTGGAGATTAACTGTACCCCTCAAACTCCCACCTTCCACAAGAAATTCATGCATATTAATGGCTTTCACACGTAGTCCGATGGACTCCAAATTTTGTAGTTTGAGTTGCTCTTCCATATGGTCAGTCACAGGCTTTGTCAATTTTGCACCTGCAGTACGTCGCTCATAAAACCACCTTTGCAGTAAATCCCGGATGTGCTCTATTAATGCTACTATTGGCATCTCTCTAGCATCTAGCAGAATGCCATTCAAGCTTTCTGCAATATTGGTGGTCATGATAGTGTACCTTCTACATGGATAAAGAGAACGTGCCCACCTTGTAGGGTCACATGATCGAATGTACTGGGTAGCCCTAATGTTTTTTGCCTCAATTTGCCCCATATAAAACTCAAAATCTTCAACCAAATATGCACTAGCTGCGAGCATGAAACATTGTATTATTGATTCATCTTTCGCATGTCCATTTTCTTTAATATTTCTGCTTATATGGTACGTGCACAACGCATGGTATGCATTGGGAAAAACTTTGCGTAATGCCCTTTCAATAGCGGGGTGTCTATCACTCACAAACACCAAATCTGGAAAATCTCCGATGGCATCCTTCAGGTTTTGGAAAAACCATGTATATGCTTGCTCGTTCTCTCCATCTCCAATGCCGAAAGCCAAAGGATATATTTGCTTATTGCCATCCATGCCCGATGCAATATACATGTACCCTTTGTATTTCCCTTTCAATGTAGTTGCATCAACAGCCAATACGGATCTTATGTGGGATTTAAATCCCCTAATGCTTGCTCCAATCGCCATAAAGAAATATACAAAATTGTTATTATCGTCTGTTTTGATACGTGTAACAGTCCCAGGGTTCTTCGACACTAACTCAAAACAGTAGGCAGGTAACTTAGCAAAATTCTCCTCTGGAGATCCCCTAACACTGTTAAGTGTATACTCTTTACCTCTCCATGCTTTGTTGTAGCTTATATTCACTCCATATTTCTGCAAAAAATCATGTTGAATTTTTTTGGGTTTGTAAACACGTGCAATACCTTCATATTTAGATTTGATACATTGCCCGATAACCCGGCTACTGGCTTGCTTGTTTTCTCGATGCACGATATCTAACGAGCAACTGTGTACATTATCAAAAATTCTCACAACAAATATTTCTCCATTTTTAAATGTGGTTGCACGTAGTCGCCATTTACAAGTATTTTCCAAGCATACAACCTCATACCGTTGTGTAGTTGATCGTGTCACCTTGAACTCCTTATTTTCTCGCATGCAATAGATACTCAGTTTATTCTGTAGGTCACGTTTGTTGCGAAATAATTGTCCAACTACTATGCTCTCACAGCCAGTGAACTTTGACGAAAATATGACCATAGAACCACTTCTGTTGCTCGATGATATGTGGTCACTTGTAGCACGATGAACCCTAACATCATCAACTCCTTCATTGTTCATTTCAGGATGCATATCATTATCATTATCCGGCAACTCATGATCAAAATCTACATCATTATGACCAACATCATCCCCTGCTGCATTGTAATTCTCATCATGATCAATATGATGCAACTGCTCATACTCCTCGTCGTTAGGAAACCGTTCAGCATAGTCACCTCCAACATTAACTCCTTCGTGAATGTTAAATGATGTCCAGGCCCCCCCACGAACATCAACTTGATCTCTAAACTGAGTTTCTTGAACCATAATTTCCTGAGATGTAGCCTGAATTGGTTCAGTACCGGAAGCTTGTGGTAGACGACCGCCAATTGGAGGACAAGAAAAAGAATGAAGATTACTCCCACTATCCGAAGCAAATGCTGTTTGATGAACATTTCTACATACATGTTCAACTTTTGAAATCACCTCAACATACAATGGAGGCCGCATCATTGTCATCCCTCCATTCCTCACTTCTTGAAGAAAGCATTTCACATCCCTATCACATCGTATTTCTGTAGGATCCAACTTTTCTGCACATCGTCCATATATCCATTTTAGCTTTAGCAAATATTCATTTCGATCTATCTCAATAGAATTGAAAATCTCATCCTCTAACTCTGATTTTGTGCATCTGTTGCCGACGAAAACCATTACATTTTTACCATTTCAATATTCCCAATCACCACTATCATTTTGTACCAATGTTCCATTGTATAAAACCGCAATTACAATGTCATCATCTTCCATTTGACTACAAAATTAAATGAATAACGTTAAACTAAATCAATAAATATATAAAATTTTGAATAATATTAAACAAACATATTAACTGTATTAAAAAAGTTGATTCTGTTTTTTTTTTCGGGCCAAATATAGCTTTTTCCTACTGGCGGAAAACTGGCGGAAAAATGGCGGAAAATTGGCGGAAATTTGCGAAAATAGACAAACTGGAGGAAATTGGCGAAAATTCATCTTTTTCGTCAAATTTCCTCTGTTTTTCGCGATTTTTCAGTTTTACACAAAATTTCTCCTATTTTCAAACCATATGCCACCTAAAGTATCTTTAAAATCACATAGAACATCTCATAAATCAATTTCTTGCATACCCATATCAAATAAAAAGCTTAAAAAACCCTAAACTAATAAAACTTACAAGAAAAAATAGAAAGAGAAAAAACAAAAAAAATACATATTTCCTTACTTTCATCTAATAAGAAAAAAGATAAAATTTTTACCTGATTTTAGTTTGAGATCTGAGAAAATACAAAAAATTGAGAGTGAGAGGCGATGAGATGCAAAGAGTTTAGAGAAACCCCACGAACAGTTTTGTATAAACCCCACCCCCACGAACGAACGGCTGTGTAGAAGAAAGGAAAGCTTTTGTGTAATTTTCAATTTTATCAAGGATATTTTTGTCCCAAGGTGGCTAGTTTTTAAAAAAAAAAAAAATTTTGCTATTTTTCTAAAATGGAGTTATAAGGTGGTTATTTATGGGAAAAACCCAGATAACAAAGTCTTTAAGTTAGTGTCAACCCAAAGAGAAACCATGTGCCGAAATAAGGCTTTTAGTTCAGCTGAACCTGACTAAAGCTTCTCCACTCATATGTAGCCATCAAGTTAGAGTGCCCAAGTTCAACCCAAAGGGTGGCTATAGTCCAAATCAGGCTATTTGAAGTGCATTCTTTTGATTAAGAGGCCAGCCCAAGTCAAACCCAAACAGTTAATGTTTGTTTCGGCCCAAAGAAGCTAAAGGTCAACGATAAGACCGCATAAATCATGATCTTAGAAGAAGAATTTCTTCTTTCTTTTTCCTTTTCTTCCTATGTTTTATTGTTTTATTGGACGGTTATAATTAACTTGGATTTCATATATGCTTCATGTTAGGTCTTTTCCCAAGTATTACGTATCTCAGGGAAGCAATGCTTGAATCATTTATGTCCGAACAATTGGCATTTTTTTAGGCATTCTCTCCGGTTACTTATCTGTTGTTATGTAGGGTTGAAGTTCCTTTAGAAACAGTAAATAGTGTTTGTTTGTTTGTTTGTTCTTTTTTTTTTTTGACAGTTTAATTGTACATATCCAGTCCGAAGAATTAGTGCACAACACCTAATCTAGAAATGTAGAGAAGTTAAACCTCAAACTTAATCCAAACATGTAAAACATTTTTATTTGTCATTGTCACTGTCAATGTGAGGAGATAGCATTATCTTGTTTAATTGAGAGGTAAAATTGTCTATCATTACATACATATATATGGCTTTTAAATATAGACAATTAAAACATTTAGAAAATAATAAAGATGTTTCCATGGAATGTGATTAGAATTGAAATTTCTGGATTATTTTAGAAAAATGAAATCTTACTAGCAAAAATGGATAGATAAGATAAAATAAATAAATTGGATCACCATCTGTATATAATCCTATCCCATTTTCCTTTTACCATTTTAATGTTTTCTTCTAGAACAAAGAAGAAGTAAAGTATGTAATAACAACCTTGGTGAAGTTATGTGTCATCACAAAAATTTTCATTTATTGAAAAACTGAAAACGTGGTGTAACCTGCACAGCATGAAAAATTCTTTTCAGTTCCTTTTAAGTAAATAATACCTCTTTGTTGGTCATTTATATATACCTCAGTTATTTTCCTTGATCTAAACACTTGTCGAACCGAATAACAACGTTTAATTACAGCCTATCAAGTGGCAAATTTATTGAAAAATCGTAGCGAATTCTCGTCTAACTAAAAATATTTTATTTTTTTGGTACAACATATATTATAAGCAAATTTAATGGCGGTAATAAAATTTTTTTAATATAATATTATCAAGACCACCATATAAAACAGACAGATTGTTTATATATAGATGAGAATAATCGTAAAATTTCTATGTTCACACCAAGATCAACATGGATTAATTAATGTATATGTTATGTACACATTTAAGACATGGACATGATTGTCACTTGTGAGTTAGTACTTCGATTGCGTTTAAGGAATTGCTTCCGAAAAACACTTGGGCCAAATACGCAAAGGAAGAGCAAAAGTAAAAAGTTGGTGTTATCATTGTGAAGACAATGGTCGAAAGCATGTCGACATTCATCTTGTGGATCCCTCCAAACAATAATAATAATAATAATTTGTTGTCTATACTTTTTGTATAGCATGTCTGTGCTCCATGTGGGCCACTAATTATTTTCTAGAATATCCTTCGATTATGCCATTACTTGTGTATGGTCCTATACCAATTACTTGCAGCAAAACAAATTCATGGAAACTTGGATTTCTGTTGTGTTGTTGATTTTGTTTCTCTTTCTCTGACTAGCTCTTTATAAATTCCTTTTTCTTGCTACGATCCAACTCGCATTATTAATCTATCAGTTCATAGTTCTTGGTGTGAATAAATTATTAAAGATCAAAATAATATCATATCTTCTTTACCTCATGTATTATATTGATAAAGAAATGCAAGAGAAGAAAGATAAGAGTCGATCTCTGATTTTTACATCATGAAAAAAGAAAAGAAGAGTCAATCTGTTTTAAAGAACATGGTCTAGTTAGTAGGATCTTATGGAAAATGGAAAGTTTTCTAACATTCCTCTTTTGGTCTATCTTTAATCTGTGAATTTCTTATTCATTTCGTGAATAAATTTTTATCCATAACTCCTTTGTTTACGTGCAATAGGATGTCGATTACATGTAATAGGATAGCTAAAAATACCATAATATTGCATGTAATTAGAGGTATTTCGGACAAAAATTTGTTCAAATTTTTTGGATTACAGACTCATTATATCTTAATGGTCAGAAAAACTAGATATGTAAACATTTTGATAGTTGGCAAGAGTTTAATAGTAAAACGTGGCGATGAAGTAGCTGTAGTAGAGTTTTTCAACATTTAGAAATCTGTCTAAATAAACGTTGCAGTCTTACAATGTCACCATCGAAGATTTCTTGCAAGTCATGGAGTTTGTGTTAGCACTAAAATAATAAATCAATTAAAATACTTTAACATAATGAATAAAAATTTATCTCATTATAACCTAGGATTATAGATATATATACATTGTATTTTATAAGCTAAATGATCAAATTTACTAACATTTTGAATCTTTATAGTTATTAATTATGCAAAACAAAAATATAAAGAGATACAAGAACGGTATTTAATGGATACACTCATTTCTAATCTTTCTCCTTTATATATTTACGAAGCAGTAAATGCCCAAGTCATTGTCCCATGTCAATATCATATATATTATACACTATCTCATAACTTATTGTTCAATTTTATAAATACAAAATAATTAATAAATAACAATATTATTAAATAATAATAATAATAATAATAAAATTGAGAATAAGTTCATTGGTCTTCTAGATATAACAATTTTTTTATCCAATAAATTAATTAAAATATTATAAAAAACTTATAAAAATTTATTACAAAAGTCAATAGATAAATTCAAACGAGTTAACTTTGTCCCTCACCCTTATGCTCGACTGTTTGACAGAATAATTGAAACTCCCCATATCTCCCATCATAGTTCAAGGTTCGAAGCTTTCCCATTTTCCTTAAAATGCAAAGCCATTATACATTTTCTTTATAAACTTAAAATTTTGAATAGAAATAAAAAATTAACAAAAGTGAAAACCAAACAATTTGTCAAATCATATCACATAACATAGACAGCAAGAATATTTAACAATTATTATATCACTAATAGACGAAAAGTTCACACATTATTGGCCTAAGCCAATGTTCCGCGAAAGGAATATAGTTCTGTTTGGAGATGAGGAATATTGGTTTATGCCCCTGGGAATATTACTCCATTATCCTCGGTATTATACCAAAGCACGCTTAAATTTCTAAACTAAACATATCTATCTGATTTAAAATAAGATTTGCCCAGTCCAATTCTTTTCTTTTTTTTAATTTTTAATTAACCCCACTCCCAAATTGAAATATTAAACACCTCCGTTTTGTCTGCTACCCTTCCCGTTGCCCAAGGGGCAACCCATCCAGGGTCCCACACCGGCGACCAAATTCCCATAAGTCTCATGGCCCATTTCACCACGTGCCATTCTCGTGGCTGGCAAATCCAGACACAGTCCGAATCAACCCCGCAGGTGCCATCGGATATGCTGCCACGTGGATTATCCCAGTCGGATGCTTCCCCGTATATCCTTTTCTACAGTCTCCCTCTCTTCTCTCTCTCTCTATCTCTGTGCTTTTTCAAATTGAATGTTTATCTATCTAGCTCTTTCGCTATCCAACACACGAATAGCAGTCTCAGTTTCTAAGTCTATTTAATCGAATATTCCTGAATAAATATTCCTTCCACCATTTTCTCCGTCTTTCCTTTCTTTTTATAAGCTTCTGAGATATTCCTTTCTTTGTTCATCCAAAGCTGAATCCCACAGAAGAAGCACTCAGAAACAAAAGCATCAAAACAACAAATTTGCTTTTCTTTTTCTTTCGAAAATTAATATTGTTTCGCTGTCAGATATGGTGGGTTTCGTTAGAACAAAACGGGTCACCGACCCCCTCGACGACAGGGTCAAGGCTCGACTCGTCGGGAGAGATGTTTCGCGACTCAGTTATGTCAGCAGCGGGAGCGAGTACTCCGGCGAAGATGACTCACCGTGCCTTTCCGAACTCGTTCACGATTTCCTCCAGGACCACGATGAGTCGGCCGAGACTCGTCGCCTTCCCGACTACGAATCCGAGTCTGAGAGAATCGACTCGGTCGCGGATTGTACTGACGCTATCGAGATTGTAACCGGCTTAACGGCTTCTTCTGGCAATGTGGATTCGGATTCGTACAAGGAGCTTCTATCGGCTCACGTCTTCAAAGCGGCAGAGTCTTTTTCCCGCCTGAGATCTAACAGGGTCGCGTTCAGACGGAGTGTGATGCAGTTTCTGAGGGAGTTAGGGCACAATGCGGCGATATGCAAGACCAGGTGGAACTCCTCCGGCGGAATCACCGCCGGAAACTACGAGTTCATCGACGTTGTTGTCCAATCGGGATCTTCATCATCGCGGCACAACCGATACTTCATCGACCTCGACTTCGCCTCCGAGTTCCAGATCGCGAGGCCTTCGGCTTACTACACGAGACTCTTGCAGTCTCTGCCAACAATTTTCATTGGAAATGCGGAGGATCTGAAGCGGCTCGTGAGGGTCATATGCAACGCCGCGAAGATATCTTTGAAGAGCACGGAGCTTTCTGTTCCTCCGTGGAGGAAAAACCGTTACATGCAGAACAAATGGTTCGCATCTTACCGCCGAACGGTGAATCCTGCGCCGGAAAACTCATTTTCATCTTTGGTTCCGGCCTCCGGAATCAAATGCCGTTGGATTGGGTTCGATGCCGGAGTTTCCGACTCCAACGTCAACGGCCATATGTTTGTCCGTATAAGATGATAAGGATTGGAATTAATATATAATTTCATATATAAAAAATAAAAAAAAAAAAAATTTGATTCGTACTTGCAAGAGAAGGTATGATGATAAATTGATAATAATCTCTTTTGCTTTTTTTAATTCTTATTTATTTATTTATTTTTCTTTTAACGAAGGCGATTTTAATGAATGGTATAATGTAACGCGGCAAATGTACATTGTGACTAAGGCGGCGCACTTGCTATTTCACGTGCAAAGCGGGACTAGGATACCTGAGTGTAATAGCACTTGCACAGGAAAAAAAGAAAAAAATAATAATAATAATAATAAAACCTTTTCCGTAACTTGAACGAGTTACGAATGAACCTTGGTCAAATCCTGACCGTTCATAAAATATAGGATCAGTTCAGTTAGATCGGAAGGATGTAAGAAGCCCAATTTTGGTGACTATTTTAAGTAAAAAAATAAAATATCCGTATTAGGATATTGATGAGGTGGATTGGTGGAATGGAAAAAACTCTAGTACTCCCGAGCACTGAATGATTGGATACTCCTTCCATTAAATAGACGACATTTATACAGCTTTATCACATCAGCTGCCTAATAAAACTGCTGTGACAGTGTTAAAAAATTTATAAAAAAAACCACTTTAACCTTGAAAGACGAGAAGCCATCCGAACCGAATCTCAGTCCCTTAAACACTAATCTCATCTAGAATTTTTAAACGCCAATCTCATCTCCAATTTTTCTCTTTCTTCAGTGAGTTCAGATGTCTATTTATGTATATATTTTTTAAGATATGTAAAAATATTCTAAAGACAATGAAAATATTTTTTTAATAAATATGTACCACATTAAAGAAAAAGCCAAAAAGAATCCCCAAAAATTTAAAAAAAAAAAAAAAACGGTTTTCTTAATCAGCAGCTCTACAACGCAGACAACCCACCCAAAAATTCGAAAATCAGATCCAGCATGTAAAACTGATTGTAAAAGATAATAATTGAAAAAAATTAAGAGAAAAAAAAAAGGGATCTGTTCAAGTTTAGCTCTCCAACTTCAAAATTAACCTGCAAAGTGCAAATGTTCAAGGTTATTGAACTTGGCTCTGGAGAAAACGAATTCGAAAAGAAAAACCAGATCTAAGATTTTTATTTTTTTTGTGTTTCTGAAAAAAGACCAGGTCTCGACTAAGCCTCAGCTGAGTATTAGATGGTTGTAGATTTACGTGTCTTTGAAGGTAACTTAAGGGTTTTCTTTGTGATGCGAGAAAGAGAGAGACGATGGAAGTTGATAGACTTGGAGAGGGAAGAAGATGACGTTGAACGTTGACGTCTGTCTGTATGTTAGTAAAATGATTTTGGCAAAGTTTGCCCAAATGTCCTTTATTTAATGGAAGGAGTATCCACTCGCTTAGTACGCCGGGAGTACAAGAGGTTTTTTTTTTTTTTTTTTTTCCCGGTGGAATGATAGTGGTCTATCTACAGGTGTTGTTCTCATTAACAATGATTGTGACCTGTGATGCGAAAATTAGTGAAATTTTTTCCTGACAATGAGTGGGGACAGATGGCTGTTAATGGTGATCATGGTAGCACCGAATTTATTTGGCTGTGGGGACAATGAAAAAGGAAAAGGCAGTACATGTCTGTGTGTTCTGGATAAGGTTTTTGTTTATATTCTCTCCAATCCGCTGGGCCAGAGGAGAGGCAAGTGATAAATGCTTGGGACCCTGAATTATATCCTATGCGGTGGCACTGGTTGACCCGGACACGTGTCCGATTGACAATCCTAAATGTTCTCGCTCTGTCACCTCCAAAGTCACTCAAAATTCTGAGAATATTATAAGTTTAACGTAAACTGTTGAAAAATTTAATATAATAATTGTTAAATTAAGTTTTCACACTTTCCCCTCCCCCAGTTTATAAAAAAATATAGCTATCCGCGTTGAAAGATTCGTAAATTATAATTATAATTATTGAAAAGCCTCGCAGTCTATATAGAATCCTTGTTTTAAAAAAGCTTTTGGAGTTGAAGAGATAATCATGATGTCGCTAATAATTTGATAATTTTAAAAATGTATCAAGACAATGATGCAGTTTGCAATGCCTATCTTCTTTTTGATGTCCATGATCTAAAACTATATTAGAATAATAATTGGATAATGCATGGAACCCATATAATGCACCCAAAGAGAGATGCGAGGAGGTTGATAATGTATAGAACCCATATGATGCACAAAAGGAGATAAGAAGGACGTTCTTTTCTTTCAGATGAGATTTGTGCTTTGTCATAAAAGAGAAAAAAAAAAAAAAAAGTCAAATTAATCTTTACTAGGAACCACAAAAAGGAAAAAGAGTAATCGTTCATTCACTAATTACGTCGGATAAGAGTGAAAGTTTTGGTGTCTTATTCTTATCTAGCAACGTATACAAAAAGGAATTAAGTATGGCCGTTGAAGTTGGAAGATCTTTAGCGGATAGACTAGAGAAAACCCAAATTGAATAATGGGCTGCACACAACAAAGTAAGCAATGTGTAGCTGGATTAGAGTAGTAGATCTGCTTCAATAGCTATTATGGGTTATTCAATTGGGCCACAACCCAAAGGGAACTATTAAATTCGCACCCAATTATAGAAGAGTCCATTTAATGACCTCATTAGGCTTTTATATTATTTTCACCGAAGAAATTGATTGGCACTTCTAAAAATAAAAGAAACTTTTTCCACCCTTTTTATGTCCTAAAATATTAACCTTGCAAGCGCAAAGCCGGATTCTCCTGGGCCATATTCCCAGAGCCTGTTCTTACGGGAACTCTAATTTGTAAACCCGTGCACATTGTTAAATAGCGGCAGGCCTTATAACTTTAAATTCAACTGCATTTTGATGCTCTTTTCATACTTTAAAACGATAATAATCGTTTAATACAATTTCCCAACACAAATTTTTGTTATGGATCTATCTATGATTATTTTCCCCTAATATAGATTAATATCGTAGGCCCAGAAAACATGTAAAACCCAAATGAAAAGTACCACTACAAAATATAGAAAACCATAGTTTACAAGAATCTTCCTTTAAAATATTTAAAATTGATTATACAGCAAGGTGTTCACATATTTCCTGTACCCAAATCAGGCAGTACTAATGAGAAAGTGGCTAACTTTAGAAATTTTACATTATGTGGGGAAGCAAAACGCAAACCGATAAATCATGAGGATCGGTGACTTTTTACTTGTTTAGACTTGGGAGTATAATTGATAGTTCTTTGACTTGAGAGAATAAACCATATGAAAGTACAGGATACCAAAGCAAAATAGAGAGCTTTTAAAATTCTCAGCAATTTGCAACTTTAGGAATCATAAATTTGTTTATTTCGGAAGGTCGGCAGGATAAAAGCATGATATTATTCTATTCCCTTATGTTAAATTAGACACCGCCATTTCAAAGCCTTACCTCTTTTCAGATGGAGATTGATTCCCCATGTTTCCAAATCTTTCATTAAAAGCTCACAATTCTAACGCCAAACATATATCCATCAATTCCACCGAGCTGAGGCCCTCACCATCGTCAATATTCAATAACCATGAACACCTACTCAACTCCTCCCTCAACCGCTGATTACAACAACCATAGCGTTAGTCCTTATGTTCAACTATCCAATTCATCTGGCAGGCGTGAGTTTTCCTGTTGCCATCTTTTTTATTATATCAATTAATCTTGTTCTAATTTTGTTATGGTTAATATAAACAGAAATCATACCATCTATATTAGGTCGATATTTTAGTTGCAATTTTCATGGTTGTATGGTGGATCAAGGGATTTCAAAGGACTTGGACTAATTTGTTGGTTTTTCCAGGTCCTATGGTTAAGATGTTTGGCGTGTTCAACCGCTGTGGGAAAACAGTTGAAGATGCCACTAGAAAAGCAGAGAACATTGCAGACAATTTTTGGCATCACCGTGAGTTCTTTATTTAAAAACTTCCAATAATTCAATCCCTCATGCTTTTTAGTATTACTTTTATTATTATTATGCCAGATTAATTATGAAGATGTGTACATAATGCCAAGTTGCCACTTCTAACCTTATTTTTTGCGATCCTAACTTTTCTCATGCTGCTAGAATTGAAGCCCATCTCAGTGATACTTGTAAGAAATTGGTTTCACTAATTTTTACATCATCATGTTAAAATACAATTGACCAGTATTCTAACATGAAATACAACTTTTTTGCTTGTCACAGTGAAAGTTAGTTCTAGTTTCACCGATGCAGCTATGGCAAGGCTTGCTCAAGGAACAAAGGTTCTGGCTGAAGGGGGTCATGATAAGGTTTTCCATCAAACATTTCATAACTTACCAGGAGAGAAGCTCTTACACACATATGCCTGCTATCTATCAACCACTACTGGACCTGTTATTGGGACACTTTATATATCCAATAGGAGAATAGCCTTTTGCAGTGATTTCCCACTCTCTCTCTATTCTCCCGCAGGGAATCCAGAGTCCATGTATTACAAGGTACAAAAGCTAGCCTGAACACTAATAATAAAGCACAAAAATTAAAAGTTTATAGCTTGTTGCCTTGGTTTTGTTGTTCATGGATCCTTCAGTCTTTATCCATTGCCAATTAGACCTTCATGGAGCCCAAGTTTTGAGACCTTGTTATGGAACCAAGCCCAACCCAAATAGGAATTTATGACTTTTCTACATCCAAGTTTTTTTTTTTTTTTTAAATATATTTTTCTGGGTTTTAACAATAATTGTTTGAATACGTAGGTTGTGGTACAGATTGATCAATTGAGAGCAGTGAATCCTTGTGCAAACAGATGGAACCCATCAGAAAAATACATACATATGGTCACAAGGGATGACCATCAATTCTGGTTCATGGGTTTCATATCATATGACAAGGCCATTAAGAATCTAAATGAAGTTTTACACCAATCTCGTGGTGAGAATCCTGGGGAACTCCGCAGGCAGATCTAAGAAATAGAATTTGGGTGTCTTATCTATCACCTTTCGTATATTTATAGTCTATGCTTAATTAAGAATTTTCCTTCTTTTTTGTTATGATATAATATTTGACACATATGTGCTGCTAGATAGTTGTTTGTTTGATGTCACAATGTCAATACATAAATGGAAGAAAGTGAATTATTATTGTAATATTTATAAACAATTACCAATTTACAATCTTTCAATGAATAAATATTTGGATTTTCTGTTTTCTTTTTTCTTTTTTTTTCTTTTTTTTTTTTAAAAAAAGGGGAAAAAGAGAAATAATCCAATAATCATATATGGAAGCCAAAAAAGGAAGAATCAATAATAAAAATTTGGTAGTATGTGAGTGGGTTTTTGGTGGAGGCAAAGTACAGCAAGCGTATGATTAGCAAGCGTATGATTTATTTTGATTTATTAGCCACATGGCAATTTCATGGCAGTTGAGGAGCTGAGAGGGAATTATTGACGGCTGCTTCCTTGCTGTCGGTATCCGCGTGTCACCCACAAATGACAAACAAATGGACACGTCAACCCAGTGGGGTCCACGTAGGCAAGGTACGGACGCCTATCCTCATTGGCATCTGGCTGGTGCGTCGTAAAATGGGTCCCACAAGTGGGCTTCAATTAAGCCTGCTTTCGAAATGCCCGAGAGCGATGGATCCGCACTAATTAGCATAGACCGCCGAAAAACGTAATCATTGAGAATGGCGACAAACGCTCGTCTGGGTTCCCATGTCTCCTTTCCTAAGCCCACATTTCTTTGCATTATCATACAAAATGCCATTCTTCTTCTTTCCCATTCTTCCCTAGTCCCTTTCTTCTTTTTCATATTTTTCTCTTCTTTTATTTTTTTGGGGCCATTTTTGGGAGGATTTTCCGGACCAAAAACATTACCAAAAAGCCTTTTGCTCCCTTGTCTATGTCCAAATAATAATAATAATAAAAATAATTGTTCCAATATATTAAATTATTACTCATTCTTTTTATCAAAAATAAAATTGTATCCAATTAATCCAGGATCAAATTATATTCACCAATAAATCTGATAGATCCGATAATTACATAGTTTGTTAACATACATAACTGATCCTGAACTGAGATTTCTGGATAAAAAATTGATTATGTTATAAGTTGAACTATCACTATTTTACAAAACTTTTAAATTATAATTTTTTAATATTAACTTAAATCATTATTTTTTCCCAAAAATTTAACTTTGAAAAGTGGATCATCCTTTTATTTGTATTATCTTACCAAATTGTGTATTGAAATTGAAGAAGTAAATTGCTAATTTAGAAGAACATCAAATAAAGTTGGAGAGATCTTCGAATCTTCAAATTAGTTTTCAAATTAGATATATGTACACATACCATGTTTTAGACTATAAAAACGGCTTCAATAGTTCTTTATATTTTTAAAAAGTATAATTGTTAAAATAGAAAGCATCTAAAAGAATTTTAAAAAATAAAAAATATAAATTTATATCAAACTGCAAATGATCAATCTTCGTAAATAATTACTACTCACATTTTTTATTTTTTATTTTTCTCCTCCCTAAACCAAAATAGCATTGAAAAAAATAAAATGTGAAATTATAATGAATAAATAAGTTCATTAGATGCTTGATATAGAGATTGGATCTAACTCTATACGTTTAAAGAGTTAAACCCTACTATTTATTTTAGTTATTTTAAGTCAGAAAATTCATTAAAATTATATTTTTATTTTAGTTAAATTCTATTTTTTTAATTTAAAAAATCCAATAAAATTATGAAATAAGATATAATTCTCTAAATAAATAAAAAATAAAAAAATGAAGCTTTTGAAAAGCTTGTTAAAAAATGCTCTAAGCATCTTCTTTAGTCACTATCCAAGCCACTCCATCTTCTTCCTGTTCCTCGACCTACCATAAAGTCCAAATCAAATAATAAAGTAATGTTTCCTGTTAAGTGTTCTTAACAAGAGAATGGAAAAAGGTATTCAGGAAAAAAGATGATACTCCAAAACGCTGCTGAGAATAACAATTAAGATCACATGACTAGTTAAGGTTGAAAATTTCGAATTGGTCTTAACGCTCAACCACCCAAAAAGTGTAAAAAAATTATATCGATTAGTCTTGTCATTTTGCCTTTAATATTCCATCCATGCATCTTCATAATTATCAAAAATTAGAAAAATCTTTATTTAAATATAAATAAATTCTGAGGGCATGAATAGAAAAAAACCCATATTAATTGCTTTTTCACCTGAGGAATTAGATCCACACGTCCCCAACTTTTACCATATAATGGAAAAGCTTTTAAATTTCCCTTTGCTATTTGAGTTGCTGAATTCTTTACTTGGGGATTGTACTTTGTAAAGCATTCGAAAATTTTCTTTTATTGGCCAATAACATTATTCTCCACCGTGCTCTTTTATTAGGAGGTGCAGTTTTGTCCCGCATATTCATCGCTGTAGACTTTTGTGCATTTGCCAAAAGATGATTGAGAAGCTGACAGCTCGCCAACTAGTCAGCTGATGTGCCTTCTTTTCTGTATTCTTATTTTCTTTTTCAAGGTCGGTCCCAATTTATCGGTTTTATTTGGTCCTAATCTAAGCTTCTTATATTTTATTAAAGAAGTCGTGGTTTGTAATTCATATATGGGCCTCGCTGTGGTCCCAATTGATTTAATAAAATATTTATTAAAAAGATAAAACAATTATGAAGTTCTTTCGTGCGTTAATTCTGGGTAATCTTAGCTTTTTTTATCTTTAATTTTTGCATCTTTATTTGCCTTTTCAAATATAAAGATAATTATTCATAAAAAAAAAGTATAAAGATAATTTCATATCTAATATAATTTTGGTATATTATATATATATATATACCGTTTTTCTACGAGATGTGAGCCTTATATTATAAGGTATGTGTTTTGATCATGCTTGATAAAGAAAATCCGTGTTTGTGTTTGATTAAAAAAATTAAAAAGTGTTTTCTAATAAAAAAAAAATCAAAATTAAATGTGCTTATAAGAGAAGCACCAATTCAAATAATCATTTCAGGATTTTAAAAAAAATTACATTAAATATATTAATTAAAATATAAAAGTATTAAAAATAAATTTAAAAATATTTTTTATTGTGCATAATCAAATATTTTACTAAAATACTACTTAATTTATTAAACACTTATTAATAAAAGAGCAACAAAAAATAAGTATTTGCAAAAATTAATGCTTATTAAAATATATTTCCAAACACGTTCTTAGTTTTCAGTTAAAATAAATATAATTAAATTTTTGACCCGAATAATGATAGGATTTGAACTTACATTTTTTGGTTAGGATACAAAATTCCTTACGAGTCCATAGATTGTTGAATAAATACACTTCTTTTTTTTTTTTTTGGCTGAAAATATGGGTTATATATATTTACAATTCAACGATGCTTGAAAGCTCTTTACCATTTCATGTTTTATATTTTGATTTAGGCATCTCAATATAGCATGAATATTTTCATACACGAAAAAGTTGGTATTTAAAACTAAATAATTATACCATAATTTTCTAATGAGAGAATCTATAATTGTATTTAATGAAAGATGTTTATGCGACAAATACTAAGTTCATCACATCCTATCTATATTTTTTAGATATTAAATAAGGACTAACATTGATGCACTTGTTATTGTAATGATAAAAACAATAATAATAATAATATTGATGCATTTGTCACATAAAACGTTACTCTTTTTTTTTGGTTAAATGTTACATAAGCATTACTAATTAATTTGACTAAATAAGATATTCTCATGAATGACTAAATTAACTCATAATTATTTGTTTTTCTATTATTTTTGAAAAATTTATTTACTGACCAAGAAAAATATGAAATCAAATTTGGAGGACATATATATATATATATATATTGTCGGTAGAAAGGAAATATAAGCTACTCAAGGTAGAAAGCAACATTTGACCGTCCATGTTTACTGTGGAATGAATATACATATTACCAACTCGACCTAAATAGGTGACATATAAAAATTAAAATTTCTAGCCAGTATAATCTGTTTTATTTACTGATTACGGAGAATGAATTGAACCTTTCCAGTTTATTACTTTCATACCTTATACATTATTATATAATTGTTGAGCCCAAAGCTTTATAATTCAAACATGAGAAGTTAACAGTCCAAAGCTTTAATTAGGTTTGATTATCCTCCTAAGTATCATATCATTATCTTCTTGAGCTATTAAACTAATTAACCATACTCAAGCAACTTCATCTTTAATTAAATAAACACTATCAGTGACAAAGAATCATTTTTCTCACATTCTTGCATCATCTTAGAAACCAACCACCTAATTCTTTGAATATATAATTTAGAGAATCCTAGCCATCATTATTTGTATCCACGTCATTATATATGTACTAATTTCCTATGCAACATATATAGGTATGGAATCAACAAACAAACAGAGGAAATCAAAAAAAATAATCAATGAGTTTGTTTTGTTGGCACATGCATGTACTAATAAGGCTTGCTTGATACTGTAATATAACCAGCTAGATGTAAAGCTATATCTTAACGAAAGGTCAAATTTGGAGGGTGTGTTTCACCCTCATTTTTTAAGCACAAGGACCCATTAATTATATGCAACTTGAATTTTATCCCCCCCCCCCCCAAACAAAAAAAGAAAAAAGAAAAAAGAAAGGCATTAGCCAGTGAGAATCCACATAAAAAGTGTTTTATTTTACTTAACCTCCAAGTAAAGAGTGAAAATGCACTGATTGACATGCATTAGACCAAAAAGTCATATATACATAATTTTTATGCACAAAATCGCCATCTTACATAAGTATGTTTGACTTTATGGTATACTTCCAGTCTTCCTCTAAAAGATACTCCTACTTAAAACTTGAGCTATAAATCACTTATTTATTTATTTATTTTTAGGCGATCATACCTAACCTATATGTTTGTGATCCCCTCTATAGGTTTTATCGATTTCAGGAGTTAAGATTGTGCTATATGGTTAGAAATTCTCATATGATCCTTGAGAAGGTCAAGAATTAATTAGGTCCCTTACCTAATTTACAAAAAGTATTAATGTCTTTCCTTTTTCTTTCCTAAATTTATATATCTCAATGTTTGACAAAGACTAAGAAACTAGTTGAATTGTCTGAATTTGATCAATCAAAAATATATTCCACCTAAAAAATTTTGCCATTAAATTTCTCATCCTCTTCCTTGTTCTCCTCCTCCTGTCGTGGCTTGGACATAAAATTACTGTCCGTGGTTCAATGACTGGGTCATACTCTCTCTCTCTCTCTCTCTCCCCTTTATGTTTCCAGAGAATGACACGTATCGTCTTCTGTTTCCCACATGCACATTGATCTGATACTACATCAAATGGAAATTCAAAACCAAAACAAAATTGCACTTCTAACCAATTTATAATAGTGTGTAAGGCCGAACACATTGATAAAAACAAGATATAAATACTTAAAAAATAAAAATATTAATAATAAAATAATAATAATAATAAAAACTTATAATCTACAGTAACAGATCCCTGAGTTGATGGATCTCTCCGACTGAACTGAGTAGTCTGCAAGTTTCTCCACCAAGCCTTCATACTTCTTGCCAGCTGTTCACACGCACTGAGCTTCGTGCTCGCTACGCGATGGACTATATGCGACGCGGTGCGGTGCGGTGCGGTGCTACCTACTATTACCTCCTTGCTAAATTCTAATTAATTATTTTGGTCTCAAATCCTGTATATCAAATAATTTGTTGGTTTACTTTTATAATTCTCTTGCTCATTTAAAAATTTTCTTACCTATAATTATACTTATTTGAATATGTAATTAAAAATATTTTAATATATATTATCTAGTAAATAAATTTAATTGATAGTTTGATGGCTAGTTTACCATTTATTTTTATTTTTTATACTAATAAATAATTAATTTATTTTGTAATAGTCCACTTCTTTTTTTTTTCCCCTTCATGCTAAACTATGATTAATCATTTTGGAATATTCCTTAAATTTATTTATTGGTTTATTTTTATGACTTATTTATCCATTTAAAAATTTACTTAAACATATTTATAAATATATAATCAATAATATTTTAATATATATTATTTAATAAATAAATTTGATTAATATCTTGATTTCCATAACCTAATTTACCATTGCTTTCATTTTTTGTACTAACAAATAATTAATTTATTTTGTAATAAACCACTTTCTTTGTTGGATTACGGCTTATATTCCTCATTTGTAGCGAAAATAACCCACACATTTTCATCCCCTATATTTTCTGCGCCGGGCTAGTTCTAACACGGATAATATATGACAAAAGAGGAATATGCTTTGATTTTGACAAATTAATATATTTCTTTTTTACTTTTCGAATGAATGATTAAGCTATTAAGTTCGTTGTGGAAGCCCAAACCCAAAAAAAAAAAAAAAAAAAAAAAATCGTTTTCAAATTTTTTGTTTTTTTTTTTGTTTTATAAGAATAATCTGTGGACTAAAAACAGATTTTAAACTCGTTCAACAAACTGACATATGAGTATAAACTAAAGAAAATATAGTTTTTTAAAACAAAATCTTATGTAGTTAAATTAATTAATATATTCTGAATCAATCAGCTGCCTCTTTTGAAAAGAAGAACAACAATAAATTCGGTAAAAAAAAAAAAAAACAAAAAAAATCCAACTGAAACAACGAATGCATTTATGACAGATAAATTAAATATTTAGAAGGTACAAAAAATTCTACGTGGAATAAAAGTACACGCAATTTACCATGACCGAAGAAAAAAAAACAATGGCAGTAAATGGATATTTATTAGTAAACACAAGGCATTTACTTCAGGACATGTATACGTGGCACCATAATAATTAAGGGAAAGTTAAGGATAAGAGTGAAAAATCCGGAAGGAAAGTAATTAGAGAGAGAGAGAGTGCAAAGCGTGTGTGTGTGTGTGGTGTTATTCAGTTTTTCAGTTCATAGAATTACTGAGAATAGAAGCGGAGAGAAAGAGAGAAAAGAAAAATAGAGAAATAGAGGAAGAGAGGGAGAGAGAGAGAGAGAGAGAGAGAGAGAGAGAGAAAGCAGAGAATGAAACAGAGTGTTCTCATTATCATTCTCTGCTTCGCAATCCTCGGTAAAACGTCTTCTTAAGGTGTTATCGGAGACGGCGACGACGACGGCGATTATCGATCCGACTGATCCGATGGCGAAGACGGACGTCTCCGATTCTGATCCAACGTTGATGGCTAAAGCGACCGAATTGAAGAAAGAATTGCAGAGACTGGTGAAGGCTATCGTCGACGATGAGGATTATACCGCTGAAACAATCGATCAGGCTAAAGACGCTCTCTCTTCTCTCAAAGAACTCAAACTGAGGAAGCGATCGCCGTCTTTGAAGCTCCATGAGACTCTGTCTTGTCCTGAGGAATTTCGATGTCCACTCTCTAAGGAGTTGATGAAAGATCCAGTGATTGTGTCTAGTGGCCAGGTTAGTCCTCTCCGGTTTCGGTTCAGTGTGTTTTTTCCCCCCTTCTGCTTGTTCTCTGAGAAAAAAACAAAAAGAAATAAAATAAATGAATAAAAAAAAGAACTGAAATTTTGGATGTCCGAAATATTCGTTCTCTCGCTCCTTTTTTTTTTTTTTTCATCGTCATTTGGATTAATTTCCCTTTTTTTTTTTTTTTTTTTTTTTTTTTTCCTTTGTTTCAGCATTTTCAAACTAATTAGCGCAATGAATATGTAAGAATTTTTATTTCTTTCACTTTCGTCTGTTTTCTTACCAAGATATTGAAGGTCAATGCTTCTTGAGACGTTTTTTAATTGTTTTTTAACCACTCTGTTTTGGAATTTTTGCAAGTTCACTTTTTCTTGAATTTTTATAATTCATGTCAAGCTGATAAATGTGGGAAAGTAAAATGCTTTTCAATACTGTTCTTGTCGTATTCATTAATTCGGACCTCGGAAATACAAGCTACCTGCTGAATTCTTGCATTCTTTGACTTGAGATTTATTTGATTCATACGAAATAAAAACACAATTTATACAATTCTATTTGCCATTTTCTTCTTGTAACCAAGTGGTAGAGGATTTATTTGATTCTATTTGCTATTCTGTTTGTTTCATTTCTTTGATTAACAATCCGTGGAATTTTGATTTATAGGACGTATATACAGTACAGTAGCGTTAGAATTTGTGTTTTTTCTTGGTAGTATTTTCCTTTTTCTCCATTGATTTTGAAGGGCATCAAAGGCATGCTTGATTAATTAGTTCGCTGTATTGAATTACTGTTGTAGATAATGACAGAATTAGAAAAGGAAAGATTTAGTTCTTTCTTGAGAACTGTTGATGATCTCTGAAGTTTAAAGGTGGATTCAAGTAAAAACAATTTCACAACTTTTCATAGAAGGATATTTAAGAAATTCTGGTTGGTTGGAGCCTGTTTGTTTTAACCCAAGTGATGCAGTTTTTTTCCCCTTTATTCAATTTCAATGTGTTCCTCTTGATGTATGTTTCATGGTTGCTATAGGAGTATAGTTGCCGTGAATGTTATTAATTAGTATCGATTTCTTGTTTATTTTGACAGACATATGATAGAGCGTTCATCCAGAAATGGTTAAAAGCAGGCAACAGGATATGCCCTCGTACCCAGCAAGTTCTGTCAGACACAAGCCTAATTCCCAATCACTTGATCCGGGAGATGATATCGCAGTGGTGCAAGAGTCGAGGGCTCGAGTTGTTGGATCCTGCTCACTACGTAAATGATGATGTTGTAACAGCAGCTGATCGAGACCATTTTATTTCTTTGCTTGAGAAGGTTTCTTCATCGGTGTCTGAGCAGAAAGAAGCTGCAAAGGAGCTTCGACTATTGACGAAGAGGATGCCATCGTTCCGGGCTCTTTTCGGTGAGTCTCAGGATGCCATCCCTCAATTGCTTAATCCACTTTCACAAGGCGAGTCTCTAAGCGATACTCAATTGGAACTTCAAGAAGATTTGATTACCACTCTCCTAAATCTTTCCATCCATGACAACAACAAGAAGCTCGTCGCAGAAACCCCCATGGTGATACCTTTACTTATGGATGCATTGAGAACGGGAACCATTGAGACAAGGAGCAATGCAGCTGCAGCCCTTTTCACGTTGTCGGCTATTGATTCCAATAAGGCACTCATAGGGAAATCCGGTGCACTGAAACCGCTTATTGACCTATTGGAGGAGGGGCATCCATCATCGGTGAAGGATGTTGCCTCAGCAATTTTTAATTTATGCATCATCCATGAGAACAAGGCAAGAGCTGTGCGCGATGGCGCGGTAAGAGTGATTGTGAATAAAATAGTGAACCGCATGTATGTGGATGAATTGCTGGCTATCCTCGCAATGCTTTCGAGCCATCAGAAGGCTCTAGAAGAGATGGGGGAGCTAGGAGCTGTTCCTTGCTTGCTTAACATTATCAGGGAGAGTAGTTGTGGTCGTAACAAGGAAAATTGCATTGCGATCCTCTACACTATATGTTTCAATGATCGAACCAAGTGGAAGGAATTGAGGGAAGAGGAGAAGACTTATGGAACAATATCTGAGCTTGCTAAGAGTGGCACTTCCAGGGCTAAGAGAAAAGCAAATGGGATTCTCGAGAGATTGAACAGGGCTGTTAACTTGACGCATACTGCGTGATTGGGATCGCTGCTGTTTTGCAATTACAGAACACCATTGTTGTAAATTCTGCATCTATATCAATTTCTCGCTGCGCGGGTGTTAGTGGAACATTGCAACTCAAGCTCGCTGATCTTTGGTCATCCTCGGTCGCCATTTTGTACATTCCCATTTTTCTCTCCCAAGTTTTAATTTAAGGCTTTTTTCTTTTCTTTTTTTTTCCCCCTTTTTTTGAGTTAGTCATTGTGAATAAAATATAATACAAGCTTTATCAGTAAGATTTTCTTCTTCTCACCCAAACCCTTTTGACTTTGATGGAACGGTAAGGAAAAGAGAAAGGAGAAAAAAGAAAAAGAAAAAAAAGAAAAGAAAAAAAAAGAGGAAGTATATGAAGAGTGAAGCAGCAGTAAATATTTTTGCTGAGATCAGTGGGTGACGGAAAAAAGAATTTGATGTTGGAAAATATCTAGGTGGGTTGAGAAAGAAAGAAATTCGGATTCAGTTGGCCAACATTTCGAATAAAAAGCTTTTAAGTTGAGCGTGACTCATGCTATCTTGGTTCACATCAATTTTTTTCCTAAAAAGAAAATAAATAAAGTAAACAATAAAAGATCTGAATGGTCCATGTTAATTGCAGACGTTTGTCTTCTTTGAAAGGTAAAAACAGAAAAAAATAAAAAACTGTTAAAGCCATGAAAATTGTACTAACAATTAACTAATGGAAGTAAAATCCGATAGTGTCTTGGGTTACTTTGAACAGTTCGACTACAATGCAAGTGGCAACTTTTTATTTAGTTTTGACCTGGAATAGAGCCAAAATATAATCCTTCAGAGCACGATTCCAAAAAATGAACGGTTGTGAATGACCAGAAAGGAAGTTAAAATATGCAACAACAAGAATGTGTCCGCATTCAATGGTGCAGTGACGTTTAGGGAGTCAGGGGTCCATCATATAGATGCCTCACCCTCTCCCCTTTTTTTTTTTGTGAAAATATTGAATGGATTTCATTTCCCATCCATAACAAACTTATACATATTTCCCGACCAAATATATAAAAAAGAAAATTTCACTTAGATTTTTTAAATTTTATCTTAATTATAATGATATTTATATTAATAAAAAATTATAAATTAAAACTATATTAATGAAAAATTATAATAAAAATTGGTAAAAATCATAAATGTAATTATGAAAAATGTAAAAGAATTTTAAATGAAATTTGCCATTTATAAAACTAGCAATTTGTTTTTGCAAAACCTTATCTTTTTGTTCCAATGCCATGTCCACGGATAGATTTCTCAGCCTCTTTCCATCGTTCTTTTAAGTCATGGGAAAGATTTTTGTTGGATGGTGAAGATTTTTGCTACAATATCCCCGGCTACTTTTTGTTTTTTTTTTTTTTTTTTCTTTTTTTTCCATAAAAAGTCACACCGGATTCCCTATTCTTTGTCCTTGTAATTTCTATGGGATCAGAAATTGCATCATTTCAAACAAGGAATAAATTCTACTCGTTTATCTCGTGCTCAGATAAAAATAAATAAATAAAAAGGAGATTACATTTTAGTAGGAAATTAATTTTCTTTAGGGTTGCTCGTCGTTTATTGATGAAAATTTGTTTCGTATTAATCACAATTCTCGTAACCTACTTTAAATTTATATATGGAGGAGGAAGGTTTGACTGAGAGTTGATTGGTTCGTTGAAAATAAATTTATCAACTTTTTTGATCGGTGGAGTACACACAGTATAATAGTATACAAGACGATGGAAACCACTATTAATTTGAAAGTAATAATTGTAGCTTTTGACAATTAAGGAAGATTAATTAATTCTTTCATAAGTTGTTTCTGATGAATATATTTCTCTTACACTAGGTGGTTGAATGGCTTTCACAGTGTTTGGTCATATAAGATGGTAATTTAAATTCGGCAAACAAAACCACATGATCATTATATAACAGAAAGGAAAGCAAAGCAAACACGTGATTATAATGTTAGCTTACCTGCCAAAACTCTTATCCTTTTGGTTGGTGGTTTTGTAATAATTATATAGGTTAAGAAAACACTGTAACAATGCTGACCTTTTTATCTCAGAAGGGCCTGCGGTCCCAAAAAAACAATTATCTGCCGACAAACTCCACTTGACGGATTTCATACAATGTGCGTGACATTTTTTTTCTTTAATATGTTTGTTTTTTTATGTATGCTTTCAATTTTTCTTTTTGATCCACAATTGTAGGAGTGGCAAGTTTTAACTTTTAACATTTATTATATTTATAAGATTCTAATAAATTCAATAATATATATACTCTATTATATAGGATTTTTTTTAACATTTACAATAATATAATTTTCCTTCATGTTTTGAATTCACAATTAAAAATATGATTAACATACTAATTAAATCATGTTTATTTGATAAACTATAAAAATTTAAATGGCAAGATATGTTTCCGATATATCAAAAATTCTATAATAAATATTTATATAATTATTTTTTTTATAATAACTCATATACAAATAATTTGGCATCATCTTCTTTTTAACATCTAATAATATTACTGTAGATTTTATATTTTATTATTGTGTAACGTTTCACATAATTATAGATCATTAAATTTACATTTTATGTATTAATTAAATAGATGATATGATATATCTTAGATCATTAGATTTTAAATTGAAAAGAATATAAAATAATATGGTATATCTGTTATGTATAATACATTTTTTACATATATTTTTTTATGTCGGAACAGATTTTTGATCTTTTGTATTATCCAACAACGTTTTAATTTTAACTACATAAATCATAATTGAGATGTCATTCAAACACTTGAAGCATCGACACGTGGAAAACACCTTTCCAGTATAACATAACCCAGATGTTATACATATACATATTTTATCAGGAAATGTAACGTCGGTTCGACACGTAGCTAGATTGCTTTACCGGTCGTCCCACGATTGATTTTGAAGTCACTTTTTATTTTATTTTATCTAATCTCCCTCTACAACTTGGCACCGACTGGGTCGTTATAATTAACTAATAACTTTTAACTTTTGTCGGTGAGTCGGCTCTTTGCGAAGTGGAATAACCAATGTAACGTCTTAATACGACACATAGTTTTTTTTTTTGGTGGTATATATACGATTTGACGTCTTCTACTTGAAGCTAACATAAACGCCAATATAAATCTGGAAATGTGAATTTAAATATCTAATTATTAATGAGACAGGTTTAAAAGACTAGCAAGAGGGTACAATAATAATAGATTGATATAAAAAGTCCATCAAAGGAAAGTGAAAGCAAAAAAAGCAACGTTTCTATTTCTACCATCATCTGGGTGCTTAGCTGAAATATAAAGCTCAAATTAATCCATGAACCAGCTTACCATCTAATCCATGGGTCTACAATGGACCCAAGATAAAAAGGCCCTTTCTTCATCCATGTCTCAATTTTCAGAGAACCATTATAATTATCCTACGGACTGAACAAAGCAAAAAGCAAATTGGGTATTAAAGAGAAAAAAAGAAGAGAAATAAAAGGGTGTATAAATAGGTGGCAATAGTGTCTTATTTGTGAATTATTGTGATAAGATGTAAACTCTTCGATTGTTTTTATGTGGTGGCCAATCCGGGATGGTCTATTCAACTAGACCCATTTCTTATTTTTCTGCTCAACTTTTTGGGATGGAATATGAATGAATAAGTGGCGCAAATTTTAGAATCTTTTGGGATTTCAAATTAAGACAAAAAAATGTAGTTAACACCTCCGCTTGGACAAAAACAAAAATATATATGTCATTTGAGAAGACTCCTTGAAGTGACTTGAGGCATTATTGATTGGAGGGAATTTGCTCCAAACTTCCTTTTTGATTTTCTTGCTCCTTATATATATATATATATATATATGTATAGCTTTGGAGCTAATAATTGAGAGATTTAGTAATAATGCTAATAATTACCCACATCTAAATCCTTAAAAGCTTTCTTCGCTTCAAGCATTAAAGCAAAAAATATCTTAGGTTTGAAAACAAATTTCGCTTCTAACCAATTTGTTGTCGGCCTTTTAAAACACACACGCACACACCATGAATTCAAAATAGTTTTTAAAAATCATTCTTAATTATTTAAAATCGATATGAGCACAAATGATAATGATTTAAATTGTCCAGAATATATAATTATTTTTTTATAATTATACTAGAAATTTCTTTTTTTTTTTTCCCCCTTTTATCTATTGATTTTCCTACCATTTATGAAAATTAAAGATGGTTGGACAAACCAGACACGTAAGAGTAAAAAACCAGATTAATTGAGTTTGGAATGGAATGATGCTAGAGATAGGAATTTTTTTTTTTCCTCTATCCATTTGGTTGGATGTCTTTCTTTCCCTTTTTCGGTGAATAGTTTGGTTTTTTTTTTTTTTTTTTTTTTTTTTTTGGGGTGGAAAATTTGGTTCGGTTTCTTTATTATCCACATGAGGAACCAAAATCACCCTTCAAATAAGAGCCTGTCCTAGTTTGCCCCAAAAAAAAAAAAAAAAAAAAAAAACAGAAAATCACCTTGAAAAGACTCGTTAGGTTTAAGACGACAGGGTTCTTATTTGAAAAGACTCGTTAGGTTTAAGACGACAGGGTTCTTATTTGATTATAATTTTTTTTTTTTTTTGTTTTTTTGGTTACCGTAAGCTTCAAGGTGATAACGAATTTTGATGAAAGTTAAGAGAGCCATAAAAAAAGGAAAAAGCCTTTGGTTGAAACCCAAAAGTAGAAGGTTTGAAGTTATTTACGGCAATTATGTCAATCTTACTGAAAGAATATGTATTGGGAAAGCCAATACATTTTCGTCTTCATTTTCATCTTTATCATGTAATTTTATCCACAACAAGAAACAACTGTAAAGGTTGACATTTACAGGGTGATGTACAAGAAATGCCAATTTTTTTTGTTTTCCCAGTTCTTATTTTATCCGTGTCCGACTATTTTCTATCAACCGAATTTTCCTACTGATTTCGATGAATTATCTACCAGTATTAGCGTTTTCATCCACTTTATTTTCTTCGACAATGCAGTGAACGGCCCCACTTAATGAAGTAACATGCTTGATGTCCATACTGAGTAATGAATAAAATAATTACTAATCTCTGTAGTAATTGGACGTTATAATGAGAAAGCACAAACTTTTCTCTATACGCACTCGTCAATATATAAGGTTCAACATACCAAATCTGTACAAGCAGTTAGTAAACTGGTTCTTTCAACAATCTTTATACACTTCCGCGAACATTGACCACTAATATGATCTGAGGACATAGCTTCACTCAAACGCCGCAAAAGATAAGACACCAATCACACGCTTGATGGATGATGCACAAGTATTTAGACACTACCAGAAGAACATAATACCACGTTCAGTAGCTCCATTAGTCAATCACATGTTGAACATAAGTATCAGCTCTGTAGTCCCCCCATTCCACAAACCTCCCCCCCCCCCCAAAAAAAAAGGGGGGGAAAAAAAAAATCAACCGTCAATCCATTTTATATGCCCAACCGTGTTCATGTAGAAAAGCTTGGACTGCTTCTTTTATGGCCAAGTTTGGAACTAGCTGGGACTCTTCAAGCGGCTCACGTGTGACTGGATCGAAGTTACCCACCTAGATTGAAATGCAAGTTGGACCATCAGAGAAATAGTTAAATAATACAAATGAAAGGAGGACATCTAAATTGGTGAATGCAATTTCAAAACAAAATATCACCTCTTTAAAATGGTTAAGAATAACTGATCTCTCATATGTAACACCACTTGGAGTGATGACAGGATCACGGAATACATCAAGCGTGATTTTACAACATAGATAATCTGGGACCTGAAATTTTTATACAGTTCCTCCTCCAGATACTGAGTGATAATTTATTAAAAAAGTGAATTAGAAATGGTATGGGGAGAAATGGAACCAAGAATGTACCTCAGTTGGTGTATCAGCTTCTGCTGCTATCTTGAATACTCTTGCTAGAGACTCTAACTGTTCCATATGTTTAGTACTAACTTCATCCAAGAAACCTTCCAATTGAGAAACTTCTAGTATATATTTCTCTTCAAGAGCAGTTTCACAAGCTTCTCTGCAATCATAAAACAAAAATGGGTAATAAACTGTTCAACACCACCAGCCTAAGCTCACTGAGAACATACTTCAAAGTTTGCAATTCCCATGTGCGTTTGGTAGATTCATGCTCCCACTCCATGTATTTTGCTCTTGCAAGCTCTTGCCAGATCTCCTCTACCATGTAACCCTTTGGGTCGGCACCCCGTCCAAGATCCAAAGCCTACACAAGGAAGTTCAAACAGAATTTGAAGCTTATGATCAATCGTATGTACAACTAAAAGAAAGCAGGAATAAACAAATACAGCAATGCAGATGAGATATAACAAGATTCAAGTCATGAGTGCCAAGTGACAATTTTAATTCTAACGACAATTTGACTAATATCTTTTAAGTTTTGAAATTTTTAACATTATATTCACATAATACCTCCCAGCCTACACTTTAAAAGTCACTAGCAAGCATATATCATAATCTTAGAACTTCTTGTACTTTGCATAATACTTGTTTGATGTCACTTGCTCTGCAAGCAAGAAATCCATTGTCTGCTTACAGATGATATCTTCAGAATGATGCACAAGCTAAAATTCCTTTGCTGAAATACATAAGACCAGACATCCTGTGAACCTATTTAATCTTAAAACAGCTCAACTTTTTGTATCAACATCTACAATGCCAATTCAACATATGCAGCAGCAATGGTTAGTTACAACCATTTCCATCTTAAAATTGAAAGCCAACAGAGAGTGACTGATTCAATATGCTTCTATTTGCTACATGGGCTGCATTCCTCAATAGCATGGTGGAAAAGCATCGTTAAGCTATCGATAATTCATGACAAGATGAGAACCACCACCTCAAATAGTTTTTCCTGTGTAGGTGGGTTTTCTAATTTGGTACTCACTCATTAGGACCTAACAAAAAGTTTTGTCTCGGCTAAAAGTAAATTTTGACTGTACACAAGAATCTTTATTCCTTTTATATCTATTTGTTCTCGCTAAGACTTGTTGAAGCTCCATTAGAAAATTGTCTCTCTTCTCCCTTTTTTTATTGGAGATACAGACCACTATGGCTTTACAAATGCTTAAATCAATTGACCAACCCATCAAATAATAAGAAAATTAACACTGCAGTCCAACAAAAAAGTATATTCTCTAGGAAAATGCATAGTACAGTAGGCACATCTGGCATTTGGAATTTGGGTTTTTCACTCCATAACATCCACATCAACCTCAAACATGACATATAGAATATCAAATTATAGTTTCTGAAACATCTGAAACGAAAATTGCAGTGGCAATATTGCTTGCCATAAAGGAACAAATACAAAATATGGTATCCACGACACAAACTCTTGCATAAAATATATAAACAATAAAAACCTCAGTCATTAATTATTCGCAATGCTTACAACAAACAAAGTATCAAATGGCACTTGCAACAGATAAAAAGGTCATTAACTAACAATACAGGCTACAAAACACTCTCTACCTTCTCCAATTCTTTAACTCCTTCGGCATATTCTTGTCTCTGTAGTAATGCAAGTCCCAACATATAGTGGCCCTGCATGCAATCAATTTAACTATGGACTCTGTGAGATAATAATCATCCGTAGGGAGAAATAGGAACATCCACCCTGAAGGTTCCAAATACATATGAAAAGAGTGTACCAAGAATAAAGCCAAGCAAAGGTACATACCCATACTCCACCTAACAGAGATTCCCATGATTACTTCCAGATGAAAACTTATGAAAGACCATAAAAGCCTTAAAAAATAATTCCCCAATAATCTAAAAGAATAAATTTTACACAATCGAATCACTATGATTAAATAGTCAAACAAAACTAGTACAACAACAGTCATGTATTGTCCAAAAGCTCACTTAAAAATTTTCAAAATTCTATATTATTGCCATCTATCACATCCTAGCCTAGACTGAACAAATAGACACTCAGAGAGAGCAGCAGCCAGATTGACATGCACATAACAGAGCATCCAGTCAACTCAAGAGTCAGAACCTCATCAGCCTGCGATAGTACATTAGTACTGAAGGAATGAAAAAGGAACTACTTAAAAATTAGAACCATAGATTCCAAAGCAAGACAAATAGTTATGCAACGGAAGCAATGTACCGTTACCCTCTTATACAAACATCTGAAGGCATAATTTTAGGTACCTATATCACAAGTTTAATTTTTTAAAGAAAGACTTTCAGTTCACACACCCTCATGGGCATTAAATTTAATTTTAATATGGGTTTAGAGTAAAGCATGCCTTCTCCCATTAAAGGTTCCAACTAAAGATTAATCATAGCGTTACGAGCTTAACTTAAAGAACACAATCCTGACCTTAACGGAATTGTTATCAAGTTGAACAGCTTTCCGGCAATCCTCTTCCACTTTTGTCCAATCACTGCATATAGACAGTAGCCAAGTGAAAACCAGAAAAATAATCGAAACTGAAAGAAAGAAAATTAAATGTGATCAGAAATTAAAAAATAACAAGTATTTAACGATGATAATATTATCAAAAAAGGAGAGTTGGAAAATGGTTATCATTCTCGTACATACTTCCGCTTGAGATGGCAAAGAACACGATTCGTCCAATATACAGGAACATTAGGACACAGGGTAATTGCCTTAAAATCCAAAAACCCAAAAGAAAATATCAAGTTGGAAATCACCAAAACCCACAAATTTGTTAGATCATTCATGTAAACTCAACAAGAAATAACATAAAAAATAAAATAAAATAAAAGAGACGAGTTTTGGGTCGAATATGACATAAAATCCATTAAATCGTTACCGGGATTGAGAATACTGAAAAATTTTACGATAACCCATGAAGAATAATCGAAAACAAAAAATTAAATATGGAAGAATACCTCAGTATAAGCATCAATGGCGGCTCTGAAGCGATCTTTCTTGAAGCAAACGTTGCCATCTTTCTTGAGCTGCTCAGCCTGTTTGGCCGGAGACAAAGCCACACTGGGTCCCATTTCTTTCCCCAACTCCTTCGCCAAATGATCCTCTAAATCTAAAATCTTCCCACCCCCAAGAACCACCACCAGATTCCTCTCTCTTTTATCTAACCACAAAGAGAAAAAAACAAAGAAGAAGATGGGAAAGTGTGGGAAATTGAAATTTTGGGTTTTGGGTTTGAAACTAAAACCTTTCAATCCGAAATGCCAAATAAGAAAAACCCTGAGGCCTGATGATTCAGGTGCCTTGTTTGTAAAAGCAACACGAAACGCTGAAGAAACCACGCAGCAACCCCCACGAAGAAGCCAAAAGAGGTCCTCGACGACGTTCTAATTTCTCTCTCTCTCTTTTTTTATTTCTATTTTTTAAATAAAATTTCTGTGTTTATATGTTTTCTTTTGGGTTGTAAAAGACCAAAACCCCGAAGACTTCCTGTTTGAAATCAACGCGGGTTACGAAAGAAAATGAATATTAAATATCACGCCGAAACGGTAAGGATGTGACTCGGTTAGATGGATTCCGGGTCGGACCAGGTTCGGGGCCAAACAAAGATCCCATTGTCATTGTGTTTGTTTGTAGAAATATTTTTATATAAATTTATTTTTTTGGATAATTTTTATTCATGTTATAAAAAATATTAAACACATTATATTCTATATAAATTCTATATAAATTTTATTTTTCCTTTTTACATTAATAAAATATGTAAATTTTACTATAATATACATTCATTTGATACATGTATATCGAAATATATATATATTTTTCAATTTTCAAACGTTTCCATCCACCATTAGTAGCAAGGTATATAAAATATGGACAATATTCATTCCCTATATGTATATTGGATTCCTTTGATTTATATGAATTCAGATTTTTATTTTCATATGCTGTTAGAACATCAGAAACATAATTTGGATGGTATTAGTCTATTCAACATATATAAGTTTATATTTTATTTAAATACTTAGGAATATTTATGATCTTTTATCAATAATTATTTTTAATATATTTTATTTAAGTACTTAGGAATATTTATGAGTGTAAATTTTTTGTGAAATTGATATTATTTTATGGGATATAGGAGTTGAAATTTCTATGATTTTATTGTGGGTTGTGTAAGTTCTATGTGTTTTGGAATAGGTTGTACAGGTTTTATGAGTTTTGGAATAAGAGATTTTCTGGCATTATATTCTGGAGGAGTATGTCTGCAGGTTTTGTGCGGTTTTTGAAGGAGAAGACTTTCTGGATGTAAAAGTCGTTTTAGAATTGAGCAAGTTTTATAAGGTATAAAGAAGTTGAAATTTCTACATTTATAAAGGAATTGTGTAAGTTTTATAAATTGGAGTATCTATGCGAGAGAATTGTTTTTGGAATAGTTTTGTCTTTCATGGGTTGTGACCGAAACTCCTCTCGTACATAGGTTTTTGATACATTCCTTTTTACCAAAAGAAAAAAAGCAGTTTTAGATAGGAAAGAAGAGAAAGAAATAAAGAGATATAGATAGAATTTGATTAGGAATAAACTTCATTCATTCATAAGTTCTTCTACAATCAACGTAATATTTAAAGGCTAAATCCACTTCCCCATCCATAAGTAGCTTAGTAGTACCGGCGAAACCCACTTTCCAATCCATAAATAATTATTAGTACTTGGAGGAAAATAAGGAGTGCATAAAGAAACCACTAATTGCTACTATCAACTAACGTTGGACGTTTTTGCATGGGACGTAACTAGAGATATAAGACACACATACACATAGAGAGTAGGATCCATATGCCAAATTGGGTACATATTATCCCACCCCCTCAATTCATCCTTGTCCTCAAGGATGGTGACAAGATTAGAAATCGAGGGCAAGCTTGGAGATACTACATGATTTGAACCTTCTTTATTTCTTATGTAAACTCATCCAAAAAGGATTGTAAATCAGTGAACTCGCATAAAACTCCAAAATCCCCATAATGGCGAGGTTGTGTTGTAAATCTTTTGGAAGTTGGTGTCGATTACGAATGAGGTCATCCATTGCTTGAACGTTAGTCATACTAGGGACATAGGAAATCATGGAGGGTGGTGAAATCCTATAAACGATTTTAAATAATAAAATGTTGTAGGTAAGATTTTTTAAGTGAAGATTTGAAGTCATAGAATTGCTGTCCATTATAGAAGGTAAAGGAGTGTACCCATAACAAGAAGTAGGACAAACTCGTAAAGAATCCCCTTTATGGAAGGAATTAAAAGTCATGTTCCACCGGTTACTTACTGTACTAGATGAACACACAGACCTTCTAAATCGATAAGAATCATTTTTAAAGTCTCATTGATTCGTTCAAATTTGGTTTCATGCCTTGCCAAAATGTCCAGAACTTCACTTTGGAATTCGACATCTTTTTTTCCACATGTATTTATGGAAAGATGCTCTAATATCAAATGATACATTCCTTTTTACCAAAAGAAAAACAGCAGCTTTAGGTAGAAAAAAAGAAAAAAAATATAGGTAGAAGAGAAAAAGATAAAGATCTAAAAATAAAGTTTGATCAGGAATAAATTTCATTCATTTATAAATTCTTTTAACTTCAATATAATAATTAAAAGGATAAATCCACTTCCCTATCCATAAATAACTACTAGGACTGGCTAAATCAACTTCCCTATCCATAAGTAACAATTGGTTTTTTTGAGGAAAATAAGAAGCACATAAAAAAATCATTAACTGCTACTATCAACCACTTCTGTAAAAAAATTAATGCTAAACCTTCTTATGTGTAAAATAACTACAAATACAAAACATATTATACATAGAAACTAGGACCCATACATGAAATTGGGTACATATCACTTCTTTCGCACAGTCTCAAATCATTATTTCAATATTTTTTAAAATTTTATTAATTATTTATTTTAAAGTGACGTCAATCAAGTGATACAATCAATGATACGAGGATATTAATGTCATTGTAATATGAAAAAAGAAGAAGAATGGATACGATCGTAAAGCAGTGGCTGTGAATTGTGATTTCTCAAATCTCAAGGTGTTTCCCGACATGAGGGGTTTGCCTACAAATTCCAACCAAAAAAAAAAAAAAAAAACACAAAATGTAAGGCTCGGCAATCATAGTACGTCCACGGCCAGTCAACTCAAACTAAATAGTCAAATCCTTTTCTCGCAAGGAACTTGGTCCAATCAGAAAGTTGAAAAGGACAGCATATTGTTACTATTATCATTATTATTTATAAAAGCATATACTTTTCTTTTTCTTTTTCTTTTTTTTCTTTTTCTTTTTTTTTTTTTTGGTAAATTGTTTCGTTCTGTTTTGGTAAAAGGAAAGGACAGCATACTAATTGCAAGGAAATTGATAAATTCACCAAACAACTTGGGGTTCTGGAGACTGTAAAACTAGAAGAAATCTTTGCCCAACATCCTGCAGTGCAGATTTTCTCATCGAAGAAATACTCTTTTGGAACAAATCTGACACTGCAAGTCAGAGGCAGATTACCACTTATAATGCACATATTTGCTGAGCAAAAACCTGTAACCAGTTATACACAGGAACAAAAGAACAACAGAAAAAAAAAAAAAAATTGTATTTCATCACATGTGAAAAGGCTGTTATCTATTTTACAAAGTAGCTAATCCAGCTCCACCTTTGACCACTGACTTCAAAACATGTAGAAAAACCAAAATAAACGTCATGGTACTACTACAATACATAGAAAATCATATCCCCTATTACTATTAGAAGAAATATTCCTCCAAAGGTATATAGATGATGCAGCAGAGTAAGGTAGATATATATGTGTTACTTACTAGTCTAGTACCCAAATCAAGATCCAAGAGGTCAATGAGGCGGGGGCTAACTTGAGAAATTTTACATTATGTGGGGAGCAAATGCAAAACAATAAGACATATGATTTGTTTGGTTGATCATGGGATTTCAAAGGACTTAGATTTGCTGGTGTTCCAGGTCCTATGGTTAAGATATTTGGCTTGTTCAACCGGTGCGGGAAAAGAGTTGAACTTGAAGATGCTGCTAGAAAAACAAATGACATTCCAGACAATGTTTGGCATCACTGTGAATTTTTTTTTTCTTTTTTATTTTTTTATTTTTTTAATTTCAAACCCCAAAATTACTTTTCCCATGCTTTTCTTAGATGAATTATGAAGGTGATGTAGATAATGCCAAGTTGCCACTTCTAACATTTTTGTTTTGAACCTAACTTCTCTCATCTGGCTACAATGGACGCCCAATTCAGTGATATTTCTAAGAAAGTGATTTCATTGTTATGCTTGGTTTTCAGAAATTTGTAAACTCTGCTTTGCTTATGATGGAATAAAGAAATGAATAATCCTGTAGGACACTGTTGATTTATAAGCGCGCCCCCCCAAAAAAAAAAAAAAAAACTATTGCGTTGCAAGAAAAGGTCAAAAAAGTCGCATTATGCAGCAGCTTCTTTCATTTCTCATAGGCAATCCTATTTCAATAGCTTTTAGACTCATCAAGTCCACGCATATCTAGTGAAGCATTCATTTCATTGTTTGCTAAACGTTCAAATATTAAGGAGAAAAAAAAAAAAAAATCCCTTTAGGATGGTTTTATGTCTTTGATTGCCTTTGTTACTTGTTCCTTTTTTTTTTTTTATCGATTAAATATTTCACTTTATAGTTGACCATAAATAATTCAAGACTCAGTGATAAAATATCTCAGTTTTATAAAAATGGAAATTCCTTTTTTTTTTTGTCCCTTTTGATGTTTCTGAACTGAAAAGTTTGCTTGCAGTTGTATTGCAATGGTTAGAAACTCAACCTAAATGTTAGTGTTAAATATCACCAGTGTACAGTGATTAAATACTTTCAAAATTTAGTGATAATTAGTCATTTGTTTAGAGCAGTATTCTAAGATGTGATACTCTTTAGGAAGAAACCTCTAGTGCGGATATTTACCCCCAAAAAAAAAAAAAAAAAAAAGACCTCTAGCGCGGATTTCTCATTGAACAAATACTCTTTAGAAATAAACCTGACTCTGCACGTTGAGGCAGAATACCATGTACACATATTTGCAGAACAAAAACCAGTTATACATAAAAAAAAAATATATATATATATATATAAAATTGTATTTCATGACTTATAAAAAGGCAGTATCACTTTTACAAAGTAACTAAACCAACTCCAGTTTTGACTACTGACTTCATATGTTCTCAGCTGCGGTTCCAAGTAAACAAGATGAAGGACTAAAGCTAGATGATGATTATCCACTGGTGAGTGTACCATTCCCTGGTTACTCCTTATACTACGTGTAACTATATATTCATATGGTACATAATTTCTTTTTTCAAAAAATAAATAAATAAATAAATAATCCCGGATGAAAGATCTCATTGATTTCTGATGAGAATAGAATCTTTGGCCTTGCTATTCAAAGATTTGTCTCAGATGCTTCTTGGTCTAGTTTTAAACTTTTAGAGAATGCCTCTGCATAAGTTCAATGGTTACATATATCCGTAGAAAGACTTCAGTTTCCCACACTGGAAAACTGAAGTTGATTGATGCATACCTCTGATGCCCACAGGTAGTCACTTGCCTTGCGAGGAATTAAATAGATATGAGTCTGCATTTTCAATCACATTAGGAATTAGCAGTTCCCTTTTTTCCAACGTAAATAGCAGAACTAACCTGCTTTATTAATACTTATCGTGGTGTCCGATAGTATGACTACAGGCACTCAAATACAATCAATAAAACCATAAGAAAATGAAGACGTAAAAAAGGAAGTTAATGCTATTTCAATTCAAACAGAATATGATATGATTGACATTTCGAAAGGAACTGTTTAAATGCTAATGGAATATAGCATGGTTTGCTAAATATACTAAGTCTCATTCATTAACATGACATAATATAATTAACGCAAATTGTAATCTTTGATTCTCCATTTTGAAAGATATGGTGATGGTCCTAAATCAAGAACAGAACGATAATAACTTCAACACAGTTTTATGAGAAGTGCCATGGGATTATAACATATATAGCGTCTTTCCTTCAATATTTTTTAATTTTTTTTTCTTAATCCGACCTTAGACACGAAGACTGATGTAAGAAAACATTTTTGTTTATTTATTATCATTATTTTTTTATGAAAAGGAACATTTTAGTTTTTACAGAGTAATTAATGTTATGCGAGGCCACCTTGACGCTTTCCTTTGTGTTAAATATCAAGGTTCGAAAGTCCACAGCCAGTCAACCCCAAAACTCAAAACTCAAAACTCAAGTCCTTTTGTCGCAAGCAATTCCAGTCCAATCCGGAAGTTAGAAAGGGCAGCATAATACAAGCCCAGAAAGATTCCCGACTGTATTTGCACATAAAATTGATAAACAACAAAGTTTAAACAAAATGCTGACCAAATAACTTGGGGATCTGGAGACAAAAAACTAAAAGAAGAGATCTTTGCACAACAGCTTTACGGTCAAAAACCGTAATGCAGATTTCTCAGTGAAGAAATACTCTTTTGGAACAAATCTGACTCTGAACATTTAAGGCAGATTACCACTTAAAATACACATATTTACAGAATAAGAACCGTTTATACACAGGAAAAAAGAAAAAGAGAAGAAACAATTTGTATTTCAATCAAGGCTGTATCTGTTTTACAATGTAACTAAACTAACTCCAACGTTTGACCCCAGCCCAAAAAAAAAAAAAAAACAGAAAAACACCTCCATCTTTGACTACCGACTTCAAATGTTCACCACTTTGACACCAAGTAAAACAAGATACACAAGATGTTTATCCAACGGTACCATGTCCTATATATCTCCTGATAATACCCGAAAAAACAAGAAAAGAACTTCTGCTAATCAGTTTTAGTATTTGCAGAACAACCTATATTCATATAGTACACAATTTCTTTGTCATAGATAAAGAATGGGTGAAAGATCTCATTGATTTCTGATGAGACTAGAACCTTCACCCTTAATATCTTCAGAGTTGTCTGATAACAACTGCTCTCTAACACAGTCTACGAGTCGAGATGCTTCCTGGTCTTGTTTTAGAGAATGCCTCCGCAAGCTCTGTTGAACTTTAAAATTTACATATATCCCAAGAAAACATCCAATCTCACACACTGGAAAACGGAAGAGAATGATGCATACCTCAGACGCCCATAGGCAGTCACTTGCCTTCCGAGGAATTATATGGATATGAGTCTGCATTTTCAGTCACATAAGGAGTTAGCATATGCTTCACTTTTTTCCGATGTAACTAGCAGCAAGTAACCTGTGCTTGTTAAAACTTATTGTGTATTACTACAGTCACTCAAATGCAAACCATAAAAACCATTAGAAAATCAAATGAAAATTGCAACAACTCACGTGGAATATAACTTGGCCAGCAGCTTCGCCATTGTTAACTAACAAGTTGAATGAATCTGCATGATATATTTGAAAAGGATAAAACATTATGATTTTAGCCATCCAAAATTTTCAAATTACTTCAAATGTACAAAAGCATGTTTAACCTTTAGAAAATTTCAAAGACCTTTATTACCACAACTCATCTAACAAGATCACAAATAGGTTATAATTCATTGGATAAGTTAGCCACATGACTCAACAGCTGACTGGTTGAACAGGATACACGCTTTCCATTGCTGGAAAGGCATCATATTTGAGATTTAACCTTTTGCTTCAGAATCAAGAAATTTTTACCTTAACAAACAAGAGAGGATAAAAAAGAAAAGGAAGTTTGAATAGCTGTAGGGGGAAAAGGGAAAAAATTAAGAAAAAAGTAAAAGTAAAAGAAAAAGTAGAATAAAGTAAGAAACAAAGCTACATTTTCAATAAAGTAACTCAAAATTGGAAAGTAAAAACATAGTGCACCAAAGTAAACTATGACTTTCATGACTGCAATCAATATTTATATTGTCATAATATAAGCAAGTGTTTTATTGCACAAATTCTAAATTAGCATAAAAGGCAAATAAATCATAACATCACATGGGGATAGGTAGACACATCTAAATGCTTGAGATGAGAATACGCAAACAAATTAACTTAGTTTACCAGTTTGTGCTTGTTCAAATTGATGTTAAATACCAAATTGGCATGCAAATTTTTTTGATAACACACTTAACGCATTGTTTTTTTAATTAGTTCTTCCAGTGCTGCATTTCCAACCATTTTACTGTCAAAATAGAAATCCCATAGCTAAAAAAACGTTTCAAACAATTCAAACTTCATAGCAAGACAATCAAGTAGACAACCAAAAATGAGAACTAAAACACACCAATGAGACAACATAATCATTGAAGACATACCAGAACCAGTAGCTTTCATGATTGCACTGCTGATAAAAGGAACTTTTGAACACATTGCAGCTACCACCTGCAAATCAAAACAATTAGGAGGCATTCAACATATTCTAATTGTTCAATTATCTAACAATGGGAAAAAATTAAAAAAATTAAAAAAATAAAAAGAAAAATAAAAATAAAAAAACCTATACTGTCCCTTCTCACAGAAAATTCAGTTTCAAAGAACTTCGCAAATGGGTGTGCACAAAAGATTCACATCTACTAATAATAGCATAAATCCCAATGATGAAATAGTTAAACCACAGAAGTTAGCAATACCCATGTGTCAAAATGTCTATATCAGACAATTCATGTAGGAATTTTGTACGTTCCTTGCAAATTGATTGTGTCTATTGGAGATTACTTACAGAAGGAGGTGTCTCTTGCAATGAAGAAAAATGAGATTTTGGGATGATAAGAGAATGCCTGCAAGACGAAAGTATATATACACTCAATAATTTAAATTGAATAAAATAATGGTAAGAAATAAAAAACAAAACCATGTAAAATTGTCCTAAATAATATCTAACACATTGCTATTTTAAGATTTCTCTCAAAAGTTGTAAGGCTGGAAATTAAATCAACACTGACACTAGCACCAATAAAAGGGATGTCACATACAGGTGCAAGGAAAATGCATTTTATCAGCAAGCAAAGTATCTGACTCTAAGCAAATGATATCCTTGTAAGAACCCTTTGCCAATTCCAAAGTACAATAAGCAAACTGTCTGCTTGAAATGAAGTTTCAAGACCTCAAGGCCCAAAGAGACTTGAGGCCCCACAATTTTTTTATTTTTTATTTTTATCTTTTGTAATAGTACATTTCAAACACACTAGCATTAATATTTTATGTATACGTGTCTATGAGTGTATCCTTGGTGGTAGATTTAATAAAAGAATTAGAATAGTTTCTTGCATAAATGATACCTTACCCACGACTCAAAGGATTTTTATCCAGTATGCATAGGCACATATCATCTTCATAAAGCTGTAAGCATCAAAAAAATAGGACGTGAATAAAAAAGTTCTATCAATAAAGGCAAAAATTCATATCAAGTGAGAGTTATACCTATAAATATTTTAAAAATAACATAAGCGGCATTTGAATGTGTTTGTAAGGGCTATTTAAAAGATAATAATAATAATAATAATAATAATAATAATAATAAAGAATTATATTACTTTGCTTTTGCTTTATAATCAACTGTCGAAAAAACATAGAAAATTATTTGGGATGGGTACTGACGGTAATGGAATTTTTACAAAGCAGGAGCAGTCATGTTACTAAGTTCTGGTGATAAAGCATTGGTTGTTTTATCGGTGGAGGATTGAAAATGACAAATTAATGGGACATAATATAGGTGCTTGCATTGTCTGTAGTACAAACAAAGTTAGAGGCAACAACAACAATAATCTGGGAAGTGGAAATGGTAACGAGGTGATGATGGGGGTAATACAGGACAGTCTTGAGAAATCTTAGATGAGAGTGGTTGAATGGGACTAAAGATTCAATACATGATATATAGTTCCCAAAAAAAACCAAGAACAATAAAGTAAATTGTTTTTGTTATGTAACTTTCTGCTGATAAAAGCAGGAAAAATAGAAAACAGATTGGCACTTCCAGAAATCAGAAATGCAATGAAAGGGAACTGAATTGAACTTATATTAGGTTATTAACTGAATCGCAAGTCTTTTGTAAATTATCTAACATGTCTTCTCATCATCTATAATATCTCTCTAAACTATAGTTTCTTTCAGTTCAATGTCTTCCAAATTACACGATAAGCAACCCATCTCTTTTCCCATCGAAACACCAAAATCTTGCAACTCGAACTTCTTCTATCCATGTTTTCAAAATCTAATGCATACTAAAGAAGCATTCTAAAGAAATTCAGCCAATTTCCTCCCATTACCGAGCAAACAAAAGAAAACCTGCCATTCTGCTGTTTCACTCGTTTGGTTAGAAAGAGAATAATAATCAATTCTTCATACTAATACATAAGAAAAATGGGTTTCTCCAATGAGATTCTCAATAAGATGCAACAGTCGATGTAAGAACTCAGTGAGCTACCAACGGTTACAGATTACTATTACTTGTTAATACAACCTCGAAATGTGGTGTTAAAAACGAACAAGCACTATTAAAGTCAATAAAAGTGGGCAGCAAAAAATGCAATGTTAGAAAATTTGCAGTTTGCCTAATTATTTAAGCTACATTCTTGCGGTTGCTCTCTTCCAAATTTCATGATTCAACAATCTCCCGGATATCCTATTCCTATCATTCTTCTTTTTTAGGCCTAAACAGACTTAAAACTCGAATATGTTTTTCACTTCCTCCAGAAGTTTCTCATCAACCAATCAAAACAAACTTTTGAAAAATAAAATAACAAAACAAAAACTTTGAAAAAATAAAATAACCTTGAAAGCGGGTAACTCGCCGCCTATAATCTTGCAGAAAACGCAGTCATTTTGCCGATTGCTGTGGTGCTGATGATTAGAAGTAGAAGCACAATCCGAAGTCGAAACCGGTAAGGGCCGGACTGAAACCGGACGAGAATCAAGTGGACGGAGATGAGAACAGAGAATGGCGAGTCTGCGAGCCTCCATCTTCAGGCAAAAACGGCGACTTTTGTGACGGAGACTATGACAGAGACAGTTGCAGTGGCATAGCAGCATATCACCATGTTTTTCACGCTTTTCTTCCTCAACGAGGAAGAGGAAGAGAGCTCTGATTCTAAAACCGAAAAGTTTTTTGAAAACCGAGAAAACAAGTGGCAACAGAATAAAAACCAAACTGGTCTTCTTGTTTGTTTTCTAAAACAGAATTAAAAAAAAAAATATATATATATATATATACCAAAATTAATAAATAACTAGCTGTGCAGTTCGGAGAAAATACAGGGCGGTGGTTGGTATTCTTATCCACATGAGCTTTCCCCTCCTGTTAGACACAGATTTCTTTCGAAGCAGTGGGACTCTCTGGGATTTTTATTTTTATTTTTTTTTCTTTTTCTCTTTTATTTCGTTAAAGCATATCTCATATCAACGAACACGAATTTATCATTTAAATTTTTTTTTTTGAACAAATATTTTATCAAAAATAAAAATAAAAAAACTTTGAACAAATGTCTTCCCCAACGCGTATCATATTTCAAAGAAGCAGTCGTAGGGATCCAAAACGCACTGCAAGAAGGCCTTAGGCGGTCCATAGTATTTGTAATTTTAGCCCAACCCAACTAGGTTCTCGAACCCATAAAACAAAAATCTGTACAACCATGGGCCAAGACCTTCCCTTGGATGAATCACATGGGTCATGTATCACATAATCCAAAACTCTCCACTTTATACACGTTAAAATTTTATTAGAATAATATGAAAATATATAATATACTCACCTTATAAAGAAATTATCCATTCTTCATATTCTTTCTATTTTCAAATCAAAACCTTTCAATTCTTCCTTAACTTGGCATTTCAAAGTTGTTCTAACCAAATCATGTAAATATAAAAAAGTTTTTTTTTTTTTTTTTTGGGAGTACACATTACGATGCCCATAAATTTAGTATGATCATATTTTGACTTAATTTTACATGTCTTCTTTTTCTTTTATGTGATTAAAGCATATTTGAATGTTATTTATGATTGATTAGTCGTTTATGGATGCATCCCTAGGCTGTTTATGATCATCATTAATTTGCTAAAAGAGTCGCTGGGCCAATCATGATTCAAGACTGATAACAGTGGTGGATCGTCAAGGGTGATGGGGGAAAAAAAAAAAGATTATAGACAATTAGACATTAACATGGTCGGATACATAAAAAGAAGAAAATTACCTTACTTTACTACGCTCTTTCGCCATCTAAATACTCGATGTTCATCCTAGCCCAGGAGAGTTTGGTCAAATGTTCAAAAAATAAAAAATAAAAAATAAAAAATCTCAAGTTCCATACTTTAGACCATTTTCTTTTTCTCTTTTTATGATCTAATTAGCAGCTGTGCTATTGTTGACAGATGGGATACAGATACCTAATATTCAAAAAGAGTTCTATTTCAAACCACCCCTAAAGATATGTTGACTGAAGATGTGTAGCGCTAGAATCTTATAATGACCACAATCTAGTTGAAGCTAGCCATGCCTATCAATTACGTTTTTGGCTAATCGCCCATAAAATAAAATTATTGCATAAATTTTATAAATAAATAAAAAACAAATATATATATATATATATATATACACGTAAAGCATAATAACAATGGCCAACTCTTTATGAGGCAAAAATCCAGGATTTAAGAGACAACCTTTCAATAAACCTACCTACGAGGCAACTTTATGTATATTTAACAAACCAAATCATTCTAGATAGGTGGACCCAAAAATATAAAATAAAAGAGACATTCTAGATAGGCTAAAAAATATTTGTAATGGACGTTTTATAAACGAAAAACTCATTACTTAAATTCAAAAGAAAAAAAAAAAATCAATGTTTAAATTTTGAATATTTTATCATTATTTTTCTTCAAACTATTCATCATACTTAATATTGACTTTTGCGATCTCCACTAAACGAATAGAGTTTACCCACCTAAAGAATTGGGAATCTCTAATGGCTTCTGTAATCCATGAATCAATTTGGACTCTTTTATCCGATTGGTGCTTTGGTTCATCGTTTTATTCAAACGCAGAGATGCACAATTATTCATCATGGTTAAAAGGATTTCTACTTTCACGGTATTTTTGGACATAATCAAATAGCAACTTTACTGTAATTTTTTCCAACGATAAAATTAGGTTTGACTACTCCAATTGAAGACAACAGAAGGATATATTATAATATCTTCAGCAGTTTGATGTTTGAGAAGGATTTGGAATTTTTCCCTTGGAGAGGTGTTTGGTTGAACAGAAAGACCACCTGAAAAAATAAAAAAAGTCCACCACCGCCCGTTATTAAAATTTGAACACTGCCTGCTCCACACGGTTTCTAGTAGAGGACTATCCCACGCAAACATACTTTCCTTCACACTCACTTCATTTACAGCTTTGTCCAATTACTTTTCTACCACCAAACTTCGTAATTTTTGACAACACTAAGGACTTCTCACTCAATTCACATTCACAAAATTACGTTCACATCAATTAAATTTAAATTCATCAAATCCCTCAACTACGCCACGACGGCCATAATTCCCTGCAGAAAATCTAAGATTTCGCCACGTAATACGAAGCAGACCAGATTGAAACGTGTCAGCATCAGATTTGAGAAGGGCTTTATTGTAATTTTGGAGCAAAATTCTGACCCGCTTTCTCTCTTTGAAACCTTCTTCAGCAAGGCTCCTCCCTCGTATTTAGTGTTGAAAAACTCTCGGGTCGCAAATGCCCGCTTTCTCAATAAAAGAAGAAGTGTGTGCCAAATCGGAAACAGAGTATTATCTCTCCCAAACTCACGGATCAACCTCTCACCTGACCGCCATGGACGACGACGAAGATCATCATCACCGCCATGATAATAACAACAACAATAGTACTTGTCAAATCCCTTCTTTGGATTTTCAGAGTCTTAAAGTGATCTCTGCTCTGGGCCGCGGAGCCAAAGGAGTTGTGTTTCTTGTGAAGGACGAAAAGCGTGATGAAACTGTAGCTCTCAAGGTAATCTCTAAGGCCTTGATCGAGAAGAAAGCCAAAGCTGTTGATGGCCAAGGAAATGAGTATAGGAGGGTTTGTTTCGAACAACAAGTACTACGTCGTTTTCAGCATCCGCTTTTCCCGAAATTGCGCGGCGTTTTGAACACGGAGAAGCTCGTTGGATACGCTATGGATTACTGCCCTGGCCGCGATCTTAGTTCTCTTAGAAAGAGACAGACTGAGAAAATGTTTTCCGACGATGTCATCAGGTGAGTTCGTGAAAAGATCCAATTTCTTATGCTTCTTTTTTTATTTCTTAATTCTTTCTTGATTCCATTGCTGTTTGGTTGCTCGGAAAATTAAAGAAAATTTTGGTCATAATGTGAATCAATTTTTTTTAATTTCTTTTTTTTTTTCTAGATTTTATGCAGCGGAATTGGTTCTTGCATTAGAATATCTGCATAAGTTGGGGATAGTTTACAGAGATTTGAAGCCAGAGAACATCATGATCCAACAAAACGGCCACATCATGATCGTCGATTTCGATCTCTCCACAAAACTCTCCGCCAGACTCTCTCCCAAGAAGACTCAGTCCGATCGAGTTTCCAAATCCGTGTCGTTGAAGAAGAAAAAGCAACGGTTCCCATCGTTCCATTGCTTCTGCAACTCAGGCATTTCGCCTGACGATTCGGCCGCCGCCACCGCTCCCGAACCACCAGTGGACTCCGTGAAAACCTATTCGGACTCGTCGGAGAAGTCAAATTCCTTCGTCGGAACAGAGGAGTACGTGGCACCTGAGATCGTTTCCGGCGACGGCCACGATTTCGCCGTTGATTGGTGGTCCCTCGGGGTTGTTCTATACGAAATGCTGTACGGACACACGCCATTCAGAGGCAGTAACAGGAAGGAAACGTTTTACCGGATTCTAACGAAGTCGCCGGAGCTGACGGGAGAAACGACGCCGTTGAGGGACTTGATCAGGAAGCTTCTGGAAAAAGATCCAACACGGAGAATCGAAGTGGATGAAATCAAGGGCCATGATTTCTTCGCATGTGTCGACTGGGATTCGATAACGCAAATCTCAAGGCCGCCGTATATTCCCGATCATGCAAACGAGTGGAGAGAAGAAAAGGAAATTGATGTGGAATCGGTTATCCGTGGCATATTCGGTGGCGGTGAAAATGAAAATAATAAAGGAGAAAAAGATGATAATAATAATAATGATAACAATAATGTAGTTGCCAAGGTGTGGGTCGAAGGTCTGAATCCCAAACCCAGTGAAGAGGATAAATTTCGTGAATTTTAACAAAATTCTTTCTCAATATTCTTTTTTTTTTCTTTTTTTTCTTTTTTTCTAATGAACCTAAGCCATGTATTAAATATATATATATATATATGTATAAAATAACGTCGCCTCTTATAACAAGTTTCCCAACTTGATCTTTTTTAAATCTAACATGGTTTATGTTCCATTTAACATGTGATTCATTTGGCACTTATTTTTGTATCTGTTTTTCTGTATGAGTGATTTGTTTATGTTTCATAGAAATGTCAAGTATAAATTAAGAATTATAGAGGGGTATCTTGGACCTCGTGGTGTATTTAGTACTAAAAAGTATGGTCTTCTGTCTTTATTTTAATTTTTATTGTTTATTATTATGTTTTGTGGTAATGAAAGTGTAGTTCGTTTGGTACCAACAACAATTGAGGTTTTTTTTTTTTTTTTTTTGGGTGAATACCAACAACAATGAGGTTGTTGGTGAAATGGGCAGTTCGAAGTATTTATTTATTTTTATAATATGTGATTACGGGAACTGCGTAGTCCCTTATCATTGAGCCACATATTCACAACTATAAGTGATAGTTAAAAGATGGGAAATTTAAGGCTATTTATAATAATAATATGAATAGAGGGCTAAGATTTTATATCGTAAATGGAGAACCATTCGGTGTGAGCAGCGGGCCCACAGTACAGGTGAACACCGAACACATTGAATAAAATGGGAAAAATATTAAAAAAATAATAATAAAATAAAAGTCTGATAGTCTATATAAACAGACTACTTCTAAATACAAGAAAGCCAACGAAAAAAGTTGAAAAATGGCTGGTGTGGGATTGGCACAAAGAATCAGACCCCGACTGCAAGAGACCCGATTTGGCTGTCTCTGTAAATATAACCAAGAAAAAGAAAATGGAGAAAAAGCACCAAATCTGTTTTGTAGCTAAATGAAAAAGCACCAAATCTTGTAGTTGGTAAAGATCCAATATTGCAGTAACAGCAACCAAAGTGTTACCACTCGCAATTTGGTGTTGGTAGGCTTGCAAGTGCAGCACATGTAAAATTGTATACCAGTTAATAATAAGTTCACGTACATCTACTTTATTAAGTGCATTTTTAACTTATTCTATAGGACCAACTACATTTTACACATGGATTACATTTTTTTGTAATTGGAGTGTGACTTTGGCATTTTATATTATTTTTTGCAGTGGAAATTGGATGGGATTCCAACTTGGGTGCTGGAAATGAATTGAGGTAGATAGACCTCACGATTCGCTTATTTATTGTCATCCAACTTCAAACAGGTCGTGCCAAGTGACGTCCCAAATTATAAAAGGCCATTTTGAAAAGCACTCTTTGCTGATGCTGTTGAGAATGAATTTAATTTTTTTTTGGGTACTACTGGTCAATTAGCCAATGACGCAACTTTGGTTTGGAAAAAGTCTCCCCTCAATTTATATATATGTAGAAAAGCGTGCACTTCATTTCTTGTCTTCCACACAATATTGCTTGATGCTTTGGTCCCCTAAAACATAAACTCTTTGTTTTGACTTATTTGCCATCTTATTTAATTTTGATATGGGAATACACCCAAGATCAAGACAAGAAAGTAGCTATACATGATCTTCGCAAGTAGTAACAGGATGATAAGACCTTGTTTGGACGCAATACACTTATGGGCATTATACAATATTTTCTAGATGATAAATGGCAATCGTTCTATATTGAAATGAGATTTATATGTATACAATCAAATTAAAATATAGAATTCTTCAATTAGTCATCATGATCTTTGTTTATTCCACTAAATTGATTAAGTTCTAATTCCTTTTGAAGATAATTTAATGGTAAAATCACTACATTTTCTAATAAGTATTCGGAGTTTGAATAACCTCATCAAAACATACACAAATAGGAATTTAGGGTGTTATCATCCAAAAACAGATATTCATTTTTCAGGTGATGGGCATTGGGCACTGGTGGGGTCCTTATTACATCCACTGAGGGGTTACAGGTGAAGGAGAGTAAGGATCGGTAAAGCAAAATTACTATATATTCAATGTTGAATTGACAAATGAAACCTATACTTTTCGGCTGTATAAGGGATAAATGACCCACACTGAAACTAGACATTTCATATGGATATTCAATGTTCCACTTCTGATGTATACAGTTTATTGTATAGCTGTTCAATTAAACAAAAATGTACCATATTCGCACAAAAAAAATGGTACTACTGACAAATTTATATCGTAGATATTACTTTTTGTTTATAGGGTCTGCCTAAATTTTTGATCTTTTGCTGCAACACACCATTAAATCCTCTTTCAATTATTACAAGAAAGAAGAAAACTAAAAAAAACACCAAGAGCCGTACAGATATTATAAATGCAAGCAGGAATCACCGTCCACACTAGTGAAAAATGTGAGAAGCATGAGAATTAGGGTGGTGAAACACTTGGTGTCAGTGATAGTAAAATACCAAAGACAACAATTTTTTATGCTTTTGGTTTTTGTTGTATAATTGTATTCTTCAATCTCTTGTTTATTTTTTCCTTTTTTTTTTTTTTTGTTTTTTTGTTCAAATAAATGAAAAGATGTAGTTGCTTACTATAAATAGGATTAGAGCTAATGTGATGAAATATCATAATTTAGATATGGTTATTTTTGAGCTAATGACATATGAGAGGGCATAAAGTGGGAATCATATATCTCCAAATATATCTTAGATATCAAATATAAAGGGATGTGACTCTACTTTTGGATTTGATGCTACGCATCAGCACATGGTTTAAACTTCAGTGTTCTGTAATCACATCCTTATTATTAATACAGTAAGGGGAGTAGATATACCTGACTTTTAATCAATCAATTCAAATATATATATATATATATATATGTATATATACATATATTAATTTTAAGACGCAGGCAGTCTGCATTATAATTCAATATGATGACAATTTTTGAAAAATTATTGTCAATATTTGTCTATGTATGATAGTATTGATGATGATTTTTTAAAAAACTATCGTTAATATTGAAATCTGAATGATAAAAACGTATATATATTCATATCATAAATAGATTATATATATATATGTATCACTTTTTTTTTTCCTTTTCTCTCTCTCTCTCTCTCTCTCTCTCTCTCTCTCTCTCTCTCTCTATATATATATATATATATATATATGCTATGACCCATAGGTATAAAAAAATGTAATATCATCTACCAAAAACAAATATTACTTATTTAAAATCATGGGAAAATGTCATTAACTTCCAATAGATTTTGACATAATGATAAGCAGTCATCATTTAATTGTCTAATCTCCTCGACTGAGATTCGAAATTTATTTACAATAATAATAAAAAAAGAAGAAGATAAATTTCCGAACTGCAAAGACGTCTATAATTTTTTTATTTTTTTATTTTTTTTGAACTTGCATAGATGCCTATAATGAACTTCAAAATTTATTTTGATTTTTGCTGAACATGTTCATTATTCACTGGTCTAACACAATCAATAATGCAATTCTCAATGAGTCCCGACTATTATCACATGACTTATTTCATTTATTACATATTATCTTCACCTTGTAAACATAAATGTTTACCTATATTAATAAATACAAAGAGAGTTCATAATATTGGGCATGGCTGTCTGTTATTTTCTGTATGCTTTAACAATTACGAGCAAATATATCAAGTTTTATTTAGATAAAATAAATAAATAAAGTTTATTAGAGACATCTATGAAATTATTCCTTCACAACACCAGACTTACTTCCTAGTTCCTACCATTCCCAACTCATTAAAATTCTTCCACATAATAAATTGATTTAACACAAAAATTTGAACGATATATTAATGATATGATTGATATCAATATCCAGAAGGACGACCATATGTAAACCACTTGTACTATAATTTCTGAAAAATGTCAAGAAATGCAAAAAATGGTAGCGCAGAGTTACTGGCGCTGATTACAATGGCAAGAAAATTGAAACCTATAATGATCAAATGACTTTTAATATTGACATTGGTGCCAATGGTTAAAATATCAATTTCAGTTGTCACATTTGACATAAAAGATATTAATTTCACTTTCACGGCATTGTCTGTGTATTTTGTGTATATCTACAGCGCTGTTCATTCTTTGATTATGCTCATCAACAATTGATTCCTTTTATGACTTTTACGTTGATTTACTTAATTTACCCAAAAAAAAGATTTGATCTACTTTAAATTTTAACACATGTTCAACAATAATAATCAACTTCTCAAACAATAGGTGGAAATTAATTAGAGCAAGTTATGCAAATAGACAAAAGCATAGATTTGATCTAGTTCGTCTATTAATCAAAATTTGAAAAATTCTGGTTCCTCAGGTATCACAGAGAAGAAAAGAAATGCTGTCATTTTGCCTTTTGCCATAAAATTTTAATAGGAATTTTGCTAAGCTTTCTTTATTGAAAAATTTCCCACCAGGATTCCTGGAGTTGTCACGTGCTTTAGAAGAAACGCAGAAAATAAAGTCCTATGCGGCTATTTATCTCGTTACAGCAATAAAAGAAAGGCCAACAGTAGGGAAATCCTAACCACTGGCTGGACACATATCGATTATTATTAAAGGCAGGATTTGATAGTCACCACTGTAAAATAAATTAAGAGATTTACACCAAAAAAAAAAAAAAAACCCCAAAAAATGAAGAGATTCGTATCATAGAGTAGCTGAGGGAAAATTTTCATAAGCAACCAACTGTAAACGTTATTGACCCTGAAATCCATTGGCGAATTATATTTTCTTTCCAAATATCACCACTAATTTCAAGCGCAATCCAATACCCTCAACTCTTTTGGTTTACAATTTCTCCAATTTTCTCTTCACCATAGAATTCTCATAAGACAGTGACCAAATGGTTCACCAAAGTCAGCTCCCTTAACTCTTTTGGTTTGCCATTCTCCAAATTTATCTTCACCATAGAATTCTCATAAGACAGTGACCAAATGATTCACCAAAGTCAGCTCAGTTGTTGTGAGTAACATCGAATTTAACCATTTTCCATATAATTCCCATACAAAATGGCATAAGCAATAAACGCATTCCATGGATTGAACGCATCAAATATAGTTAGTACGTAGTGAAAGGGAAAAAAAAAAAAAAAAAAAAGATCGACAACCATTTAATCCAAAATTAAAAACGACAGCAAAATTTTGAATCTATCTTCAAATGCGCTGAAACTACTAAAGACGGTGGGAATGTAAACAAGCAAATTAATTAAACAAGGCAAGCACAAATTTAGTTCTCACTCATCCTCCTGGCTACGCAACCTGGCCAGTTTGTTGGTAACAACAACATCCAACTGTGCTGCACGCTCAACAATCTCCTTTCTCTTCTTGGTTGAAACATTATGTGCTATCTCAGCACAGTAAGTCCTAAAACAACCGTGAAAAGGGTAAGCAATAAATGGTGCGTAACTTAAAAGATGAAAAGAAAAATATAAAATTTACATGGTATTTTTACCTGTTGTGCATCATTAAAAGTTCCAGTTCCTTGATGTTATGCACAACAAATTTCTTAAATCCATTTGGGAGATAGTGTCGAGTCTTCTTGTCTGAGCCATAACCAATATTGGGCATCAGAGTACATCCTTTAAACTTCCTCCTCACACGGGAATCAATACCCTTGGGCCTGCGCCAGTTTGTCTAGATCCAACAACAACATGCATTTATACAATACAAAAATTAGGACATTAGAAATCCCAGAAACCAATAGAGTACTTCATATATGCCTAATGCAGCAACAAAACATTAACATACTTTTAAACTGTTCTTGATATTCTATAGCAAAATGTGGCAAGATTAAAATACTATTTATAAGGATATATCATTAAGTCTTTCCAAACAGGTCAATTGTTACCCTGGAAAGTTAAAACTTGCATCACAAATAAACAGAGCATTATTGACCCAAACCCCAGAGAACAGCCTCAACAACTGTCTAAGCAAGCTTCCAGGAACTTATCCTGAAATAAACATACCTTCACAGATATCTTGCGGTCACTTTGGGGCCTTTTGAACTGCTTGACACGCTTCTTCACTATCTTCTTGCTAAGCAGAGGAACAGCCATTTTTCTGAGACCCAAAAAAATAAATAAATAAATAACTCAAAGTATCAAAAGTTTCCTTGTCAACGCATCGATAAAATTTAGCTAGGTACTAACATAAGTATATAACCAACAAAATTTAAAAAATAAAAAATAAATAAATAAATAAATAAAAGGAAAATGAAAAAGGTAGAAGCTACGCGAAAGTTTTCTACCTAAATTACCAACAAAAACTACTAAAATACAGTTAATCCAACTGCCTATGGACAAATAACAAATTAACGAAGTCCACATTGACTTATATCCTATGAGTAACACAGATTCGTTTAACAACTTCAAAGGATCCAACAAATCAAGCATCACGCCATCTATTCCAATTAAGAAAAACACCTATTTTGTACCCACTTTCTAACATAGAGATTATGCCCCAAAATTATAAAGTAAATAAATAAATAAATAAATAAAACACCAACTAATAATCCAAGCTGTTGGTATTGTTTTGAAAAAAAACAGAAAAAAAGAAAAGAAAATGGAAAGAGTAAGAAATAAAAAATCTCCAACATTTGATAAACTTTTAACAACTACATAAACTGACTACTTGTCACTGCTTTAGAAGTGTGTGTTTCTACAACGCCATTCATTATTTTACTATCCAAATCAATCACTGGTTCCTTCTTTGTGTTTATATATATACACACATTTTTTTTATTTTTTATTTTTATTTTTTGACAAGTAGGATTAGGACTTTTCTTAAATTTTAACAAATTTTATGGGTTACTGAGTTGGATTGAGAACTCTGAAACATTTTACATGGCAAAAATCTTCACGGAAACAAATCTAATACTGCCATATTTCATGATCGAGAAAGTAACCAAGAAAGATTTTTTAGAGTCCATATTCTCTTTCAATTCTTTGAGAAGTAATTTTACACAGCGAAGTGAATATAATCTAAAGCACAGAATATTCAATTCCAAGCATGGTAATGGTAACAGACATTGAGGTTCAAAGATGAGGGTTCGCAAACCTGCTCGCAGCTACGACGGTCCAGTGAATCCCAACGAGAGCCGGTTTTGGAGGACAAAGGAAAGCAGGCTAGGGTTTCTGAGTACATTATATATCGTAAGGAGTAAGAATCAACTGTCTCGCGCCACACCGAATGATAAGCGAATCAAGGGGAGCTGACTAGCCCTTTTTCTTCGGCCCACACTTTATGGGCTCTTTCTTGCAATTAGGCCCAAACTAAACTATGTTCAAAATTTTTTTTTTATTTTATTTTATAATATTTGTTTGAGATATAAAGGGGAAAAATTTAAAATAATAAGGGAAATAGGAAAATTAAAAACGAACATAAGATGATGAAAAATCAAAAAGTTTTTTCTAGAGTAAATTTTGAATTTTTTTAATGGTAATTGGGTAAATTTTGAATGTATATAGCTGTAGCAAAATCTTTTTTCACTTCCAATATCTGTAGAGTGCATACGTCAATTAATCTATGATAGCGGATGCAAGTTCTATTTTTTAGACTTATATATTATACTTCTTCCGATTTCTTTTTCTTTGTGCTCTTTTTACCAACCCTCCTTTACCTTGTTCATCCTTTCACTTTCTTCAAGTTTTCTCCATTTGCAAATTAAAATGAGCTTCAAATTGCTGGCAAATAAGTGAGGGAAAAAAAAAAAAAAAAAAAAAAAAGAAGCTTCCAGATCTTCAAAAAGTAGTTATGTATTTCACTAAAAACATCTAAACTTTCGTATAAAGCTATACTCAATCTGTAGATCTTGAAATTTTTTTATGATACAATTTCTAACAAGAAAAATATAAGAAAAGGTTTGCCTATTGGGAGTGTCGTCCCAATTCCTTTCCTTCTTTTAATAATTTCCTTTTATTTTTTCATTTGTTTTTATAGTTTAAGGTTTGCGAAATTTAAAAATAAATAAAAACCATGTCAATCTATTATTGGCCCAATTGTTGGATTTCTAAGATAGTAGTACCAAAGAGTTTCTTTTAAAATATAAAGAACCGAACTCACTTTTCATATAAGCTTTTCTATATATTTTTTTATTTATTTTTCTACAAGTTTCTATGCATATATTAGTTGTAACTTTTACATTTCACTATCACTATTTTTTTTGTTTTTTACACATATGTATAAAAAATCATCGTTATGGTTATAACTAATATTAGAAATGGTGTTATTCCTTTTTTTTTTTTTTCTTTTAATCCATGAATGATAATTTTGGCACAAGTGTTTTTAAGATGTAGTATGTCTTATTTTTCTTCTTGTTGTGGCACTTCAGGTGGTGTTTGATCTTGTGACACGCTCTAGGTGACGGTTCTTGTGGTACTAAAGGTGATGCTTGTGCTCCCGATACAACTTCTATGGGCGTCACCATATCCCCCTTTCATAAAATGCTAGTGCCGGTGGCCCCAACTTTCCATTTCCATATAATATGATTTTTGGTTGTGCCCCTGGTTGTGCTCTTGCGTGCCGCCCCTACATTCCATTTCCATAAAAAGATCAGTCCTGCTAACCTCCACACCCCATTTCCATAATATACGATCTCTGTCATGGATGGGAATCTAGTAAAACGAGAAGGAAAATGAAAGAAAAATCATTATTGTAGCCAAAATTTTAATTTCAATAGTATCTGACAATGAGAAAATTTTTAATTTTAATCCATTTATGAAAAATATACTGTACATCTGAAATCCTCTTATCGTATGATAAATTGTTAAAATATCCACTAAATTTTAATTCTTATTAAAATTCAAAATATTATTAAATATACATGGTAAAAATATCCATATATCCACTATTAAATATATATATATATATATATATGGTAAAAAATATATATATTATTAAATTTACCATGGCAATCATGTGATAGGGAGTATTATGGTAAAGTTAATATTTTTTAAATTTTTATAGTTAAATTGATAAATATTAATTAAAAAAAAATATCATGAAATTTCAACAACAAATTCGATTTTTTTTTTATAAATTATCACTTTTTATGAGTTATTCATTACAGCATAAGATATATAAGTTGGAAATTGAAATTCTGAAGATAAAGGTATTTTGGATGAATATGCTTAAAAATGAAAATCTTTATTATTAATTTTTTTGTTTTTCTTTTCTTTTTATTATTATTATTATTTTCAAAATTGTTTCTCATCTCTAATTATATTATAAATGTTGTTTTTAGTGAATAATTATATTATAAATGGTTTGCATGCATAGGGATGGAGCCAGAATTATATAAATATCAAATAAAGCAAAAATAAATAAATAAATAAATATGCATAGGGATGGAGCCAGAATTATATAAATATCAAATAAAGCAAAAATAAATAAATAAATAAATTAAACTTTTTTGGTACATTTATATGTAATATATAACGTTTGAAACAATATGCAATAGTTACAATTAAACAAAAATCATAGATAAAAAAATAAAAATTAATATTTGTCATCAATATCATTGATGAATCTTACCAATAGGATCTATGTATATTTAGTTTTTAATAGTTAAAATTTATTAAATATAATCAATTATTATTTAACACATCAACAACAATACCACGGATGATATTCAGCATTGGTAACAAAAAGCAATGTTGTAGAAAAATTTACATATAAATAAAGTTCAATTTACTGGTGGATATGTAAACTTAATATGCGGTGTCCATGTGAACTTGGAAAGATTTTTGTTCCATTTTTGGATATGCTAGTATTGAAATTAATAAAGGTTCAAAACGTGTTGATATTTCTGACATACAAGTTACCCAAACGAAACAAACTATTTGTCTTTTTTCTTTTTTTCTTTTTTTTTTTTAAATCTAGAAATCCTTCTTAAGTTAATTTCATTTAACTCCAATGAAATTTGTAAATAGTATAAATTTTAGGGGTTGAGATGAAATATACGCATCCGCTTTTACCAATTCATGTCCCTTTTCAAACCTGCCATGCAAAAGATTTGCCACCTTGCCCCATGGTAAGGTAATTAATGTGAAATTTCTCAAAGAATCAAGCTGACCATCTACAGCTATTATTACAAGTTTCCGTGAGAGACTCAGACTGGCACTGTACATGAATTGGCCTCAATTCCATCTTCAACCCTTTACTATTTACCCAGCTGCAAATTATTATTCTCCAACTTGGATCCTTTATTCAACCTATTTCCTCTTTTAAAACCAAATTGATGGTAAGCTAACAAAATTTCTTGTTTCATCTCCATATATACGTACATATATATACATATATATATATATATTTGTATATATTTTATACCTACTCACAAATAAATAAGGCTATATCTATGTTGCTTTTTGCATAGAAAGTTGTTAATGTTATATATGTTGCTTGTACTTCTCCTTCTTGACCATTAATTGATTTTCATTTTCAATTTAAGAATTTTCAAATTTCATTAATTTGATACTTTTCTCCGTTCTTCTTCTCTCTATCTCTCAAAATTAGGAGCTTGAGATGAGTAGCGGGAATGATGAATTTGTGAATTGGAGAGGGGAAAAGGCAGATCCAAGAAGGGATGGTGGGATTAGAGCTGCTTCCATTGCATGCGGTTTGTATGCTAAGGATTTCTCTGTACTGTGGTCTGTTTTTGTTCGGTTTAATTCGTTTTTTAATTTTTTATTATTATTCTTTTTTTGGATCTGGGTTTTAATTTGTTCTTTTTGAGCTGTTTTCATCATAATTTGTCAAACAAGATAATTTATTCAGTTTTAAATTTTTGAATTCATAGTTCTTTCATTTTCGTTCACGTTTTTCTAATCACTCCAAATATTGATACTAGAGAGATATAATTGAGTGGCTAAAGTCATAGACGGATTTAGCTTAAAATATTGCACGGTTGACACCTATAAAGCTGATATCAGAGTAGAAGAATAAAATATCATTTTGTCAACAAACTACTTCTTTTTGTAATCAATCAAATCTTGGGGACATAAATTTTACATTTTTATTTTTTTTTTGGGAACAATTGGTGCTTCAGATTTGAGGCATGAACCCCAGATTGGCGGACACGGTTTATATTTCAGGGGAAAAAATGGAAGTACTAGTACTTTAATTTTATAATCTAACCTTTTCACTTAAAAGAGACAATTATGTAGACATAGAGGTTGGAGTTGCACAGTTGGTTACCACACAAACCTTTAGTAAATTTATGTAGACGACAATTAGTGTCTTCCACCTAAAGGTTAAATAGTAACTATAAGCTTTTGTTTACTCGGCTTTCATTTACATTTTATATGCAAATAAGAGGGTGATAGAAATATGTATAGTAAAAGGTTGCTAATCTACATAGTTAATTTTTTATTAGATTAATGCCTCATAGATACGTATAATTTCTTGTCGTGTGCAGTTGTGGAAGTATTGGAGAACATGGTTTTCTTATCCAATGCCTCAAACTTTGTTGCATACTTTCTCCAGTCTATGCATTACTCAGCTGCTAAATCAGCAAATATGGTCACCAACTTTATGGGGACCTCTTTTTTGCTTACCATAGTTGGAGGCTTTATTTGTGATTCTTTCATCACAAAATTCACAACCTTCATATCCTCTTGCGTAGTAGAGTTGCTGGTAAGACTTTTTCTCTACCAATTTGCAACATGATATCTAACAATTTAAGGGCATGAATGAATATATTACATTTATTTATATAGGGACTAATATTGCTGACAATCCAAGCTGATCACCCACATTTAAGACCAGCTATGAATTCAAGTCCTTCTAAGTCTCAAGAAGCCATCCTTTACACAGGCGTGTATGTCATGGCCACTGGTGTGGCTGGAATCAAGGCCTCCTTACCTACACATGGTGCTGATCAACTCGACTGCAGCAATCCCCGACTCATCACATCCTTCTTCAATTGGTTTTTCTTTTCGCTATGCACCGGAGGGTTGATATCAGCTACTGTGATGATGTGGGTTGAAGAAAACAAAGGATGGAATTGGAGTTTTAAAATTTCTATTGTAGCCTTGGTTTTGGCTCTTTGCATTTTCACAATGGGGACTCCAATTTATAGAAACAAACGTCCTAGTGGAAGTCCTTTAACAAGAATCTTTCAGGTCAGTATATAGTTAATTTCTTGTTCACTGATTATTAATTCTGTACCAGACCATTAATTAATTGTATGTGACTTTTTTTATTAACCAATTTTTATTTTTTTTTCGTCCCGTGGGGGTTGGGGCTTGAAGATTCTTGCTTCTGCTATTAAAAATAGGAATGCCTCACTACCAGAGAGACTAACAGAGCAAACTCCATCTCAACTAAATCCAAAAAGATATGAAAAATACCATTACCGGTATGTTTCTCTTTTGCTATTCCTTTTCATGTTGTCTTTAGTCAGAGATGATTATCGCTTGGCCTATTGTATTTGTAACTTTAGAGAATGGCTATAGAAGTGGTATGCAAAACTTTCATTACTCACTCTTATAATATCACACAGAACATCAATAAAACAATGTCGCTATTGCCTGCGCATGGTTGGTATGTTAAAGTATATAAACCAATATTTTAAATAAAGTGGTTTTTTAACATGTCCAACCTGACTAAAGAAATTCCAAAAAGCAATTATAACTTCTAAATCCATGCTAATTGCCTGAAATCCGGGGGGAATCACACACAAAAAATAAATAAAATAAAATAATGGGTAAAAAAGAACAATGAATAATGGTTTCTTATATCCATTTATTTATTACTTCTAGCTAGCATTAACATACAATTAAAATTCAAAATCTGCAGGTTCCTTGATAAAGCACTAATAAACACAGCCATTGATTCAGATGAGGTTGAGGAAACAAGAACTTTCCTTGCGCTGCTCCCCATATTTGCAAGCACAATCATGATGAACTGCTGCTTGGCTCAACTCCAGACATTCTCAGTCCAACAGGGGAACATCATGAATAGAAAAATCCACCATTTCCAAATTCCTACTCAATCATTATCAGTTTTACCCATCTCCATCATGCTTGCTTCAGTAGCGCTGTTCGATCGTCTGCTACGCACTCTAGGAAACATGAGTAAAACCTTCCGCCCACTCCGGCGTATTGGAGTGGGACTTGCCCTTGCGTCAGCCTCCATGGCCACGGCTGCTGTAGTCGAGTCGAAGCGACGGTGGGCTGCAGAGAACAATGTCACTCTTTCTGTGTTTTGGCTTGCGTGGCAATACCTGTTGTTGGGTATCTCTGACATGCTTACTCTGGGAGGAATGTTCGAGTTTTTCTACTCGGAGGCACCCCATAGCATGAGAAGCATGTCAACTGCACTGTCATGGTGTTCCACTTCCGTGGGCTACTTCCTTAGCTCTGTTCTGGTTGCCATAACCAATTCGGTGACTGGGAAATTTGGGCATGAATGGCTAGGAGGAAACAATTTGAACAAGTCTCGGTTGGATCTGTTTTATATGCTTCTTTGCATTCTTAATTTCCTGAATATTCTCAACTACATGTATTGGGCTAAGCGGTATTAGCTAATTAATTAAAAGTTCGTAATTCTTGCAGATAATGCATAAATATTGCACCAAAATAAATAAAATACCAACTCTCTTAATATTTATTTAATTTTGTTTTAATGTACTTTTAATATTTCGTTTGTCATTGAAACAAAATCTTGTTTGACGACTCAAGTCATTAAAGTAACAAATAAGAAAAAAAAAAAATAGATAACACGATGATAATATTAGATAAAGATATATATATATATATATATATTCAAAAACACTTATATTATGTCTGTTCAAACCAAAAAAAAAAAAAAAGGTTAATTCCATTTTAATAAGATGTAATAGCAGCAAACGTATAATTCAAAACTTAAAATCAATGACCAATACAGCTGAGGAGTTTGGTTGGACGAATGTGGACTGGCTTTGTGATGCGAAGTCGGTGGTAAACCAGCTTAATGATTCTTCAGAACCTTGTGAATGGGAGTCATGGGAATTAGTTAGCTTGCTCAAAGTTAAAAGAAATAAATGGAAAGTTTCCTGGACCTCAAGGCAAGCAAAAAAGTTGTAGCTAAATATGCCATCAGGGATAACAAATCTTTATTTTGTTCTACTGTTAACCTTTGTTCTTGTCCTGCCAATATTTTGGCCCAAATCCTTTCAGAAGAAACTGGAGCTTGTATATCGGGGTAATCGGTTTTCTGGATTCCCCTTTTTTTGTGCTTAATGCAGGTTTATTTACCAATAATAATAATAATAATTCTTTCCCACATGCGCTTCATCTCCCAATACATATATATATATTTATAGATATATATTATTTTCCCAAGAACATTAATTAAAATCCTTTCTCAATTTCATGGGGAAAGCATATTGTATATAGCAGGTGATTAGTATCGAGCAGTGTGATATGTTATCGTTAGACATTAACTATCATGAGTGGATAACTACCCTTAAAAATCACTCATTTGAATAATTAATTTTTTTTTTTTGTAATGACAATTTCCATATTATACATTAAGTTTAAAATTAATCAACATTTTATTATAACAATAATAATAATTCTTTAATTTTGTGAACATGGTTGGTAGAGGATTAGGTAGAAGATTCGAATATATATATATATTTAAAATGATATATCTCGTAAGAAAAAAGTTCTTAAAATATAATTCTTACTGATAAACAAACTGTTGAGTCAGATATAAAACTTTGGATGTCAAATTGAGGGGCCCTGGCTAAGTAGAAAGGAAACATGATCATTTCATTTTGTTTGTTTTATAGAAAAAAATATATCCTTTCAGAAATAATTCAATGATAAAGTTTTAATATTTTCTAAATAGAAATTTAAATTTAAGATTTTCCCGTCTCAGTATCAACAGATAAAGAATATGTTGGTATATCTTAGAGAAAATAGTAGATTAAATGCTTCAAAATAGTTTGATTGGTTTGGTATGTTTTTTGAAAGTGCTAAAAGAAAAACAAAAAAGAGTGGAAAGTCAACAATCTCCACAGCTGATATGGAAGAAAGTAATTTTTTTTTTCCTGGTAAATAAATGAGAGTTCGAAAGCTTGTTTGGGGATAACAAAGAGACATGAAGGTCAAAGGAAGAGTAAGACAAATTAGTGCCAAAAATTCAAACTTAGGGACTGGAGCAAATTGGTTGATATGTAACGCAAAAGAAACTAAATTTACGGTTGCAAGGAGTGGGTAGATATAAAGATGACTATAAATGCTTTTTAGAGTTGAAAGTTGTTGAAGAAAAAAATGAAAATTCAGTTAACTCCACAATCAAGAAATAATTAAAAAAACAAGATTACACCCAAAGGGTGGAGCAAGTGGTCAGTCCTGGTTCCCCATTATACCTTCTTGTAGGAGCTGTGGATTCAAGTTCCAGTAACCCTACTAAGCGACTTGGAGTGGATCCCGTGTGCCATCATACACTTTAGGGAGGGGAATGGGGGCAACCATGTGGTAGTAGGCTGTATAGTCTATGGATTCCTTGTCAGATTGTTTAACCATGACTACTAATAATTTATAATTCTCAATTTTCTAGACCGATGATATCTATAAAAAAAACTTATTTTTTATTCAAAAAAATAATAAAAAACAAGATTCTACATGTTATACCTTACAGGGACGTTTTTGTATACTACCATCTGTCATGTACTAAAAGATAAAAGATAAAAGAAATTTAAGAGAAAAAAAAAAACAAAAAAGAAAAATTTGACTTCCATGATGAAATTGGAAAACTAAATGAGTTCAATTACATGCCGAAAATTGAGAGAAAAATTATCAAAATGAATATTTAAATAAGGAAGGCATAATGATATTTAATTACTATTTACCTAAATTGTATTTATTACCCTGAATTTTCATAATATATATATTTTTTAATGTTGATATTGGATTCGATATGATTTCAAGCAAGATTTGTTCTGATTCGATTTCTATTGTCAATGACACTCTTTCTTCCCTTTTACGTAGCAGAATTCTAGGAAAAAATTTGCATATACATCGTACATAGAAATAGCGAATAAAGAAATGCGAAGGAAAAATAAACAACATGTGGCCGGAGTTGAGTCCATTTCAAGTTCCATCTATGAATTAAAAGCCAGTCATCTCGTACACCTCCAAGCATTAACGTGGCACCAAAAAGTAAAATAAAAATTTCAAAAAAGTCTGCCCTTTGAGAATCCAAACAATTTAAAGAAAAAGAAAAATAAATAAATAAACAACTGATGTCACACGGTTAACACTTGGGTCGGCTTCTTCTTCATTTTTTTTTTTTTTTTTTTTCCCAGTTGTTCATTCAACGTTAAGTTTTGCAACTAGCAAGCATTCCTCGCATGCATCCTGAATTTATTTAATATTTAATATATATTCGCATTAAATGCATTCAGTACGCGCGACCTTCCTCCACTTGCCTTCCTTATTTCATCTTTTTGAGCGATATCCCTCCCTTAATTCATACCCGTCTACTTCTAAGCCAAATAAATAGATATTAAAAAAAAAAAAAAAACCAGTCAACGACTTAAAAAAAGACCCCACGTGCCAAATTGCAAGCAACAATCTACGTGTCGATTTCTCATTCGTCCTACTCTTCCTTTAAGGATATGAATAACGGATACAGTGCTCAGATTCCCCACACACCCTCCAATTTCACTGTTATCCATTATATAATCCCTTTCCCTTGCATTTCTAAAATCCAGCTCTTTTTCTCTCATTCTCACTCTAAAATCTCTCTCTCTCTCTCTCTCTCTCTCTCTCTCTCTTCAATGGCGTCCATTTCTTTATCGTTTTCGATCCTAGGGATCTCGTTATGGTTGTCTGTGTTAATCTCACCGGCCTACTCGCTCGACTGTACGTCACAGAAATTCACAAACAAGAAAATCTACGCCAACTGCTCCGACCTCCCAGTGCTCAGCTCCTACCTTCACTGGACCTACAATGCCACCAATTCCTCGCTCTCCGTCGCCTTCGTTGCTCATCCTCCAAACCCCGATTCATGGGTGGGGTGGGGCATCAACCCGACCGGAACCGGAATGCCCGGAGCCCAAGCCTTGGTCGCCGTGAAACAATCGGAAGGCTCATTCGTCGTCAAGACCTACAATCTGAGCTCCTACAAATCGATCATGCCGGCGAATCTTTCGTTCGACGTGTGGGACAAGAGCGCCGAGTACGCTAACGGAACCGTCACGATATTCGCCTCCGTTAAGGTGCCGAAGGATGCTGAGAAGTTGAATTATATTTGGCAGGTGGGTCCCGGTGTCAATAAGACTAACGGTTTTCTGATCGTTCACGATTTTAAGCCCGCTAATCTCGCCTCAAAAGCGACCTTGAGCTTGGTCGCTAATACTAGTACTACCGATGGTAATAATAGTACAAGCTCAGGTAATAATACAACAAATGGAAACAGCGGCAGTGGAGGTATTTCCAGATTTGGAGATGCCAAGACCTTTGGTTTGTATCTTGGTTTGCTTTTTGTCCTTGTTAATCTCCTCACTTTTTAATTTTTTAGCTGCTTTTTTGGAATTTTTTTTCTTTTTACTTTCTGCTTTTTTTTTTTTTCTCAATTTAGTCAAAGAGATTTGTTGTATTAGCTGTATGTTTCAGTATGTCTAGGTGAATGAATAATATTTCATTATTTCTGAGGGAAAAAAAAAAAGTTGGGTTTTCTTCTTTCTTTTTCTCTTCATCATTATTCATTTTACTGTCGTCATAAATTTTCACATTCCTGTCTATATTTGTTCAAGAGATCCGAGAATTCTTACTCTTTTTTTATCCCTTTTTTTAAATCTAAAAGGGAAAGACAGTTAAATTTCGCCGAGTAGCATATACTATTTAAATTAGTGCGTCGGCTAAGTTTTAATAGCCCAAAAAAAAAAAAAGAGGGGAAAATTTTGAACTGTGTTTGAAAGTGATAACATCACAAATAATAAATAATAATAATAGTAATAGATAGCTATGGTACCACATTTAAATATCGTGACAGCAAAAATAATATACTTTTGCCGGCATCAAGGCACATGTTTGTCATGAAAGCTATAAGCAAATAAACAAGTTAAATACATAACTAATTACTTTGTCGGTCCAGATGGGACAACTCATGTCCTATCCAAAAATTGTCTTAAACAAATTTGTTATAAATAAAAATTAGCACTTCATAAATGTTAAGCTTCTAGACTTGAATAATAAGTTATTTTTATTTGAAGAGTGTATTTGATTTTCATAACCATTTGGATCATGTAATTGTAAAAGTGATTCTTTGTGTAATGGATACAAGTACTGTCAATCTGCATGCAGTGTTGAAATCCGGATGAATGAGACGAATTCTTAATTTGAATTTTGCATTTAAAACCATGCTTACATTTTACCATAAGATCAATGGAGGAGTAAAATTAAAACGATATTAATATATATATATATATATATTTTTTTTTTTCCTAAGAAAGTGACTATAATATCCTTGTCGGCCGTTTGACACATTAGAGCTGGGTGGTCTTGGTTTTAGAAAGTTCAAAAACATGAACTTGGCAACGCTAGCTAAATTAGGTTGGAAATTAGCTAGTGGATAAGATTATCTTTGGACAAGGATGATGAAAGCCTAAGTACATTCAAAATGAGACTTTCTTTAGTTATAAACTGAAAAAGGGATTTTTTTGGTTTGGAAGGGGATTGTTAAGTTTAGGAGTATTTTGAAGAGAGATGCTTGCTTCTGAATTGGAGATGACCCGTCTATAGAGTTGTAGAAGGACCCTTGACTACCGGAACTCCCTAGTAAATGCCCTGTAGCGAGCGAGGATTAAGTCAAACCTTATTGGAGAAGGGTCTACGAAATTTGGGATGCTAGTAACTGTACATGGAAAGTTGAAGTTATTAGATGTAGCTTCACTAAAAGCCATTTTGAGCATGGAGTGGCCCAACATATGATGCATGGATAAACTCATTTGGCTAAGAAACAAAGTAGGAAAAATTTTCATCAAAAGTTGCTATGATTTATTGACCAGAAACTCTCGGGCAAGAGATGGAAATGGATTGTGGAAGAAACCATGGAGCCTTAAAATTCATGATCACCTAAAACTATTCTTATGGAGAATGTTATCCAATGTTATTTCCACCTGTGAGATACTGATCAACAGAATAGGTAAAGGGGATTGCAATTGGTGATGTGTGGTGCTGAAAAGGAAACGACTATTACATAGTTTCAAGGAATGTCAGAGCATGAGAAGACTAGCCTTTGCAAGTAAATGGGGATGCAAACTTGAACATTCAACGGTGTCGAATATTGAAGACCTAGTAAATTTCTACATCAATCCCAAACCTAAGGCTTGCTTCCAAAATTTGAATAGTAGAGAGATAACAATCTTTCTATCTTCACTAATGTACTTTGCATGGAAATGCAGAAATGAAAATTTGTTTTCGGGTGCTCGGTCCTCTTGTGATGGTGGAGGAATTTATGGCAACAATTGAGGAATCTAACGATGCAATTCCTAAAACTAAGGAATTTTGGATGCCGTTCCTAAAGATTGGTGGAAGATTAACATTGATGCTGCTTTCTTCAATGGTCAGGTTGGCCTTGGTTTTGCTGTTAAGGACTAGAGAGAAAATTTACTTTTTCTAGCTTTAAAGTGTATTAGGTGTTCCTCCCTGTTGGAAGCAGAACTAAAAGCTATTTTATGGGCGGTGAGTGAAGCAGCTGATCGGAAATGGGACAAGCTCGAATGGTCATTTGATTCAACTTTGGTGGTCAAGAATATCATAAACACATAAGATCCCTCCGAATGGAATACCGAATATGATTTTATTTTTCTTTGTTTTTTGGTTTCTAATTTTAACTAGATTTTAAGTTGGAACTCAAAAGCAGCTAATGGTTAGGCAGACTGAGTAGCCAAAATAGCTTTGAGTGAAAAGCTGTTTTTCAATTTGGATAACTTGTGTTTTGAGTCCCTTCCTAAAGATATCTCGGATGTTTTGGCTTCAGAAATGCTTAATTCCAGCTTAGCTTTGTAATTTCCTCCCCCGAGGCTTCAGTGGTTTTCCAACAATGAAATATGCTTTTACCCAAAAAAAAAAAAAAAAAAAAAGAGTTAACTAGTCGATCCCAAATTCCCAGTGACTCGACCTTGCTTTTTATTCTTTCCAATATGTCATGAACAGCGAATAAAATACAAATTATGTCATTGTACAATAAAGACACGCTCAATGCAACTAAAAAGGGTAAAGTACCTCGAAAACCGCGTTTATTTTTTATATTGAAAAGCAAAGTAATCGAATAATTGGTGAGGAATACTATTTTTTTTTTTTTCTCCTTTTCAAATAATGAGATATGGTAATTTAACAATCCCGAATAATTTGTCCGGTGCAGTAACCTGGTTAAGTGCATGAATGACAAATATAAACGAAAAATAATATTTATTATTATTGTAAAGGATTGTAACTAAAATTTATACGTTTAAAATGATAATTTAAATAGCTATTATTAAATAATTTATTTTTATAATTTTAATTTAAAAAATAATAAAATTAAATATTTTAATTAAAATTTATTATATAAATTGATAATTATTATTAATAGTATTAAATAGCATATATACATATATATTACTAAATGTGTGAAACTCCTTTGAAATATAGGTAATTTTTATATAATATACATTGGTATGTTTTTTTTTTTAAATGTTATATCTTAAAATAGTTTATCAATTATTTTTTTTGTCCTGTTACAATGTTATGTGATACACGTATAACACCTTATCTTATTAAATTAAAAACAAAAACACAGCTTATCTTTATTGTCGCTGCTGCCAGCAGTATTATTAGACACGTTAACAGTGCTATTAGACCACCATAAGTGTGATGGGTATCAAAATCTTAACCAGCAAAAAAAGAAAAATAAATGCCAAAAGTTTTTGGAATTTTAGTTGCTTAGAAAAATAAATAAAAGTAAAATTTGGGCCAAAAAGTAAAATCCCATATAATCAAATTAGAAGCCTATAAGGACAGGGAAAAAAAAAAAAAACATTTTTATGTCATAAATATGGTCCGGTAATATCCCTTTTCCATATGAATTATTAACATACGCGGATAGTTTTAATGTAAAATAAGATATATGTCAAACACTAACAATACATTAAAATGCTCCCTCACTAGAGTAATCAAATAAATTTTTTAATTATTTACCCAAATTTTTTTTTTATTGTGAATTTCCCAAAAAATAAAATTTTTAATTGTGCCAATAAAATGAAAACCATCCGTATCTAGAAGACTACAACTCCACCACCGTGATCATAACCAAATTTCCTTCACCTAAAGAAAAACAGATCATAACATAATTTCCAATTAATTTACCAAAAGAATAGAATAAAATAATACGTCATTATGACGAGAGCATTACATCAGCAGGAGACTCGGAACATATTTGGTAAAATGTAAATTGGTAGATGGGTAGGCTGAAAATCACTATAGTAAGGTACATAATTCTAAATCTTCAATCATAAAATACCCAATCCCGCATATCTTCATGCTACAATAGCCTCCATTGCGAATTTCTTAAGATGCCAGATAAGCGTACAATCTACCGATGGAATCAATCTCAATCGTTCATCCAGTCAAGACACCGAATAACAAGGAAATTTCATCTCCCCCCGAGATCCCAACGCAACCTGAATTATTGGTCACATAAAAATCGCTTAAACTATATAAATGCTTTCATTATTTTTCATTTAATAATATATGCTCCTTGATGTATTATTATTGCTCATCCCAAATACATTATCATTAACGTGGAACGAGTAAATCTCACACTCCTCACATGATTTCGATTCTTTTTGGAAAGAAAAAAATTTCAATAACTTCCGCATGTCCATCTCCGGAATTTCCCACATACCTGAAATTCCGATATTTATTTAAAAAGAAAAAAAAATCCGATATTTATTTAAAAAAAAAAAAATCCAACTGCTGGTCAAAAAACTTTCCATTGACCCCACCAGAAAATGTCCATGTCATATCATTACGTGGCATTCTCTGATTCGTTGGAACCAGATTTTTGGGAAGGAATTCCACGCGGTGTACCTTCGTGGCAAAGGCTTTTTTGGCTTTGTCCTTTCTCTATATGTTTCGCCAAATTTATTAGTGGGGGGAAACCCAACGGCCTAGTTTGGCTTTGCTTTCCCTTTTTTACTCTTCTTTTTTTTTTTTTTCTTTTTTTTTTTTTTTTCGTCCGCAAGGCTTAGCCATTACTCTAAAGCAAACAGCACTATCTCTCACTCTCTCAATTTCTGTGTTTTCTCATCAATGGCGTCGCTTTCCCAACTTGCTCTTGTTCTTGGTCTTTCGTTATGGTCCTTGGTTTTGCTAGCCTCACCCGCCTATTCGCTCACCTGCAAATCCCAGACGTTCAAAAACAACAAGCTTTACTCCTACTGCTTGGACCTCCCAACCCTTAGCTCTTACCTCCATTGGACCTATGATTCATCCAATTCCTCCGTCTCCGTGGCCTTTATAGCGGCTCCTCCGGATTCCAGTGGATGGGTTTCGTGGGCTTTAAACCCAACCGGTACGGGCATGCTTGGAGCACAGGCTCTGGTAGCCTTCAAGCATTCGAATGGTTCGATGGTCGTCGAGACCTACAATATCAATTCGTACGACATCAAGCAATCGAAGCTGTCGTTGGATGTGTGGGACACCAGCGCCGAGTACACGGACGGCGCGATTAGGCTCTTCGCGAAGATGAAGGTGCCGGAGAAATCGGAGACGGTGAACCACGTCTGGCAGGTGGGGCCCATCACCGATAACAGCCCTGCAAAGCATGAAATGCAGACTGCTAATCTCAACGCCAAAGCTTCCCTCAAGTTGACGGGACAGACTGACACTTCTACCCCTTCGGGTACCGACTCCAGGACCAAGAGAAAGAACGTGAGTTTTTCTCTTTCTTTCTTTTCTTTTTTTTTTTTTTTTTTTTTTTTTTTTTAACCAAATATGTTCGCATTTTTTTCTTGATATGTAGGCTGAAATACCTTCCAATTCCTTTAGAATTTTCTAATTGTTAGAATTTTGAAAATCTTTTAGGTGGTAATTCCTACAATTTTTTTTTTTTTTTTTTTGGGTCTAATTCTTGTGTCATGTCGAAGAAAGCAAAATTCATTTTCAAATTCTTAGAATTTTTGAAAATCTTTTAAATGGATAATTCCTACAGTTATTTTTTTTGGGGGGTCTAAAACAATTTTTCGTTTCGCGTTGAAGAAAGCAAAATTGATTCTCGAATTGTTAGAATTTTTGAAATTTTTTAGATGGGTAACTCCTACAATTCTTTTTCGTTTTTGGGGTAAAAAAGAATTTATGTGTCATGTGTGTCGAAGAAGGCAAAATTCGCGGAGTTAGTAGCTACAAAATTTGTTTTACTACAATTTGTGCAAATAAGATTATCTTTTTGAAAATTAAGTTGCTGTTTTTGGTTGATATTTGTGATGGGGTATGAAGAACGTGACAAAATGAGTGAATTTTGGGTGCGTTTCAGATTCACGGTATACTGAACGCAGTGAGTTGGGGGCTTATGTTTCCGATCGGAGCAATCATAGCGAGGTACATGAGGACTTTCCAGTCTGCAGATCCAGCGTGGTTTTATCTTCATGTTTTCTGCCAGGTATCTGCTTATGCTATTGGGGTTGCTGGCTGGGGAACTGGAATTAAGCTTGGAAGTGAGTCAAAGGGTGTTCAGTACACTGGTCACCGCAATATCGGAATAGCCCTCTTTAGTCTTGCAACTTTGCAAGTAAGTATTGGTCCATTGTCACTTACCAGTCACCCTTTGTCTTGAACATAAGTTTGATAAGAAAGTTAATTCTGAGTGATATTATACTTGTGAGTTGTGATTTGCTTTTATATAATATATTCTACTCTGAATGTGGATAATAAAATTGCACTTGTTTATCTCTCCGGTTGTCATTTTGTTTTGTGAAAAAAGACAAGTGCAATTAGAAAGAAAAGTGGATTCTTAGAAATTGTGTGGTGTTGGGATTTTTCTTTTGGGACCAAAGAAACGAGGGGGTGTTAATTCTTGCTTAGTTTGATATTGTTGATCTTGACAGCTGCTGAAGGTAGCAACTAAGCAGCTTGTTTTATTCTGCAACTTGGGGGTTTTGATTGTTTTCTTCTGGTGTTTTTCCTTTTTTCTTTTTTGGATGTTATAGATTTTTGCATTGTTCTTAAGACCAAAGAAGGAACACAAGTATCGATTCTACTGGAATATCTACCACCACGGTCTTGGCTACACCATACTTGTACTCGGAATCCTCAATGTGTTCAAAGGCCTTGACATCCTGGTCCCTGAAAAGAAGTGGAAATCTGCTTACATTATTGCTATTGCTGCGTTGGGTGTAATTGCCGTGTTATTGGAGGCAATTACTTGGATCGTAGTGGTGAGAAGGAAGTCAAGCAAGTCTACCAAGCCTTATGATGGGTTCAACAATGGTCAAGGCAGGCAACAGCCACTTGCCATATGATCCAAGCATTGGTCCAGCTTGTCCTTGCCACATTGATTCTGTAATATCCTCGTCTTATCTATGTCACTTTTTTTTTTTTTTCTTTATTTGCTTCTTTCATCTATCCCTTGTATAATGGCTTGATTTCATTGAGATTTTTGTTTAGTATATATCGCATATACACACACACATATGGTTCAGATCTTTCGGTTTATTTTCTCTCTGCGTGGTTAGGTTCTTGAGAATTCTCCGGTGTGTTTTTGTGTATTTAGCGTATTAGATTTCTTATTGATGATTTCCTTGTTTAATTTTTTTCGGTACTATGTAGTTTTACTGGTTTCCACTCTCTTCCCATGTCTTATAATGGTTTTAGATGGATCAAACTACCAAAAAAAAAAAAAAAAAAAAAAAAGGTTACTTTTTTGTCAAGTTATTTGAAGCTGCTAATTCAGTAGTCTCAATTGATTTCAAGTCATTCTATCCATCGGGTCATTTATCGGCAATTCAAGTTGATTAAGTATATTCTTTTATCTGAACCTTGTTGCACAGTTCTTAGGCAACCCCCTTCTTTTCCTTGCTTTCCAAATTATGTTGTATACTTATCCTGTTGTCGCTCATTGCCCCGAAACAATAAAAAAAGATGTAAAAGAAGCTGTTTGGGATCAAGTAACATTGTTGAATTTGTCTCCTCGATAATAAGACTAGAGAAAGTTACTGAAAACAATAAAAGGTCGACGGAAGCTTGGTTGACACTAATGCATATTCGAAAAACCTTGGGCAAACCAGAGTTTTCTATGGTTCATAAAAACTATATCCGCTGAAATATTCTATTATTTGTCCCAAAAAATAAAAATAAAAATGCCAGAAAGAAGCATGGCACATTTGGCCAACGATAGCTACAAGAGTTTCTTTAAAGAAGCTAGCATTGCGCACCTAATCCTGTTCTGTCAAAATCTGCAAAGTTAAATATTCACATTGATAAGGACATCCATTATTAGACAGCCTATGGTGTTAATCTAAGTAATAAGTCTAGTGCTAGTGGCACTTTTATGTGATGGATTTGATTGGAAATATAGGCCACATCAAACACAGCGATATGACGTAAATTGTCAAACTTGCTGGTAGGAAGTTTCTTGAGGGTGTGTGAGAGAGCAACGAAGTGTTAGAAGTAGATTAGCCAGATTTAATTTCTAGCATAATGACCTTTAGGGTAAAGTAACACTTTGCTCAACCATCATTCACCAAATATATTATTCTAATTGAGAATATAAGACTTTATTTATTTGTCTCCGTGGAAAAAGGGGTCCCCAACTGCCCACTGCTATGTGTTAGGCTTGGATCCTCCATAGTATCACTTTCACTGTTGTTGCTTTTTTTTCACAAATGCTGTTGCTTTGTTTATAGGATTCCCATGTGACGAAGGAGGTAGTCCCTCATTATTTGGAATGAGATGACCCACGCCCCTCGAAACACGCCCCTCGAAAACCCTTTTCGAGGGGATGGTTGTTAACTTGTCTTCTTTATTCAAATTTCAAAGAAAAGGTATTTGTTATGTTGGGGGAAAATAAATGGTATTTAGTAATTTTTCATCATGTTTTGGGCCTAGTGTTTTGTGTTGTAAATGTCCTTTTTCTTTATGAAAAAGGTTTCATAACCACCATAAGCTTGAACCATGAAGGTCAAATTAATATTTCCCGGCTTAAATCAATTTTTTCTCTGATGAAGCAGGGATGGACTTTTTCTCCTTTTGTTGTTTTTTTGTTTTCTTTGCCTTTATATATATATATATATGTTTTTTAAATAGCGTTCTTCTATCGTTAGGAAGTGAAAGAAAATAAAGTTCTGTGAACAAGGACATCGAGCTTTAACACTTTAAAAGGATCACTTTAAAACTTTTTCTTTGTTTATTAGAAGGACCGATTTGAACTTTGAAGCTTAGTTATATTACCAAGCATAGACAGGGCGAAAAGCAGATGGCACTCGTTTTTAGGTAGGTGTTTTTTTTTTTTTTTTTTTTTTTTTTTTAAATTTAAAATTTTAATTATTTTTAGCTAGTTGAAACTTGATTGTGACTAATTGATACGTTGATGAAATCGAAAACATCATGAAAATTAATTCAATCATGCTAATCTTCTTTTTCTTTTTCTTTTTATTTGGTAAAAGGGCAAAAAAAAAAAATTTTTTTTTTATTTTTTTTTTTGAAAGGAGAAAAAGGAGAGATTTGATAATGACCAATGACCCACAAAATGCCACGGGCCTTTTATCTTTGCAATGATTTGGTATACAAAAAGATGTTCATTTGAACTTAATTACATCTTAAACAAGTAAGAAAAGCAAAAAAACACAAAAATACAAAAATTGTTTAACAGGCTGCAATTGAGTACATATTGCATGAGAATAGAAAATAAAATTAAAAAGAAAGCTAGTAAGCTTCATATGACACAGAATTAAGTTAAAAAATATAAGCCAAGTAAGATTCCTTTGTCTAGCTTATGGACAATATTCTAGGTATCATTTTTTTTTTTAAATTGTTAAAATTATATATTTTTTTAATAATTTATAACAATTTTCCTTCTCATCTTATTATATTCTGAACTTATAATTTTTTAACCATAAATATAAATCATCTACTGGCTAATCTAATTTTATTCGACCTTAATTTATATGGTTGAACGCTATTCACTTGGACAAATAGATTATGATAAAGTAATCGATTAGGGGCCATACGTCATAGTGATGCTATGATGATTATATATATTTAATAATAAATAAAATAAAGTCGGAGAAAGCGATTAGTAGACTCATTTTTCTATTAGCTCGTGAGCCTTTTCCATAAATTTAAAAATTCAAAATTGACCCGTGATTTTGTTTTTAAAATAAGTTCGTGTATCTTCGCAACAAATATCCACCAAATCAAAAATTTCCAAACAAAGTTCAAATTCCATTTCTCAAACTTGGTTTTAAATTTATGGACTTAACCGTTTGTTGTATTTGTCAGTGATGTGATATTAAAAAATCATCATTTTTCAGTGATGTGATATTAATAATATTTACAATTCATAGACGAGAAGAAGAAAGATGATATGAGTATGACAACAATCAATATGGGATTGCTCTCATGTCATTGAAGATTTTCTCTTCCAGTGAAAGTGGGGCTCCGAAATATGAAAATGAGGCCTGTGCCATGATTATGAGCCATCACACTCATTGGCTCTTTAGAGAATCCCCACAGGCCATAGCATAGCTGGACCACCACTATAAGAAATAGTTAAGTACTTACTAATAACCTCAGCCTCAGTTCCCCTAATAAATAATTATTCCCTTTCTTGTTTTTATTTTTATTTTTTTATTTTTTTTGGATAACAGCCCTAATAAGTAATTCCCTGAACTACCATTTACCCGATTTCCATTTAAGAAAAATAAATAAACAAATTGTTTGTGCTATGTGTGACGGTCCGCACCTTTGGAATGGCCTAGTGGTATTTTTGTAAATATTTGAATGTCGGGATCTTCGATCCCGGGCCGTGGGAAGTTCTTAAGAATGTCACTAGGATGGTGCATATCGAATGGCAAGCCAAGATGTGAAGGTTTGCTAGAGAAAACCCCATTATGATTCATCGCACAAAGTGATATCTATGGGTGCCAGAAAGGAAATGGCTCAATAAACTCTTTAGGGGGGTGGTCCGTGTCTGGCTCTCCACGGCCCCCGGCTCCGGCTTCTAGCTTGGGCTAAGTGAGCCTCCCATGGGTGACGGCAAGCCATGGGGCGGACATATAGTGCCACGAAGGTGGGCATATGTCTCCGAGGGACAGGGAGTCCCGGGGACAGTACCGGTAGGCGCTATGAGCTGGTATTGCGCGTCACTCCTGTGTCAGAGGCTAAGTGTAGCATTCGCTATGCCGTTTTCTATCGGCTATGCCAAGAACACACGTAGGCCTTTGTTACAAGGTTGTGGCAAATGTGCCAGTGAGCGGGGGCTCGGGTTCTGCCTCGCTCACGAGGGTCGGGAGCTAAATAGGCACGGACGGGGCGACACCGTGCCATCGGGTGACATTCGTATGTGGGCTTCCAATCTTGTGTTGCTACCCTGAGGGCATGTTGGCACGATGCTAGTGTGCATGCTCTAGGGTCGGATGCTATTCGAGAAGTGCATGGACCAAGGCCCAAGTGGAGAGATGGGTTGCTGGCTAGATCTTGGCACAAGATTGAGTAACAAGCTACCGAGTGGGCATGAGGCCATCGGGCTAGTTTGCTGAGCGACATGAGCCATGATGACTATGGGAACCTCATGAGCATACAATTGGTATCGGATGGGTCGATATATGAACTCGGATAGTGAAAAGGCTGGCCATGACTAGAGAGTCTTGGCGCCGCACGGTCTATTTCCGCTGCATAAAATGTGGTACCGTGACACTATGAGTGTGAAATTTTGAATTCTGAACACCGTTTGAGGAACAGTAACATTATTATTAAGCTGTTTCCACATGGCTCTGTGGGAAGAAAAATAAAATTAATTGGTGGTTTAGTTAACAAGTGAATTAAAATGTTATTCACCAAAAAAAAAAAGTGAATTAAAATGATTTATCGGTTTTTCTTGTACCGCTCGCATGATACATACAATACATCTGCTCTATACTAAAATTTCTCTGTTTTTACAGTGTATACAGAAAAAAAATATATATATGATGACACACCAAAAAAAAAAATATATATATATATATATATATCCATGAAATTGACCAACTTTTTATTGGTTTGTTTATTGTGGAGTATTAGAGTTAAGTGATTGTTGGGTAATGGTTACGTCTGCCATTAGTTATGTGTTATGTATAGCTGTTAACATTAATTACCTGCACATGAACAACTTGTAATCGAGTTATTATACGTTATAAAATTTAAAATCTTTCTTGGGACAACTTTTTTGGTCAAACGTCATGTACATTTATTATTATTATTATTTTTGGTTCGGTTTATTTTATTTTATTTTCTCTTAAATTCGAAATTTGGAAACTCTTCTTTTGCATTCTTTTCTTTCTTGTTTGACAAAAATTTCTCAATCTGTACAATAGCAGTTAGCATTTAAAGATTATCTAAATTCTGAAACTGACATGACGACATGTATAATTAATAATATTACTTCTATAAAATGTTAAAATTGTGAGCATTGGGTATTTCTGAAAATGAAATTATAAAGAATATGAAAAAGTTATTTTTTTCATATATGAATATGGAAAAAACAAAAAAAGAAAAAGAAAATGAAAAGCTCAGTTATTGCTGGTATAAACTTCCATTGAGAAAAATATTGGGATACACGAAACCAGTCATAATCGAGTTGAAGAATTTGGGAGTGTGGCCCGTAGTTTATGATTCTAAAATTGGGCCTATTAAAGGGCATAACCTTGCTATTCTTGGGAAAGTTATTGAAATGCAAAGTTGTCCATTTTCATTCATTAATCGGTGTTTGTAGTACCGGAAAAGCCCATATAACTAATCCCAAGAGCCCAAAAGGGGTTTTCTAGTTTCTCTAGTCTATACCCATATATCGACGCAAGCAGATCCGAATCATCCACATTAAATGATTGATAGTGATATTTTGATGTATTAGTAGTAAGCTAAGTAGGTGAGGTAGTTGTTAGCCAAAAAAATAAAAAGTAGGTGAGGCTGTTTGAATTCACATAATAATAAATTTACACTCAAAATTAGTTTAAAATGGTTGCGAATTGGTATTCTCACTGCTACCACGAAAATGGTTAAAAATGACATAATTCTAGGGCCTCCCTCCTCTATTTCTTTTTTTTTTTTTTTTTTTTTCTTTTAAACATTACAAATTATCCCAAATTCTTCCTTCTTATGATTCAAAACCATGCTCTCATAACATAGGTAGAGATGCTGAACCACAAGAGCTATCTCTTCGCCTCCCTTCTCTATTTCAAAAAAATAAAATTTCTCTATTTTTACCAAAAAAAGTAATAAATGAAATAAAATTTCCCCAGCAGGATTAATGTCCAAACCCACAAATATTTTATGGCCCAAGTGCCTCGGCAGTCAGAGCCCATGTTGTTTCTGTTCTAATAAGCTCACTGGGTCACCAATCATGCCGACTTAAGTTTACTGGGCCTTATTAGTGTAACCAATGTGTTTCCTTATTTATGGTGGGAGAGGATTGAATCTTTTTTTTTTTTTTTTTTTGGTTGGAACTATTTTTTTGTTCTTAAGTTTGTCAGAACTTAGAACTCAGGTTTTTATTTTGATTAAATTGGATTTTAAATAATTTTTTAAACACCTAAACAACAAGTTTTTTTTTTAAGATTTATTTATATCATATATATTTAAAAAAGAAAAGTAAGATAAGTGAAATATTACCAAAAAAAAAAATAATAATAATAATAATTAATAATAAGTAAGACGAGTGAAAAGACAAAGAAAGTTGGAAAAGACCGCGAATTCCATTATCCCTACGTGCTTTTAAAAAATTTTGTTAAAAAAGAGCATTATCTGTTTAATTGTTTTCCATCATACATAAACACATATATATATATATATATATATTAAATGAAAATGGTCAAAATAATGTGAAAATAGAAAACGGTTCCTTGGAAGAATTTTCGGCCCAAAAAATCCAAAAATCCAAAAAACGAACCAAAAGTTTACCGCGTTTCTGATTCCTTAGCATATGCCCCGTCGAGTGGCGCACGACAAAACGAATTATTATTATTTTCTTAAAATTCATTTTTTCTTTTTTTGGGATAAAAAAAAAAAGAAACTTTCTGAGAAAAATTTCTCTCTCAAGATTCAAGAAAAATAGGAAAAAACAAAATAAAAATTTAAAAAAAAAAAAAAAACTGCAGAGGCAACTCCGCCAGGCGCTTCGTGATTTTCGTCGATCCAAATTCAGTTAGGGAGAGAGAGAGAGAGAGAGAGAGAGAGAGAGAGAATGGAGGCGTTACAGAGCCGAGTGGAATCGTGGATCAGAGAGCAGAGAGCGAAGATCTTGAAGGTGTCGTGGGGACCACTGCAGTGGAGGATGAAGTGGCCGTGGAACAGCGACGACAGAGAGCAACGGAAGAAGCTTCAGCAGGAGTATGAACGCCGCAAGAAGCAACTCCACGATCTCTGCCTCGCCGTCAAGGCCGACTCTTTCTCCGACTTGCAGGACATCCTCTGCTGCATGGTCCTCTCCGAGTGCGTTTACAAGGTACTTTTTTCTTCTTTTCATTTTTTTTTTTATTAAAAACAAAAAATCTATTAAACTTTGTAATAATGTTAATTAAATTCGTATCGTTTCAATAATTATTAGAAACCTGCTAGCGAATTGGTTCGAGCGGTTAACAAATTCAAGGCCGATTTTGGAGGACAAATTGTTTCTTTAGAGCGTGTCCAACCTTCTTCAGATCATGTTCCTCACAGGTATGCGCTTCTCTGCTATTACATTTGCATTAGTCTCCGTTTGCTGCTTTTTTTTTTTTTTTTGGGTGCTGATTACATTTCTTTGCCAAGTTTTATATCTTCTATGTTTTAATAGTATTTGTAGTTACGGAATTGTTCTAAATTTTATTTGAAAATAGGAAATTTCATTGCTGTATTCAAATGCTAACCTACAGTATATTGTGAGAATTTTGACTTATTCGGTCTTACTTTTTAACTTCTTTACAATGATTAAAAATTTTTGTTATAATTATTTTTCCTTTGAAGGTATTTGTTGGCAGAAGCAGGTGATACTTTGTTTGCTTCCTTTATTGGAACGAAACAGTACAAGTAAGTCTGAGATACAATAATTCACTGAATGAGATATACATGTCTTTATTTTATCATTAAGAAATATTGTTTATTTATTTATTATTTTTTTTTCATGTGATCAAGGGATGTTGTCACTGATGTCAATATATTACAAGGTGCTATATTTCATGAGGATGTTGTGGAGGATTCCGATGATTCCGAAACAAATAATAAGCCTAACCAAAGTGAAAATCAAAAAGGAAACGTGGAAAAGTTGTGGAATCCTCTTGAGTCAAAATCTAAGCAACTAAATGACAAGCCTAAACCTGCAGCTCACCGCGTAAGATAGCGGTCTTGTTATTTTCCACCCATATATGCTTGAAATGCTTATATGTGGTGGCTACATGTGTTTGCATTTAATATATATATAAATATATAAATATATATATTTTAACTTTTTCAAATGATTATCTTCAGGGTTTCTTGGGCCGTGCTAAAGGAATACCGGCTTTGGAATTGTACAGGCTGGCTCGAAAGAAGAACAGAAAGCTTGTGCTATGTGGACATTCACTAGGTGGAGCAGTAAGTCTGAATATAAGTTAGTTTAGTCAGTTTTTAACTTTTAATTTAAGTAATGCATTTACTATCTGCTCTTTGGATTGTCTTTGTAGGTAGCAGCCTTGGCTACACTTGCTATTTTGAGGGTTATTGCTGCTTCCTCTTCTCTAAAGGAGAATGAAAATATCCAAGTCAAATGCATTACATTTTCCCAGCCCCCTGTTGGCAATGCTGCTTTGAGAGAGTACGTCTTTAGTAATCTTTTTTGAATAATTGTTTGACATGTTTGTTATGATAAAATAAAGAATTTGTTAAAACTTTCTATTTTAACTTAGCAAGACTTTTTATTGTTTTTCCATAGTTATGTTAATAGAAAGGGGTGGCAGCATTACTTTAAGAGTTATTGCATTCCAGAAGATTTGGTACCCCGGATCTTGTCCCCCGCATATTTTCATCATTACAATGCACAGCCTCTACCAATGCCTGCTGAAATGGAAACTACTTCTAATTCCACATTGAAACGTGAGGAAGCAATAGACAAAGTAAAAGAGAATGAAGGAGAACGTTTAGTTTTAGGTCTAGGACCTGTACAAAGTTCTTTTTGGAGACTTTCAAAACTTGTTCCTTTGGAAAGTGTCAGAAGACAATTGAACAAATACAGTGGGAAAAAAGTTGATTCTGTTGGTGTTGGAACATATTCTACATCCGATTCTGCAGCAACCAACTTATGTGACGATGAAGTAGTAGAAGCACAGTCACTTGAAATCCAGGAAGGTTCTGACGGCATATCCCTTAAGCCTATTTCTGACACTAACGAGGAGGCAGCAGATATAGCAATAGCTGGAAAGCCTACTCAAAAAATTGCCAGTAAAAATGGAGATGATAGGAGATGGCGTAGGGTGCCTTATTTGCCTTCATATGTACCATTTGGACAGGTAAACCAATATCTGGATGAGATTTATTCTTTAGTAGTTTGTCTTTTGATTTATCATTGGAATTAGTGGTTGGACTTTTGACTTGCTGGTTTGAGTTCTTTGGAGTTTTCCTCTTTGGCTTACACCATTTATATTTCTATTATTTGATATGAAAAATTCTGATTCTTTTCCCCTATGTAATTTTTGCTACCTTATAGACTTGTACTTGCCATCAACTTATTGTTGTTTTCCCTAGTTAACAGTGTGTTATTGAACTTCTTGCTTTAGCCATTAGATATGCTTATTATGCTACTAAAATTCTTTATTATTATTGTTATACCAGCTTTATCTCTTGGAGAATTCATATGTAGAGTTACTATCAGATGCTGAGTACTCAAAATTGACTTCGGTATGTGCTTCCTTCGCTTGACTATTTTTTTGTAAAAAACATGTAAATTTTTTTGTTTGATATCATACTTTCTCTTTCATAAATTTACATGATTATGCTTGTTAACAACTAGTTGCTTCTTGTAATTCTGTCGCCTGCATAAATTTACGTGCTTATGCTTGTCCACAACTAGTTGCTAGTTGTAATTTTGGCACCTGTAATTTGTCATTTTGTTTGCTTTCTTCTGGCAAAGACATTTTCAGGTTAAATCTCTAATTGCGGAACTACGAGAACGATTTCAATCACACTCGATGAAGTCATACAGGTCTCGGTTCCAAAGGTAATACATAACTCAATTGTCAATATCACCTGCTCCTTAAGATTGTACCAAGCCAAAAGATTTCAAATTTTGTGATCTTGGGCTGTTGTCTAGGTAATTGAAGTTAAGTATGATTTTAAACTTGCATTGGTGAATGTATGGAAATGCAAATTTGGGGAATTATTTAACCTTAACCTTGTCTTTTCTTCAGGATCTATGAATTGTGCATGAGAGATGATTCCTCATCTTTCTTAGGAATAGAGCAGTTGCAACAGCTTCCACATCTGCAGCAATGGTTTGGGCTCGCTGTTGCAGGTACTGTAGAGCTAGGACATATAGTAGAATCTCCAGTTATTCATACAGCTACTTCAATTGCTCCCCTTGGTTGGAGTGGTATACCTGGTGAGAAGAATGGAGAACCATTAAAGGTTGACATCACTGGTTTTGGTTTGCACCTATGTACCCTTATTCATGCTCAAGTGAATGGTAACTGGTATTGTCCTTTGTCTAAAATTTTGGGTTATTTTGTTAAATTATTCATTGTTAGTATTAATTTTACCATCCAATTGTCATCTCTTTAGGAATGCTATGTGATGTTGGTACTATTACTTGATGAAGTTATTTTGTATTCAGGTGTTCAACTAAGGTGGAGTCGTTCCCATCGGCTCCAACTTATGGAGTACAGCCAGAAATACAAAAAATGCGAGTCTTGGTTGGAGCTCCTTTGAGACGCCCACCTAAGCATCAAATGGTACCAGATTCATTTATGGATCTTTCAGAAACGTCTAATCTTCACAGGGAGGATAATTTAGGATTATTTCACAAGGAAAAGTCCCTCCGTCCTGAAGGTTTGAGTGAAATTTTTGTATTCTGTACCAGTGATTTTACTACTGTCTCGAAAGAGGTCCATGTTCGTACTCGTAGGGTGCGGTTGCTTGGTCTTGAGGTATAAAATAATTCTTTAGTTATATTTGTTTCTTCTTTTTATGCATGGATTCACTCTGCTTATGGGCTGTGCAGGGTGCTGGTAAAACTTCTCTTTTTAAGGCAATACTGGCGCAAGGTAGAATGACCACTATTAGTAATATTGAGACTCAGCTTCCAGAGAGTGATGCTCAAGAAGGTATTGCTGGGGGTTTATGCTACTGTGACTCAACAGGAGTAAATCTGCAGGTACTTCCCCTTGAATAAAAATGCTCTTTGGTATGACATACTTTCTGTTACACTTCATTACTTTTTTTAATTGTTCCATGACTATAGTAGCCTAAGCATGTTGATCTTGAGCCTATTAAATATGTCTCAGAGATGCTTGATATTGTTCCTAGCTTCATTTGTGGGAAGGATTTATTTTGAAGGATTCACAGAAATTACTTTTATTATCTTGAAAATTGTTAGATCACTATTATTTGTCACTATGAAGAGTAGACAGTAAATGTTGATGCCTACCACAAGCTGAAGCAAGATAGATGTTAAAAAATGATTATATGGGATGAACATACTATCGCTAAGATGGTGCATAAACAAAGATGGCTATTTGGTGAAATTGTGTAACACTTTGTTGCTTATGTTATTTCATGTCTTGGTTTTTCATTGTCTCATCTCTGAAATTTGTATTGCAGGAGTTGAATATGGAAGCCTCTCATTTTAAAGATGAATTATGGACAGGAGTTCGTGACATCAATCAAAAAATGGACTTGATTATTCTTGTTCATAACTTGTCCCATCGAATACCTCGCTACAATTACATAAATGGATCACTGCAGAAGCCTGCTCTTATGCTTCTCTTGGATGAGGCTAAATCACTTGGAATCCCTTGGATCCTTGCCATAACAAACAAATTTGCTATCAGTGCACATCAGCAAAAAGCGGCAATTGATGCTGTTTTGCAGGCATACCAAACATCACCAAGTACCACAGGGGTGATCAATTCCTGTCCATATGTCATGCCCAGTGCTGCTAGTGCTTCTTTGGCTTGGGGTGCTGCGGATGGAGATTCTAATAGTAGGATGGGTGTTCAAGGACTTATTTTTGCTCCAATTAATCTTGTTCGAAGGCCATTCCAGAAGAAGGAAACCATTCTCCCAGTGGAGGGTGTCAAGTCTCTATGTCAGCTTGTTAATCGTGTGCTTAAGAGCCATGAGGAGGCCTCCTTAGAGGTAGATGTTTATTCATATTTTTTCTTTTTATTATTTTTGATATTGCAGTGCCACATATTTCATATCCTCTCCCCTCCCCTCCCTATCCTCCTCCCCTTCTGCTAGTCTGGGGAATGTTTTTAGCTACTTTTGAATCCTTCTCCCAAGTAATTAATTGTTGTTGCATTTTAATAGAAGACATGGCATCTTACTGATATTTATACTGGGGAGTCATTTTATATGGGACAATGAATTAAAATATAATTTTTGCTGAGGAAGAAAAGTATTTGTCTGTTAATCATGCATTATCCATTGTGTAAAGAGCTTGAAATATTGAGGTTCTTGAACCTTTTTTCTTTGTAAAGGAACTTTGTAGAGAAAGGCTTTTGGTGGAATTGGCGCGAGATCGTGGAAGGAGAACAGATGGAGGTCAAGATTCTCAAGCCAAGGCAACATCTTTAACAGCTGCGGCGGTGGGTGCTTCGCTTGGGGCAGGTCTTGGTATCGTTTTGGCTGTTGTCATGGGCGCAGCATCTGCTCTTAGGAAGCCCTGATATTTTACATGGTGCTTCGCTTGGGGCAGGTCTTGGTATCGTTTTGGCTGTTGTCATGGGTGCAGCATCTGCTCTTAGGAAGCCCTGATATTTTACATGGTTGATCACACATCAAGTATAAAATATAGGAAGTTAGAAATTTGGTACAACATTTTGTACAATTCTCTCTTTTTATTTATTCGTTTTCCTCCTTTTTTTTTTTTTCAAATTTAACTGGTCAATTGTGTTTCCATCAGCAGATGATTAAAATCATTTATTTGTTCCATTAATGTAAATTTAGTAGCAGCAAGCAATATATATAGGAAAAATTAAAAAAAGAAAAGAAAAAGGTTTGGCTTTTTGGTGTCTTTCATCAATTCTAATTTATAGACCACTTCAATATTAAATATGCTTTGGTAGAAATTCTTGTTTTCAATTTACCCACTGCATGAAGGATCTTCAAAACTTATGATCTACTACTTCATTAACTAAAATAGTCTCAGATTTAAACTAAATTGTATTCGTAATCTTCACAGAAAGCATTAGCATATAGAGCGGTGCAGGGTGTCGGCCAGAGACATCGGCTGGAACACATGGCCTGCACATGCTTAGACCATCTCCAATGTCAACTAGAATTTGTACAGGGTATATAAATGTATAACAAGATCATAATAATGCCTTAAAATTGAATTATAAGCTGATTTATTTTACATATTTTATAGGAAATTATTCCAAATGGAACCATAGAAATTCCTTCCATTCTTATTCTTCAGCTTTTATTTCTTCTGGTACGATAATTCTTTACATTTAATAAGAATATTAAAATTCTATCGGTAGGAAGATTTGATTAAATACTGATCACAAATATAATTTTTATGGTCTCCAATATTTCAAAACCAACTCAATTTATTCAAATTGCTCAGAATCTGACCATTGCTATTACTCAAAAAAGGTAGTATGGTCCTTTAGAGACACGGTACAAAGAATCAACCACCTACAATTACTTTTAAGTGCTTGTTTGCTTGTTCTGTACCTGCATATACCGACTGTCGAGTAGGTGACAATATTTTAACAAAACAAAACTAAAGAAAAAAAGAAACTTATTTGGATGATGTCTCTCCGAAAACAGAATAGCAATGAGAATCGGGGATGGAAAGAAACAAAACCACAAAGCAAACAGGAGATCATCTTGAGCAACATGACAGATGACTTTGCTTGTCATTCCCATTTTTGACGAGACTGACTCGGTTTACGGTCAACTCGGCCTTGTAAGAATCAGAATTTAGGATTTTCCTGCTAACATTGTTGTAAATCTCTCTTATTACTATCTCAAACGCTGTTTGGACATTAGTAGAATCAAGGGCAGATGTCTCCATAAAGAATAATCCTTCTTGTTCTGCGAATTCTTTGCCTTCCTCCACACTCACATCTCTAATGTTTTCCAAATCGCACTTGTTTCCCACCAACATCCTTGCTACTGTGGTATCACAGTGAGCTGCAATATCATTCATCAATTAGATAGACAATAGAAATTCCTCGTAATATCCTTTCCGGGGACCACAAGCAGAAGACAAATAAATAACAACCACATAAATTTGTAAATAATAAAATGGAGTCAAAAGAATAAAATAAAGATTCACCATTAAATGTAAAAAGAAAAGACTGCCAAAAAAAATGACCAAATTCTGTCGGTGTATGTTTTATCACAGCTAACATTACTCTAGATGTATATTCTATGAAGTTTCTAAAAAACTACTATACAAGACTACGAAATAAACACAAACATCTTGCAGGTCATACAATTACAAGACTAATAATGCTTTGTTTAATGATTTATCAAATATTCTGAGGATTCAAGCCAAGTAAATTTTTCATAGAAGAATCATCGGCACTTCCTGTATTACTTTTCCTGTTCTCTAATATGGATTCACTTCCTGTATTAGTTTTTCTGTTCTCTAATATGGAGTCACCATCTGGAAAGATAACCATTTTGAAATCTAAGCTTATGATGCCAATAATTATTTGTGATTTTTTCAGCTATAGATAACAATTCCCTGTCATTTAAGCACTATGACGATGCAGGTAGGTTTCTCAGGATCAAATCCTAGGACATACATGATTTACAGGTTAAAAGGGTCTAGAACTACTACAAGAAAGGGAAAAGCCAACCAATGTCATTTTCTATCTGAATAGCTTCCACAATGCGAGTTTCTCTTCAATAACTTCATTCATATTAACATACATAAAGTATTTTACCAATATGCATACTGCAACCAGTTTAGTCACGACAAGTGGAGCTAGAAGAAGAGGAATTTCTTTCACCAGCGGCATTCTTTTGAGGATAAATTTGAACAGAAGTGGATTAAATATAACAAGTTGAAATATGAGTTCAAAAACTCTAATTGACTGATAAATTAAATATAACAAGTTTAAACATGGTAACATGCATTTCTATAAATATGTTAAACAAATTTTTTTTTTTTTTAATTTATTATTCAAGTATCAACAAACCGAGAAGTTTCCATATTCTTTATACGCAATAAACTATAAACTTATGGACTTGATTAAGACTTAATAACAACGTGCCTAGCAAATTCTTGTTTAATATCTTCTTCATGTCACTTCTCATTTTCTCCTTTTTAGCCATAAAAATTTCCATTCTGCAACAAGTTAAAATAGGAGTTCCTACTTCTCACATAGATAAACTAATCATTTGTAAATTGCGAGGCATATACCCATATAACAAACATTCTCACTCTAATAAAATACGCATTATCCACCAAAAAATAAAAATAAAAAATAAAAAAACGAAAAATAAAAAATAAAAAATCTAAATGTTTGTTCGTTTTTCTTACACTATCTCTTAGCAAACAAACGCAAACGATATAAAAAAAGAATGAGAAAGAAAAAAAAGGAAAACCCAGTGAAAGAAACTTACTGGTTAGCTCATCGATCCAGCGCTTGACACTCTCAAAGGTAGTCTTCCGACTAATATCATAGACGATAAGCGCACCAACAGCTCCTCTGTAGTAAGCAGAAGTGACGGCCCTGAAGCGTTCTTGGCCGGCAGTGTCCCAGATCTGGGCCTTAATCTCTTTGCCGTCAATTTCCACAGCCTGGGTCTGAAACTCCACACCAATTGTGGCCTTGGAGTGTTGGTCGAACTCGTTTCGAGCGAAGCGAGAGAGCAGGTTCGACTTCCCAACCGCCGAGTCTCCTATCAACACTACCTTGAACAAGTACTCTTCTCCTCCTGCTTCTTGGTCATCCTCCATTTTCGTCTCTCAGACTGCTCAAAGGAAATTGCTTTTTTCTGAGAATGAACATGTGGGGTTTCACTTTGACGTTGAGAAAAGGTAGACTCAGACACGCCTGCGTAATTGGCGGGTTCTGATGAATTTGGTGATTTTTTTTTATTTTTTTTTTTTCCCTCTCTCTCTTTATCTATGGGTTTTAGAATGTAGATGGCCCTTTTGGCCGATTGCCTTTTCTTATTTTATTTATTGACATACACAAAAGCATTATTTGTAAAGATTTTTTTTTTTTTTTTTGGGGGGGGTGGGGGAGTATATTTTGTAAAGATGGTTGGGTTGGTAAAGTAATAAATACTTTTTTTTTTTTTTTTTGGTGTAAAGTAACAAATGGGTTAGTGTTTGGCACTTTAATTGAAATTGAATATGTGACTATGCTTTAAGGAGATTTTATTTTGGATGTGACGACACCTTCCCTGGTCAGTGGTCACATAAATATCAACCTTAGTCTGTCGATAAAATACATTAGTTTCCTTTGTTTTTTTTTATTCCTATTATTTTTTGCTTTATTTCCCCAAAAAAAAAAAAATCTATAATTTTTGGCTCTCCATTCACTACCACTTATAACTTAAGTACTCTCTATGATATTTTATACTTTTTTTAACAAAAAAATCTAAATTGAGGATGGATGTTTCAGAAAATTTTCATTGATAATCATATGGAACAATTAAAAAAAAAATCATATACTTTGGACGGAATCTTAACTTGATTAAAATTAGTTTTTTAAGCAGTGTTACGTTTAATTTGAATTTATATATGTTATTCTCCTGTAAATTGTACTTAAAACAAATCGATTAAAAAAAAATTACAAAATTTATATTTATTTGACTCAAACATGTGATCGGTTCATCAAGTTGTAAAGGAAAGCGTAACATTAATTTTTCTGTGAATAGTATGTGGTCGCTTTTTCATCAAGTTGCAGACTGCAAGATTTATTGGACATTACTGAATTTGTTGATATGGCACAAAAATAGTTAAACCAAATTTAAGATCTTCCATTTCATAGAAGATAGATTTTATTTATTTATTTTTTTTGTGTTGGTATATTCTATAGTTGATGAAGATACAAATTATAGTATAGGATGGATGGCATTCAATCGTCCCTATTTATATTTGTATTGTATCTTTTTAATATAAAAAAGGGCAGAAACAGTAGGAAAAATTGGGGATTTGTGACAAAATTCAAAGCAAAACGAAAAAAACCACCAATAAATTTTGAGTAGGACTAAGTAGCAAAAACAATGAGTGAAAATTGATTTATCAATGTATAACATCCATTTTTTTATTCTTCTTGGGCTAAAAATATACAATTTATTATTATTATTTATATATTTTACTTTGAAGCTAGACAAACGAAATTTCTTATGGTAAACCTAAATAGAATGAAGATTGATCGAGTTGGTAAATTTATCATATTTATATTATTAAAGTTATAGATTTGAGTCATCTTCTTCTGCATTTTAATATAGAATAATTGAAATCTTAATCCAAAAGAATTTGAGTGAAAAAAAAAATCTTCAATTTAATCTAGTTAAATTATTATATTCACGATCTTAAAGTTTGTTTATATTAATTAATTAATTGAGTTTTTCTCATGGCCCTCACAAATATTAATGATGTATTTATTTGAAATATTTTAACTTTTTAAGTCAAAAATTTAAAATGATAAAAACTGAATGTTTATATTAGATTACCACATAGCGCTATGCAAGTTGATGATAATCAACACATGACAAATAGAAAATTTCTAATTAATCAAATGATTACAACGCGAATCAATCTGTTTTTGTTAACTTACAAAATGAAAGAGACAACTAATGCCTATCGAAGAAAAAACGAAAAACTAATGAGCTTGCTGCCCTCAAGTCACCCTCTAGGCCAATGAAAAATGCTTAAGTCAAAAATATACGCAAAATAATTTTATTTTATTTTTTAATAAAAAAAGGAAGTCAAAGTCAACCGATCCAGAAAGTTGACCCTGAACGGCGCTTGAGTTTGATTATTGCACCAAGCTGCGTGACATTATTTATGAGAGTTGAGAAAACAAGTACTCAACTTATAACATTATTAGAGGCAGACAAAAAATTACAATGGCTTATACCAAGCAGACAAGAACGATAATATCTACTATATATGTAACACCCCGTCCCAAATCGCACCGGAATCCGTGCACGTTGACCGTTGACCGTTGACCGAAGGGGTCAAAAGTTGACTTTTTGACTCGGTGGGAATTGCGAGATGACTAGGGTACCGTGGCGAAGTGCACGATGCCACGAGTTCGTAGACTGGTAGCACGTCGAAAACGGAGCTACGGTTTGAAAGTTATGGACGAAACAAGTTGCGGTCCAAACTGTCCAAGGGGTGCCGGAGTTGACTTTTTATTTATGGGGAATTGAGCTTTGACTCATGCATGGTTGTGAAGTGCTCGTCGATACGAGTTCACAGACTAGCGGCACGCTCAAAACGGACATCCGGTTAAAAAGTTATGGACGTTTGAAGTTTACCGGATACCGTATTATTTTAATATTTTTTTGGGTCAGTGAACAGTGAAACGCCACGTGTCAGTTTCTGATTGGTCCACGTGGCATGAACAGTGTCACGCAGGGTTTTAATTTTGAAAAACTCTCGGGGAAGAGAGAGAAAGAGAGAGAAGAGAGAGAAAGAGAGAGAGAGAGAGCCACCGCCGGCCACCGGATTTTGCCACTGTTCCGGCCGAGTTACTGTACACGCGCCGGACAGAAAGCTTGCCCACCTCATTTCCGGCAAAACCTCCAAATTTCACGGCGAACGGCCGCCGGACGCGCCCGGATCGGACGTCCGAAGTTTGGCGGCGATTTTTCCCCTCCACCGCCGGCCACCGCGAATCGGCACTGTTCCGGCCACTTTCCGGCCACACGCGCCTGACAGCCTTGATCCTCTCCTCATGTCCGGCCTACCCACCAAAAATCACGGCCATCGGACCACCGACGCGCCGGGTTCGGAGCGTTTTCCGGCGAGGGATCGAAAATCTTCAAACGGTGATTTCTCCGCCGTCCGACCTCCGTTTTGCTCACCGTCGGTCCCGTTGGATTGCTCTCCTCACGATCTACAAATCTGCAAAATTTCACAGCAAACGGCCACCGTCGGAAAATACTGTTCCGGTGACGGTTGCCGGTGACGTGGCGGCCTGCCGGAAATTACTGTTCCGGCGAGTACCCGAAAATTTCGGCCAGCTCCAGTCCGCAGTGTTCGACCTCCTGAATCCGAATCCGGCTTCCGTTTCCACCAATTCACGACGGTTTGGGAGAATTGCGGAGCCGAAACTCGAAAAGCTTTCCGGCGAGATTCCGACCCCGTCGGGTTCGATCACCGGAAAGTAAGACCGAATCCGTGATCCTCATCACGCGAGCTTCGATTCGGTATATAACTCGTAACCCTTAGATGTCGCTTGGTGTTCGCTCCCCGGGTATCCATTTGGGAATTACCCGAATAAAATATTAATATTTTTGGTTTGTGCACTGTGGTTGTTTAGGTGCACGCGCGAGTAGTGGAGTGGATCCCGAGGAGGATCTTAGTTGATTTGCGCTCTCCAGGTGAGTGACCCACCTTCAAAAATTATTTTGGGCAATTAATTAAATTTAATTGGTATTTAATTTAGTATTTAATGATGCTCATGTGGTGTGGTTTAATTATGATTTTAATGCGGTTTAATTTAAATTATTTGTTATGCATGAGCAAGGTATGTTTCGGTATTAAATTTTACGTGGTTTCAAATGTGATTTCTCGGGCATAATTGGGTTAAATATTTTATGAAAATATTTGGTTAAATTTTATAAATTATGCCCGCGGTATTTTTATGGTTGCATTTCGTATTTCGAGAAAATTGTGGTTTGTTGGTTATCAATTGATTCGTACCGGGTTATTAAATAAAAATATGTGGGATGGTGTTTGTGAAAAATTTGGTATACTTCCCACGGTGGTTTTTGGAAAAAACGGTACGGTTGGTTGTGTATGTTTATTTTTAGACGCACTCATACAGTATTGGTGTTCTGGTGTATGGTGTATGGACACGTGGTAGTGCGCGGTTATTATCTGGTTTAGCGCACGGTTATTACTTCACCCGTGAGTTGCCATTGGACCGTGGGCAGGCAAGGTTATTGTTGCGCAATGCCTTCAGTTCTCAAAATAATTAGTTTTTTTTTTTTTTGGGTAATTAAATAATTGCTTCCTCACAAATGATCCATTCTATAGCTATATATATATATATATATATCTTAAACCATTATAAATATAAACCCCCTAAGTTAAAAAAGACTTATTTGACTTAAACACATGAAATCAGACGACTTTCTAGAAAACTTTTGCTTGATGTTCCTCCACTTAATATGGTGGTAATGAAGCCTCCTCAACCAAAGTCAAAATTATCAGCTCTATGACTGTGTCATCCCCATGTACGCCCACTATATCAAACATCAATCTCGCTTAATTGCCTCTATAATAGCAAAGAACCTCATAAAGAAAAATATACCAGTGGAGCTCAAAGATCAGCTTTAGAAGAAACAATTATTAAAATTATGGGTTTGTTTTACATTAATATCATTTTCTTTCTACTTCTTTGCACTACTTTTCTTGCAGAATCTGCTGACCCTCTAGGAGATTTCTGCAACAAAGACACTGAAATTAGCAAAGGAAGCCCAATTTCATCAAACATAGCTGCTTTGTTGGCAAAACTTGTTTCCAACATTGCCTCAAATGGTTATGTTACGACTTCCTATGGCAAAGACCCAAACCAAGTCTATGGCCTGGCTCAATGCAGAGGAGATGTGGATACCAAAGACTGCTCTGCTTGTATCCAAGATGCAGCCAACCAAATCCGACAGCGTTGTCCGAACGAAGCCGATGCTAGAATCTGGTACGACTACTGCTTTTTAAGGTACAACACCAAGAATTTCATAGGAGAAATCGACACCTCTTATGGCATATTCTATTACAACATTAATAATGTGTCTGACCCTGAAAGCTTCAAGAAAGCACTGGGAAATTTGGTGGATAAGGTCAGAGCACAAGCCGTTGAGACGAAGAATGAAGGGCTAGGAAAAGGTGAGACGAAACTCTCGGAGTTCGTGACCCTGTATGCGTTGGCACAGTGCACAAGGGACCTCTCTAAGATAGATTGTGCACAGTGCGTGGCCATTGCTGTGGGGTCTTTCGAAACCATTTGCAGAGACAGACAGGGGTGCAGAGTTCTGTATAGTAGTTGTTATGTGAGATATGAGCTCTATCCGTTCTTCTTCCCTATAGGTTCAAATAATGCATCTGCTTCTCAAAACCAAATTGTCGTGGTTTATCCATAGCTTATCCAATCCATATATATATATATATATATATGTATGTGTATATATATGTATGTGTGTGGTGGGTGTGAAAATAATGAACGTTTTCAAAAGGAAAATGTTAGTTTCATTCGTGGAGGTTATTAGTGCAGTTTGTACGTAGTTTACGAACTACGCATTAACGAGTAAAAGTCGCATTTGGAGTTTGTGTTTGTGCTTTGTGTTTATGTTTTTGGGCCACGGAAGAAATAAGGGGAACCAACAACGGTACTCAAAGAATCAAAACTCTTCTACCAATTAAACTATTTTCTTGAGAATTATAACATTGGACCATAATTATGGCAATCAACATATTTGTTTTTTAGTTCTGTTATTTGATCACAAATGAGATTGGTTCTTTATTATGTTGGACTTTTTAAATTAAAAATCTAATATGGAAAAATAAATTATTATGGAAAACTAATCAAATTGTCAGTATATATTCCAATAGTAATAAATAGCATTTTTTTTCTTTCTATTTTATGGATCAAATATATATATAGTTGCGCTTCTTACTCTTCTCTTCTCTCTCTCACATTATTATTATTATTTTTAACAAACCGTCCAAGTCACAAGAATACTTTATATGTGCTATATTTGTCGTCACTGTCATATAATCAAATTGCTCGCATTCCGACCACGTCAACCACCATGTGTTAAGAGTAATGTCTAATTTTAAGAGCTATCCTTCTATTTGCATCTAAAACTTGGAAAATACCCAGGCTTATGCTTATGCTTAATTTGATGTTGACAGTTTATTGCTATATTGTAAAAGACCATTTATATTCATTCCAAATTCAGTTTTTTTATTTACAGCCCCAAATTCATTTACATCATTTCAAGTAATCAGTAAATCGTTGATATTTACATGCATGGTACACTCATATATAGATATCTCCACCGAATGTGTTTTAAGTTTTCCATTTTTCCTTTTTCTGATCGCAGAAAAAGGGAATCTGATCATGTAGAATATATATGTTGCTCTGAAGTTTTTATTCTTCATCGGCAACTTTGATTAGTTGGCTGCTTTGCCATAACTTCTTGGAAATGGGATAACGTCTCTTACATCAGTCAGGCCGGTGGTGAAGAGAACCATAAGATCAAACGAAAAACTGAATCCAGAGTGCTTGACCGTTCCATGCCTGCGTAGATCCAAGTACCACTCATACTGCTCTCCAGCCAACCCCAATTCCTTGATCCTGCACCAACCATTTACAACAAACTACAATTCAGTTTTCATGCTTTTATCATTAATAACCAAGCTTCTGGGCATACAACTCAATTGTCATCGAGCAGGTCATATCAAATAGAGATCAGATAAAGAGTAAGAAGCAACGTTGGAGTTTAGTTGACATGGTTTCAAGCAAAAAGAAGATGCACAGCTTAGGTGTAAGAATGAATTACCTTGCACTTAGCACATTGAAACGCTCCTCGTTTTGGCTACCTGAAATGAGGGTTCCAACCTACAAACAAATACATCATATCCAGCTTCATCACCAACCTGGTAGGCCCTTGGTGGTTTTGTGAAAAAAGAAAAACAATTTTTGGTTACCTTTGGTACAACCATATCAAATGATGCAACTGTCCGTCCATCATCATTAAGACGTACATAAAATGGCTTAACTTCTTTTGGATGATTGTATACAATTACAGGCCTTTTATACATTTCGTCAGCCAAATAACTGCCATTGCATTAACAGTAGATTAAGGTCCACATTTACCATGCTTAGCATATATATATATATATATATATAGATGTACATATCATACCACGACAAGCATACCTTAGATGTTCTGTTGTTAGTGCAGTGCCCCATTCGAGTTTTGTTTCGAATGATTTATCCGTAACCTGAGAGGTAAAACATAAAAACATGTGGAAAAAAGTTGCTGATGATGTCAATTATTGTCAGAATGACATATCCGAGTATAACTTACCTTCTTTAGAACATCTAAAGCCTCGGTATAGGAGATTCTCTCGGATGACGAAGTTGATATCACTGATTTTAGACGATTAATGCTGGCATTATCCATTCGTTTTATGACAAATTTCATGTCTTCTGAACAATTTTCCAAAACCGATTTGCAGAGGAAAATGAAAAAGTCATCTGCACAACTCATGGCATCCTGGAAAATCCATCAAACATTGTAAGAAGGATAAAAGAGTCTAACGTGGAATTTCCATCGAGAATGATTCAAAGTTATTTTAGAGAAACAACAGAGATAATAAAAGTTTAAAAATTGAAACAATTTCAGATGCAAATTGGAACTTCAGTTTGAAGGTAGATAGAACGTGCATGTGAATAAGAGGAATAACAGAACACATTAATGCTGAGAAGTGTGAAGGTATACCTTTAACTCTGAAAAAGCCATTTCCATATCAACCGTCCACATTTCTGCGACATTCCTTTGTGACTCTGCTCTATTTGCTCTGAATCTGGGTCCAAAGGAATAAACATTACCAAGGGAACATGCATAGCTCTCGAGATGCAGACGACCAGAAACAGTTAGATATGTTGAGCGAGGGAAGAAATCTTCAGGGAGTTTAGATTTATCATCTTTTATAGAATTTTTTGATTTCAAATTCTCTCTTGCTTCCAATTGTGCCGCGAGTTCATTTGTCTTTTGTAAATCACGAATTGCAGCAGCTAGTGCTTCTCTATTGCTTTCAGTTCTCTTCAGTTCCTCAACTATATTACTTTTCTCCCTTGCAGCTGCCTTAATAACATCTAGACTAACACCTCCAACATTTTCAGCTGCACCTGGTTCTCCCTTTTTATCTGCTTTGTTAAATAGAGTTGAAACCTGGAATTTTTCACTAAATCCTTCACAGTCCGTGATTGTCATAATAGGTACTTCAACCGAAAGAAATCCATGGTTTTCAAAGAATCTGTGAGTCGTGAAATCCAGGCCACTACGTATCCGCATAACAGATGCTACCTACACAAAGTAATCGATTGGAAGAATTATCTCACTGAATCATGTAAAGAAGTATTTTGATCAGTGGGTTAAGGGCAATTTAAACCTCCAATAACAGTTCTTTTACTATTGCTGTTACATAACTAATCAACAAGTGCATAAAACAACATGGTTGGAATACTAAGAAGGTCACAATTACCTTATCTAATAATAATAATAATAATAATAACCAGTAAGCCAGAAAAAGAGAGAGACAAATAGCAATGGGAGATGCAAATTACCGTAGTTGTTCGAGGTCGAAAGTGGGAACAATCCCTTAACATATTCAATGGTAATCGTTTCTTGGACAACGGATACTTTTCACTGTCCACTGTTCCTATATGAAGTACTTTCTCAACTTTAACCTCGATGACCTGTTTTCCTTGCAACGATGACTGCGTCAGTTCACCATCTACCAGGATACAAGTTCCAGTAGGAAGTACCTTGCTTGGGGGCGCTAAAGAGGATTCTATAAGGACCTGGGAAGTTTCAAATACCAATTCAGAATGTTAAAAAAATAAATAAATTAAAAAATGAAAAAGTGAAAAAAATAAAAAATAAAAAATAATAATGATTTTTATGCAACAATAAGATAAGCATATATAACTAAAAACATTATGTATTCGATCATCAAAATTTTTATTGACTATTACCCCTTTTTGTCATATAAACTCAAACAGGTGGTTAGCATAATTCATGGAAAGCAAGAAACAATCCACACAAACATACCTGAAGAGTTGCAACACAGGAACCATCACTGACTTGCAAAATAGAAATAGAAGGAAGAGGGGGCTTAGGAACAACAACAGCCGGTTCCAACTTATCACGAGAAGCGGCAGGGGAATGACTACGACCCAAAGCTTTTATGAGAGAACGAATAAAGGGTATTCGGGATTGAAGAATTTCCACACAAGTTACGTCCTTATCCTTCGGCCCTGTATCACCAACCCCATCACCATCGGCTGGGGCTGCCACGGCAGGCCGCTCTTTCTTGAATTCCTTGGAAGATTTGACCCACCCTCCGATCACAACTCTTTGGCCAATCAAACCCAGACCGCCATCGTCGCGATCCAAAATGGTTTTCAAGATTACCCGGTTGGAGTACTTGTGAAGGTTCAGGGGCAAAACTGCCGGGACTGTTTCCGACTCCATTTTCCGATGAAATAAAAGGAAGAAACAGAGTAAGAAGAAAGTTTTTTTCGAAGAAAGTTTTTTTTCTTTTTTCTTTTTTTGTGGGTATTATTGGTAGAGTTAGAGAATAAGAATGGGATTAGGATGGTGAAGAAGATGGACATGGTGGGTGGTGGAGATATAGGAAGAGGAGGGGAAAGGATGCTTTGCTTGGGAAAGTGATTATGGCAAATGGAGAGGTTGGGAGTTCAAGGAAAGGGATTGTTTCCAAGGTTTTTTGACTTGCGCTGATTGATTATAGAGAGAGAGAGATAGAGAGAGAGGTGTGGGTGTCAAGGTTTGGTATTCTTGGAAGGTTGGGCAATCTCGCGGGAGTTTTATCAAATTTTCCGAAAACTCTTTCTGACGGAAAACGGCGGAGGCCTAAAATTCTCTTTCACAAGTAATCGTTTTGACTGTTTTTTGGGCCGGGTGTTTGTGAGGGTTGGGTACGTCGAAAAGCTACTACTACCAGATTATGACAGGTTTTTTCTATATACCATACGAAATATTCCGTATACACTCCCACTCTTTTTTTTAAAAAAAAATTGGTATGGAAAGAAATAAAAAATCAGTCTAAATAATGTTTTTAAAAAGGCGCAATCGTAACTCCTTTCCAAATTTATGTTTCTTGGTTTTATCCTTGTCTGTTTTCCAACAACAGGAGTTTGCATATTTAAGGTCCATTTGCGAATAATTATCACTTTTAACTCATTTTTTTAATTTTTTTAAATCATTAAATAGATGATTTTTCAATAATAAAATTATTAAAAATTATTTTATCTTTTTATTATCAAATTATACAAAATACTTTTATCCATTTCAAAATGATTTAAATATTTTTAAAATCATTTTCAAATGGGCTTTTAAACCGGGCTATACAAAAAAAGTGCAATTTTGCATAAAGGCCATACCAAATCTAAAATTTAAAGGTCTATTTTGCCATTAGATTTTAAAATAGTTTTTTATTCTATATAATATAACATTATTTTCAAAATAAAAGATTATTTGTTTGACTATCCGTTTTTAAAAAAAAATTTAAAAAATAAGTTAAAAAAAAAATATTAAAATAATATTTTTTATTTTTCAATTTTGAAAATTTGTTTTCAAACATCACTAGCCAAATACCATTGTTTTCAAAAAACAAATAAAAACAATTTTTATTTTTATTTTTAAAAATAATGTTTGAAAATTGAAAACAAAAAACATGATCAAACATGACCTAATATCTTTTGCTTGGTAATTTTTTCTTTTCATTTTTTTTATTATTTTTTTTATTTTTGGTGGGTGGCATTCAAAGAATTAGTCTCATGAAGTTAAAAGGAAAATATTGGTTCAAGGCAACTTCCAAAATTAGGGGAATACAAAGATTAGTGTAGATGGAGCCTTATTAGATATTCAAGGAATCGTGGGAATCGGGATTGCTGTTCTTGAAAATAAATGAAATTTGATGGCAGTTTTGGCTTCTTCTCTTTTTTTTTTTTTTTTTCAGTTAATAAAGCTAAAATTACTAGTGTTTCTCAAATAAAGTTATCTATTATTCACGATTAGAACATATATCTAGATTTTAGTTATTTTTTAATTGATGCATTGCCTTTAGATTCTTATGAGTCTTCCATGGAGGTTGGATGATATAAACAATTGTTTTGTTTCTTAATGAATGAAAGTTTTGAATTTCATTTATTTTTCTGTTGTAAATTGTAGCAACTATCCCCCAATATTTTCGACGTGGTTGTCTTTTTATATATAAAATTAGAATTATCAGATTCATTTATCAAATTTTAAGATTAAGTTTGGTTGCCGTAGTACCCTTTGATAAACATATTGTAGCCCATAATTTTTTAGTAATTTGAATTTTTAAGGTGTATAAAGTTTGTTTTCTTCTCTATGGAGAACCATCCTAGTAGTTGGAACCTATCCTTACCAGTTACCAGTTGTGACCCAATTCATAAATCTGGAAGTTTTATATTTTTCTAATTTATCATTTACTACACGTAATTGATGGTAGCTCCATGCTTAAGACCCGTAGAGGAAATATATTTCTTAATATTATTATTCAAAATTTATCAAATATTAACATAAAAAATTTATGAAATGATTGATGAGTAAAATATTAATTGATATATTTATATGAGTTAATATGAAAAAACAACTTTTTTTAAACTATTGATAAATGAATTTTTAAATAGATAAATAATTAAATATTATTATATTATTTAATAGATAAATTTAATGAATACTTTCTTAACTAAAATTATAAATTGGATGGTCTATTCTACGGCACATTATACGAAACTTGTTATATGGATAAATAGAGTCCATTTGCTATAGCCACTTAAAATTGTTTTTGAATTTTACCTTTTCTTATTTCAGTAACAAGCCAAGGATAAATTCCCCAGCTACATACACCCCACACCTTTGCTTACGCGAATCTCAAGGAGACAATTATTTGTCTGCACAAACAATCTAGCTTGTTCCAATATCTCTTCTAAATTTTCTCAATTTTTTAGTGCCTCTTCCAAGTTGAGATCCTTATTCTAAAGGAGAAAAAAGTTTGTATTTATGCAAGCAGACGAATTCTGTAACAGCATTTTCTAAGTTTGAATTTATATTTCTAAATTGCTTTTGTTGAGAACTGTATGAAAATAATTTAAAAAATGCAGATTAAAAGAGTCCAAACTCCCATTCACCATATAGATACTATAAAATAGTCTATCTCTCTCTCTCTCTCTCTCTCTCTCTCTCTCTCTCTATATATATATATATATATATAAAGTTTTGTCCTTTTTTTTTTTTTTTTGGGGGAAAATATCAACCAAATAATAACAAAGATATATTGAAATGGGGTGTGCTATGACGATATCTTAATTAATAATTTTAAAACTAAAATTTAATTAGGGCAGTGGCAACGCAATCCTTAGCATTTGTTGTGATTTTAGTATTAGAGCATATTTTACTAGACTTTGAGATATATAAATATATATATATATATATAGATATAATTATTTTTCTATTAGGATCTTTATTGTTAATATTGAATTATGTTAAAAATAAATAGTTTATATGAATATTATAAAATATTAAAATTCTAAAAAAATAAAATGAATTCTATATAAATTTATATAAACTTTAAATGTATTTTAAAATTTTAATTTTGAAGTAATCTAAAATTAATAAATTGATTAAAAAGAAAAAGAGTAAATGATTCAAATTAACTGAGAGTATCTATGTATCAGGCAAGGTGCACTTCTATGTTTTAAAATAAAGTTCATCCTTTAAAAATTTTTTAGCTGAATTAGACATTTTATTTAAATAAAAATTGAATGATTGTTAAATATGCATCTTACCTTTCCCCCCCCCAAAATTAAAGATGGATCTTAATTGAATACTACAAGGTGCATCTTTTATTTTTTTTTAGATTTGATCTTCCATATTAAATCAAATATCTTTCATTTAATTACTACACAAAAAAAAAATTAAAAAAATAAAAATTCAAGATCTTACATAAGAATTCTCTAGGCAATTTTAAAACCTGGATGCCCCGGGAAGGCCCTAGATGCTGTTTTTTTTTTTTGGTGGGTGAGATGTCTCATAGTCATCAAAAGGCAGGCAAATGATTCTCTGACATAAAAATCCTCATCTAGGCTGCGGGTAAAACAATATAGATATTGTAGAAGCCCATGGACAATTTGGTCAATTGAGCAGAAAAGATTCCAGAAGTCCCACGGGTTCGCCGTAGCACTGGCAAGGAGCAAGGCCGATCTGCCGGATGAGGAGGAACCTTTGTAGATGTGCCAACTCTGGGTCTTGTGGGGGTCCCTCATGAGATTTTGCCACTATTTCTTTTTACAGTCACTACCTTTTTCTTTCACTTCCATATCTCTCTCTCTCTCTCTCTCTCTTATCCTTCTTCCATTACATTCACATTCTTCCCCACATTTTCATTTCTCAATTCTCATTCATTCTCTCAAAGAAACCCAAAAGCCAGAAACATGGCCATGGCACTTAAATTACTCTTGCTCTTCTTGACCTTAAGTTTTGCTGCATATGCCATAGAAGGTTCCTTTTTTTTTTTTTTTTCCCTGAATTACAAATTTAATGTTTTTCTTTTTTACTCCTTTTCGTGTTTCACATCAACTAAGATTTCATTGAAAACTTCATTTCACTAATGTTTTTTTTTTTTTTAATACTGAATTTTCAATGTAAATTTCCATTATTTACTGAATTGAATTCATGTTCTGCCAAAATTTATCAATCGTGTGAAGTGGTCCTGTTGAAAGTCTTTTTTTTTTTTTTTTTTTTTTTAATTTGCATTTTGGTTGCTGATGGTTTAATTTGTGGTTTGTTTAATCAAAGACGTTGTATAGGTGGTCTTTCATTGGAGAATTATGCAAAAACAAATTTGTTTATTGTACTTTTGTTGTTAAACTCTAAGCTCATAAATCATAACCACGTTTTCTTCAATGATACAGTAGAATCCAGAACTCGGGTAGTATTTCCTTACCATCAAAGGGTCTCTGCATTTTCTCCACCGCAAAAAGAATTAGCTACGCAGGTGAGTGGTAATTAAGTAATGAATTAATAAGCTTACATATGAAACATACAAAATTGTTCATTTTTTTTAATGGGGAATGATAATTCTTCTCCATTTTTGAGATAATAGGGTGATAGCGAAGTTATGAAGAATCCAAGAAGGCTAATGATTGGATCCACAGCACCAACATGCACTTACAATGAGTGTAGAGGGTGCAGATACAAGTGCAGAGCCGAGCAAGTCCCGGTAGAAGGAAACGACCCAATCAACAGCGCATACCACTACAGATGTGTTTGTCATCGGTAAAATAATTAAGATCTTAACTAGTTATATCATATTGTAAGTTTGAGTTTGATGAGTACCACTGATGTGTGCTCAAGTCGATGAATGAGAGAGATCTAAATTCATGCAGCAATATATATCACAAGAAATCCCAATAAATTTGTATTCACTGTTACATTAATTTAGCTAGCACAATTGTTTTAAAATGTCATAATTTAGCTTCTCCCTGTAATGTATGCTTAGGATTTCTGATGATAAAAAGACTGCATGAGAGATTTTGGGTTATTCTATATATATATATATATATAATTCAATTTAAAAAAGAGTGTTCTCTATTAAAGTTTTTATTTTTTATATTTTTTATCTTTTACCTCTATGAAAGCTTCCCATTCTAAAAGAAGATCCAAAATGCCCACATTTTATTTCCTCCATAACATGATAAAAATATCTTCTTGTTAATATGTACAAATAATGCATGCCATATACATAAATGATATGAAATCTCACTAAAAGGAAGAAATTTCAAAACCCCAAATAGAGTGGGATGGTAGAGCTTGTTTTTAGGTCGTAAAATGATGAATGGAAGATGGTGGTGGTGGTGATTATGGAGATGAGAGACTGCAAGCAGACACATGGGAAAGTGGTCCATGAAATGGGACATAGGTGGGAGCAAAGGTTCACATGGGGAACCTGTATTAGTCTATTAGAATCCAATTAAAGTTTGCACAAAATGGCAAAACTGGATTCAAATAAGTGACACAACCTTCCAAAGGCATAGAGGTCCCTTTTTCAGTGTATATACAAACAAACAAGCATTGCCAATGTAAACCCGCGCTAAACATTAATTGCGCTTTTAAAACCATCATGCACTTGGCCTCTCTCTCTCTCTCTCTCTCGTAGTTTCTTTTCTTCTTCTCTTTCAGGAATATTCTAGTGCACTGCTCACTCACTCTCTGCTCGGTTACATCAATTTCTGATGCAAGTAAATACACACTCTTATTTGATCCTATTCACTGGCTGCTTTTTGGTCCCCTATACGCTAAATTAATAACAATAATAATATATCTTCGTATGAAAGATATTCCTACTGTTTAGTATAAACGAGGGCTCAAAACTCATATGCCAAACCAAACCACACTGTTTATTCTAACAAAATTTTTTAATTCCAACCTCTCTGCTCCCAATATGCCAAAAAAAAAAAAAAAAAAGGAAAAAAAAGAGTTTTCTTTATTTGCTTTTTTACCATGCATGACCTTCACTTTGGTTGACACTCCTTTTTGTCATGCGCTACATGCTACGTTACGACGAAGAATGCATTCGTATAAACAGAAAAAAATAAAATTTTCGTATTACTTGCACAGCCCAGCTTTTAATTAATATACAAATTCTACCAGTTAAAGAGGGCATTCGGCAGACTTCCCTCAATCATTGATGCTACATATTGATGCCCAGATCCCACTTAATTTAAATGTGGAATATTATCGCAAGTTGTAACATTATATACATACACACACATATATATATATATATATAATATTATCAGTTTATCAGTTTTAATATTGATATGTACACTTCATCATATTGCTACTTTATATATATATATATATATATACATAATTGCATGCAATCGTACTACTTTGACGTTTTTTGGTATATACATCCTGTCACCATTTCAAAATTCAACCATTAAATATGTGAAACTATAATAACAAGTAATCTGCTTTATTGAATTGTATGCGTGTGATCCTGGGCCTGTTTTTTTCAGCACAGTGAATTACACAATAGGAAAATCCTCTATTAAATAATTCATGTACATATTAATCAAATGAACCATATATATAAGAAATTAATTGGTAATGTTAACCATATCAATGTGTTCAATAGATATGATATATCAAGTTTCTTACAAGACGATGTGGTACATTTATTTCAGTGCCACAGAGGCAAAGCAGATAATCTGGTAAGAATTAATACATGGTACTTCTCATGTCTTCCGGGATAAGGTTGAATACGGTAGCTCCCCATGATATCGCTACCACCCAATTCCAGTTTACACATAAACAAGAAGATCGTAGCACATAACGTCATTATATATATATATATATATATAATTTTGTTATGGTGAGGGACATGATCCACATTATGGTGAAATGAAATTCTTGTACATCCTACTAACTTTAGCAGGGTGAATAAAATGAATCTATACAGCCGGGCTGTATATGGTTTTTTTATATTTTCCCAACATTTTCATTGGGAGTTTGAAATTGATAGAGAAGAAGAAAAAAAAAAATGAAAAAGTTTTCCTTATTGAGCTTGGAGGAAGCGAAATATGGGGTCTCTAATCTGGCACCCAGTATGTTATCCATGATAAGTCTTGAACATATTATGTATCATCAGCAAGGACAGTACTGAGAGGATAACATGAATGATCTACCTGACTTTTAGACCCACTTCTGCCCCTGCCTGTTCCTTTACTCTGTATGTGCATAGTACTCTCTCGATCAGTATAATACCCTCGTGAATATGGAAACAGATTCCAAATCTTTGTTTCTTTTACTTGTATAGACCCCTAGTTTTTGTTTCCTTTCTTCTTTTATTTATTTTATTCAATTTTTTTTTCCCCTTGGTGATGGATTAACGATTTTAGTTTGTAGCAGAAAATTTGGTTGAGTTTTAAAGACCTTTTTGTCTTATAAGAAAATACTGATTAGTTTTTGCCTTTACAGTTTCCCTCGCAGTCTTACTAATTAACTTATTATATCATTTTCCTAACTAAACACAGTTAAAGTACCTAATTTATTTTAAAAATGATGCATACTCTAAATATACTTCTCGAATGTTACCTTAAATAGTCAAAGGCTCGGATCTACAACCTCTGATGGGACTTGGGAGGAGATGGGTTTCATATATATTAAGATCTTTGGCCAGGAGTCGAAAATATATGTGTGTGTATATATATATATATATATATATTTGTGAAGATTTATAATAGCTCGAACATGCATGTGGCCCAACAAGCACGTTGTAATTGGGTATTTGGTTGCACGTTGCAGTTAATTGTCTTACAATTTTCTTAAAACTATATCATATATATATATATTGGACCATAAAACTATACTAGATTTAATTAGATCAACAACAAGCATTTATCATATCATCGATTCAATAAGAAAAGTCGATCAGGATACAGATCATAGAGATGAGGTTGAAGACCCTTCAATATATATCCTACTAGCCCACTGAGATCGGCCTGATTTTTTATGGGTCGAAACCCTTTTGGGCTGAAGCTTTATAATTTTGCTCCTTAAAAAATAAAATATAAATGAAAATAAGAGGTGAGAAGAATATCACGCAATTTTATTTTATTTTTTGTTCACAAAAAAAAAAAAAATGCTTGATAGCGGTTTGTGTGTTTTTGTTTTTGTTAATAAATATCTTGTTCACTCATGCATTTTCTTTGATCTTTTGATCATTAATATATGGTCAACAAGAGCAGGCCAAGGACCATTTGCATGGTGCCGAATGTGAGATAGAATAATATAACACGATTGATTAATCTCTCAAAGTATTCACAAGAACATTTAATTAACATCCCATCATATTCAAAGACAATTGCAATGTTTGAGAGGTTTCAGCCTTTTTCACACCATTAGTCAATTAAACGTTCAACTACCCCAAAATGGTTTTCAGATTAATTACATGCACTTTGAAATCTTATGCATATAAATTATAATAAAAACATTCAAAACAAAAAGAGCTCACGAGATTGATTAAAAAATGGGTCACAACCATATAACAGCTACACCAATATCAATTCGCAAAATTATAATTTATTTATTTAGTTTTTCCCAAGAAAAAAAACAAAAAAAAGGAGTCGATTGAATTTGCATATATAGGCCATAAGTCACGTGGGATCTTGATCTTGTGGTGAAGTAACACGCACTATATCTTTTCACGCGGTTTATTTATTTATATTTTTGTGATCCGAATTTTTTCAAAAATAAAATATAAAATTAGTTTCAAATTGTGGCCAATCCAGGCCGACATTGACAAAGCCTAGACTTCTCCTCTGCTGGGTCAAGTCTCCTACTATATAGCTTTTTACTGTTACAAATGTTTTTTTAATTTTAATTTTTTGGTTAAAAAACCATAATATTAGCCACACATTCCGATCCCAGAATGCATGGAATATCTTTGAAAACTGAATATCTTTGAAAACTTCAATGCTGATGCTAACAACACGATTAAAGAAGTCCACTTTCGGTCTCTGATAAGGTTTTTATTTTTGATACTGACCCAAACCTTTTTTATAATATCATCTCCCTAAAGCTTAAAACGACTATAATTTCAAAGTTAAAAAGGAATGGCTTTGTAAAAGTTAAGAGACAATCAATTAACATGTCAAAACTCAAAAACGATTTATAGTGTTTCTGAGGTACATCTTTCTTCCTTTTCTTTTTTTTTTTTTTTTTTTTTTTTTTTTGGGGCTGGAAAGCTATGTCTTCCATCTTATTTTTCAGGTGAATATCCTTTCCTATATACATGATAATATATCGCTTTTGGGATCAGTATTACTGATAGCAACACAACTTATAAATGTTGATAATTGAACAGTTCTATTTAATTTTTTAACAATTTTTTTTTTTAAATTTTTTAAAAATTGCAGACAATAGAATGCAAATAATTTGTTTTAAACCTGACCCGTGAAATCCGGAGAATAAAAAAAAATAAGTATTAGAGGAAGGAAAGGAAACTAGTGAGCATGAGAGCTAGCTAGCTAATCTAAGTTGTATTAATGGTCCTATAAATCCAATTTAGCAGTTGGCTTTTAAAACTTTATTCTTACATAATAATATATATTAGAAATCCAAGATATCCTTTTTAATTTTATTTACTTTCGATTCGATATCTTCCTAAAATTTGATTATTGTAGTGCTTGTTTGATAAACTCGAAACCAGCTACTTTTTTTTTTTTTTATTTAAAAAAAAAAGGAAGATACCCAAATGAAATTGTTGTCAATTAAATAGCGATTTTGTTATTGTACTACACGAAAGCAAATGTGTTATTTTCATTTCGTTTAGAATATGGGTGGATGTACATATATATATATATATATAGAGTTCCGTTCGTCCAATTAGAGACAAGTTTATTTTTTATAAAAATTAAAACAGTTGACACTGGAGGAAGATAAATTCCATATGAATACATCACAAAAGATTAATTAGCTCATTCAAATATTATATCTATAGTTTTGAGAATTATAATTTAAATCTTGAAAAATATCTTCTTAATGCCGCATAACTCAGTTCCTCCTTCGCTTTTTGCCGAATCACTGCTTGGGGAAGTCAGAAGGAAAGGAGTTGCAGATCGCCTCGCTGGTTGATAAGACAAAAACCAGCAGTAAGGAGGAGAGGACTCGTTTGTTAGCTTAGCTGGAGTGCACAGAGCACAAAACTGAAAGACTTCTTATCCTGCCAGTTGGTAGAAAACTTTACACTAAGAACTTTTACTGCATACAACAAAATAGAGTTCTGATTATTTGTTGATGTGTTTTGTTTTGTTTTATTTTGTTTTGTTTTTATTTTTTTTTATGAGTACTATTATAAATACTAATTAGTTTATCTAGCTATTTATCAAAATGAAATTATGTGATAAGGTGATATATTTTTATTTTATTGATAAAATTTTAATATACTTTAAATATAGATAATTGAATCATTTAAAAAATAAATACAATTGAATATAAATTTATAATATAATAATACTAATTATTTGATTAAAATTTTGGTAGATAAATTTGCACCTTTAGTATTATACTACTATTATTGTTTTATTATTATATATCGGTAGAATTTGAGAAGTCTCTTGAACCTGAAATCTCACAAGAAATGAAATGAAGTTGGAGCTAATTAACTAGCTAGACCTAGAGGCATCTATTTTTAAATTGATTAAAGAGGGTATAATATTTCCACCAAATTAAATCTTATATATGAATCTAGTTAAAAGAATTATCACAAAATCAACAAATTTACATTATTATAGTTTTAATTGAAAGTTGAAACACGACTATATTTTTTAATGTATAATTCCCATAATCAAGTAATCAACCAAATAAAGGTCAAAAAAATAACTAACACCAACATTGGTTGACTGTCTTATTTGAATAAAATATACTTATGGTAATCAGGAATAAGATATAAGGTACAAATCAATAAAAGAAGAAGATAGAGACAATCTCATTTGGGTTGTTTGGAACTACTTATTTTTATAATACCAAATCTATATTTATTGTTGTGGTATCTTTTTCCCTTCCGAACACGAATCTCATTATCGCTTTGAAAGAAAAGCATCCTTAAGCTCGAATTGATTACTTTCTCAAATACTTAATTTAAATTATCTCATAGGAAATCATAGATTTGGGACAAAGCCCTTTATTCAATGACTCAAAATGATCAAGAACCATCAAGTTTCAAGACCCTTTTCTTATTCTTCGGCTTTTCCTCATATCCTTTCTCCAGAATAAATTAAACATCTCAACGATATTCTAAAGCAACCTCCTATTATTCATATGTATTATTTTTTTATTATTAAAATTGAAATGATGATAATGATAATATCTTATTCCTCTCCCTATCATGAACATTGGATCAATGATCGATCATCACACTTTTATAATATTATAAATCATTAATTTAACAGCATAATTTTGAAGAGTATACGCTTTGTGAAGAATGTAGATCGTTGACAGCCGCAAACTCCAACGCGTACGTAGAATTGTATATAAATAATATAAATATATATACAATGCGGCTTTACCAGAAACCTCACGCCCACGACATGGCATGCCCATAAATGATTTTGTACGTTTTAATACTTTATATTTTGGTTAAATCACACATTCAATCTTTAGTTTTAAGATATTTTATAATTCATAATTTATTTTATATGAGTTTAAGTTTCAAATTGAGAAAGAGAGAGTTTAAAATTTTGAAAAATTAATTAGTTTTTTCAATTTACAAATAAATATAAGTAAAAAATTTAATTCATTGATCAAGAGTAAATTAGTTAATTTTCTCAAATTTTAAATTTTCTGTTAAATAAATTTTAAATTGAACTAATATAAAAAAGAATTGTAAATTAAGAGACTAATCTGAAACATTTAAAAATCGAAGGAAAGTATAATTAGACCATTTTTAATTAAAAATATATATATATATATATATATAATAAATTAAAAAAAGAAAAACACTAGAGGAATCATTGTGAAACCAAACATATTTGCATACTTGTAGGGTTTAGTTTAAATACCCTCATACTTTTAACTATTAGTCGTAGACATGATATAACAAAAAGTGTTTGATTGAGATGTGATTCAGTGAAAGTAAGAAAAAAAATTTCTGGCCAAGTGAATGGGATGGAATTTGAATATTCTGGATCAATCTTGTTGTTTTGACATATGTATTCTCTTTTTATCTAAATGTAGACAATCACTCTCGTCTTTTCTGCAGAAGATGAAGGAAATTAAACAAACTACTATAACTGATAATAATGTTTGTAGGGGATTCCGCGGCCAAGTTGATTAGAAACGTAAAAAAGTTGACTTCAAACAAATATTTCTCTCTATAAATAACTAATAAAGGTTTTTTCTTTTTAATTGAAAGTGTGTATTTTAGTACCAGGTTTTAAACCCAAGACCTTAGAATTATCTTCATCATCACCAACTAAGCTATCCAAAGAGACGACTAATAAAGTTTGAAAACAAGGTTTGGTGGCATTACTTTATTGGCTGCTAACTATTTTGCGAATTGCATTAAGCATTTCATATGTTTATATGCATCCAAAAACAAAATATCACTTACTTTCAGAAAAAAAAAGTGAATTATGTGCATATAATGATGGACGTTCTATTTGAGTTTATTAGATTATGATTATGAACCAAGAGAAGGATTTATTATTTTTGCTCCTCTTATATTTAAATAAATTTAGTTTAAAAAAAATAAAATTTGGTTTGTAAAAATTTTGAGAAGTCTTGATTTGATCATAAAGAAGACATGGTCGATGTACTTTTACTACTAAATTGTTTTTTCTTGGACACTTTACCTCGTTCACTTTATTTTACACCCCCCACCCCTTTTGTGAAAAAAAACAAATATGGGAGGAATAATGAAGCATTTCATTTGTCTTTTTTCACCCAAAGGAATAATATATGGAAATTATGTGTTAAAGTTAATTTGGACCCTATCATATATGTGATAGGGGTGGGGAATTCCAACTTTGGTTATTGTAAATAGAAAAAAAAAATTATTTTGCTTGTAAATGATGTGAAAAAAAAATATATTTTGTAAATTTGGACCTATTATATATATTCAAAACTTCAAAACGTGAAAAAAATTAGTGTAAATGATGAAAAAATTATTCCAAGGAATAAAATATATTATATTTTGCTTGAATTATTATTATTATTATTATTTTGGGGAAATTTTGCCCAGATAATTTTCTAAAAAGTAAACACACACATATATACGTATATATATATATATATATAAGTTATAGTTAAAAATAAAGATTAAAGAGTTATACTAATTAATATTTCAAGAGGAAGTACAAATAATTTGATATGCACTTTGCACCACTAAGTTAAAAATAAAGATTAAAGAGTTATGCTAATTCATATTTCAAGAGGAAGTACAAATAATTTGATATGCACTTTGCACCACTTTCACCAATATATATATATATATATATATATATGCACTTTGCACCACATACGACAAATTATGTTTTATAGTGTACTATATTTTTAAGTATATTTGATCTGCACTTTATCGATTTACATAAAAAGCAGGGTATCTGTAAATAGGGTACTAGGTAATTAGATGCAAATATTATACTACTAGGTAAATAGGGTCTCCATTAAATAAAAAAAAGGTAACTAGGGTAATGACTACTATGGATGATTAGAATTTGAATCCAGATTTTACATTCATAATTTGGATTTTATTCACAGTCAGATGTGTGCTACTGCAAATAAATGATTAACCAAAAAAATCAAGATACCAGAATCAATAATTAGCTTGGCAACATAAATGTGATAGTTGAAATGTCAATTTTCTTTTCTATACCAGGAATGTAATAAACATTTTGATGTTAACTACCAAAAAGCTTAAGATACTAAAATTAATTAACTTCCTCTTCTACATAAATGTATTTTTTTTTTTCTGTAAAAGATGTTAATAAATATTTGTGATGCTAAATTTCAACCTTTTTTTCTATAATAAGAATATCCTGGTAAGGCCTTGGTTGGGTAAAGCAATATATGGTAAAGGTAACTACATTTTTTTTTGGGGAAAGAAATAGGGGTAACTAAATTATAGTTTACCTAATTACTTTTTTAGCAGGCAATTTGATAAATTTTTAGAAGGTAAAGTATTAAATGCACGCCGTATTTTAAGAGGTGAAATGCAATTATCCTAATTATATATTTTTTTTAACTCAAAAATATTATATTGTTTTTAAATTTCCAAAAATAGGAATAACACTGTATTCTACTAAATTTGTTCCACACATAAATTTCAAGCAGTTCAATAAGACATTTTACATAAAATTGATTAAAATGCAATTAACAAAAACATTTTTTTTTTAATGAAAACTACCAAAAACCACATGAGGAGGGGTTATTTTTATACAATTTTTTTTTTTCCTCCTCCAAGTAAATAAAAGATATATATTTTCTTTTGCTTAGGTTTTAGAACATAGAATTGGAGACCTTATACCACAAAAACAGTACTGAACTGACGTGAAAAGGCTGGAAATTTTTATTCCATCGGAAAAGACCATGGATCAGAAAAAATAAAGACCAATAAATATATATATTTATTTACGAATGAAATTGTCGACTTGGAAAGTGACAGATGTCAACGTCTGGATGGACAAATTACAGTGCCAGAGGTAGAGGACCATTTAGAACACAAATATTATAACAGCCAATTAAAACTTAGAAGAAGAACACGTGGTCCCAACATAGTGACACGAGACTCCCCAAAGATCCAGGCGAGTATCATGAAAAAACCAAAAAAAAAAAAAAAAAGAGCACTGACACGTGGCAGTTACCACATACAAATCAAGCTCCTACAAATTGGCCAACTGCAAACTGGCAATAGCCTGTAGCCATTAACATCCAAAAAATAAAAAATACAAAAATACAAAATTCTGCTATTTTTAGAGAAGCGTAATAATGCTAAAAATACAAATTAGTTTATAAGGATATTTATCATGCAGAGATTTTATTTCATTGATTAAAATTTTAATACCTTTCAAATACAAATAAAAAAATTATTTAAAAAAATAAATATAAATTTATATAATATAATATAATATTATTTTAATACTCAAAATAAATTTTTTGATAGACTAGTCGGTATTAAATCATAAATAAATAGAAACATCTTGTTACCTTCCAAAGCAACGCTTTTATTTTTCTTTCACTCTTTTGGTCGCTTTTTAAAAAAATTGAGAAAACCCTACCCAAGAGAAATTCCATATTCAAGAGCATAGCCTTGTTTCCGGGATTTTGGGCTAAGAGCTAGTTGTCTCTAGGTCTTCTTACCATTTTTGCTCTTTCTCTTTAACTTTAAATTTGCTCCTCTGCCTTTTACCCTTCTTCATCAATCACTTTCTTTCTTTCTTCTTCTTTTATTTTCTGTTTGTTTCTGAGGAAAAGGAAGAAAATATGACCGGGGTTCCAGAAACTGAGAGCGTCTCTCTTGATCTTCTCAGGGAGAAAATGGCTGAGTTTGCCAAAGAAAGGGACTGGGACCGGTTCCATAGTCCAAGAAACCTCCTCTTGGCTCTGGTATTAATCAGACTCTCTCTTTAATCTCTCTGTTCTTCTTGCTTGTAATGGATTTTAATTGCTACCCTTTTTTGCTTGTGCATGGCAGTTTCCTGTTTTGTTGATTTCTATGGTGTCCCTTTTTCTTTTTTTCTTCTTCTTTTCTTTTTTTTATCTCTCTGTGATCCACAAAATGGGGAGGATCATACATGAGAGAAAATTAATAATATTTACTTGCATAATAATATCAATATTTTTCTTTGACTTTCTTATTGATGAGGTTTTGAAGACTCACCAAACAAAATAGAACTGACACTCATATGGATTGACAGAAAATACATAAATGTGATATAGGTTTTTTCTTTTTTTTTTTTTTTTAATTTTTAATTTTTTAATACGGGAGGCCTTGTCTGCAAGTGGGCTTTTGTCTACTTTTTTTTTTTTTGTTTTTTTTTCATCTTCTTCTTTTCTTACTTTTTAAAATCCCCAAGTTAAAGGTTTTGTTTTTTTTTTTTTTTTTTTTTTGGCCTTTTCAAACTTTGAAGAGAAAATACTAGAATGTTGTTGTTTAAATAAATTATCAGGTGTCAAATTTTGTTAAAAAAAATATAAATCAAATGAAAATTTATCTTCTATAAATCAATATGATATCAAAATAAAAAATATGAGAAGTTTTGAGTTTAAAACTCAATAATTTTATTTAAAATAAATAAATTAATTAAAAATATAGATCTAGAAAGAAGTCCAAAAAAAAAAACAAATTTATATTTGAGGAGAATGTTATAAAAAATGATAAATTAAATAAAAATCTATCTTATATAAATTTAAATTTTTGAAATCAGTAATAATTCAACAAGCTTGACTTGCTTTTCTAAATCAATGGACTTTCCCTTTTTGTTACTATCATAGAAACCTGGATAACCCAATTTTTCAATTTTTCCCTTTCTTTCTTTCCCTGTTAGCTTTTTTTGATTTGTCAAAAAGTAAAAATTAGTAACTTAATTAATCAGAACAGTAAAATTAGTAAAGATTAAATTTTGGGTTGGGTATAATGCAAAATGAATTGTCGTTGGTTTTGGCAGGTAGGTGAAGTGGGAGAGCTCTCGGAGATATTCCAATGGAAAGGTGAAGTTCCAAAGGGACTACCAGACTGGAAAGAAGAAGAAAAGGTGCACCTGGGAGAAGAGCTTTCAGATGTTCTGCTTTACCTTGTCAGGCTATCTGATATCTGTGGCATTGATCTTGGCAAAGCTGCCCTGCGTAAGGTTGATCTTAATGCCATCAAATACCCTGTTACCAAACATCAATGCCAAACCACCACTACCACCACAAATAATAATGATGGCAAACAGAGTTCTTAATTGAATTTCTCTATTTAGCTTTGGAACACCCACCACCAGTGTTTTAAAACTTAAATTTTGCTGAGCTGTGAAAGGGCTTGTTTGGGTGTTGCATGGGTATTTTATTTTGGATGTATTAAATTATTAATTAGGTCTTGAAAGTGTTAATATCTAGTGGCTAGGGGCTTGAGGTAGAGCTTTTTAGGATGGGGATTTTCATTTGCCTGAGTGAGGCAGGTGGCGTTTTGGTGTATTATGTATGGAATTTATTCAGGGATATTGTTACTGTTTCTTTCGAGTGAATCGAATCCCTCTGACACATTTCTGATATGGGGATAATACTTCTATTGTTCCTTAAATTTTCCTTTTCATCCATTAATTTTTTTTTTTCCCCCTTTTCATTCATTTTTGTAATTAGGTGATGGAATTTAATAGTTTTATTTATTTATTTATTTTTTTGGGTAATTGGAATTTAGTAGTTAGTTAATTTAATTCATATGAAGAAGATCAAATATGAGTAAAAAGTACAAATCTACAATCACCACTTTATATTTATAGTTGTCATAGTTTTATATTATTTTTGATTTCTTTGATATCCAATTCATATCTAAACATGGACCCAAAAAAGAAATGCTCAACTTTAAAAAACAAGAACTTAAAGAAATTTTTAAAAAAAGTATAATCACCACTTTATATAATTAACTTAATTCATGTAAAGTAGATCGAATATGAGTAAAATGTACAAATCTACAATCACCACTTTATATTTATAGTTGTTGTAGTTTTATATTATTTTTTATTTCTTTGGTATCCATTTCATATCTAAACTTGGACCCAAAATTGAAATGGTCAACTTTAAAAAATAAAATCTTAAAGAAATTAAATAAAAAAGAAAAGAAAAGCATCAATTAACTGTCTTATTAATTTATCCTTCTTGAGGACAGTGCGGTTGTCATAACTAGTGTTTTATCTTCATATCCTCCCTTGGATTAAGTCTAGAGAATTTAATATCCGTTCATTGAACGAGACTAAATTGAATTAGACAAGACTTGAAATGTAATAGTCTAGTAGTGTTCAATAGACGGACCTTTTAATAGTAACATTTATATGGTATAAAAATGTGTTTGATCTTATCTGTTATTTTATTTTGTTTTTACGGTAATAAATAGAAAAAAATAGAAAACAAGTCAATTTGTAGCCATATTTGTATAAAACCATTGCTGGAAGGTGATAATTTAATAGTAAAAAATTAAAGCATTAAATCTAAGACCTTAAACTTAGAAAAGGCTCCTTATAAACAATCCAGACAGAAGGATCATGGCGTCCCAGAACCTAATAATTATATATAAATTTAAAAGTTGTAATTCAAATATTGATAGATCCCATCATTATATTGAAAAATTCTTATATTGCAATATCATATGATACAAGACCATTAATATTGTTGGGAAGCCTTTATTATATTTTAAAAAAATATATATATATATAGGCGAGGCCAGGCAGCATCATGTCGGCAAAGAATAAAATTAAAAACTTTGATCCTGGTGGGATGAGCATAGATGTAGTTAGTGCAATGTAATGAGGTGACAAAAATCCCCCTAATAAGTTTACTTTGTGATATGGTTGCGTTTATGTTCATATTGGTTGCGTAAATGAGTCAAACTACTCTAGACTCGTTAATAATTTGGAATAACCCCTAGTACCATATTCAATCATTTCCAACCGGAAATCTCTTTAGTTTGTGACTTTTTACGATTCCACCATATAAACCATATACGATAATAAAGTTGTCTTGGAAAAAAAAAAAAAAAAGTAATAGAAGGAAAAGTGGGACTCGTCCTTGTGGTTTCTGTCTATTACGCGGGTCTACCACTTGTTTCATATTGTTATTGTACCAAACAGTCGTTTTCCGTTACCAGACCCTGTGGAATATATATGTACGTGTCCATGGAAATTTAGTACAAGTTTTCTGATAAAAGATAAGAATTTTTTACTGTAAAGTAAATTTTGCTCAGTTGATATACCTTTTTAGGTTTTGGGATTTGAAACATTTAGTAGATGGATCATTGTTGTAAATAATCAGAAAAGGGTTTTCTATTGCATATTTGGCCTATTTTTGTATAGCCTTTTTTTTTTTTTTTTTTTTTTTTTTTTTGGGGGGGGGGGGGTCAAAAATCTCAACTTCAGAGCCAAAACTTTTTATTTCTGCAAAACACATAAATGTTTGGTGGCAATTAACCAGTATTTATCGATTAAATTAAAAAATTAAGTTGTTGATTAGAAGCCTAATTTTTAACCTTTTTCTAGAAAAAAGCTCTGCTCTTAGCTTATAAAGGAAGCCCAATTAAGATTTAATGAAATTAACACTTACCATAATTATCAAAATTTTTTATTACTTACCATTTTGTCTTTTTTTATATTAATAAAATACTTAATCTATCCTAATCAAAGCGTACATAAAATTCAATGGCTAAAAATGTTTTGGCTTCTCACCTTATTTTCTTTTGATTCATAAACTTTGTTTTTTTATTTTTCATTTTGTATATATTTAAAAAGATAAAAATATAATCTAAGATCTAAACAAATTAAAATAATATAATTTATAAACAATAACGTTTACCACAATAATTTTAGTATTATTAATTTTTATAGATGTTAAATATATTATTAGTTAACATTACTTATATATATAAAAAAAATATTGAGTGAATAATAAAAAAATAATATTGTACATAATTAATTCAAAAGTATTTTTTAAATTATGTTGCTAAGTACTCAATTTAATATTTACAACACTTTTTATTATATTTTTAATAAAAGCTTTTTTCTCACAAAAATTCTAATTTTATGGACTATACCACATGGATCCTTGATACCTGAAACTTTTTTTCTTTTTCTTTTTTGGGTTAATATTGAGCACCATGTGAATATGTTTGTTTATTCAGTAAGTTTCCATTTTCAATTTTAATGGAATATTTTTTTTTTGTCACCAAAAAAAAAAAAAAAAAAAAAAGCTTCTAGGATGAGATAAGATAATTTTGCATATCTTTTAACGATGTCTTAATTGTAAGATTCGTTTGTCTATTTCTTTTGTTTGGATCAATAAGGTAAGTAAAATTTCTTATTAAGGCAAAAAAAGTTATTATATATATATATATATATATGTATATGTATATATATATATATTATTTTAGGATTCCATGTGAATATGTATATCCGCTTGGTCCAAAAAAATGAAAATAAAGTGAATGCAGAAAAAACTTTCAGGGTTTTGCCTTATCTAAGGACAGTTAAAAGCAAAATGATTGATAGTTATTTTCCACAACTTGATAATTATGGGAGCACTCTTTGTATGTTCGGTCTCTATCTCCACATGTATACCGGGGATCGAATTTAGGCTCATTTTATATATTCAATATATTTGTATATATATATATATATATATATACACACTTTATATACTACCAATAAAAATAAAAATAAAAATAAAAATGAGGCAGCTCAAAATCAACTCTTTTGACGCAAATTTTTAGGATTAATTATACTTTTGATTTGGATAAAATGTGTGTATATATATATAGACTTTTGGGACTTCTAATATGTCCCCAAATTCAATTGAGTGCCTCTAGTTTCAAAATTTTCAATAGAATATCTTTATTTTCAATTCGATTTTAATTTAGGTTCTATTTCAATTTTTTTAATTAAGATTTATAATTTTAGTTCTTCTTTTACTATAGACGAAAGTAAATGAAAATTTTGCTCAAAATAAACATCATATTATAAATGTGAATATTTTATCAATTTAAAATATTAAAAACTAAATAAAATCTCTGAGGATAAAGGTTAAATATACAGTATCCAAATTGAAACAAAACAAAAATTAAGAATCTCAACTTGGAAAAAAAAATTGATGACTTAAATTGAAATCAAAATTAAAATTGAGATGCTAAATCGAAAAAATTGAAAGTTAGGGACACTCACTTGAAATTGGTGGCAAACTAAAGAGTTCAAAATATAGTTAACCTTTTTTTAATGTGAATATAGATAAACGCAAATTTCTATTGTGAGGTTGTCGTTTACTGAATACTGAACAATTATATATAACTAGATGAAGCTTTAAGTTCTTTGTTTTTTGTTTTTGGTTTTTTTTCCTTTGTTTTCCTTTTTCTTCTTCCCCTTTTTTTTTTTTTTGTTTTAAATCATGGGATGCATTAAGTTACATATGGACATAACAGGCTAATACACACCGAATATTGGATGATTCATTGCATAATAGCATATCTGCTTTTAAATGTTTTTATTATATACCAGATATTTTTTCTTTTCTCTATATAAAAAATGTTTTTATCATATAGCTTATAAAATTTGAAAATTTGAAAAATATGAGAATTTGTAATCGTTAGCTCGGTTTGCGACCCACTTCTTTGGACCTGAAAACCATGGAGCGTTAAAATGGACCAAGCTTGCCCATTACCTTCCTTTGGGCTTGGGTTGTAATTAACCCCACACACGTTCATACTGCCAGTGTTTTACTGTTCACATATGTGTGTGTGTGTAAATATATATATATGTAATCCATGTATAGTTAGCATACAGATAGATCATGAATATTAATGAAGATTTTTTAAAAAGTTACTATTAATATTATCACATATATAAAATATTAAATGATTTTTTAAAAAAATTACTCACTCACACGGATCGTCTGCATAGTAAAATTTTCATATATATATATATATATATATATTTATAATAAAATTTTTGGTTTTAATATGTACTATAAATCAAGTTTTGAGGGAGTTATTATGGGCATCTTAGTAAAGTTTAAAGATATATCTTTAGTGATAATATGCCTCTAGTAATCCTGTGCCTCTAGTAATCCTGTTGAAAGTCCTTCGGATTACTCAACTAAAGGACCATTTTCTGAAAGTTCAAATATATGACAATTCGATGATCTTTACTTCTTTTTCTTTTTGGTTAATTGCATTAACAAAATAAATAAGAATGATAGACCCCTTTTTTTTTTTTTTTTTTTAAAAAAAAAGAATGATAGACATTTTATTCGATAGAGTTGAAACATAATCCACTATACAAATGAATGGAATCTTAAGAATTTAAGAAACGAAATAAGTTTGTAATATTAGTAAAAGAAACATTAACAAATCGGCTAAATTACAAATTGAAGAAAAAGGTTTTGTCAAGTAGTCACTGTAAAATAGTTTAGCGATTAAAATGACTGTTCTTTTAATAAAATAAAAATAATTTATTTTTTCCGATAATCATTTTAAATTCGAATATTCACCTTTAATATATATATATATATATATATATATATATATAAAATAAAAATAAAAAGATTTGGAAGCCTACTGTTATATTGGCAACAATGGCAGGAACCTAGATTGTACCGGTTGGTATAGGTAATGGGATAATTTTGAAAGGGAATGGATTATGGAATCATGGAAAGGAAAGGAATCACAAGTTTTAAAAATGGTTAGAGGCAAAAGCAAGACAAAAATACTATTAAATTCCGTATTCTTTATTAAAAAAAGCAAAAAAACTCAAGTGTTTGCAGCTAAAAGCTTTTCCTTTACCATATCAATAAACAATAAAAGCATGCCACAGTGCGCCAGATTGCCATTTGAGATTCATTGAGTAAAATTAAACTAAAAGTTTACCTCTTATAATAAAACTCTTTGACCCACAGTTTATATATATATGTATAAAAATTATTTTAAATATATAACAAATTATAATTCGAATCCAAAAACTTGATTTTAAAAGTAAGTAGATCATACTCTATTTTCTTAACATGTGCAGGTGAAGCGATATTCTTGAAAAAATATAGTTTATAAGTTTCGTTTAGGTGAATATCAGTGCCACTTTTAGAAAAGAAGAAGAAGAGCCTATTTTGTAGTCTGTTTGGAGCTCTATAAAAAAGTATTAAGAAGTGTTTTGTTAAACATTAGGAAGTACTGTTTTTATTAAAAAAATAAAAATAAAAAAATTAAGTTTTCCAAATATTTCTAAGAAAAGCATTAAATTTGATACTTCACCAAATAAAAAAATGTTACGAAAAAATAAATACCACAGAAAATAAGTGCTAATAAAATAGCACTACCAAACACATTAAAAATGGTTTTTTTAAAAACACATACTTCATAGCATCTAAATATTTTGATCGCATGAAAGTAGAATTATGATTCTACTCCCACACCCCCACCCCAAAACAAAAAAAAAAAGACAAGAATATGGTTAATATTTACAATGACAAACACATCTCACCTACAACTTCTTTAAACCGATGTTCTTTTGAGCCAAAAAAACACTTCTTCTTTAATGATGACACCCACAAACCAAAACAAATTAAAGTAATAATAAATTTTCCGTCATACGTGACAACTTTATTTCACTCTTAGCATCAGGCCCTTCAACATCATGATTGTTATCATTGCTAGCCATTATGATCATCATCATTAACATCAATGATCCATCTTTAACACACTATATATTTCAAAATTCACCAAAACATTGAATCCCACAATCACTATCGAGTTAGCTAGCAATGTTGAGAAAGAGTAGCATAACCATATCAATGCTCTCAAATTCTACCATGTTGGTAGGGTGCTGCCGGCCTAAAAGGAGGATGAGGAGGAGGAGAGGCAGCACCATAAGGCTCGGGAACAAGCGCCGGGGATTCAGTTTAGGTTCGCGGTCAGCGGTTCAATGGGGGGTCATGGCTGGTCCTCTTCGGATGCTTAGGAAGATTATCTCCGAGATGGTTCCTAATGCACAGTTTATAGAGGCTTTCTGTTGGACATTACCATTTCTTCGTCCTCAAATCTTTCCCCTATGTTGATTTCCAACTTCAATGGCTTTCGGCAGCTTTATTATTTCTTTTTTTGTCTTTCTTACTTTCTGTAATATGGGGTTCAACAGGCCCTCTTAAATGCAAAAAGGGTTTGATTGCTTCAACTTTTCAGTGTACATTTGCGGCCTGAAAGCCTTTTATACAACAAGCATTTTTAAGAACATCAAAATGTTTCCGTAATTCGACAGAGAACACAAATATTAGAAAGACAAGCATTCCTAAGTAGAGAGAACATAATCATTACATGCAGAGGCGACATAATAATGAAAAATAAACTTTGTTCTTTCTTAACTTCCATATATTGTATATTTTTTCAAACTAGCAAAAGAAAGCGTTGCTGCTAAGGCAGGAAAACTAAAGGAGACTAAAAAAAAAAGTGTACGATAGTCATTGGGTGCGACAGAACCGGCTTCCTAGCGATTGAAGGTTTGCATCGTGCTAAAGAAAAACCTTCACATTACCTTTCCACCACCATCAATTCTAAAGCCGTCTGTGCATATTTACACACAAGGAATAAGAGTCTAGCATTTTCCAAAGTAAGAAAAGAGAGTAGGCTGTTTGTTATCACCAGCACTCTTCAAGTTTCCCTTCTTCTTTGCTGGACTAGTTATCAGCTTTTCGGTTTCATCCGTAGCCAACTCTGAATCAGCTGAAAGCTCTTCATAAGCACGCTTTGTCTGGCACTTACCTGCATCGTCCTTAGGCAATGTAGGTTCACTAGATTTGAAGTCTTGCTCTTCATTTTCAGTTAAAGATGATTGTCCTTCATTACTCTCTCTGGGTTCAGGTTCTTCTTTCGGTTCTTCTTTCAAGCTTTTAGGCAGATCACTTTTGACTGATATGTCAGAAGTACTTTCCTTCTCCGACTTTAACTCCGATTCTTTTTTAATCCCCTTCGGGGAGAAAAATTTTGACAGCAGATTGCTCCCTTCTGTTTTCAGCTTTATCTGAAGAAGATGTTGCAATTAACAGGTATTAATCATGAATTGAGTACATAAACTAGTTAAGGAAATGTTGCAATCAGCAGCTGTCATTGTTTTATTCACCAGACAATATCCTCTGTTACGGAATGGTGAGAGAAAAAATTCACACACGCAAGATAGTGACTGATATACCAAACAGAATCTCTCATGCGGTGACAACTTTTAATGAGACCATCATTTAATGGCGTCACTCCCTAGACCATTCAAGACAAGATCTAGGTGCATGATGTCATTGGGTTTAGATCCTAAACTGTGGCTGTACAGGACATGTGCAATAACACTTAATCCCATATCCGTGACAGACCATTTCATATAATCCAAATGATAAAGATCTGTCAATATCATAAAATCCAAATTATAAAGCTCAACACATCAAAAGAATGCTGAACTTGTCTCACCTCCTTTATGCACTCTGGCCCATCAAAAGATGGCTTGCCCATAGCTGGTGTCACTGGGTACCAAACCTGGAGATGGAAAGTTATTAGCATCCAAGAAAAATAAACTTCAATACTCTTGAACACTGAAGTAGAAGGTGACACTACTCATTTCTTGTACTGCTCAGGAAGCTCTTACCAAATCTGAATTCTCATACGGTTTAAGCAACGTATCAAATTTGGTGGCTGAAGATCCAGTTAGCCATTTATCACTTGATTCCTTGTCACCCAAAATAACAGGCATCCTGTCTATATTCAGAGAGACTGAAAGTGTTACTGCTCACGGCTCGATCTCTCACAAAGATTGCATTACCACAAAGGCACAAATTATTCAGGATGTAATAAAATTCATAACCCATTCTATCTAGCAGGTTGAATGACGCCAAATACCAGTTGTGTAAAGTATAAAACCTAACCTGAATGTTTATGGGCTTTTAAAAACAAGGAAAACTAATGGAAAAGAGAAGATTATATTATGTACCAAAGAGCAAGGGCATAGACCATTCAGCCATGCATGAGTTCCAAACTCCACAAGTAGTGTTGAAAAAGGCAGTTTAGGAATACAGAGAACAACACCCTAGGAAAGCATATAGTAAGAAAACAGTAAAGTTACAAAAACCAAATCGAGCGTGACTCACCATGCAACCACTTTAAAGCTGAGGATGAGGAAGTGGTAAGAATAGTGAAGGTATAAAACATTTCACCTGTTTAAAAGCATAGGGTAGATGTATCAGCACCTAGACCCAAGCAAACTTCAACATAATTTTTACTAAATTAGGTCTTCCAAATAATATATTACTTCCTTGTACCTCAAGGGAACTAGAAAGGAGGGGAAACCGGGAAAAGGATGATTTTACTGTTGAATTAATTAATCATTTATTCTATATAAATGTGCAATTAAAATAAAACATTATACGGATTGGAAAGCTACCTTCAGAGTTTTCCCAAGAATCATAAAGGGCAGCAAACACAAGAGGCCGACCATCCTTGAAATGGATGTAGTAAGGCTGCTTTTTAGATCCATCTTTTTTCCACTCATAGAACCTAAAAGTATATTGAGATCAGATTATAGAACGGAAAGTCCAGACCAACTATAATCATCAAGAGAACAGACAGATATACAAACAGAGCTGAAAATTTGAGCACAATAAATCTAAATACATATCATAAGATACCCTTTCAATAGAATAAAATTGCTTTTGTGATTTGAGGATGCATAAGACTTCAAGTGACAGATTTCAGCCACTGGGGGGGAGGGGGGGGAGAGAACAAAGAAGCTCTGTTTGCATCTATAAGATGCTCCAGAAAACATAAGTTATTAGATACAGTAGAAATACACACGAATGCCGCTTAAAACAAATAATTCAGATTAACTATCATTCCTGCTTAACTTTACCGTGTAAAATCTAAAGTAGCAAGTGCATCATACAAAATCTAAGTTCGTTATGCATTCTCTTATTAAGGTATGTTTACAAATGACCCAAAATGCCCAAGTTTTAATTTTATATTTTCCTTATCCATACATGTTTAAAGTCCCATAACAAATAAAAGATTTTCCTTACCCATACCTGTTTAAAGTCCCATAACAAATAAAAGAGAAAAATCAAGGGTAGTCAACCCCAAATTCAAATAACATTATATCTACAATAAGTCAAATCTGCAGAAGAGAGTCAAGACTCTAACATATGTCATCTACCAAAAAAAAAAAAAAAGGGGGGGATTGGAAAGAACCAAAATACCCCAACATACCCTTCTACTGCAACAAGGCACCGGCTTCTAGGAACCAGGCGACGAAAAGAAGCCTTTTCACCTATGGACTCAGAACGTGCATTAAACTGAAAATTGCAACACAAATGAGATCTCATAAACTTCCCAACCAAATCTAAACAGTCTGTTACTTCTAAGTTATAATGAAAACTGTAAATTCATTCTAGTTATGGGGAGATTGGAACAATGGAATACGGTTTTAAAGTGAAGTCAATTTGAGCCAATGACACATAAAAAAAATCTAGTTATATATTCCACATGACATGAGAATTAAAAGTTATGTAACTCAATTTTTCACGGAAACAATGATGGAAAAAGAACAAAAATAAGATAGGATACGAAAGGAGAAAAAAAAACTGGTAAAAATGGAGGCAGGACGAAGGTGACAGAGAAGCGGTTACTAAGGCCAATATAGATATAGTTGCAACAAATTACAAAACACAGAGACATCATCATGATACATTTGCTTAATTAATAGCATAAGAAACCCCACAATCTAAGCAAATAATAATCACCATTACCATCTTGTAGTGATCAGGTTTCTCAGTTTTCTTAGTGAAACTGGGAATTAAACCCCATTTCATGCATTCAAGTACCACATCTTCACCACCATCTGATGATCCGTCCGCTCTCCGAACAACAGGCAAATTCGATCCCGGCGAAACATTGTACGACGGACGATACCTAATTTGTTTCATTTTCAGTTAACTGATATGAACCAACCATAACTGTCATACTACCCATTTTTTACTTTCTAGGTAAAACTGGGATGCAGGTATTTTAAATTTGCATATGAAACTTACAAAATTTTTAAATAAATTACAAAATAATGAAACTTCAATATCCCTTTTTTTTCGTCCGTTTTTTTTTTTTTTTTTTAAACCTCCGTTTTTATTTTAGGGTAAAAAATATCTAATACAATAGAAAAAGAAAAGGGAATCGAATAGAGCAAGAAAGAGAGAGAGAGAGAGAGAGAGCTTTTACCGGTCTATATTAACAGTACGGACTGAACCACCGGTCCGGTGGCAAGCTCTAGGGATGTCATCGGCCCTCAGAGTACAACGAGCCCTTCCACACATCTTTCTTTCGCGCCTTTCCCTTCTCCTTCACTCTTGCTCTGTTCCAAAGTCAACCGTATAAAGGGCGGGAATCGACTGATTTCTGACCGTTGGATTCAAAACCATCGAGATTCCAGTTTTTGCCGACTCAATTTTATAGTTCAATCTTCTTTATTTAAAAACAAAAAAAATAAAATTCTTGAAAATAACCTTGGGCCTACAATATGTTAGTGGGCTTATGAGGCCCACGATCATCTTTTCACTAGCTCACCTGCAACCTCCATGGTGTTGCGAGCGCGAGGTTATTAGGGATGTTCTTATCAACGGCCAAATCTTCTGCTGGAAGCTGCGGAACATGCTCTCCTTCGCAAAAAGATTACGTTCCTACGTGCCATGCCTCCAGTCCGCGGCTCACCAACTGCGGTGGGCCCGAACGGACGCCGGCCCACCAAGGCGGCGGGGCAGGACTTCGGCCCTGGCCAAGGTGAAGGCGGAGGAGAAATCGGAATGGTGGATAGTAGACGGCGAAATGCACGAGATCGGCGACCACGTGCCGCCTCGTGAGCGCTTCGTTATTCCGAGAGATAACATCCCTAATAAGCGTCGGAAGCAGCTCAGAGAACAGTTCATGCGTCGGACTCGCCTCGTTCTCAAGGAATCGGTTAGTCGTCATTTGCTCTCTACTTGTACTCTTATGCTCAATTCCCAGGGTTTTGGTTCAATTGATTATGAACTTATGTTGTAATATGGTTTTTGATCATTGAAATCCAAAGGAGCATGAGCCATGGTGCAAAAGATACATGGAGCTGTATCAGGAACTCAGAGAGAACTGGGAGAGGTTGTATTGGGATGAAGGCTACTCCAAAAAAATTGCCCAAGATCATGCCAATTATGAGTCTGAAGATGATGATCAAGACTTCTCTCCCTACAGGTTTGTCAATGCTCATTTTCTCTTGTAGAAAAAAATGTTGAAATGACTGAATTATCACATAATGGTTCATTACAAAAGAGCTTCGAATTAGAAATCTTATCACATCTTGAATAAGTAAGCTTTTTTTAACAATCTGTCCATTAGGTACTTAAATTATGTTATCAACTTTTGCATGTATTTGTGCTCCACAATCTCTCCGTTCAATTCACTTTGTTCTTTGTAGCAAATGATATTGCATTTCAAGATTATGTGATGATGGTGGCAGCATCCTAAGATTACTGTCATTTGTTTGTGTTACAGGAGTAGGCGATCCAATGCTGAGCAAATGAAGGTACAATTTCTCTTTAATTGCCTAAACCCGATTCAATTTGTGAGCATTAGCAGTAGTGAAGATCATAATTGGATGCCCGCAATGTTTTTTAATTTTTGAACCCACTCCTCTGTCGGATAGCTCTTGTGGCCAATTTTCTTTGACAATTGTTATTGGGTACAGCGTAACAAAAGCGTTCAATCATGCTATAGTTTGTTTTCATTACTTTTGAATATAATATACTAATTTCGGATGTTATCACCCAAAATGACTGGAATTTTGATTGCAGGGAAGGGGTTCTGGGAGTAGGCAAGGTGATACTTGGGAAAAGGTCAGCCAAATTCGGGATAAGTTTGAATATGACAGGGAGAGAAGAATGAGAGACAAAGGTTAGATAACTGTTGCACTCTCATTGTCTACGAGATATGATATGTTTTGCTTCCAAAAACTTAACTTCAACCTTAGGACTCGAATGTTAATAGATTATTTAACTAAACACAACTTATTAGCGAAGTGAACTCGATTCAATCAGTAGCTAATTTAATAATTGGCTAGTACAGGTCCAAGCTTAATTCTTTTGCTAGATAACCTCACCTGTTGAAACAGCAAATTTCTCTAAATTTAAAGCATGATAGTTTATGGGTGCATACATAAAGGATGCAGTTTAGGGAAAGGAACTCACAGCAGCTGCTAAACATAACATAATTCTACCCCAGAAAAAAAAAAAAAAAATCATTAGCTTATTCTTACGAATGTAGTAAATGGGGTAGAGATACTCTCTAGATGAATTGTCTTCCGTTTTTTGTTGTATAGGAGTTTCATGTACTCTTCTGACTTATAAGCTTCTGATGCAGCATTTGCACCCATGAATAGAGGACCTATCTCAGACTGGCATGATTCAAACTCTCAAAACCGGCCATTTGATGCTGAGAGATACTTTTCCGAGTCTGAAGAAGAAGAGAAAGAGAACTACTAAAGGTTTACAGACTTGTGAATATGTTTTGGCAAGAAGTTTGTGGTGGTGCTCAATTCCCACTTCATCTCATCCTCTATATATGCTGCCACTCTGCAGCTGCTGTTGAAGTATACTCCTGCTGTGAGCTGTGAATAGCTTGCTGAATATTCAGAATTTTGCAGAACTTGAGGGGAAATCGTATTGTAAACGATATAGTGTCTCTTCCTTCAGAGATACGGTTTTGCTTCCAACTCCAAGAGGAATATAAGTGATTTGTAACTTATGGGAAAATTGTGTTCTAAACCATATAACATAGTTTCATTACGGCTGTATGATTATGTGGTCCGAAGTTGAAGCTTTGGTCCTTTTCACTGAATCAAATATTTTCTTTTGGGAACACCTGGCCTTTCTGTAGTGTATGATTATGTGGTCCGAAGTTGAAGCTTTGGTCCTTTTCACTGAATCAAATATTTTCTTTTGGGAACACCTGGCCTTTCTGTAGTGTATTGCCTGTGTTGCATACTAAAAATTAGTACGAGGAGAACTCAAACTACAAAAACAGGATGATTTATTTTATTATTGTTATCATAATTTGAGCGAAGAGGTTGAAAACTGAAATATCTGTTTATAATCAGGATGTTATTTTAGATGACCGAATAGTTTCAATGTGATTCAAATGGTTTTACCAGGCTTAATTTTAATGTATTCATAACAGGTTATCATTTTATTGAAAGACTTGCTTGTTTTACCCACAAAGCAGAACGTTAAGACTGAAAAATCATATAGATAATTGAGAGAAACATAAATATTTACAAATTTTGAGTGGTACTTGCAAGTTACTCCATAAAAAATTATGAACAAAGTAATGAGGGTTTACTAATTTTATTTAGACAAGTTATGCTAAATTAAAAAATTTTGAAATTTAATAATAATAGCAATGAGGATTTATAAATTTATTAGAAAAGTTATGGTTGGAGCAGGCTAAACATTTCAAATAGGTAAAATTGGTATTGGAGGAATAGATAGATCAAAATGAATGGTAGTACACTTATACCTTTTTCTATAAACTCTTGAATACAAAAAAATGTGTTACTATCTAATATCTTTCTAATTGGTAGCATTTAATTTGTTAAAAGTATTTGCAATGTCACACACACACACACATACATACATATATATATATATATATATATATATATATATATATATATATATATAAATACAAACAATTAGTGCTCTTAACACCACTTAAAGATCTAATTCCAACCGTTCTAAAATTTAGATATTTCAAAAATAGAAGTTAAAACTCCAATGACTAATGAAGAAATAAGACCAACGAGTAGATTGGGATGAGAAAGCGCGAGCGACTCAGTATAAACCGAAAGGACAAATTTGTCCACCTATTAATTTAACGGATCTGCCACTCAATTTTATTCTTTAAAATCACGCAATTTAAATTAGAAAGGACAAAAGTTAGTCGAGAAAGTACAACCCAAAACAGCGCAGTATCATTTGTACGTGGAAGTGGGAAGTAAGCAGTAGAAGGTGACTTGCAGTTGCAGGCAAATCAAAACTCAAAAAAAGAGGACTATCACTCGGCCAAAGGGCCGGCACCTAAACGGCCCAAAATACTCCCATCCATCGTTGTCTTCTCAGAATTTGAAACAGGAAGAAGAAGTAAAAGAGACCATCCGACTGAAGCGAAGCGAAGCGGAATTTGAGGCCGGGGAAAGGAAGATAAGGATCGGGAATGAGTGGGGGGAGACTTTGCTGTTTGTTGGGTGAATTGGGATATGAAGGTGCAGAGACATTAGACCCCGATAGCTTCGAATGGCCTTTCCAATACGACGACGCTCGCCCTATCCTCGATTGGATCTGCTCCAGCCTCCGTCCTTCCAACGTCCTTTCCCTCTCTGAGCTTTCTCAGTTGCGTTCCTTTCTCTTAATTTCCCCCACCTACATTTCCTTTTTTTTTTTTTTTTTTTTTTTCCGTCTCTGTTTGGTAGCCGAGAAAGTTCCCGGAAAGCAACCGAAATTTTATCCGTTGACCTGTTGGAATGTCCGCTTTTCTACTGTGTTTTGTGTCTTTTGATTTTTATTTTCTGTGGTTGATTTTGGTTTTTTGATTTATTGCGTGTGTTTTTCATTCTGATGCTTGTGGTAATTTTCAAATTAGAGTAAATGCGTTGGGGGAGTTGTGAATGGTTTGATTTTTAACTTCTATGGTTTGTAATTATCGGCTATCTGGTGTCTAGGTATGAGCAGTTTCTGCAGGAAGGAAAGCTACTGGAGGTAAATTTCTTAGTTCCTCCATTCTCAAACTTTCTTAGATGTGCTTTTTGATATATGCCAAAATGAGCTGCAATGGTAAAGTGAACACTGAAATGAATAAGTTTATGAGTTTGATTGATTGTCATGAACTGGCAGGGGGAAGATTTGGACTTTGCTTATGGTAGCATTTCAGCTTTTGCTTCCAGGAGAGACAACCAAGAAGCTGTTTTCGGAGCCGAAGAAGGATTGAAAGACATCCGGTAACATGTTCTTTTATGTTGGTACTGACTATTTTCGTATCTTGATATTGACTAGCTATGAACAAACCTTGACCTCTGATATAAACAAACATGAAGATCTTGAAATATGTTTGGTGAAAGAAATTTGTTGCTGCATGACAATATTTATTCTATGCCCCATCCATCTAGCACGGGAATGATAGATCATATCGGATGGTTCTTGTTTTCTTTTCATGCAACATAAATCATGAATTATGAGACCTGACATGCATGGGGGAACTGAAGTTCTAATGTTATCATTTGTCCTATTTACCTTGTCAATTTCCCTGCATGCTAAATCATGTATTTTTTGCGTATTATTTTACGTGGTTGCTTCTTCATTGCATAGGAAATTTAAGCTATGAGACAACATAAACAATGAATATGTAGTGTGTAAACCTTGTCCAAAGAGGATCTCCATTCTTTAGATGGTGAACCTATTCTCATTTCCTATTAGTCATATAAGATGTGATAGCTGTGAGAATAATTACATTGAAGTTATACTGTGGGAAAGGGGCTTAACAACTGAAGTGCGTATGTTATTATAAGAATGATGTGCTGAATTCATGGATATGTTAGGTATGCTCTTTATTTTAACTTATAAATGGGACATGATGTTAGGTGTAAAATGGTTAAATCTTATAACATCTTTGTTGACATAGAGTTGAAATCTTTTGCTGCTATCTTCTTTAGACCTTTCTAAAGATGGAAACTTTTGGGTTGTAATAATGCATCAGTTGTATTCTTCTTGTGGTGTTGATTCGGTTATTTTTTTCTTTGTCTTAGGGATGCCACTTCGGCTTATAGATCTGAAGCTCTGGAACTGCAGAGACAGCTTAAGCATTTGCAGTCTCAATTTGATATGCTTACTGGACAGGCTTCTGCTTTGATACAAGGAAGAAGGGCTCGAGTGGCTGCTACATCAACTGTCAATGGACACCTTACAACTATTGATGATAGTATTTCTGCAAGAAATTTACAGGTATATCAAAAGAATTTCCTGTATTGGTTTGTTTTGTACTTTTAACCTTTCACAAGTTTTATACTCTTTATTGTAATTTAGATGAATGCAGTTCTTGGGAAGATTGCTTCTACTGCACAAGAGTTGGCGCATTATCATTCTGGGGATGGTATTATTTTATTTTACCTTCTTACATTTTTTAACTTATAGTGGCTTTGAAGATTTTTAGAAAACTTCTATGTTTAGTTTTATGTTTTTGCATTCATCTCCATCATAAATGTGAAAATAATTATGCAGTACTGAGACTGATTCATGCATAACGAGTAAAGTAATCTACGATGACCTTTTATTTTACTTTTTTTTTTTTTTTTTTTTTTTTTTTTTGGCTTTCTTCTTTTTTTCCTCTCTCTTTTCTTGCTTTTGATCACTATGATGAGTTTTTAGCACTTATTTAACATGCAGAGGATGAAATCTACTTAGCTTACTCTGATTTTCATCAGTATTTGGCTGGGGATTCTTCTTGTATAAAGGAACTAAATCAGTGGTTTGCTAAGCAGTTGGACACGGTATGCAAGTTAAGAACTTTTGTTACTTCTTTATCATTTTCAAATTGTCTTATCAAGTCAATGTATCAGGGTCCTTTCCGATTAGTTGCTGAGGAGGGCAAATCAAAGTGTTCGTGGGTGAGTCTTGATGACATCTCAAATGTCATAGTAAGAGGTAATCTTCTACCAAAATTTTCCGCTTCATTTCTTTTACATTGTCAATGAGCATGTCTCAATGTATTTGCATTTTCAGGCCTTATGTTGCTTTCCCAATGTTTATTGTCATGATTAGACTAAAGATTGTATGCATGAGCTATCTCTGTTATTAATCTCATACATACTAGAATAGCAACAATTTGGCTTTTTCACTTGGTCTATTTGTTTGGAGCAGATATAGAAAAATCCCATCATCAGCGTGTATCTGAATTGCAACGCCTTCGTTCTATGTATGTATTCTTTCATTTATCTGTCTAATTAGCTTCTATTGTAAATTAAGTTTTCGACTTCAGTCTGCTTCTGATTGATAAGAGATGATTTTCATCTACCAACAATAAAATAGTTTTGGAACGAGTGAAAGACAATGGGTCGAAGCCCAAGTTGAGAATGCCAAGCAGCAAGCTATTCTAATGATACTTAAATCTCAAGTAACATCAGATGAAGCTCACATTCATCTTGACCTTCATTCTCTTAGGTACTAATTTCTCTTTGTAGTGCTCAATTTTCTTTCTCCTATATAGAATCCCAGAATATTTATTTTTAGCAACTTCATTTGGTAAGATTTATATATTTAATGCATATGATTTTACATTATGGTTGTAAACATGTTAATGCATTAGTATTGATGTATGGTACCACTACATGTTAATTCCTTATTATTTTTGTTTTTCTCTTTTGCTGTTGCATTTTATTCTTTATTCTCTTTCACTATGCAACATAATGAGCAGGAGAAAGCATTCGGAATTGGTTGGAGAGCTTTCGAATCTTTATCACAAGGAACAGAAATTACTATCTGAGGTTTGTATGCCTGTCCGCTCTAGTTATAGTAAAGTGCTAAATATGGATGTTTCTTCTACTGCAGTAATCACTGTTTGAACATAAATATTGTTCAGTCAATCAGTAAAATGCATATTTTTAGCAATTAGTATGCCAGTACATGCATGAGATGATATGAGTGTGAGTTTCTTTGTTCATGATCCGTTACTGAAGTTGATTCTGCTATCAAGTACCTCTCTTATGCTGTCACAACAAATATAGTTCTTTCTTGAGTGGATGGTTAAAAATTACTTTCTATGCTTGCCCTGTTCTTAGCTGACTGGATTATCATTAGTTACTATTATTTATCCATTTTAAAGTAATCAGACTTGGAAGAACCTGCAACCAGTTTGAATTTAGTATTTATATGGTAGTGATTGATTATTTAAAATAGTTAAACTTACCACTTTAGTTCATGAGACAAGACGAGACCTAATTTCTTTCCTTGTGGAATCTTCTCCTATTTTCTCTTTCATACATATATTGTGCTCTTTGATACTTTTTGATGGTTTTATTAAGTGAAGAACTCTTTCTCTCTCTGGGCATTCTATTCTTTTGTACTAACTGTTCATTTATTTGTCAAGACCATTCCGGATCTTTGTTGGGAGCTGGCTCAACTTCAAGACACATACATTTTGCAAGGTACATTTGGAACCTTTTTTACCCTTAGGAAATGTGCAAGGCTGTATAACCTGTAATTTTTCCCTGTTAGCTGCTGAAAGTTTTGTATGGAAGTTAATGTAATCTATCTTTATGAACTTGTAGGTGACTATGATTTAAAGGTCATGCGCCAAGAATACTATATTAACCGGCAGAAAGCGGTACTGTTAGCTGCATCTTTACACAAATATGTTACTAGTTTAAATGTCAAGCCTTACAAAAGAATTATTTGCACTATGTGAAGCAACTATGCAATCAGGGTTGTTAATTCATGTTTTAATTTGGTTGGCATCACTGGAAAAAGTAATGGTTCATATTACCAAGCTGTCTGACCTTCTGCACTGACATAAATATTCTTTAATTCCTTTCGCAGTTCATAAATCATCTTGTAAATCAACTTGCAAGGCATCAGTTTCTTAAGATAGCTTGTCAGTTGGAAAAGAAGAACATGCTTGGAGCATATTCTTTGCTTAAAGTTATTGAATCAGAACTGCAAGCTTTCCTGTCAGCTACAAGAGGCCGTGTGGTATCTAAGCTTCCAATTTTGGTTTTGTTGTCTGCATAATAATAAATATTTATACTTAAATATTACTAGATATATCAGACTGAAAGTGTAATTTATTAGTGCACATTTTGACATACAAAGTGCATGCAGGGTCTTGCACACTTCACATAAAACATGACCTTTGGCCCAGTCAAATCTCTTATATAGGATCTTTTGACTGCTCAGAAACATGAACATTGAAATTTTTATTTAGAAGTATGCACATGTCTCCTATATAATAGATGTTTCTTTATTATCATAGGGTCGCTGCCTGGCATTGATACAAGCTGCATCTGATGTACAAGAACAAGGAGGAGTGGATGATCAGGACCATTTTCTGCATGGTGTTAGAGATCTTTTAAGTATCCATTCAAGTAATGATTAGTCTTTCTTTAAGTTGACCATAACAACATATCCTTCAAATAGTTGGGTTTTTTTCTTTTTTTTCTTTTTTTTCCCCAATTAATATTAATATTTAATTTATATTCTTTTATAGATGCTCAAGCTGGGTTATCATCATATGTCTCAGCTCCAGGCATTGTTCAGCAAATATCTAGTCTTCACTCAGATTTGATGACCCTTCAATCTGATCTTGAGAACTCTCTTCCGGAGGACAGAAATAGATGTATCAATGAGCTGTAAGTTATCCTTCTTTAGATGATTGTTAAAGTACTAGTACTAGTACTAAGATTACTGAATGAGCCTTCAAATTAGCTCTGTATAATATGAACTGTTATATCTATGTAACTTTACGTATCAATATTAATATGGCTTTGTTTATTTCATTAGGTGCACTTTAATTCAAAGCTTACAGCAATTACTGTTTGCCTCGTCAACAACTGCACAGCCAATATTGACACCTCGGGTATAATTTTCTAGTAGCTATATTTAGTCTGGCCTTTTATGGCTATGTAGGAGTTTCATATTTCTTAAGGTCCTTGAAGTAATTATAACAGGCATGCTACGTTTGCCTCTTCTTCCACCTTTTTCTGATCTTCCATGACCCACCTGATTGTACGTTTGCTTCTTTTCCAGCCGCTGATGAAAGAGCTCGATGAAATGGAAAAGATTAATGCAAAACTCTCAGCTGCTGTTGAAGAGGTGACGCTTGAGCACTGTAAAAAGAATGAGGTAATCACAATTTTCACTTCCTTCAGAATCTTACAATTATTATTACTTTTATTTTGGCTAACAATGCAACTGTAATTGCTTAATGGTATACAGATTGTGAAACATCATTCTCAAGAGGTTGGGCTTCAGAGGCGGGTTTTTGTTGATTTCTTTTGCAATCCTGAACGTTTGAGGAGCCGAGTTAGAGAGCTAACAGCCCGAGTCCGAGCTTTGCAAGTTTCCTAGTTCATTCTCTGATCAGATCCGTCTTTTTTTTTTTTTTTTTAATTTTTAATTTTGTAATTTTAAATCCTGTGTGCGTCCACGTGATTCAGCATGCATTACGCTGAATCCTAATGTATTTACCATGCTTGTAATTTTAGTCGGTCTGTAATGTAAAATAGCATCCAGAACTTCTACTGACTGCTACAGTTTGTGGATACGTTTTTAATTCAAATGGGAAATTCAATTTTTATCTGATTTATTCACGGTTTCGTAATATGATTTAAATATTCCTTTTATATATACATATATATATATAATAACAATAATGAGACACTTGATGTAGATTTGGCGGACGAAATATGCCTATTTATTTCGTACAGGCTCTAATTTGAAGTAATTTAATTCCATTAATAGAGAACTAATATCCAAAAATATTTTCATAGGGAATTTAATAAGAAGCCCATGACATTTAATGTTCTCGTTCACTCTCACAAGACTCGAGTGAACATTTATTTCGTATTCATCCTGTTTCGCGCGCTTAAGAAAAAAGTAATAATAATAATACTTTTTTATTTTTATTTTTATTGTTTTATTTTTTTATTGTTTTATTTTTTCTTTTTTTTCCCCTTTTGGTATGGGTAATAATAATACGAAAGCTAAAACAGAAACATCGAGTATCGGCTTCCATTAGAAAAAGTTGACCACATCATATCAAAATAATAGGATGAAAAAATAAAAAAAATAAAAAAATCCATGAAGAGACATTTAAAAAAAAAAACTTTTGGGATTATTCTATCAGAGTAAGTGACTTAATTACCAAAAAAAAAAAAAAAAAAAAAAAAAACTGTAAGTAACTATGACAGCAGTAAAAAGTGAAAACAATATTTACAACTAAACTAGGAAAATCCAAAATAACTATCACTTGACCTCCTCTGGCTTGGCTGAGGCCATTGTTGAAATTGGCAATTTGTCATGAGAACTCCTCGCAGAAGCAGCTCTGCCAAACCTGGATATTCTAGCATGGCCATCAACCTTGTTCATCTTCTGAACATCCACAAGATTGAAATTTGCATTACTGTCTTTTTCAACCATCCATGATGGCTTTCTTGCAGCAGCATTCACTCGGTGAAGATGGCATCTAAAGGATCCAGCATGGTTGGTTGGAGCACATATGCAAGTTTTCTTGTTTTCTGCCGAATTTTTATTTTCCATCTTCTTTTTCACTACTTTGGCTTCTTCATCTTCTTGCATTGGCATAGACTTCATTTTTTTCAGCCTGGCAATTAAGAATTGAAAGAACACTATGTTAATTGCGAAGGGAAAAAGACAAAAAGAAAAAAAGAAGCATCTCTATTTATATATCTATACATATATATATAGGTTATAAAAAATAAACATAATCCCAATAAACTAATAAAAAAAAAAGAAGCATCATGTATCAGATTCAACTTAAAAAAATAACAAATATGTCATCAATTCTTGACTTTTTCTAGTCCACACAGAGATTAAAGTATTTAATAGGACTTCATACAGCCTCATGTATCTTCCATATACATCAAACCCAAAACTGTAAGAAGATTTTGAAAACAACAAATTGTTCAATTTTAAAATATTTTATTGGTTCTAAAAACAGAAATAGAAAAGAAAAAGAATAACACTTGGCCAAAGACGCTTAACTTAACCCTTTCCCCTCTATTTTTGAAGACAAACTAGAAATTGGATAGAAAACACAATAACATAACGTTTGGTTAGTAATGAATTTGCTCTTCTAATAGGCAATTTATTTATGTGAGTGAACAGAATTGTGATCCAATTTGAATACTGTTTTATGTGTAATTCAGTAAGCACACCACCGGAGGGTTGAATCTTGAAACCTAAGACTCCCAACAGATTAACACTCAAATCAAAAGCGCAATTAGTGACAGAATATTAGAGTAGTCTTTGATGCAAGAAATTGCACAGATTAATGGCGCATTACTTGAATAATTCCCAACTTCACAATATCCAACAAATTAATAATTTATCTGTTTGAAAAAAAAGAACAAAAGGACTAGAAATTGAAGGTAATCATAACCAAAAGAAAATCCAAAGGTGACACAGAGAAACAAGTACGGCTTTTCAATCTTGAAAAGCCCACAAGAATTCAAGAAATCAAAAGCAATGCAGTTTCTGATATACAGAATAAAGAAACTGAGAACGACCCATCAAAAATTGAATACGAAAAAGGAAACAAGAAAAGAAGAGAATGATAATTACATACCAGAGAGTCATGGCTAGCGAGTCATTGTTGCGCAGATTCTTTACCTCCGCCGCAGGCATCGTTATCGCATCCAAAAAAAAAAAAAAATGGGATGTGAAAGAAAAACAAAAAGCGTGGATCTCTATCTGAAAAATTCGAAGCCAGAGACTGATTTTTAGAAGAGAACGAGAGCGAGAGAGAGAGAGAGAGAGAGAGAGAGAGAGAGATTGATATCTTTCTGAATTTTTCAAGTACAAGATTTCGTGTAGAGATAGCACACTTACTTTTATACCAAGAAAATTAAACAAGCACAAGGCCTAAGAGAAAGATAGAGATTGATGGATTAGGAAATTACCAATTATGATGTGATTAGGAAATTGCCAAAATTGATGTTTAAAGATTTTAAGGATAGATTTTGATGTTATTTTTTATTAATATTATTACTATTAGTAATATTTTTATAGTGTGGAAAAATAAAAAGTGTTTGATAGAGGAACCAATGAAAGGGCAACACGGTCATGCATGCAACGCCTAGGGACGTAACACTTGTAAAACGAGGGCGTTTTCAGTCATATTTGGTTTATTTGGAATATGTTTAATTTAATTTTAATCCCTGATTTGGAAACCCAACAAAATTCCACTAGTATACTATATGTGAAAGTAAATACGTATGTGGGAATAAATTGGACAATTTATTTAAAAGTTGGCGAGTGAATAGTCATCTCAAACGACAAACGCCACCCCATCCCTTCATAAATTTCAAGTCGTTTAGTCCACAATCCAGACCTCACTTGTTAATAATAATAATAACATTCCTAGGCTTGGCTGGATAGTTTTCGAATACACCTATAAATTTGGATCAAATGTTTAACCCAGAAATATATGAAATTAAATATAAACCAAAGTATTGACATCTTATTCTGCAGCATCCCCTGGTAAAACATTCACTAATATTGTTGTGATATTTGTATGTAAATTAAATTAGTAAGAATACGTTTATATATCTCAAATACATAAATTAAAATTTGTAATATACATATCCGTAAAAATAAATAAATAAATAAATGAATAAATTCTTTTCTTCAAAATTTTTAGCTATATATTTATGCTGCTTCTTTTGGATTTTCATCCTTTTAATTTATTTTTTTCCAAGTGGTCAAAGTTCAGGGATGAACTCATCAACTAAATTCTTTTAGAGCATCTTTAACGATGTGTTTTTGATACATCAAAAACATGAACGAAGATTTAATATATATATATATATCCAATAACTCTATCAGTAAGACTTTGTCATGTTGATATAGTCTAATAAATAAATAAATATAATAGATAAATAAAAAATTATCTATTTATTTTTCAAAGGATTTGTTTACCATTATGATTCAACAACATAATTATTATCAAGGAAATAATAAATAAATATTATCCATTGATATAATTTTTACAAGGTATAAATGATAAATTTATCATTTATTAATTGAGATTTACAAAGAGTCATTAAGAGATTAATTTTTAGGTTTCGTGTCTATCAAGTAAATATATATTCATACCACATAAATTACATTCTTTTCCACTTCTCTATCGACTATATAACAATTCACATAATCATTACAGATGCTTTATTCTGATTATCTAAACTAATATCCTACTCTTTAGGCAGATTGGATTTATATTCGAAGGGTTTTCATATTATTATTGTCATTAATATTTTATTTTTTACCAAAGAAGATATGATTATCAAGATTGCACCATATCTAGTATAAATCATATATAATTAAAAATCTAAATTCAACTAATAACCTAACAAGTATTGCAAGATTGATGATGAAATAAATGCTTCATACTAATTAAGATTCATTATAGGTAGAATTTTTTTCTTGGGTATTGGAAGGGAATGACCAAAACTAATAATTTTTCTACTAATTAATCATCATATCGTTTATTATAAATACTGAATTACTAAGTTAAAATATTAAAAGGCGAAACGTAAACTTTGTTACATGAGCATAGAAAGCATGCAAACATTAGGCAACTCATTTTTAATCCTTTTTCTTTCTTTCTAAATTTCTTTTTATGCTTGTTCTACAGTCCGTGATTTTGAAAATGTTTCAATAGTAAACGCGTTACCATCTTTTTCTCTTTTTTCTTTATCCCACATGCATTTCCTACCTTAGAGAACAGCCTAACCCATGTCTTTGTTTAATTTAAACGCATCAAAAATGATAAAATTCCCATGCCCTGCAATAATCGTTAAAGAATATTACACACTTGAATTTAAAACTTTTAATTTCTATCATTTATGAATTATGATGAAAAAATCTCTCTGACTTTGAATGTGTTTTGAACTTGGACCTGGACCTCTCTTTTCTATATTTTTACAAAATTGCTGAATAATAATTAATAGTGACTTTTTTTAAAAAAAATTATTATTAGATAACCGATTCAACTGCTCACCTAAAGAGAATCAATTACCTAGTCCTATTGTTTTTTTTTTTTCCCTTTTTTTTTTTTGGTATTATTATTGTACATTTTTTGTTAATAGCTTTTCCTTAATTCTCTTTTGTTCCTCGTGGGCCATTAGGCGCAATCAAGTCTGATTTATTTAATAAAAAATTAATGGGGAAAGACGAGGAGAATTTTCTCACTAATTGGCACTTGACAGTTTCTTTTTTCTTTTTCCCCTTTTTCTTGAAATAAAAAAAAAAAGGTATATTAAAAGAGAAAACATTCATAGTACCCCACATGAGGTCCTTTTGATTTATGATCCTTTATGCAATTCTTTCTAACCCATCCATGACCACACACCACATGTCTTTAACCTTTCTTTTTCTTTTCCATTTTTTCCCACAAAAGAAAAAGATGAATATGCAAAAATTGAACCCCACATGAAAATTAACCCATTTCTTCTTTTTTCGCAAAAACTTTTACAACAATTGATCATGAGAGTTCCAACCAACACTGCCCTCTTCCTCATGTCATTAATAAATATATATATATCCAAATTACAGAGCCCAAAGCACTACCAAACAAAGAAAAGGAAAGGGTAAAATAATAGGTAATTAACTATAATCTCACTCCTTACAACATGGAATGAGATTATAGTGAGAATTTTCTTGGACTTCCTCTACGTCCTAGCGATAGGGATACATATACATAAGCCGCCTTCTCATATATGTACTTAGTCCTGTATATATATATATATATATTATAATCTGGCTGGCTCACAGCTTCAAGCAATACAAGTAGGCAATAAACAGCTTGAAAAGAACCCCAGCCCTCTCTTCTGCACCCACAAATAATCAAAAGAAAACTCTGGTGAAAGGTGGAAAAAAGTATTAAAAAGTTGGTGCAAGTTTGAACTGAAAAAAGCGAAATATGATATGCTTGTATAGCTAGAAAATATACTTTTATGTAGAAAAAAAGAGAGAAATCAGAAACCCACCTTTTTGTGTTTAGCAAAGAGGGACTCCGGTGAGATCTTGTAGAGATCTTCATCCACAGGTTTTGGTGTTGGCCTGTGAACAGGAAGAGGGCTTGGTGGTTCTTTTACGACGTCGTCGTCGCTAACCCAATTTTGGTTCTTAGCTTCTTTGACATGAGGCTGACGAAGTTTTGTCTGCAACCAATAGAAAAGAAACAACACAAATTCATTCATGATCTCCACCCCCCAATTCCTTCATCAATCATCATAATCAATATTTTCAGCTATATATGTATTTTTTATCCTCATGCATTGATTAAATTTCGTCGTCACGTGCCATTAGGTATGGTAAAAAGAGCTGTGTACCATTATTAAAGGAAAAGCACTTGTTAAAAAAAGAAAAAAAAAGTTAATCACGCAAAATGTCTACCATATGCTTTATTATCATTCCTTCATTACTAAAGCTCTAATACATAACTTTTCCGTTTATCAATGTACTAATTCATCTTTTGGTGCATGATTTGTATCTTAGCCAGAATCTCTCTTTTTTCTTCTCTCTTTCTTTTGGATAAAATCATGTCGAGCACTTTCGAGAAGGAAATATACTCTGCATATCTATTTTCAAGCTAGCTTAGCTTTTTTCCATTTAGAACCAATAGCAAATAGTTTATACGCAACATTTTAAATATCGTTAAATTTTTAGCAAAGGTAAAAGAAAGAGCAAAATGGAAAAATGGGTGTATTTTAGCATACCCTTCTGCGAGGAACAACGATCATGGCGGGTGTAACAACGTCATTCTCGTATAAATCCCCTGTTACGTACAAATCGCGGTCTTCAGACTCAGAGTAACTGTAACGAAGAAGCCCAGCTTGTCTGGCTGACTCAAAACACTGAGTAAATGGAAGATCTTCATTCCAATCCCAGCTCCCAAATGCCGGAACATGTGTTCTCCCGTAGTCCTATACTCGGGAAAAAAAAACCAAACCTTTAACATGTTAATGGCTCATAACCAAAAAGAACAAGACCAAGAAGAAAAAGAAGAAGATAGTGTGGTCCTAATTACCTCCATTAAAGAAGATTGGTTGAAGAAAATTGACTATGTGAGAAGCTCAAATAGAGAAGAAAAATATATATTCTCTTTCTTCGGTTTCTTTTACTTGTTGCTTTGCCTATGGCTTAGGTTGTGAAGAGTAAGCGTGGGTTTATAACAAATTTTAAAAGGAGAGAGAGAGAGAGTGTGTGTGTGTGTAGGGTTAAAGTAGGGAGGGTGTGGTTGTGGGGATCCAAAGTAAAAGCAATGGAAAAATGGTAATGGTGAAAAGAAAGTAACCCAGATAATGAAGTTTCACAGTAGCAGACAACAGAGAGACAAATAGGTGAGGTGAGGTAGAGAAGGGCAGAGAGAGGTTTTTCTTTTTGCTTTCGCTTTTGGTTTCTTTTCAAATTCTATCTTTAGCTTTTATCAGGGTCTTTGCTTTGCCTGTTTTGTCTGTCATTTTCATTATATTATATTTTCAGAAAAAGAAAATGTATATTCCAAAGCTTGACAAAGCCTATATATTTGCTTTTGCTTCTTTCTCGGGCCTAAATTCTTCAATCTCGAAGTAAAGCAATTAATTTTGAGTGATGCTTTATTTATGTTTTTCTTTTTTCTATCTTTATTATAATTTTAATCCCCACACGCGTACCCGAGTGAACTTGGTGCTTTGTGCAGCACTTATTCCAAACCACAGTTTTGAAAAAAAAAAAAAAATCATTTAATTTGGTTTAAGAAATGTCAGATTTTTTTTTTTTAGGGTCAGTACTGAGGTCAACTTAAACAGTGTGCATCAGCATAGCATGTTGAGTTTTCAGTCTTAAAGTTTCAAACTTGCAGGTTTGTATCAGACATGGTTCAGTATCAGGGATACGGAATTGTTTTTTGTTTATTATTTTATAAAATTATAAAAATACAAAAAATTTAACAGTTTCTACCCATGATGAAGACAATTGAAGACAAGGTGTGGCTTCAGTCTATATTGGATTTTGAACTAAGTTTTTTAAAATATGGCCTAGTTGGATAACTATATTAACTGTGATGGGTTATATATATGTTTTTTAATCTTTTCCTAACTTGTCATTAACTTGTCGGAATGTGTGTATATATTATCTATTACCAAGGAATATATATATATATAGATAATATGTAAATTATATCCTAATATATTAATGATTTATATAATAGTAAAAAAAAAAAAAAAATACCAAAAAGACAGACTTGTATAATAGTAAAGCTTATAGAGTTTGATCCCGGTTATTTGTCTTCTGGTTGGAACTTGCAAAATTAGCAGAGAGCAATGCCCCAGTAACCAAGTCAAGAATTTTCACTCTTTTGTCGCGATTCTACTCAATTTTTTCTTTTTTTAAAAAAACTTTGCTAAAGGGCTCCGAGTTGTCACAAAAATTACAGCGTAAAAGGGGCTATTGCTGAGATTCTTGAATCTTTGTTCACTCAAAAGATTGAATTATTTGGCTGGTTTAGAAAGAAAAACGATCCCAACCCATCTATCGGATTATTCAGGAAAAAAAAAAAAAAAAAAGCATCATCTTTTGGATCTTTATGATCATCACCTGCTTTGTTCTATGGATATGTTCAATAAATACTCTGTTTATTAAAAATCAACAATGGTGTTACAAAAGATAAAAATAAAAATTAACAATGAATTAACACAACGTGGTCACACTGAAAGATCTAAATGAAAATCTTAATGAAACTCGGCTTTTTAATTAAAGACATGCCCATTGGAATTCTAGTGAGTGCTAGTTAGCTTTAGATATATATATATATAGTCTTTTACAAAGAGATATATTAAAAACTAGTGCACAATATTAGATTATTAATTATTCCTACTATTTCTCCTCCAAGTTAGCTTATTAGGTGCACCAAAGAGATTATTGGGTTACAGAATAGAGGAAGCTGTTTTTAAGGTTAAAAGGTGGTCTAATTATGAAAATCAAAAAGCAGTAGCTTTTCCATATCAGAGCAAGACATAGTCCTATGTGCAATCGGAATGAAGAAAAAAGTGAGGGGTTTCAAGTCAAATGATACGCCGTTTTGTTTCTCAGAAGATTGAGTGGGTGTGAGAGAGATTTGGAACCAGTTTCAAGACTTCATTCTTCCACCTTCTTCAACCTACCAAAATATAAAAAAAGAAGTTTTATTTTAAGGAATATCAGAAAGGCTTCTTGTGAATGCGACTGTTCATCATATGTGGTAGAACTAAAATTAGGTCTTCTTGGTGCTTGCAAACTATCAAGAATAGAACAAATAAAAATAAAAAATCCATGCAAAATTTGTAAAATGTACATAGAGATAAAGGCATCAGGTTTAAGCTTTAAGCGGCAATGTTTATTTTATTTCGCATGGTCTATATATATGGTTTTGTTTTGTTTTGTTTTTTTTTTTTTTTTTTTTTTTTTTTTTTTTTTTTGAAATAGCCTTATATATAGTTATGAATTCGAATTAAATTAACATTATTTAGTTTGAAAGAGCAGAACTTTTTTTTTTTTTTTTGGGTGCTAAGAACCAGAGCATGTACTTTAAATAGATAGATTTTTTTTTCCTTTTTTGGTAAATTATAAATAGATAGATGTGTCACTACTCCTGAAGAGTACCTGTATCTGCACTGAAGGTTACCTTATTTTGTATCATTTATCAACAAAACAAAGTAAAGAAAGCAGAACATCTTAAAGTTTATTCATTTTCTAGCTTTTTTTGTTTCGTTTGTTTGTTTTTTTTAGGTGAATAAATGTTTTCTAGTTAGTACCTAGTAGTGTTTGGCTCATGCATCATAATGAAAACTATACATAGAGGGGGGAAAAAGATTTACCTCTTGTAGATTTACCAAATATTTTGATCTTCAAAATATATTCGTATTTTTTTTTTTTTTTTTTTTTTTTTTTTGCTATGCTTCAAAATATATTCGTTGGGTTTTTAGAGAAATATACAAATGATACTATAAAATTTCCTTAACTAAAATCTTCATTATTTTCTCTACAGAAAAAAAAAAAGGGAAATAATAGGATTCTGATTGCAGACCTCTTTTCTTGTTTGTTTAACTTTTCTGATGCTGGAAGTGGATGAAATGTCATATTCCTGGTAGATAATTTAATTTCCCTTTTTCTCTGTTTGTTTGTGGCAGAGGTTGGCATCTCTTATGTAAGCTTAAAGCTCCGTCTGCTCCCACCTTGTCTCTTATCCTCAGTTCCTGCTGTAAACACTTAATTGCCTTTTTTCTTGTTTGGTGACTATGGAATAAATGCTTACTATACATTAAATTATACTGGTCGAAGATTATATTATTCTTCAATTTGGATAACAACATATTCACCAAAAAAAGAAAAAAATTGGATAACTACACCATGAAAACTAATTAGATAAAGTAGAAGCAATTCAATTCATACGGCAATTTGGATAATTGCCTTTTTTCTTGTTTGGTGACTATGGAATAAATGCTTACTATACATTAAATTATACTGGTCGAAGATTATATTATTCTTCAATTTGGATAACAACATATTCACCAAAAAAAGAAAAAAATTGGATAACTACACCATGAAAACTAATTAGATAAAGTAGAAGCAATTCAATTCATACGGTAATAGTATGTAAACATTCTTTTTTGTTTAATGTTTTTTGATGTGAAACTATCATCACAGATTTCACTTCAAAAATTCTCTTTGAAATGACTCCATACTTGAAGCTCACATGCAGGAATATATATATCTTTTAACAAAAGTACACTCTGGCCCATCAATGGTCAAAAGAATTAATGTCAATTCCTTTGGAAAAACATGGACTTCACATAACCGACTCAAAATCCAATATACTTGGCAAGAATTACTGGGCAAATTCACTACCATCCATAATCCATAAATCTTCCAAATTTCAACTAACTCAGGAAAAAAAGACAACCCACAATAATTGGTCAAGTTACTGTGTGCTCTGCTTTCGGCTCTTGCAATACCCATCAACAAAATCCAATTGCCAGTTTAGTACTAAATATTAAACTATTGGAAACAAAGTTTACAAAACCACCCCGTGAACCATAATACAGCCAAATTCCTATTCACGGGTTTCCAAACATGTGGTTCCTAACATTCCCATATATCCCCTATATAAAGCCAAGCACATCTTTCCTGATCACTCAGAAGAAACTGTATCAAAAACTGAAAATTGGGATCAATGGAGATGGGAAAGAAACTGTTGGTTATGGCGTTGGCCATTTTGGCCTTGTTTGAAGGGTCAAGAGCTTTGGACCTGTGTAACATGAGCCAGGATGGTCTAACTGCTTGCAAACCGTCAGTGACACAACCTAACCCAACTGACCCAACCTCGGACTGTTGCAAGGCACTGTCAGGGGCTGATTTAACATGCTTATGTTCTTACAAGAACTCTGCGTTATTGCCTGCTCTTGGCATTGATCCTGGTCTTGCCATGGGACTTCCTGTCAAGTGCAATCTCACTCCTCCTTCTGAGTGCTAATAATTTAGAAAAAAAAGGTCTTCTTCTTATACCATTTATAGTTTACTTATATGTATGTACCAAGTTAAAAATTTTCTTTGATTTTGCAAAACCATGGGATTTAACTTTTTTGCTGGCTTTCTTTTCTTACTGTCTTTCAGGTGCTTGAGGAGGCTTGCTCTTTGTGGTTGCACTAAAATATTTCTAATGTTGAATGATTTGTAGCTAAGAAAATGTTGTTGTATGTTCTTGGCAATTGTTATTTCTATGATGTTATATGTGTTATTCCTATTGAGAACTTTTAATTTGGGTTTTTATAAAATATCATTAAAGCTATAATTATCCGTTACTATAGTAATTGATCTTCCATAATGCAAGTTTATATTTAAATCAGATAAAGAGATTCTATAATGTGTTGGCATAACATATATAATCTTTTACTAATTTAGAAAAAATTATGTATGCTGCATCTAACTAACTTCTCATCTATCCTAGTGATAGAACGAAATCAAGTGTTGCTTTCTTTTTCTTAACGTCGAAAGAGGAATTGAAAAATAGAAGAAGGCCAACAGTACTATACAGTTCTTCACCGAAGAAGAAAGGGAAAGAGGAGTGGTAAGGAAAGAACAATAAATATGAATCATAACTGGAAATTCTATAAGTAATATATGGAACTAAAATTAATAAAAAATAGTATTTTTTTAATTATTACAATAATTAATCGATATCTCGAAGTCGTTATCTCCTAGGAATAGGTGTGAGAAATTATTGGACAATCGACATCTTGAAAATTTATTTGCAGACTGTGTATGGCTTGGGATATAGAACAACCCCACAACAAATACGCAGCTTCATTCGGTAATTGGGCCCAACTTTTCTATCAAACGTGGTCTTTTGGATAATTGGGCTCAAAGTCTTCGACACATTATTTTGCCTAGATGCAGTTAATTATAAAAAAAATATATAATATAGAAAGAGAGAGGATTATTACTAAAAAAAATAAAATAGAGAGAGAGAGAGAGAGGATTAGAAAATTCGATCTTTGGTGTCCCACGGACCTTGAAATGTCATTTTCTTTTCTTTCTTCTTCTTCTTCTTTTTTTTTTTTTTTTTTTTTCGTTTTTGTTGGTTACCCTGATATTTTATTAGATTCAACATCTTTATGGTTCATAATACTTTTTATTTTTTTGAGACAAGGAGGTAAATATCTTAAGGAGGAATCGTTACATTAGGATATTTTTGAAGCCACAGGGGACTGTTCTAGTCAAATAGTGAGAGAAACAAGGTCAAGAGACGTTCTAGCTAAACAATGAACAATCTTATTAGACGATCTGCGAATCAAGCTTAAAGAAAAATAATTAAATCTCTGAAACTGCCTCGTCACTGCATCCAAAATGACACACTCAGCAAGCAAGCAGTCTTGAAAATTTTGAATCATCTGTTCTGAACTTGTAAACAATCAATTTTTTTATTTTTTATTTTTAAGACATGGGTGTAAATGGTACACAATGAACCAAACTCAATTAAAAAAAAAAAAAACAAAAAAACAAAAAAGAAAATCTCACGTAAAAATATTAAATGAAAGAAACATTTTTACCATGGCACAACAATATTGTCTACAAAATCAAACAAGTAGTAAGAAATAAAATTGACATGAAAGACAATACATCGCAGAGAACACTGCAAAATATTCACATTTACATGCGGCCCCTAACGGCCCCCACAACCGATAAAAAAGAAAAAAGAAAAAAAGGGACATTTAGTCATCTCTAAAAAATTGACATTTAACGGACCCAACTCCCTTGGCAAAACCCAAATAAACATTTTAGCTTGGGCCTGTACAACAAGACGTTATGTTAGAAACCTCAAAAACAATAATACACATTAAATTAAAACAATAAATGCTGCCAATAAAACACACCAACAACAACTCTTAATTCTCAGCAATGCCCTTCCCGAGTCTCTCCTATTCACTGCTCACGAGATTCCCCACCCACGCTCCGTGTCTCTCCCTCAAGTTTCCAACCTCCCATTCCCATACACCCTCCTCTTCTCTCTTGGAGAGCTTTGCTTTGCTGGGGACCACCACAATGTTCCCCACCTCTACTCAATCGCCACGATTTTCTAGATTTCTTTTTTAATCCCTTTTTTTAACCCGATCTTCCATCCTTTAATACACGCGTGTCAATTACTCACTGGCTTTGGTGTTCCACCAACATCAAAAGTCCAAGTCCTCCTATTCCTCCTAACTTTCTTTTTCATCATCCGTTAAAAAAAAAAAAAAACTAGTAACCGAGAGAGTGCAAAAGCCAATTTCTCGTTTGCCCGAAAAATCCTTGAAAGGCATTATATTTATTAATTCATATTTTTCATAAAACAAATATAAAAATATTTCAAACATCAAAAGCAACGCAATATCATGGTACGAGGCACACCAACTCAAACCACCACCGAAATGACTACTCAATACACATCCAACCATCAAGCATTCTACAGCCATTCAAAAATTCAATTATACCCCATTATTTATCATCTTCTCCACAAATTAATTAATTTTGTTTCACTCGCCCCACGGAGCATGGAAGAGGGCCGTTATCATTAGCCAGCTTCCGGATAAAAAAATTATTAATTACTAAGATTAATGTAAGAACAAAAAGAAAAATGAACAAAATTATTAATTACTAGATTAATGTAAGAACAAAAAGAAAAATATAGATAATAAAAAACTAGAATTATAGTGGATAGAAATAACGTAGTCAAAGGACCAACAGCTGTCGGTTAATGATATCACAAAGTTAAGCTTGTTTCCGATTTTTCAAAATGACCGAGAGACCGTATCAAAATACTCAATAGTAAGCCTAATTCCCCCCTACTATAATCACCTAATCCTGACAGCTAGAACCTTTTTTTTTTTTTTCTTTGGCTGATACTCTGAGGTCCCACCACTTGATAATCCAAAAAGATTTAAAAAAAAAAAAAAAACATAAACCCAAAAACACAGTGAAAATCAGATCAGATTCTTCATCATATTGATCCTCTGCCCCCAATCCGATGGTTTCTAAGCTTCCACGTTGGCAGCACACTTCTTGCTTGGAGAGCAGAAGAGCCAGACAAAGCCGTACGGATCATTGACCTTCCCGACGCGCCCACCGCAGCACGCGCCGTCACCTTCAGCGATTTCACCCTCCACAACGCCTCCGGCGCTCACGGCCTTCGCAACAGCACCCTCCACGTCCTCAGTCTCCAGACACAGCACAATCCCACCGCTTCCACCACTCTTCACACTGGAATCGAATAAACAAAAATAATTACCAAAGCAAGAACGTATTAGAAACACGACGAGCGCGTGTAATATAAATTAAATTCCAACTACAAAATAAAACAAGAAAATACGCAGTTTCAGAGACCAACTAAAAGAGCGATGGTAAACGAAGGAACAGTTCAGATAAAAGACAAACAAAATCACAGATCTACTACTAGAGCAAAGTCCAAATCAAACTTATTAATAATATCAATAATAATAATAATACTAAAAATAATATGGCATACTAAAAGCCCTCGTGGAGACTTATCAGGTGCTAAACGAACAATATTATAAGCGAACAATATTATAAATACTTGGAGAACAGAACGAGGTTTTTTTCTTTGCGAAAAAGTAAACTGCTACATGTACAACCTATCTTAATCTCTCTCTATTAAACACCGAAGCAGAACACTCAGTTTTAGACTTAACACTCAGATAATGCACAAATAAAGAAGAGGAGGAAACAAACTTAGACGCTAGGGAATGATAATGATCTAAACGAACACTTGGAGCTTCATATACCTCAGATACATGCAGATCTAAAAGAATACAACTATATATGCACAGAGAAAGTCATACACAAAAGGGGGAAGAAAAACGTACGGAGCAGAGGAGTCATCAGCAACAAGGTCAGAGACGAGAAAGGAGAAGCCAGCTAGCTTCAGCTCAGCTGAGAGGATGAGAGGAATTTCTTGCTCGGCCTTGCGCTTTGAGTGCGTGGAACGGGAAACTTCCTCAGCACCAAAGGCAGACTTGTAGAACTGAACGGCGTCGTTTGCCTTGGGCGCCTCCACAAAAAGCTGCGGCTTCACAGCGGTGAACACCACGGCTGCCACGGTCTTCTCCGCTCCTCCATTCTGTACCTCCTGATCCGCCATTGACTCTTGTCTTAGAGCGTTGAAGGCAAAGGTTTTGAAGAGAAAGGAAAACGAAGAAAAAACACAGAGAAAGTGTATTAACCCTAGGAAAGAGAAGACAAAAAGGCAAAAGGAAATGGATAAAAATCAAAATGGCGTGGGATTTGGAGTGGGGTTGTGGTAGGGGGTACTTATAGAGAGAGGCGGGGAAGCGCAACCGTTTCTGGCCTGTGAGGATATAACGGGTATAAAAAATGGATGGAAAATGGCCCTCGGCTTTGGTACAAATTTACGAATGATACCCCTTCCCAATTCTTAAATGCCTTTGCCGTGTCACGCACTCAAACCAATTTGTTATGGTACGGGTCACAACTCCAAGTGACTAACCAGTTTCCATTTCCTTCTCTGCCTACGTGGATTGTGGGTTTTTCTTTTCTTTTTTTTTTCTTTTTTTTTTTTTTTGTTTGTGAATATAGATTTTTGGCTTCTTTTCTTTTTTTTTTTCTTTTTTTTTTGGGCATTAAAGTATATAAAATTAAACCGCCTCCTAGCCACTAGAATAGCATTTTTCTTTTCTTTTCTTTTCTTTTTCAAACTTGAGTAAAATTTAATATGCAAAATTAGAACGAAACTTGAAACTATTAGATCAATAAGAAATGAGCTAATATATATTTTCTTACTATCTGAACAGCATATAAAGCTTCAATCTATTTACTATTTTCATTTTTTTTTTTGTTGTTACTTTTATCCCATTACTTTTTTTAAGTTTTTTTTTTTTTTTTTGGTCGTAGTTTGATGAATGCTGAATGCTGAATATTCATATATTTCTAATTTGATTTTGTTTGTTCAAATATTTTAATTTGGGCCAAAAAAATTATATGATCATTTGTTAAATTTATTTTTTTTATATTAGTTCAAAAGAAATATAATAAATTGAAAAATAAAATATAGGTTGGACCCGATAGCTCGAATACTTTAATTTGGATGTATCCGTTTAAGATGGTACAAGGATGAAGTATTTATAGAAAAGGTTGGGGCATTTTGGTAAAAGAGCAACAGAGCGGCGGATAATTTTATAAGTATATAATCCATATTGACCCGTCTGGGGTCTGACAAACGAATCAGGAGAGGTCTGGTTTGGATTTAAGAGATTTTGGCACTATCCGAGCGAGGGTTCTCTACTTGTCATTGTCTAATTTTTACTATTTCTCTCTCCTTATCTGGGCATTGGTGGTTTAACAAACTTTTTAAATCTAATTACTCCATTCTTTTCTTAGTCCAAAATGAAAATAAATAAATAACAAATAAAAGTTGACCCGAGCTCCTCGCTTGACCGGGCAGACCTGACCTCCTTTTGCTTAAACTAACCAACCAGCCATGTACAATATTTAATGGGCTACCAGTTTCAGAATCCGAGGATCACCGGCCAGATTCGAGATGACACAATTGCATTTGCGATTTTCATGTTTTGCTGTTTTTTTCTTTTGGTTAACTGTCTATTACTTTTTCGTAAAAATATATATATATATATAGAGTTAGTGCGACTGCATTTAGAAGCTCACAGATACAAGAACTATACAACAAACCCAAAATTAAGCAAATGAGACCAATGTGAATCAGCCGACCAGTGCGTGAACGCTAGCTTTTTATCAAACGAATTGCAAAAGCAAGACACAAGCAAGAACAAAATTTGCAGTTCACTTCTTTGGTTCCCGATTACAAATGAGACAAAATGGGTAAGCATGGGTAAGCGGTCATCTAAGCCTTGTGAGGAAAAAAAAATAAAAATAAAAAAATAATATTAACCATCGGCTATTTATATCAGTGGACAAAACGAATATATCTATATATTGAAGAAAATTAAAACCCAACAAACACTTTGGATGGCAGAATTCCAACACCTCCAAAGCTGAGAGCTGGAAAGAGAAATTTAATGAATATAATGCTTCCATGTTGTTATAAAGGCGCTTCAAACCAAAGAAATTTAAATAATTGAGTTTACAGATCAACACTTGGGTAGAATCCGCGTCCACTCCCATTAGAATCTGCATTAGCATATGGAATGTGAAGCTCCCCAGAGTGCGATGACTTGCGGGACCTCAGATTCTTAGGAGACGATGTATAAGAATCACTGGAACCACTAGTGGAATACAGTGATGATGTAGGTAGTCCATGGATTTTTGGCAACCCTGTTGTATCAGCAGCTCCCAAGCTGTAACCTTTCTCGACTGTTTCAGCTTCCAAAGGCAATTCATCCAATGTCTACCAACACAATGAAAATAGTAAAAGTAATGAATTTCACAAATAAAAATCTGCTTAGTGTTCATATGGAGTGATTTAGAAACATCTAAAACCGCCTGCAAGAAGACAAATGCACTTTATATAGTGTTTGCCTGAAAACATGAAAGCACTTTTCATTGCTATTGGTTCTAAGAAATTACCTATTTGGCGAGATTATGGAAGAAGCACCTCTTAGGTGATTCCTTATAAACCACTTTCTAATCTATAAGTACTAGAAAAGCATAATGCAGTGCACATGAAACCAATAGTCAGAACCTAAGAAATTAATGTGCAAAAAATGTTCCTACAGGACGCTTAGACATGCAAGAAATGGTTTTAAGTCCTAATGTCACTTGATCAAAAATGTCCAAGCATTACAAGGTAATCTATGCACTCAATACATTTACTCATCCATGGACCACATGCACAGACGACATGGATCAATTCTTAATTTAGAGCCAAGTGGATACGTGCAAGGTCAAGTAGTACTGATAAGTGATTCAAGCAACTGTACATATTATGAAATCAAAAAAACTTACTCGAAAAGCCTGTTGGAGAACTCGGAGTGTTTCCCGAGTGCGCTTTCTCTTCATTGCAACCTCATCAGGTTCTTGCAACATTTCTTCAAAAAGATTCTCTCTGTTCAGGAATATATAAATATTAACAGGGAAATATATGTATATATATTTATAAATAAATAGCATAACCAAATGTTAACAAGGAGTGCAAAATAAAAGACAAAAATGCATGCAGAATTTTTTGGAAAATCAGCAATAGGAAGACTGCCTTTTTCTCACCTATAAAGCTTCTTAATGAAAACATTGTGTAACTCACGCTTCGTGTGGTTCACCTGGATGAGTCATTTATAAAAGTTAACGTTAAAAAAAAAAAACAGAAATTAAAAAAAAAAGAAAAAAAGAAAAAAAGAAATTGAAATGCAAAAGGTTCAGATCTGTATAATTACTATACTGCTGCAAAGACAATGATTAAAACAACAGCCTACACATCCATAAACATTGTAGAGAAGTAAAATAAAAAGCGACACGGGTACTAATTTAAAAGTTTTTTGATGCAACTCATGCTGTAAGTTGCATCTATGAATGTACACAATAGGATGTGCAAGTTAAACATGAATTGAACAATCTTCCATTAAGCAAAAACATACATATACTTGCATGGCACAATATGCAATGTAACTGTTTAATATGGTTCCACGGGTCCAAGAATCGTACTACCCTGATTAATAAAATATTGCAACACAAATCCAGTTTCATAAATTGACAGAGGAATGCACTGCATGAGGCAATTGAAGGTTGTCACTCGAATAATGTTTCATATTTGCAGTTGTTATGCAATTAACACGGCCATTTTATGCTGTGATACTTTGTGATTTTTGCAAATTCCAATAATATGATAATGAAAAGATGAATAAACAAATAGATAACAGGAGATACTTTTAATGGATATCACAGGGATTCAACATTACCAAGAAATGCATAATTGCTTTAGGTACAGAGTCCTCAATATTCTTCCTGACAATATCATAGTATGACCTCAGCAGCAGTTTAGTAACCGCAATTTCGATTGCTTCCTGCTCTGAATGGCTTTCTGGCGGCCTCAAGATAGGTGGGGGCTTTAAAAAAGAATGTTAAGGTAAGGATTAAGAAATAATTAATTACGTGAGAGATTAGACAAGCCAAACCAAAACCCAAATCGTACCTCTCTCAAATGGATCATAGACAAGGATTGCTCCACATTGTTGATATGTTCATTATACGCCTTGTTTGTTGAGCTCTCTTTAACAGTCGTACGGTCAACCCCACCAAAAATTGATGAAATCCCCCAAGTTGAGCTGCTGGTGTTTCCTGATTATCGATGAACAAGCACAAATATAAGTATGTCTAGTCTGAATATATTCAATCACAAACTAATGCAAAAATATTTAAATAACATAAAATTAAATTCCTTTGAAGAAGAAGCAGAAGAAAAGAGTTGGCATAAGTTAGTTATCCCCCAAAAAAAAGATTTATTTATTTATTTTTATTTTAAAAAAAAAGGCATGGAATTAAGTCAGATTATACCACTCTCAGCAATGCACCTAACCCACCCCCAATGCCCCCAAAAGAAAAAAAAGGAAAAAAAAAAAAAAGAAAAGAAAAAGAATAATCAATGAAAAAAGATGAAGTATTAGAACTAGCACTATCAATATCAGCAGCTTATCACGCATTGCAGTTCTTCCAATGATGCCCTAGGTGAGTAATAATCAGCAAAATTGTATTCCAAATAATGTTAGTTTAGATATAGTATCAATAATGCATAATAAGTTAAAATTAGTTAACTTATTACGTAATGTTTTACCGGAGGATGTAACTTTTTCACCATCTGCCACAGGTCGAACAGCCTGATAGTTATCCAAGGAGAATAGATAGAAGGAATTAGACTAGGATTAGTAGCAACCAATAATTGCAAATTTAAACTTGTTCGATCCTATAACAATTGCAAAATGAAACTACAGAGATTATGTCAATAACCGAACAGAAGCTGCTTTATTTAACAGAGCCTGCACCCAGCATGAAAAATAACTTCCATTACCTGATCAGTCACCATTCCATTTGCTTGTCTAGCAAAAATTGCTCGAGATTTCGAACTTCTTTCAGATGTTGGGGCCTTGTCAGGCTCTCCACCATCCTAATTGAGGCAAACATGAAAAAGGAAAATTAAAATTGAGGAATACAACCGATTGCAAAAGTAAGCAATAAATACTAAACTTATAAAAGTTGAGTACAGGACGCACATACCTTCTGCCTGGAAAGAGCCAAAGGAATCCGAGAGGACTTGACTTGTTGCAATGCAATTTCAACAGCCTTACTCCCACCAACAAAATTTGGATGTGAAGTATTTATGTAGTCCATCTGCAAATCAAGTCGTTAATGAAGTTAGACAGCCAATTTCAAAACATAGATCAGAATCAAACACCGATTTCCTAACTTCCAAAAAGAAGTTCACATGGTAAAAAATTATAAGAAACCCCATAAAGCAGGAAATTTGTCAGACTGGAGGCAATATAAATAACTCCATTCTAGCAATGATCAGGAGTTCATGACAACTGTGCATTGATAGAAAAGAACAACAATGAACTTTGTCCAAGTTTCTAATTACTGTCATATTAAAAATATTGATTATAATAATTTCATAAAAATCCACGGTAATACCAAAACATATATGTAGTATATTACAATTTATTATTTACATGCTAATCACAATGGAAGATGCAAAATGCTGAAAGACGAAGGCGGTCTGTAATACATGAGTGTAAGAAAATATAACAATGCAGTAGAAAGGATGAAAGATTGGTCAAGACAATACAGTAGGCAAGAAGAGCAACCTAAAAACACTAATGGAAAGAAGTCCAAACAGCAAGAACAACATCTGATAACTCTAAAATAACTTTGCTACTATTTTACAAGATATTATGAGTGACATATGGTTTCAGCATGTCGTTTGAGCCGATTACATGGTCTAATAAATAACAACAATATAATTCAATTGTCTTCATGTTTATACGTACCTCCATTTCGACTATGTGGCCAATCATTGTTTCTGAGGGTTCAAGACCCTCACGCAAGAAGTTTCCTATAACTTCATCCATACGCTTTCTCAGGACAGGAAAACGCTGCAATTCATTTGTTAGGCAGCGATGGCTAATCTGAACAGACAAGAATTATTAGAAAACCAGATTAAGCATATAAGAGCAATATGAACACAAAAAATGCCCAAGACCTTTCTTACCTTTATCAACTCATCATATATGAATCTAGCACACTGAAGGCTTGGATCTAACAAGCGAGCTATTTGTCTTCGAATAAGAACTTCAAATGGCACCTAAATGCAAAGGTCAGCATCAATAACATTAGGCATGAAATTTTAATTACAAACTTCAGTGAGAAGAAAATGAATGACAAGATAATGCAATTAAACAATTTACATTTTTCAAATATATGTTGCTGGAAAAAACCAAAATGAAAAAGAATACATTAAGACCTACTTCAGGTACAAATAATGCGGATTTAGGGCCAGTTGCATTCTGAATGGCAGTTCGAATATCATCATCTGTCAAGTCCTCACAAGGATCTACCTCCTGCATGACAGCTTAAATTGAATTAAATATAATCCATCGATGGACAATCCAAAATCACTGCTGTCTCCTATCTAAATTACCCATAATCAAATATATCATTGGAGCCAGAATCATAGTGTTACATTAAAAAGGTTATATATAGTAATATCAGGCAGGACAACTAAAGTCTTAGCACCCATATAACCTTCTCATACATTTTCCTCAACTTTTATTTTTCAGTCAACTAGAGCATCTTAGCACCTCCAACCAAGCCAAACATCAAGAAATTGTTTGAATGTTTAGAGAAAAGTACATCCCAACCAAGACAAACATCAAGAAATTGTTTGATTGTTTAGAGAAAAGTACATCCATGTTTAAGGTATATTGAAGGATGCTATGATTAAAGAAACTTGGACCTTTCCAATGGTTTCAGAACTGATACACCCTATATTTTCCATACATACACACACAAACCAACAGAAAAGCCAGTTTCTGATACACTAATTGAAAGCCAGCTACAAAGCTGCATCCACCATATCAATGTACAATATTAAGGTTGTAACTATACCAGAAAAGGGGATTTTCCCTTTTAAAATTTTTATTTTACAAGGTTCATCTTGTATCATTTTCCCAAACGTCGTTCAAAAAAGATGAGTAAATTTCCAGATCTTAGAAGTGTCTCCACTAGAAATTAAATTGACCACTAGCCTATAAGGCACAGAGTCACTGGAAAAATGAAGGCAAAATATAACATTGCTTAAAGACAAATCAACTATTCTTCAATTTATGTAACTATTTTCAATTTAAGTAACAATGAAAAGAAGCATAAAATATATGTCTCACTGATAAGCATTTCCAATAATATAGAATGTCAAACAAATTTAAAAAGTACTTCAAGAACAATGCAGGTAGAGTCTCATCAGCACTAACCTCTAAACTCTTCACAAAGATTGATTGAAAGATGTAGTGAATTCTTGCTCCACCAGATAGCTCAGATGTTGACATTTCTTCATTTTTCCCTTCCACCATTGATGAAAATGCTGTTCCAAGAAGAAAATTTGGAATACCATTCATCCACTTGAGATGGACAAAATACAGCTCAACATAAGAAATGCAAATGAATTAGAACATTCATTAGGATGACATAGATGGTACACCATATTTACCTTCGGAGAACTTTGAAAGAATGTTAAGAAGAAGAGCTCCCTGACCAGCCTGTTCATTGCAAAAGTTTGATAAATATGTACAATCAAAGAAAATATCAACCAGGAAAGCAGACAATCAGATCTCTGAGTATCAGCCAACATGTAAAATAATAGAATGAAGCCTCCAGCATAGGTGAAGACAAATACAAGCATACAGCGACAAGTGAGAAAATTAATTCACATTATACAACAACACGTTATCTGGTCAATATAGAGCCCTAGAAGTAGAACACTGAAGTAATTTGCAAATTTATAGATCCTCTATGGTTCATAAGACAAATCTAACATCATCACTCATGGAAAAATATATTATTTTATTGTGAAATAACTCCAATGAATAACATAGGAACCATCTAACTAACAAACCTTTGATTCTGTGATTTCCCCATAACTGGCATGCTCCTTGGCAACAGAAACCAATGCAGTACTTATACGTGACTTGAGCCCAGGAAGCACTTGCTTAATATGTTGTACTAGTATCTGCAAAACATATGCATAACCAGTTTCTCATTTATGAGGTCATCTTACCAATAAATTTGCCAAATTATCTCAATAATCCTAATTCAAAGATAAAACAGTATGTATTTATTGCATAGCATTGTGGGCCACTTGGGTAAATGGATATATGATAGCAGCTACTATGATAGTAATTTACCGTCTAGCAAGAGATTTAAAGACTAGATCCTACAAGTGATGTACCTGATTCAACTTCTTTGCCAATTGAGGAACACCACAACGTTCAGCTAGTCCATTATATACCTACATAACAGAAGAAATAATAAATGAAAAAAAAAAATTTTAACATGCCAAGGGATGTAAAGAAATCTAGGAAAAGAGAAATCATACAGGACGGCTGCGGAAAAATTTTTCTTCTGCCACAAGTGCATCCTTGATGCTCCTGTTGAGAATAATATCCTGTTTAAGGATAACAACAGAAAGGTCAATTAGAATCTAAAACTACCAATGAAATAGGTTTTCTTGCAAAAATATAATTCAAGTGTATAGTCACAAATTTAAAAAACTTTGAAAGCCACGTTAACATGATTAAATGCTGATTACATATTGGATTACTAATAAACTCCATAACTAGTATATGATTAAGCTCGGGAAGAGAAGGAAAAAAAAAATTATATACCCAAAAAAGCAAAATCTTAGCATACAACTGTTACTAAATGAATTTTTTTTTATAACATACTATTAAACAATCCAGATTTATACCAAATTAACTTTCTATAAATGTCTACATATATGGTGTTTTTTCTTAAATGTTATTAATACTAATAAATTCCATATTTCTGAGTGGTGTACACTTACTAAATTAGCAACAAAATTATATCCACATGTACCAAATGTAACCAATAAAACCTAAGGCCATGGTTCATCTTGCATTTATGTGATACGAACTGTATAATCCAACATTTAATCTCCAACATGCAGAGGAATCAACCTGCTTAAAGAAAAGCCAACTCCATCACTTCCTTTTATTTTCATTCCCACGTATACAATCTTACCTCCTGACTACGATTCACAACACCTATATAACCAAGTCGCAGGGGAATCACTTTTCCAAGCAACAGATTCCGAGCATCTGTACCTCTGTCCATAATATCTAACTGGCCTCCACCAAAAAAAACAAAAAACAAAAGGCCCAAACTTCATCAGGATTGAAACAACTTCTAAAAATTACCGGTATTCTGAAACATATAAAAGAATCCAAGGGAAGAAAATATTACACCTTCGTGATTACGCCAATGGTTCTCAGACCTGCCAAAAAGAAACTTACCCTTATTATTAACTTTACCCAATATCAATTCACCAAAAATATTGAGAGCACAACTTACCATCAGGATCTGCATTTCCTGCAATCTGAAGAGCATCAGAGTTTGCTAAATCAGAATTTGCTGGTGTAACAGCCAGAATTAAACAGCTCGAAACTTTAATGTAAGACATGATCATTGTTCTGATCCGCGCTTCAATATCAGAGGGCTGGTCACCAACAGGAACTTTTGTTATACCAGGCAAATCCACCAAAGTGATGTCAAGAACATTTGGTGAAAATATCTTCAATCGAATCTGCTTGTCTGATACACCTTTATTTCCTCCAGCTTCCCTATCTGTCTCAGCCTGTGTCGATTTCAATTAATATGTTGGGCTACATTGTTATACAATAAAGGTAAAACTAAAAATCACATATCTAATCAACTGGTTCTCAAATTTGTTAAAATCGTTAGGAACTCGTACAACAGCAAAAAGATAAATAGATAACATTACCACAAAGTAAGTTTTTCCCTCTAAGCTGAGTGAAGAAGCGACTAATAAATAATACAAACAAGAGAAATCAAAATTTTTATCTCCCTTACAATCCGCTCAGTCTATTGCCCACAAGAAATAAATAAAACAAAATTATACGTGTATATATATATATATAGGATTTATACTTCGTATTTCTTCCTATATCTAGGTTAAGAAAATGCAGACACCAAGTAAAGCATTTTTCGTTTCCCTTCGTTCTCCATATTGACTTCATTACGAATCTAAACTTATTTCAGAGAGAATTTCATTGATTCCAAGAGATGGTTTCCTCTACTTTCTTCACTATTCTGAGCCAAAGATTTTGATCTCATTAAAGCATAATATACAGATTTCATTATTTGCGATGTTTTAGACTTGTGCTAAAACAGTAGAGTCATAACTAACTAAGACTCTTGCCCGTGACGAACCGAAACACTAAAACAAAGATTGAACAGAGATAAATTGTACGATCACACAATAAAAGTCTCTTTTCTCTTTTTGAAATTCCCAAGAGAAAAAAGTTTAAAAAGCTAATCGTAAATCCAATAAAACACACTTTGGCATCGAAAGCTCACCTGAATTTCCCTCCGAATCTCAGAGAAATCGTAGAATCGCTTCCCTGGCAAGTGAAGGAACTCGCCGTACTCCTCGTCGGTCCCATCGGGATTTCTCTTGGTCTGAAGGAGCTGAAGGACCAGCGGCCGCCGTGTACAGATATCGGAACCCCTTGGCAAGAAGTCGCGTCCGACGAGGGCCTCGAGCACGCTTGACTTGCCGCTACTCTGACTGCCAACAACGGCAACTTGAGGAAGCTCGATTGTGGATTGGCTGCCGAGCTGTGCGAATATGTCTTGAAGCTTATTCACTATCGGGATCACAGAGTTGCCTAGCGGCGCAGCTGAGGATGACATAGAAAAAGAAGGCGGCGATGCTGCTACCGCCTGATCGTCGGCCATGGATGGGACCTCGGTGGAAAAATCTAGGGTTTTTGGCAATGAGAGAGTGTGTAAAGTTCTGCGAGAGACTTGAAAAGGTAAAAAAAATTTAAACAGAGAGAGAGAGAGAGAGAGAGACGGAGGGATGGGTTTGGCTTTTGATTTTTGTGATTGGAGATTTTGAGTTTCAGAGCATTTTGGAGGTGTGGGGCTCCCTTGGGCTATGAGTGCGGAGCAAGGTAAACCATGCACCAACGCCCAAGAAATAATTTCTTTCTTTTATGATATTTTAGCAAATTAATAAATAATACAAAACAGCTTTGTGTGTGTATATATATATATATATATATATTATATTCATGTAAATGTAAATGTTATGATATGGACTTCGTTTTTATATAACAGTATTGGTCATAATTTTTTCAGAAATCACATGAAAAATATTTGTGAATGTGGAACTCAAATAATTATATAAAATATATTTACTTAAATAAAGGAAAAAAATCTACTTAATATTTAATTTATACAATACATTAACTATTTTTTTTAGTTTTTTACTGGAATAATTTTTAATGTGGTATTAGTTTTGATTAAGAGCTATACCAATTTTTTTTTTTGGCTGCTTTGTTTTCTATAATTTAAAAAAAAAACATTTTATATATATGCAATATTTTTTACTTACAAAAAATTAAATCATAATTTAAAATTTAATTTAATTTTCTTCTTGATATTTGTTTTAAAAAACACCGATTTAGATTAATAAAATGCATTAACCATTGTTTTTAGTTCTTTACTGTCATAATTTTTATATGGAATTAATAAAAATTTCCATATAGAGAAACTGCACCAAATTTCTTATTATTGTTATGTTTTCTAAAGTTTAAAAACTTTTTTAAAAACAAAAATTGTTTTTTCAGCAATCCCGCAACAATAATAATTAGAGTAACCAAAAAATTTTTATTATGGTATAATTACATATATGATTCGGGATCCTAATTATATTATAATATTTTTATTCTTATAAAATTCGTAATTAAAAGTCAGTATATATAAAGGTCTAAATTGTTATTTTACACGTCAAATTATTTTACATGTATATTTTTTTTTCTTTTTTATTTTACACGTCAAATTATTTTACATGTATATTTTTTTCTTTCTCTTCCAAATTTTCATTGGAACTCCAACTTTCTATAATCATAGATATTGATATAATATTCCACATTTTTTTTAACGGTGAAAAATATTATCCCTATTATTTGGTAGTGACAAAAAGCACTCCTAGAAAACTTTTTTTTTTTTTTTTTTTTAACGACGAATAAGGCTGCACAATCTTTACTATTGATTTTTTTGCATCAATAGTTACGCGAGGAAAACAAAAGTGATTCACCAAGAAAATAGAAAACAAAAGGGAGGTAATGTAAATCAAGACTGAGCATAAAGAAAACCGACATGAGTCATGGCGTTTTGTAAGTTTTTTCTAATGTCATGCTCGAAATGATGTATGGAATTAAAAAAAAAAAAAAAAAAAGTGAGTAGACGAAGAGTTAGTTTTTTTAATAAATCTAAACTGATAAAAAAATTATTAAAATTTTAATATTCATAATTTGATAATTTTTAAATAATTTATCTATTTATATATATAAAATAATTTTAATTTAATACTATTAAAAAACTATTAGATAATTAAATATTAAAATTTTGATTAAAAAAATTTGATATTTGTAGCATTATGTTTTTTTTTTATATATATAGTTTCCTAGTTATAACCATTTTTTGTTCTTTTTATGTAAAATTAAGAACTAATCATAGAAGATACATGTTAATGATAGCATATTACATTTCAGTTTCACATCATATATTTGGGATATTAACCACTGTTCGAATCATAAAGTTGATAACAATCTTCAATGCTGGTAATCTAAATTCAAAAGTTTAAAAATAGTACACAATACCAAGTTAATTATATTAATTTATAAATATAAATACATCTAATGTAAGTAATTAAATATATATATATATATATATATAACCTAATAATTTTGACAGTATAATTCACGCCCTAAATTTGTTAATTTATAAATCGACGACTATTGACATATTCTAGAACAGTTGAAGTCAAGCGAAACTGGCTACTTCATAAAGCAATGATCCAATACAGTCAGTTCTACATACCCTGGATACCATCATACACGAGGACTTGCCATTCTACAAAGAAAGTCAACATATTCACTCCTCTAACAAATCATATATTGACACGTTTTCTGTCCATCTAGTATCAACCACTACGGAATGCCAGCCCTTTAGCTATAAATAAAAGCACCGAGGGTTCCTGAAGCCCAACGTCTTTTTCTCTCTACTTCGGCTTCATCATCTACACTTCGCCTCGATATTTCGTTTCATCACCATCTCAAGTCTCATTCGCCGCCTAAACCATGCCTCGCCGAAGCTCAGGAGGTTAGAATTTCATGGCTTTTCCTGACTCATGTTTCTTCGTTATCGCATAGATCTCTATGAATTTCGTTGGTTTTTTTTTTTTTTTTTTGGTTCTAATTTCCATATATTTTGGTCGATTTTCTAGGGTTTTGTATCTCCCCCCCTTTTTTTTTTTTTTAATTTTTTTCGTGTGGCTGAGAAACCTCGAGAAATTGAAAACATGGTGGAGAGAATGATTTCTTTTTTGTGTATTATTAGTGTAGTTTTTGCTTGTAACGATTTCTTTTTTGTGTATTATTAGTGTAGTTCTTGCTTGTACTTTTCGTATATTTGTTTACATGCTCCGTGTTCGAATGAAAGGGGTTTTGCTTGTATATATGTAAACTGGGTTTAATGGTTATGGGCTTACATCTTTGAATATATATATATATATATATTTATTTATTTTTTTATCATTTATAGTATCGATTTATTTATATTTTTTGGTTGAATGAAATTGATAAAATTTTATATTTGGGAAATTCCTTTTTCCACCTTATCTGGTATAATGTGAAAAAATGTTTGCTCATAGTGAATCATGATTATATAAGTGTTTTGGAATGTGGTTTGCGATTTAGCCGTGCTAGACGATATGACTATGCAAATGAGTGTACTCTTTTATTGATTGACCTAGTCATTATGCTATAACATCTATGCCTTTATTGAGCTTATCTGCTAATTATGTGTTGTACTTGCTTCAACCTTCATTTAGGTCGATCTGCTCCTCGTGCCGCCCCACGTCCTGCACCAGCGCGTAACCCACCACCTCAGCCTGGTACTAACTCTTTAAGCTGTATATATGATGGCTGAACGAGCTTAAGATTTTGGCTTCTCTGATATATGATTTATAAGCATCTTGTTTACATAATTACATGATCGTAAGAAGGTTGATATTATGCTGGTATTCTTGTATTTATTTAATTTTGGTCTGACTGCGTATGCTTTTGCTCTGTGATGATTATGCAGTTAACCATGCTCCTCCTCCAGCTCCTGCACAAGGCGGAAGTGGTGGATCTATGCTAGGAGGAATTGGATCAACCATAGCTCAGGGTATGTGATGCAGTATCACTTTTACCATGGGGCTATCTAATGTTTGTTTATGCGATGATGATTATATGATTGATGCATATATGTCTATTCAGGAATTCATGTTTTCTTCTCTCATTGCAGGAATGGTCTTTGGTACTGGAAGTGCAATGGCCCACAGGGCTGTGGATGCTGTGATGGGTCCTCGCACCATTCAGCATGAAACTGTGGTCAGTGAAGCTGCTGCTGCAGCACCCAATGCAAGCAGCGTCGGTGGTTCTGATGCATGTAATGTCCACATGAAGGCGTTCCAAGATGTAAGCAAAATTCTGTCTTGATAACTTGTTTTCAGATTTTGTTAGTGCTTTCTCACAAATCTATGATGTTTTCCTTTTTGCTTTCTATGCATAATGGGAGGTTCTTAGGATACTTTGACTTAGAAAAATTAAATAATCACCTCTAGATATTAAGCTGTGGTTTTCTGCTTTTCTTCCTTTACACCTAAGTGCTTTTCAACTTAATCTTGTTTCTGAGGTGGGATTAATATTTTCAAAGCAAAAATGGGTCCAGTTTTAAGCGTCCGTTGGGGAGTGATTCTTAAGAATCACTTATTTTTCAAGCATCTCATAACCGGTGCTTCTTTTGGAATCACCAAATAGGTGATTTTCCAATAGTAAAATCACTAGAAAGTGATTTTACATTTTTTAACCAAACATCATATGAAGCGCTTTTGTCCATTTGGAATTGATTTTGGATTAGATTCTGTTGTCTCATGTTGTGTTTTAATCATTCAAAGTCCATTTTCATATTATCTCTTCCAAATATTTTACTTTTCCATCTTTCGATGAATTGTGTATAAGGCTTTTTGATGTATACATATTTTACTTTCTGAGCTTTATGGCCATGCAAAAACGAAAATCAGATGCAGTAATGTTTACATGCCTGTGGTTTTCTTTCAGTGCTTGAACAACTATGGGAACGAAATCAACAAGTGCCAGTTCTACATGGACATGCTCTCTGAGTGCAAGAAGAATGCTAGTGGCATGTTGAGTGCCTGAGAAGCTATTTTTTCCATCCAAGGGAATATCATCTATGATCTCTGCACCTTTTTTTATAATTTATGGGGAGTTGCGTTGATAATCCATGTTGGATGACATAATCATGAAAAGCTTTAGAAGCAATCCATATTATTGTTATTATTGGATTTGGGATCTTTTTTAACCATTTCATTTAAATGCTGTTATCAAACGTTAACTTCCTGAAGGGTCGATGGGTGTGTTTGAATCATTTATGAGATTACTCTTAATAAATATTCATCAAGGACTTACTTTATATCAAGTACTTCATATATAATTTGTTACGCAAATCGTCTTAATTCAAAAGGTGTAGAAAATGTTTTGAAGTAAGATTCATGTTTGTTGGTTGGAAATACTTTGGTACGTGAACGACCCAAATTATTATTATTATTTTCTAGAAAAACCCCTCAAAATAAATATGGAGTAGGCTACCTTGAATCTTGATTCAATCAATCAAGGTTTGTTTAGGAGCAGATTCACACACACACACACACACACACAAACTGGGTATCTGTTTGGTACCATCAGAGAAGGTATGTATATGGTGAGGCCAAAAAGAATAATTGATGCTTCAATAGTAAACAGTAAGATATGTCTCAGCCAAACGCATAGAGGACAAGTAATATGGAGGATGGGAAATGATATTGAGTTGATCAGAAGAATATTGCATCACGAAGAGGTTAAATAGGAAGTTGCTAGCTGGCCCGGAATTCGATCATGTTCATTACATTTGCTGCAAGTGTATTCTCAAGTAAAATGGTGGTAGATATGTCAACTGAATATTATGAAGTCTATGGCTTCTTTATCTCCTTTCTCATTTATTCCCTTTCCGTGCTAAAATTTTAGAAATGCTTTCTTTAATTTGCTCTCTTGAAAGGAGTAACAAAGGAATCAACTAGGATTTTTGAAACTTGGGCTTCATATGTGGTCCATTAAGCCGTTCACTGTGGACTTTACCCATTACGGTTCTTAATACCAGGATGAGAAATTAGATTTTGGACATGCGTTATCGTTTCTACTCTAAAAGAGCGCATCATTCATCTTCCTATTCGTTATCAAAGCAAGTGTTTTAATTGAATATACGGCAACATAATTTTTTTTTAAAACTGAATTGCAAGTATATGATGAATTTCTTATCTTCTGTCGATCCGGTCGTTATACATGAACAATAAAGAAAATATGTTAAATAGTTACAAGCTTTTTCATTCCAAAACTTTTCCGAAAGTCCTATATGATCACTTCTGATCTTCTATGTTGAAGTTTGTCATTTTGTTGGCTCAAATATGAACTTGCACGCCATGATTTATTTCATGTTTCAAAGAAGAAAGAGGTATAAAAGCATCCTAATCAGCTTGCACAATCAATATATTTATATTGTGGCTTTATTAAGAAGGGACTAATAAAATAAAAAAATACCATCCTATGCATTTGCCTAAAGCCAAGCAAACCATTTTTAGCATTGTCAATAGGTTTTTTAAATATATTATGCTTTTTATTTTCAAGAGTTAACCGATAAAAAAAAGAACTCACGTTGGTTTGGCTGTTTAGAAAGTCAAATTTATTTTTTATTTCATTATTGTATTGATTTAATTTAATAAAAATATAAATTTATGCCACTAATAAAAATAATCTATATGAAAAGAAAGAACAATTATAAGTAGAACAATAAATTGTTATAAATAGAATAAATAAAAAAATGTTGTTGGAAAACGTTCTAAAATTCCATTCTTTATCATAGATAATATACTCTTTGTCATAAAGAGAAAGAGTCTCCGATATGTTTAAGTTAAAAGATAGAATTTTTTAGAGCTCTTGGATGCTCTCTGCTATAACAATGGTAAAGATTATATATTTAAAGGTCGGCGAGTAGGCCTACTTTAGGCTTATGCCCCTGGAAATCTTGGTTTTGTTTTTATGGATTATAAATTGAATTCTGACCCCCTAACCAAACATCTATACCTGGTCCTGGGCTCCTGGTTGCTTCTTCGAAGTTGCTTTGACCTATATCGGGATACCCTTTTGGGTCCTTGACCTTGTGAGAATAACACTAATATGATTCAAACATCATGGAAACAGGAAAAAACAAACCGAAACACAAGATGAGTAAAAATTAAAAATAATGGAGACTAAATCGTTATCCAAATTGGAAAATGGATAATACTCAAGATCAAGGTCCAATTACATGCCGTCCACATCTCTGAACTATAAATGTTTTAAGACATATATTCGTGTGGTATAAACCAACGTAAAATTAATCTTGTGAAGCATCTTAGTCGAACTTATATTTAGTTATATGTGCAATTTTAGTAACATATTGTTAACCTCTTATGTCTTCCATTTCGTTGTATACTATATAGTTCGAAATCATATATGTTGATAAATATTAAGTTGGAAGCTTGTCAACGCCCTCTGAAGGTCAAATAATCAGAATGCCACGTGCACTTTAGCTATAATATATGCATGGAATAAATAATGGAAAATGCACGCATTTTCAATAAATATATATATTTTTATTAAAAGAATTTGAATATTTGTACTTTTTTTTTTTTTTTTTGCAATTTGAATATTTGTTTTCTTTTTAATTGGTATGAGAAAGATTTATAAAATATTTTATGTAACTTAGAATAAACAGTTAAACATGCTATAAATGGAGAAGATTCTGAAGCGACTATACGTACACATAGTCCATCAATTGGAGTGTACTCCATAAATATATTTCTTCACGTTTAAAATCGCAACAAATATGAATTCTTTTCTATATGTATAGGCAGAGCAATTAATGATGATCCACCTACTTATTTTTTTTATTTTTACCTTGTCGCCTGCTGATAATCTGTTCCTCTTGGTTTTACTCAAGATTTTTTTTTTTTTTTTGAATATATATATGTTTGTTTAAAGGAGGAAAATTGTATAGCTCAGGGCCCCAATCGGATCCAAAATTGATATTGTAATCATCGTTTTGTGGAGACATTGGTTGGTACTCTTTAAAAGCCTAGTCGCTATTAATATCGATGGAGGCCTACCACCGAGTACGAATATTTTTGGGAAAACATAAAACATATTTTAATGGCTTAAAAAAATTAAATAAATCTAGGCGAGAAAAATTGGGACCTTTCACCAAATTAGGAAGCAATCAATCTTGGACGGTCCTTCCTTGAAGCAATTAATTAAATGTTATAGAAGGAGGTGCATCGGTGACAGTGCATGCAATGCGATATTATTATTGTCGATATGGGACCAGATCTAGCTACGAAGCATCACAATGCTCGAGAAAGACAGATTGAGATTTGTTTCCTGAGAAGAATATTAATTCAGAGAAATTTCTAATTATTAAGTTTTTTTTTTTTTGGTCTCTTTCTTTCTAATTCCACATGATATTCACCAGGATGATCCGTTGTATAATGTTATCATGAAAATAATTAATTATAATAACAACATTAATTGGATTTTTCATTTCTCTTTTCATGTCCTGCTTCATACATAAGAGACCATCACTTCTCATTTCATCAATTATACATGTATATCCATATACTTTTTTAATTAATTTAGTTTATTTTTTATCCAGATAAATACTTTAATAAACAGTAATTTTATTATTAGGGTATTTTTTTATGATCTTAATTTCCTAATTCTTTTGTAATATTTTGTCTTTTTTTTATCTTTTATTTATTTATTTTTATTTTTATTTTTTTTGTTTATCTACGAAAAAGTTAAATAAACAGTTATTTTGTTATTAGGCTATCCTTTCATAACCTTAATTTCCTAAATTCCATCATATTTTGTCTTTTTTTTTCTTCTTTGTAATTATGTTACAAAAAGAAAAAATGAAACTCAAAAAATAACTTGCTAGAAAAGCACCATGACCTGCTCAAAGAGCATGATTTGTCTATAAATTATATCTTTATTCCTTTTGTTTGTTTGTTTGTTTGTTTTTTTTTTTTTTTGGGTGAATATCTTCATTCCTTTTGCGTTATACTGTTATGGTGTTTTTTAACATCAAATTAGAGTCTTGGGTTAATTTGTCGGATACCGAAAGTATTTATCCATATTTTAGAGAAACATATAACAAAGAGTTATGACTGTTTTGGTGCATAATAAAGAGTTGTAACTTGTGACCAGACTTTAGATATTACAAAATAAATAAAATAATAAAATGAAAAACGAATAAATGATTGAAGTACCTTTTAAGCTGGAAAGATAAAGAAGTTGCATCACTTAACCAACAACCTCGATGCATGAATCCATGATGCACAGTCATCTATCATCCCGAACTTTCTCTACAACTTGTGCCTTTCAACATCTTTCTCATCGATATTTGGTTTGGTATTCTCGCATTTAATTGATAAAATCCAGGACAATTAAAAGAAAAAAAAAAAAAAAAACCAAGGATGATCCAAAACCACAATCTCATCTTTGAAAAATAAATTTTAAAATAAAAATAAAAAATGAAGGGACTATTTACAATGGTTTGTTCATGGAACTCGATTATCCAATCAAGTTCAAATTTTGGGGGATGATATTTAGTTGGTAGTCGTAGTCATTTGGAAAATCAAATGTAGGAACTCAACTCAGCTTACTCTTTAATTTGTTGCTATGACCGTGACATCTCTGAGAACTAAGATGGTCTAGAAGTCACGGGATTTTCTTAAAATATCTTACTTCAACTACTCCATCAATATTTACATTTTCACCCATAAAAAATCAATATTTAGATATTTATATCTCTAAAATGTCGGCAAAATTTGTTTCCATAATAACCTTTTTCAAACGAATATACTAATACTATGTCGTAGGAATTTTTTTTTTTTTTTTTTTTTAATTTGTCGCCTTGAAGTTGACATGGAATCTTGTTTTCCTTTTGTTTTTATAAAAAAAGTAAAATAATTCTAGAATAGTGACTAACTTATTTCTCAGAGCATCGAGGTTATGATCATTTAACCGAATACTTTTCTTTTATCACATTGAGTTACACTTCAAGGTGGGGGAGCGTAAAAAAAAAAAAAAAGTTATATTATGGCTGTAAGATAAGGTGGTGAACCCATTAAAAATCTAATCATCTTCTTCAAACACACACACAAAAGAAAAAAATGAAAACCAAAATTTTGTCAAAAACTACGATTTTATTAGGCTAGATGAGCTTGATTGCCAAATTCATTCAAATTAAAATTACATCAAAAAGATGCAGCTCTAATTTGGCACATTTAGCTTCTTTTTTTTTTTTTGGTACCACTTGCTCACTGCCTATAACACAGATTCTAAACAAAACAAATATGCAAAACCATATGGCTTTGCATATTAGGTTTTCCACATCACTGCCCTATGACACCTCCCCAAACCTGATCGAAACCCGATGTCCCTCATCTGTCTCTTCTGCTTTTCTCAAAACACTTGCTATTTACACTTATTATTATTTTTTTCCTTCTAGCATTGTGAGAACCAAATCCAACCATCATAATTTACTCTTTAGAAAGCCAATGCAAAATCTCTTCCATGCCTCACTATCTGGCTCACGTGTCTCTATCTTGGCCTTCAATTCCTCAGCTTGAGAATCCTAAACCCCCAAAAAAAAAAAAAAAAAAACAATAATAATAATAATAATAATAATAATAGTAATAAATATAGATTATGTTGTTGACATGAACCGTTGAATTGGTTGACTAAAGAAGAAAATATATCAATCACATGTTGGACATACCATGATGTAATCAAGTTTGACTAAACGATCAATAAGGTTTAGAAAAATGTCTTTGGTGTACTCAGGGTGACCTTGGATTCCCATCATGTGGTCACCATACTTGAACGCCTCCACTCCAGTCTTATCAGACCATGCAATCAACTCAGCCTTCGGAGGAAGCTCCCAAACCTATTTTAATACAACAAGTTCAGCCACATACTAACATTTTCACTATAACTTCAACATATTTATCAATTTTTTTTTCTTACATAATAACATTTTCTACCATATACAAACCTCATCTCGATGAATTTCGAAAATGGATAGTAAAGCAGGCATTTTGAGATATGAAAACGTCCTCGTTGATGATGTTGACAATTGGACGGTTCTGATCCCTATGTCCCACCCCGTTTTTGCACGGCCTGATTTTCCTCCCAGTGCTCTGCTCAGTATCTAATCAAAACCACATAAGAAATAATTCCAAATTGAATAAAAACCATATGATAAAATTTATTTTATCCACATAAAAAAGGTGGACATAATGTACATACACATGTAAGAATATGGTTGACAAGAAGAACACCAACAAGGAAAAGGGTGGTATGGAATTCCAAATAAAGAATAATGTGTACCCCAAAAGTAGTAACCAAAAGAAAAAAAAAAAGAAAAAAAAATATGGGAATCAAAAAACCACATGGCTTTTACAGATAGACATTTGAATTTGGGCCATGAAAGCTAAACCATTAAACAAAACATATATACCCACACGTAACGTTATCAAAAAATATATACGCACGCGTAAAGCAAGCAATAAAACAGAAAAACAATAAAACAAAAAAAGCTTTGTCAATGAGATAGTGCATTTAATAATTAAATACGACGAAAGGTTTGTGTTCCCTGCTCGACGATATGACTCACCCAATTCCTCATCCTTTTATTGTCTATCAACTTTTTCCACACAATTATTTTCATTTTTGTTTCCCTTTCCTCTTCATAATACTTATAAGTTGGTCATATATGTATATATATATATAGCCAGCAATATCCAATAAAAGGAAAACTTTAATGAAAAGCAATTTGCTCCATGACTATAAATGCAAATATCATAAAATTCCTTAGTATGGGTGGCGTGTACGTTTGGTGTTAGAGGACACCTTATCCTACCCCAAGAACAAACAATAGTGGGGGGTACAATGCAATACGTTTTTCCATCGAGCACATTTTTGAAAACAGTTCACGAATGCCCAATTTAATTTATGGAAATAAACAATACAAAAAACTAATAAAAATAAAAAATAAAAAACTGAGAGAGGCAAACCACGTTTTCCATCGAGTTTGACAGTGACTTTGGCTACCGACAATTTCAAATGCAACACGCACCAAATGAGGACGCTTTGCGCATTTATGCCTCTTTGTCCTCAACAAAAGCCAACCAAAAAGATACTCTTTTTATTTGGGGGATTATATTTTTCATGTTATTTATTTCAATTGTCAAATATTAGCCTTTTTTTATTTTTTATTTTTTTTGCACAAAGATCTAGCTTGTGCTTATCCTAATTTTATTATATTATGACTTTGGCCTCACCTACCCTATATTATTTATAAAAAAAAAAATCTATGGTGGAGGATAATATATGAATATAACGTGAGGTATTAGATTTGGTAAATAATCTGTATTCAGAATAATTTAGATTTTTTTATGGACCTATTGAAATTGGCACGAAAACTTTTTTTTCCTTTTTTGGGTCTCCATACTATATTGAAGGCCAAAAGGCTAACCCTCCCTTTATTCTCTCCATGTGCACAGCTGGCTAACCGACATGGCACGGTGCCTGTACCACCATCCACACCGCCAAAACCCTTGTAAGTTAGGCCCCATCAGATGTGCCAGTGCATAGTAGCAACCATACACACGATGCACCTTAGAAATTCCCACTCCTTTCCAACTTTTTCCAACTTAATAGTGCAATCAAATTCAGTCCCAAAAAAAAAAAAAATTTAGCGTAAAGAAATAAAATCCATAGAATTAAATTTGATATAAATTTGTTGACAGAGAAATAATTTGAGCTGGATGTTTTATAATCTAGCGGTGGTAAAACTAATTAATCCTCGGGAAGAATCAACTGAAAATAAGGTCAACTAGACAATTTTCAAAAACCACAGAACAGTTTTTGGTTTATTTTAGCCAAACAGTGACTGCGCTTGAGTTTTATTGTGGGGCCTATTTCGAATGTCACGTTTGGGATAAATCCTCACCTAGAGGATCTTGATTTTTGATGAGAGATCAACGGCTATTATAAAAAGTCAAAATCTAATTATGTTCCCATAATTCTTTGATCGTACGGACACTGGACCACTTACACATCAAATTAAATCATCTGGACCACATACCAAACTGTTCGGGTCGTTCGTCAGCCTCTAATTTATTTTTCCACGACGGAACGAGCGCGTCATCAACTGGTAGAAAAAATCATTATAAAAAAATAACCCGGTCCACTGGACCTCTCTATTCCACATTAATTATATTAAATTTCTGTTTCCGTCCTTTTAACGTCCAACATTTTACATATTCTATGATTACCATAAATTTTAGGAAGATTAAAAAAAGACGAAGAAGAAGAAAATGAAGAAAAAGAAACCTGTATGCATTTTAGTTCAATCAATTCAATTCAATTTATCATTGGATGTGCAACAAAGTTTTTCGGTCCAATTCCAATGGCCAAAAGTTTGGCAATTCCAGCTAAAAGAGTATCCTTATTCCACCATCATTCTGTTAAAATCACTTACCCAAATCAATATTCCATTGAAAGAAAGAAAACTAAAAATCTAATAAATGTTAAATCTAACTTCCTAAGAAAAAGAAAAAAAAAACCCATAAGTAAATTTTTTTTTAATTTATTTTATTTTATTTTTTTTGGGTGCTTAACACCCATAAGTAAAATTTTGAACCGTTTGAAGGTACATTAGTTAAAGATAAAAGGGAACAAAAAAAAAGTGTTTTTGAAAAATGAGACATGCAGTTCTCCTTGATATTTGACATTAATCTTCCCTCTCACATTTTCAAAAATATGAAATTAACGTAACTTGATATGCAAAAAGAAAAAAAAAGAAAAAAGAAAAAAGGGTAGAATAAAATAAAAACAAAATACCTGGTGTCCAAAGCAAATGCCGAGAACTTTTTTCTTGAGGGAATCCAATTTCTTAAGGAAATTCAAGAGCATGCAGATCCAAACATCATCGCCATGAGCATCGTTCATACTCCCAGAGATGACAAAGCCATCATACGTGTCAATCTCATCGTCCAATGGGAACTCGCCACGTGACACCCGGTAAAGATCCCAAGTTTCACCCTCCTCCCCCAGCATTCTCACAAACACCCCAAAGTAACCTCCGTACATCTTCTTCACGTAATCCGAGTCATCTGCACACAGAAGCAGTCCAAATTTCTTTCCCTTCATTTTTCTTCCTCTCTTTTTTTTTTTTTTTTTTGGGGGGGGGGGGGGGGGGGGGAGCAGAATTTGGAAATAAAAAGCACAAAAAAGAAAAAAGGACAGAGAGAAAGACTTTCTCTCTCTCCAGAAAACAATGGGGAGAGAGAAAGAGGGAGAGAAAGAGAAAATGAAATCTTTCTTCGTCTTCAAGCTTTGTCCTCCTCTCTTCCCTCTTCTCTCTTTCTCTCTCTCTCTCTCTCTCTCTCTCTCTCTCTGTGTCTCTCTGTTTCTGTTGTTGTCCCTGTAAGGAAGAATACAGTAGTCGCAGAAAACATCGAAGGCTGTTTTAAAGCAATATATTTATGGAAAAGGTCATGTTTCGACATCTAATTTACAATCCTATCCTTCCATGCTGGTCTGCCAGAATTACCCTTCTATTTTTGACCTGTCAGCAATTCATTTGTTTCAAACAATTTTACTTTTTATTATTTTTAATTTTATTTTTGATCCTGCTGGATACACCTAAACAAAAGAGAAATGAATCCGACTCAATTTTTGGCCTTGCTTTGAACCTTGTATATATATCTTCTGAAAAATCTTTACTCAAATTAACTTGTCTCAACCGCTTAATAAATTATAAAATAAAACCTCTTCTTATTTCTTTGATTTGTTTATTTTTTTTTTGGGTTCTCTTTTTACTGTTTGGATTTTAGTATTTGTAATCACTATTTTAAACCTTACGAAGCCTTTACTTTGTTTTCACTTATTCTTTTCGTTTTTTAATATTAGCAGCAATATGATTAGTTAGAGTCTTTTTCCTTCTATTTGTTTTATCTCTAGGCTTGTAGTGTGCATGTATATCTTTTTTTAGTGAAAAGAGGTACACTAACATCATTGGACAAGGGAGTGTGGTTTTGGTGAACTTTGGGATTACACCTTCTAATGGTTCATTGGTGAAGATGGAGTGCAGCATTTTCTCCCCTCATCCACTGGAAAACCCAAGTTAAAATTTGTAATAGCACAAAAATGTATTAAATCTGTCATTATTTGAGAGAAAATCCAATAGTAGAACTTCAATCATTACATATGGAATGGTAAAATAAAATATATTAAATATGAGAAAATTATATTATGTCTAGTTTATTGGTAATTTTGAAGTGGATGGAGGTTCCTAATTTTATCAATTATTTTTCCAAAAAACTTTTCCTAATATGGGTATTAGATCAAGTGTACATTAAGATATGATCATTTTCAACCTGCTTAATAATAAAACTTAAACGAACAGTTCTATTTAATTGATGTCCAAATAAAAAGAAAGTTATATTTAATTGTGATTTCAAGTCAAATTTACTGCCCAAAAGAACCAAAAAAAAAAAAACTTTTTTCTATTTGTTCCCTTTTATATAGCCAATATCTTGATCAATTTCCAATAATGTTGGTGTAATTTTTTTTTTCCTTTTTATAAAAAAAATTAAATTTTCTTTAACTTATATAGTTGTATGAGGTAAAATTATAATAAAAATATATTTTTTACCAAATATCCAAGATGGGAATTTTATCAAAAGTTAATCAACTGGGCAATCGTATTTCATTGGCAGGCTCCAAGGATTATAAATTAGAAAAGGACCATATATACTATTCACTTTTGATGATAAAGAAATAAAGAGAGAAACATTTTATGAGGAAAAAAAAGAAGAGACAGATAATATACAAGCAGGTAGTAAAATATATATATATATATATATATATGTATTTGATTTGTTGAGAATATAGTTGTTATCTTATGTTGGATATTTATTAATACAATAAACATTAAAGGCATGTTTGTATGCGGAATAGATATAGAAATAAAATACATCCAAGTGAATGGATCAGTGGTAGGAAGCCAGTTCAATCCATCATATCTGTTTGTAGGAATTACAGGTTCAAGTCTTGGCAAATTCCATTTGAGCTTTTGTGTGGTTCCATGTGCTGAGCACTATAGGAGAGGACGATTAGGATAATCGGACGGTGATGGATTGGGCGGCTTCTAGGCTCCTGTATGATTACAAAACTAGAACTACTAATGGCCTACAATTTCCTAAAATCTGAACCAATGATACTTATCAAAAGATCTATTTTTTATTTATCAAAATAAAAAAAAAAGATATAGAAATAAAATAATTATTTTATATAATCTACTACTATTTTGTTTGATATGTTTTCAATTTTAGGAATACCCGTATGCATGGAAATACAAATTTTGAAATAATCATTCCCTTTGAAAAGCTTAAATTTAGTTGTACCAAATGTATTCTAAAAAGTATTACTTACCTAATTATAATTATAATATTAATTTATTAATTAAATCGAACTTTAATTTTGATATGTTAATATATATTCACCTTATATTGAAAATATATTTCAAACAACATCTCTCTCTCTCTCTCTATATATATATATATATATTTTAAGTAAGTATGTGATATTACAACTATAATATCTAATAAATATGCTTTAATCCAATCGAACTCTGCCTCAATTATATATATATATATATATATATATATATATATATATATATATATATATATATATATATATATATTTTTTTTTTTTTTATGTACAATAAAAAAAAATTATGTTTAATTGTCTCGTACTATATATACCTTAAATTTTTTAACTTCCTCTGTCCTCCTAATCAATATGATTCCCATACGGGAAAGGACCCAAATGAGGGATGCCTAAACTCTGACTCTTGCCCCGTTGCATTTTCTAATTTAAAGTTTATTATATGTTGATACCATTTATTTTTAAAGTTTTTTAATTTAAATATTTAACTTTTTAACTTAACAATTTAAGTTTTTAAATTTTCAATTTGTTGCAATTTAAGCTTTTTTAACTTTTGACTTACATTATTTAATAGTTGCTTCATATATTAATATTAAATTGTATCAAATTTTGTACTAAATAATATTAAAATATAAAATTTTAAATTAATTATAAAAATCTATGCTTTTAATATTTTTTTAGCTTAAAATCTGAAGGATTACACAATTTTTTTTTTCTTTTTACATAAGAAGTACTGAAATATAAAATTTTAAAAATAATTTTTTTGATTTTGTAGTTTAATAATCTATTAGTTTGAAAATTGATACAATTTAATATCAATCATATAAGATAGCCATTAAATATTATTGTCAAAAGTCAAATAAGATTTAAATTACAATAAATTAAAAAAATATATAAAAATTTAGATTGCCAAATTTAAAAATTGAGGACTTAAATTGCAAAACTCTTAAAATTGAGGGGATTAAAGTCCAATTAACCCTTTAATTTAGCAAGAAAATATTATGGTTCCCACTTAGTTTTGCTGCCCATGCTATTAGAAAATAAATGGCGGAGTCATGTAATTAAACCCCGATTTGGAAACAAAGTCCTTTTCAAAGTGCCTTTCCTTCCTCTTTATTTTTTATTTTTTGGGGGAAATTTAGGAGCAAATTACTGTTTTATTATAAGATAAAATTCAGCTTAGAAATAGTACTGTGTTTTTAAAAAGCAAGATGCAATGTTTTTGAGCAACTTTTCACACGATCATGAATTTTTAAGTATACCATATAACATAAGCATGACACAACTAGCAATTAATATCTACTTGACAACCTCTCTCTCTCTCTCTCTCTCGTGTGTGTGTGTGTATATATATATCTTATGCATTTGGTTACGTTTGATAAGGATGAGTTTTTAACTTTTTTTGACTATGATGTATTGCTATTTGATTGATTGGAAAAAGACTGAAATAGACGTTTGGGATGTAAGATTTTTTACATCTTAAACTGGGTATGGATTATAAAATAAATATTGTCATAGTTTTAATTACTTGGGTTATCAATTACATTTGATAATCAACGAACTAGAAAGTGTCTATAAGCGTTAAAAGTTTTCGTTGATTGTTTGTTTATTCGACTCTAATTTATGGCTTCTAGTTGTTTTTAATAGAAATGTCATTAGCACCAGAAAACGGTACTAGACTGATCAATAATTTTCTCTTCTCATAAAATTAGTATACGAATTTAAATATATTTTTAGAAAGATATGCGCTTTTTTTGAAATAACTGTGTATCCTCAACAGGATAAGTTTGAATTTGAATTGTTAGGCTGATTTTACCAAACCTCTGGTTATTAATTTACCCGGTAAAGATGGGATTAGTAGCTTTTAGAAGTTTAATAATTAAATTATTACCAATATATACATACGCACACACACACACACACATATAAAGCCATCATTTTCATTTTTGTGAACTTCTTAATCCTTTCAATTAGAGTTTGCTAATTGCTTTATTATGGATAATATTTTACTAACTAATTAGAAAATAGGAATAATGTTATTTTCTTCACTGGCTAATATTTTAATCAATCTTATATTATATTCAATTGTGTTATAATTAATTGTAATTCTTATTTTTTTGGACATCTAGCTAATAATGCTTATTACTGTTTAAGCCCCAAAATTCTATGAAACGATCAAAACAATTTTTCTCTACCACAAGGAAAAAAAAAAAAAAAAAAGAAAGAAGTTTTTCTATGGCGGCCATTTTTTAATTTGATTCTTCGGTCAAGTTATTATGTGTTTACAGGGTAAGTAATTAACCAGCAAGAACAAAAGATTCTTTCCTGGCTAATATTTTGATCAATTAATAACATAATATTTCAATCAACTATTAAATATAAGAGTGGTTTTATAAGAACTTTGTTCGAAAAGGAAAAATCCTTTTAGAATTAATCACAAATCTGATTTTTACTGTTCTATATCAACCATTTTTTTTGGCCCTTTTTGGTAAAAACCCAGCAGCTGGCCGGTAAGTTACGCATATATAGAACCATCTCTATCAGCTCCTATGAAACATAGATGCTGCTGCCCTCTATTAATTGCTTTCTTTATTGATTACTCTTCCACCAAACACAGTACTTGACATATAGTTTTTTATTCCCTATAAATTGGTATACTGCTTCAAACACAGAGCGTTTTTAGCATGCTTTTATTTTAAGTTTCTAACTCAAACTTGTATTAATAAAAGTCGGTTGTGGAGACTGGAGGGTGAAGAAAACATTTAATACACCACGTACATAGCCCAAAAGCAAACTAATAATCACTTGTAACTTAAAATATTTTAATACGATCGCAAAAAACATGTGAATTTGATAAAACAAATATTGTATCCATATATATATATATATATATATATATATATATATATATATATTGCATATTGTTGTTGTTATTATTATTAATTTTTATTTGGGATGAAAGATTCAAATGTAAATTAGAGGAAATAGTGGCTTTATTAAGACTCTCAATTTTAATTTCGAAAGTAGCAATTTTGCTCTTCAATTTTTAAATTTATTAAAAATTAATTTAATTTTTAATTTTGATTAAATAGATTGGTGATGATCTCGTTAAGAAATTTATTGTAATGTTTGTGAGGAAAAATATTGGAGTATTGATCACTGAAAAGAAAATAGAATCATTACTAATATGTTTGGTGAAAATTGAAAGTTAAACCAATCTAAAACAAATTTAAAAATTAAGAATTTAAATAGTTCTGTTTAAAAATTGAAAGCTTAAAAATCATAACATCCTACAAATCAAAAATATCAAAAATGTAATTAGCCTTTATTAATACAATGGTTATACACAATTAATTATTTTTTAAATGGAGACCTAGGAAATTATGCATTTAATTAACATATATCCACACACTACATTGCAAATTAAACATAAAAGCATTCATATAGGGATTACCAAAATAGCAAAAGCCACCGTTCGCTCGGGAAATTAATCGAATCCCTCCGCTCAATATTAAAAAAATAAGTAACCTAAAATAAACAGTTCATGCAAGCTTTTTTAAAGGTAATGTTCCTCAACTCACAACAAAATATGAAAACATATAAAAAAATCTATATATAATTAGAGTATGGTAGTTGGAGATGACATATATTTTCATAAGGTCTTAGGCGACCATATTCAATTGGTTTGATTAGCTATCTAAGCTTTTTTGGAGATGTAATCTTCCACTACTCCGACAGAGAGCAGAGCATATACGTATATATGATGGACTCAACTATACCAATCTCAAGCTTCTTTATTTTGGTTTTTTCTTCTTGGCCTCCAGGAGATGGAACCACTTTTAGAGCACAAAATAGGTATCTAAATTTTAAAGGCACCGAAAATGGTGGAATCTCAATGTCATCACTACCTTTTGCAATGTTTGAAGCATATTGTGCTAAAATACCAACAAAAAATTATTAATGATAACATGGACGATATCATTATTCTCACCATTTTATGTTTCTCATTGTGATTTCACAATCACGAAATGCTTTTTCAATGAGGAATTGGAACACACATTACATTAGCCTCTTTTTTGTTGTGCAATTATTTGATGATCCTTATGTGAAACGAAAGACTTTTAGTCCCAGAAGTGACCTATCATACTTATCTTATTTTTCTGTGTAGAATTGTTATAAACTTTTTATAAAGTTGGAAAAAAAAAAAAAAAGAAATTTTGATCCCTGAAGCCTCCTTGCTTCTTGGAATTAAATATATCATGATCTCTATCTCAACTTCAAATGGGGTTTCTTAAATCTTAATCATCATTAAGACTATGGCACTATATGCTGCAATATTCTGCTAATACAATTTATTATTATTTGGTATTTATTTTTAATTTTTTTATGATGACTTTGGAGCATCTAATTAATACAATGTCGCTTTATCTCTTGTAGAGTAATATATGTGTCAATGAAAATAGTTTCAGCTGTAAAAACTCAAATTGAAGCAAAAACAGTTGTATTATTATATATATGGATGCTTGACTTTCTTTTGTTGGGTGATATTTATCGCACTATGTACGCTGAATTTCTATAAACTTTTGTATATAATAGGTTTGAAAGATTACTAATGAAAATGACTTGCACCTGTAATGTAAATATATATTTTCTTAACTATATTATTGTATATAGGTTAGTGGGTTATACTTCAATCTCCACTTCCTTTGGATGTGAAAAACGAGAAATTTCCAGGTAAATTGGTCAGTCTTCTTGGTCGTTTTTCCTCTTAAATTTAATGCACGCTTTGTAGTATTCTACCCTTATCCACCATCTAAGTCGATCAAAATAGTCAAAAAAAGGTTTATTACACATTGGATCTTTATTCCCACCACAACGTTGGAAATTAAAGTACTTTAGTTTCCACTCAGATTGTTTTCTTGTTTTTTTTTTTTTTTTTTTTGGGCGAATAATTCTTCATTGACATAGAAGTACGACGACCAAAAAACAAATGATAATTTAAAATAATGAAAAATTTACTCTTTTAATTAGAAAGAAAGAGAAAGTTCAGAAAAATAATTGAATAAGACTTAGAAAGAGAAAGTTCAGAAAAAAATATTAGAATAAGACTTTCTCAATTTTATTATTATTATTATTATTAGAAAAAAAATTAGACTTTCTCATTATTGTTTGATCAAGAGAGTGACCGAGTCTCATATAATTTGCTATTTTAATCCCATTCCTATCAATAAGTCTTTTTTTATTTTTAAGTTACTTGATCAAGGTTAAGGCAACATTAGTAATGGTTCAGTCCACTTTCCTTCATTATTCGGTCTTTGTTTCTGAGCAACAAAAACAGTTCGGACCAAAATGCCTTTGTCCAATTAATCTTTATGCATAAATTTGTTATTCTACAAACTCATCAAGCACAAACAAAGGGTAGAAAAAAACGTCACGGTTGTAGAATAATTCAAAACATCTTATCTAATAAACGTGTAAATCCATCATGCATTATGGGTTTCTTCGATTTCACAAATCCAATCAAAATTATTAGTGCTTTTTGTACTGGAAAATATTTTTCAGTGCTCTGGACGGCTCCTCTGTATTAGAGAGAGCATGTATTCTGGTTATATTGTATTTTTTTTTTTATACTGTAATAATTAAATATTTTTCAAAAAAAAATTAAAATCATATCAGATAATTATATATTTTTGGTCATATATTAAATTATAGGAGAGGATATATAGATTATCCAACCCAATTTTATTTTAACCTATCATAAAAAAAATAAAGGTTTAGGATTGAAATTGAACCTAAAATCCGGCCCTATAATTTGACAAACAATAATTTAAAATAATTGATTTTTATTTATATGATCATCAGCTATAGGTGAAAATATAATTAATTTAATTTCAACATAATTTGTTGAACTACTACTTAGAAGTGGAAATTCGATTATTTACTTAATTAAGAGTTATCATTCCTTCGAAGAAAAGCCATTATGGAAGGATCTTTTAAAGTTTAGAGACATGTTATTAGTATTTCTTCTTCAAAAAAAAATAATTATTTTAGAGATATCATCTAGGTATATTGTTATATTTAGTAAAAATATATTTTTTATTATTTTATTAATTTATATTTAATAACACTCAATTATTCAACGGTTTATCTATTTATTTTTCGACTATATTAATATGTTAATCAATTAAATTATATTATGTATTTTAATAAATAAATTATAGACTAAATGGTATTTGTAACATTATTTTTAAATAAATTCAAAATAGTTTCTAAAAAAAAAAAATCCAGAATATGTAACGTAGACATAATGCTCTTTTTTTTCTTTTTTTCTTTTTTTTTTAATTTGTTTGCCAATCAACACAACAATCGTGCAAAAAAACCAAAAACAAAAGAATACCAATAATACTATCATAAATACAGATATCCATAAAAATAATTATACAAGCTAAATATTTTTTTTTTTGGGAGAAATTTTATATAAGCTAAATAAAAAGATAAATAAATCTGTAATTTTGCCTCCACACCTAACAATAAAGGATTACATAATAACATAACCTACAACTGTTCTGATTATAAATTTACATAATTAATCAACAGGACGTAGAAAATTGCATTAATTGTTTTATTGATAGTAGAATGTATGATGGATAGATTGGGTTATTTTAGTCATTTAGGCAACATCGATAAAGGGGATGATAAATAGAAGCATAAGAACATATTGGTAATTAGATGAAGGATAGTCGGGTATAATTGTAATTGTACACGATAATGAAAACAAAGTGGTGCAAGGTATACAGCATGATTCTCGCGAAGGGAAAGGGTTTCTCAAAATATTTGTTTATTCCAAAAATAATTTTATTTTATTTTTTTCAGTTATTTTTTTCAACTTCCATTTTTCTGAATTATCTGAAATCCCAACAACCGTGTCGTGATTATGAAGACTGCAGTGCGGAAGCCAACGCAGTCAGACAAAATGCGTGGAGCTTATCACGTGATTTTCTATCACCTGCTTGCACTCACGTGCAATATACAGCTAATGAGGACAATACACGTGTACACCTAGAATTTCCAGGTTATATTTTAAACATTATTTCTTCATTATAATTGTAAAATCATTCTAGAGTTTTCGTTACTTTTAAATTTTTTTTACTTAGAAATATTAATATATTAATAAACTTTATCAAATAATTAATATAAGTAATGTTATTACATGACTTCCAAAAAGAAAAAGGTAATGCTATTACATACAAAGGGAGTGAAAATAAATTTTTTTATGTTAATCTTTTAATTATTTATTATACTAGCGAATCTATAAAGATATGGTTGTTCCTATATTGGGTTTTAAAATTATTAAAGCAATTTTGTATAAATAGTAATCAGTCACTTGTGGACAAAAAGGTATATGTGATTATTGATGAATGATTATTTACTATTTAAATATTAATTTGATAAATTAAATAGTTATTATAAAAATAAAAAATAATAAAATTAAATGAGATAATTGAAATTTAGGATAATGATGAGAAATAATAAAATTTTTCTTTTCAAGTTTATTACTTTTTCGAAGTTAGGGTTCTTACATTATCTAAGTCAATTAATAATTCTCACAATATATTTTTATTTAAAATTTCATTAGGAACTTTTTTATTTTTATAATTTAGTAATTTGAAGAAAATAAATACTAATTCAAAATTAAAAGATATTGCATCCCAAAAACAAAAAAAGGTTAAAGATAAAAATATTAAAAAAAAAATTGTACACAAAAGAGTTCTTGATATCTAAAATTATATTTTTCTAAACTCGCTTTTTCTTAAATTTTTGAATTTGTAAAGAACGTAAGCAAAATTAATTAATATTCGTCGATTTCTTGGGTAAATGAGTTTCATTTTATAGCTTTGTCACCAAGTTTTTCATAAAGACCTGTCTTTTCTTATCATTTGTCATTGTTTAAGGTGGTACAATTCAATGATTTAAAAAAATATATATAGTACAATTCACCGAATTAGGTCAATAAAAATTGAAAATTGGATGATAGTTTCAGATATAAATGGAAACGACTCAGAAAGCAAAGTTTGCTCTTTAATCGCATTGAGTCTTTTACACAAGAAAAGAAAGGTTTTCGGCAAGTCCTTTTTTTCTTTTTTTCTTTTTTCCTTTTTTTGGGTGAAAACGTTTTCGACAAGTCTTGGTCATACGACATAGGAATTAGAAAAGTAATTAATTTGACTGGCCATCTTACAATGGTCTTGGAACTTTTTATTTACTTATTTATTTTTGGGTGAAAACGTTTTCGACAAGTCTTGATCATACGACATAGGAATTAGACAAGTAATTAGTATAATTGGCCATCGTACAATGGTCTTGGATCCATTTTTTTTTTTTTTTTTAAATGTTGTTTGAAACTCAAAATTATTGCACATATCGAAAGGTACTAATTCCGTAGAGTGTTGGTTTAGAATAGTAAAATGCAAAATTCATTCGCTCACCGCCTTCATTTATTTATTGTTTTAAGAAAAAAAAAAAAAAAGGGAAGAACATTAATTAAGGAGGCAGCTTTTGGAGAACTCTCATGGATTCTTATCAATTACGTCCCTAACTAAAGCTCGCAATTGCTTTACTTGAGTGTGGAACTTTTAATTAGGTTCGGCAAGTGAGTCCTTTTCTTTTACTTAATTTTCACTTTAAAAGAAAAAGAAAATCAATTAATGTTAGAAAAACTTACGGGAATTGTATTGATATCGATACTTTTTAAAGATATATTAAGGCATTAATAAGGAATAAAGATAATATATTTTAAAATGAAAAAAGGTAATCATGATAATGTTAAAATTCTAACAAAATAATATGCATTTTGGATGCATGTGTTTTTATTATAATTTTGTATACAAGAACAAATGCAACTTGGCCAAAAAAGAAAAAATATATAATAATAATAATAAAAATTAAGAAGCCGAAAATGACCTACTACCTCCCAACACCTTGGGGAATTATTAGACTTTGTGTACCAAAGTGGAATTTGGTTTGTTGCACAAGGTAAATTAAATAATCTTAAGACAAATATCCCAATAATAAAATTTCTTACCTGGTCTGCAACTTTTCACACTTTAATTGTAGATATATATGACATTATTTGAGTGTATCAAATCTGATATTATTTTAGTAAAAATAGGCATGAAGAGTTTTGAGGTAGGGGAAGGCATTTTAGTGTGCTGAATAATTTTTCCAATTGATGAGGATGGAAAATATCACCCTTTTTTTTTTTTCTTTTCTTTTTTCTTTTTCTTTTTGAGTCTGCAATATCATCCATTGTTGTCCTAAATAAATTATTTTTGCCAGAAATTCATTATATCAAGATTTAAACCTTGTAAATATACATACACACACACACACACACACATATATATATATATATATAAGTTACTATTTGATTATTAAATTTCCATTAAAATGATATTCAAACAAATTTGCCTTTTTATCCGTTTGCTTGTTTGTATACATGTCTAAGCGACAGCAATATGTGGCAGACACGATGTCATGCCAAACATATGCTAGTGTGAGTAATTTCTAAGTGGAAACAAAATCGTGGCCCACTACTTAAATAATACATATTGCTATATGTGCACTCACCAAATATATATATATATATATATATATAAGGACTAGGATGGCGATCGATAGTAATATCTATACATGCGTGCTTCATGTCCACAACAGCATATATATATATATATATAGAGGGAAGAAGCTTGAAGGCCTTGTGGCTATACAAGTTGAAGTTCTTTCCCATTTATATATCATGGATTTAAAATTAATTAGCTAAATCGAAACACATTTTAAATCATCAGCAATGTATTTTACCAAAAACCAAACCATATTCATCACACAATATACATCGGCAACCCATGCAGTTCGTGTATATATGATTTTGATTCAGCAAAAGGCATTTTTATTTTCCTTTTTCCGAAATTGAGTTTCTTTTGAATCTTGTCGTTTTGCTTTTGGTGCCAAAAGTAACTGATTAGGCATCCCATATTGGATTGGCAAAAAGAACTCTCAATAAAAATTCCCGTCTAACTCTGGAAATCCATCATGTATCAAGACAATATTCCATATCAAATACAAGTTGAAACTATTTTATTTACGTCTTTAAAAAAAAAAAAAAAGATTCAAAAGCAAAATTATATAAATGATCTATATGATTGAATAAAAAATGACCTAAAAACCTAGAAGTTTTTTAGTTGGTTAAAAGTTCACACAACTGTGAGCTTCGCTGGTAACGCTTCTAAACTTGCCCCAAAAAAAAAAAAAAGGAAAAAAAAGAAAAAAAAATGTTAGTATTATTTAACTTGTTTTGTCATACTCAATTTTTGTCATTGTCGAAAATGCCAAGATTATTATATAAATAAATCATTGATTTATCAAGATCTCTGCTATATATCCTCAAAGTTTAATAAACTTGTTTTCTAATAATTTTTCTCATTGTCGAAAATGCCAAAATTATTACTTAAATAAATCATTGATTTATCTAGATCTCTGCTATATATCCTCATGGTTTCAACTTTATTATTAATTTATTGTAAAAAAAATAACTTTTATTTTTTTGAATTAATTGTTACGGTAAATTGTCAAATGAGGATAATTCAGTTGGTAAAACACGTATATGTATAATTAAAAATTATGAAATTATTGTAAATAAAAAAAAAATTCAATTCAAGGGTTTACTACTTTCGAAGCTTTAGTTCAAGTCCATGTTCTTTAGTATAGATGCAATGTGCATGATTATCCTGAAAATTTTCCATGCTTAAAGCATATTTTCTTTAAATTGAGAACCTTTTTGAATTTAAAATGAGGGAGAATTATAAGAAATTAATTAAATTAAAGATTATAAATAAGATTTATATTTTTGAATGATAGAAATCAATAAAATTTAAATGAATGAAATGGAAAGCAAAGTAAGTTTAAACGAACGCGGAAACTCAAAGAAAACAAAATTAGATTGGAAAAGTATAAACCAAACCCCATCATATATAAATATGTATATGAGAGTTTCTTAATAATAAAGGAATATATAATAAATTTAAAATGCCGTCTCTAATTTTGTTTTTTTTTTTGTTTTTTTTTGTTTTTTGATATATAAACCGTCTCTAATTGTTAAGGATATTGCTTAATTAATTTATCATGCATGAATGCCATGCATTACCTAGCGTTATTATAAATAAAAAACATAAATAAATCTTATCAATTTCTTTGTAACTAGTTAATAATTAACTAGTCTGTCAATATATTTATCAAAATGATAATTAAGTTTTTTTTTTTTTTGAATTCACTGTTGATAATTAAGTTGAAAGGATTTGTATAAACAAATCAACAAAACTAAACCTTGTATATTATATATTTTTGTGTATATATATATAGATATAAATTTGTGGGGTTACAAGTACAACTAGTGAGAGCAATGTTAAGGCAGTGAAATAGGAAGAGAAGCAATGGCCGGCCAGATTTCATGCATATAGCCTTATGACACAGACACCAAAAACATGATAAACTAATTAATTGTTCTAGGATGTCAGACACAGCAAGACATTTGCAAGATGGGTGTGGGGGATAAGAAAGGGCGCGTTGTTAATTAATTATTTGGGTCAACTACAAGTGATGGAGATTGCTCGATGTTATGTTAGGGTAACTCTTGTGCAAACTTCAGAATTTCCACATATTTTTTCTTCTTTTTTATTTTTTTTTTAAAATAACCCATTAATAAGTTATTTCCCCCCTTTTTTTTTTTTTAATCAGCTAGTATGTTGCAAATTAAATAGATTGTGATGATGCAATGGAAGTACTTAGTCATGATGTAGGAGTTGGTTGAAGTGAATAGCCAAGTGATTGAAATATGAAAAAAAAAAAAAAAGAAAAAAAAAAGTTGATAAAATTATAAACTAGGGACGTACCCATGCATGGAGTGCATATTTAAAATCAAGAAGCTGAAAAATCGCATTTACAATATATATATATATATATAAAGTATTTTTTTGGGTTAGAAATCGCATTCACAACTTGACCATATGTAGACTGGACATAAACTTCAACAAAGTTTACACTTGGAATCTGAATATATTTGTTCAACCCATCTTTTTTTTTTGGGGGAAAGGAATTTGTTCACCCTATCTAATATTCTACAGTAGTGAATAGATCATATTATGTTCTAATAATGTACCTAGTTCATAAAGATTTCAAAGAATCCATCTCAAGCCCATTAGCTTAGCCCTATAATTAGGAATCGCATAAGGCCTTTATCCTAGTAAATCTGTCGCAATGCCATATAATATTGGAGCCATCTAGCAATTCCCATATTAGTTTGATATACCAAAGCTTGTGGCGATTCGCACCAGAATTTTCCTTGCATATCAGACCAAACCGTAAAAAAAATTTAAAAAAAATCAAATTGTGAATGCACATTCAATCTTTTAACGTTCTGTTATAGCTGTTCTTGGGTAGAAGGCTTAGTGGTGAATCTATTGTGAATTCGAATTCCTATACCTAAATAAATAAATAAATAAAACCTCTGTGGTAGCTCTTATATAGTGATGGTTCCCAAATTCTTTTTTCCTTTTTTGGTAAAAGGTTCCAAAAAAAAAAAAAAAAAAATCTATCTAACATAAGTGACCATTATGGTTTGGGCCTTTGGGGCTAACGATTGTATGATTGAGTGTATAATGGGTTTGACCCACCATAGAATCTTGAAACTTTTTTATTTTTACTTTCATTTATTTTTTAAGGCGGAACATTGTTTTTATTTGATCGAAAGTAGAAAAAACTTGGACAAACATACAATAGGAAGATGATAATCAATATTCATGCAGCGTCTCATCTCTAAATGTCTTTAGTTATGGAAAAAAAAAAAGGTTACTGTTTAATATATATATATATATATATATATATTTTTTTTCAAATATCTTCTTGCTTGATAAGATTTTGATGGACCAGAATTATTGGAAGTTGGAACCAGATTAATATCAATCCTGATACAAGTATCCAAAAATCTTGCATATATATATATATATATATATAAAATAAACACTAAAACTAATTATATTTCTATTTTCTTTCAAAGGCATATTATATTTGTCAAACTCTTGAAAATCTTTAGCAGCTCTTCCATTTGGTTGAGCAGCTTTCAATTCAATATAAGCTCCTTGGGTGCCTCACCAATCTTTTCGTCATCGTCTCTCTTTTGGTTTCCCAAAAACAGCTCAAAGCTCTCGACCAACCCACTCTTTGTGAAAACCACACCCTCAACGCTCACCCCAACTTCCCAAACTTCCTCCACCATTTTCGCAGTCATTCTATGGTCCCAAAAAGAAGGTCTACAAATCATTGGGACCCCATTTGCAATTCTCATACACACAGTTACAACCGACTTTGTTTTTTGCCCGTCCAACCCCGATAGGCGACCTGTTTGATCGGAATCTGACGGTGGCAAAGGTATCGGCGGCAGAGGAACAGTGAGAAAACCCATATTGAATAGATTGTGAAAGATGGATTTGAGTTCGTGAAGGAGATTAGGGCTTAGTTCTTGGTAAAATTCATGACAATGGCTGTAGCTCAGCGGTAGAATCAGTCCGGTTTGACTCAGCATTTTCATTCCCATCTCGAAGTTCTTCGGCTGTGTCTCGAGGAATAAGTCCAGTGACTTTAAATGATTCACCAGCGGCGGATGGCCCGCCGGCCCTCCTTCTCCAACAGTGTAGGGTTGGGTGGAAAATGGGATTGAGAGGGTGAAATTAAGAGAGTGCTGTTGGATTTTGCCGTGCTGAGAAAAGAAAACGGAGCTTCTAGAATGGCCATTGCTAATTTGCAGACGAGGTTGAGAACGGTTTGGCACGGAAGCCGAATGGGAATGCAAAAACATTAGAACCTGTCATGGTGTACTAAATAAATTAGTCCTCTTCAGTGTTAACCAAAAATCAGACAAAAAAGATTGAAAATCCTGGAACCCAAATCACTCATTAACAAATTGGCTTTTCTAGGTATGCCAATCTTGGACGTTCCAAGGTTTTTATTATATGTTGGATTTGAAAGCTTAAAATTTGTGTAACAGACAAAAGGGAGTTATGCAAGTTTCTTCAGATGGACTTTTTGAAATGATTTGTTTATATAAATAGCATGCTTAAGTGGGAGAAGTGATTATTCAAAAGAGAGAGAAATAATATAATACTACATCTTCCATCAGCTTAAACAACCTCTTAAGAAAAGTGTTTATTCAATTGGTTAGTGATTTATCGTTTACAATGAGAAGTATTAGTATTGAATACTGATCAATGTAGGTGACTGTCCTATTAAATTTTAAGGAGATTTATTGTATAAGTCTGTGACATTCGTTACTTGCTCAGTTAAGACAAGCCTTATATTATGACAAGTAAGGAACAAGTAGTCGTGTGTTAATGAAAGAACTTGCATTTAAACTTTGCAGTTTCAGTTAAGATCCGCCAAAAAAAAGAGTTGAAAAACAATAAAATTTGCAGTTTTAAATATTTGTTGAAGATGAAAAATGTTCCTGTTTGGGATTCTAAAAGCATTTATTTGTTCCAAAATTAATTTCCCCAGTCATAAAAATTGTGAAATTTATATATATATATATATATATATATATTTTTTTTTTTCAATCTTATATTTATAATTTAGATCCTTCAATTTTATACATTACTTCACTACACTAAAATTTCTGATATCAATGCGTAAAATAAAACTATTTTTCAAAGAATAAACCAAATTATTAAAAAAAAAAAAGAGAAAAAAAAGAAGAAGAAAGAAACAAAAAGGAAAATGTTTGATTGAAAACTTTTGATTACCAATTAAGATTTCATTTAAACTATTCACTGACTGAAGTTAATTAATTCCAGTCTCCCAGATCACTCAAATGTAGATGGTGCTGTATAATTAACCGGTGAGACAAACAAAACAACATTTATATATATGTATATATATATAAATGTATATGGAAGGTTCTGAAAGTTAAACAAAAAGAAAAAAAGGACAAAAAAAAAAGAAAAAAGAGGAAGGTTCTGAATTCTAATTGGATCAAAGTTTTTTTTTCCTAAACCATTTTATTATTATTATTTTTTTAAAAAAATATAAAATTTTGTAAGTACTTTTTTTCCCCGCGTTTTGCACTTTTCCTTTGCTATTAAGCAAGCCGAGGCCAAAGAAAACCAGGGAAAAAACTGTTACTGCAGATTCTTTGGAATCAGCACTTTATAAGTAGTCAGGAGCCGTTGGATCACATCCGAAGGGTGCACGATAACATTCTTTGATTGATGTAGAATAAAAAGTAAGTTACATTTTAGTCGTACGATTTCCATCGAACGCCTTAGAATCGTTGAGTGGAAGATGATCTGTACGTAGGCCATCATAAATTAACAGTAACGAGCTCATTACGACTAGCTTGAAGATCAACTGCCGTGCTCGACTTCTTTTTTACATTTTTTTTTTTTTTTAAAGAAATGATTTCTCGTTTACCCAAAAATCTATGATATTTCCCGAGCACTTGCGGAGTGGAATCTATGTGTATATGTATTGACTACACCTCCTTATGTTAGAGAGCACGTACTTTGGGAGTATTAGAATTATTCTCCTCGTTTACTTGTTGTTTCAGTTTGCATTTTTTTTTTTTTTAATGTTTTTTCTCTCTTGTTGGGCCGTAAAGCTTCTTCTTTTTCTGAGTCTCTTCAACTTCAACTTCCACGCGCGCAAGAGTTTCTTTGAGATTCAGAGGCTGTAGAAACCAAAAACCCAGATAAGGAGGTTGATAAACTTCGAAATGGGTTTTGTGGTTGTTGTTCAATTTGCGGTCAAATATTGTGTTGGTGTTTTTGCATGGTACAGTTTCATTCTTTCTTTCAACAGTTTGACTTTCTTTTAGTTTTTCTTAGGATACTACATAGTGTTCGATTTAGGATCTTAAGCTGCACCTTATTTGTTTCCAATGAGCATATAATTATAATTTATTATTCATGTCATTTTTGTTTTCTGTTTTGCGTGCAGGCCTCTCCTTGCTTTGGGGTATCCTCTGTAAGTCTCTCTCTCTCTCTCTCTCTCTCTCTCTCTCTCTCTGTGTAAAACGTACTTTAACTTGTTGGTGACACTGGCAATTTCCTTTTTCTTTCCTTTTTATTTTATCCCCGAAAATATATATATATATATATATATATTAAAAATATATGTTTTCTATACGTTATATTTGTATTTATGAATAAGACTACTGCGTATCCTTGGTATGTAGAAAATGTGTCTTTATGTATAAAATGATGATGGTGTTGACAATTTTTATGGATGATTATTTTTTTATTGACAGATGTGCTTCTGTTTGGGCGATTGAGAACAATTCTATTTCAGACACTAAGAAGTTGAATGCTTATTGGGTTGTTTTGTCTTTGATTTTGCTTCTTGAACATGCTTTGAATCTCCTCAAGTGGTAATTCTGCTGTACTTTATTCCCCTCTGTGATATTCTGTTTGATTTCCAAGTAACAATGAGACAAAAAAAAGAAAAAAGAAAAAAAAAAAAAAGAAGGAAATTACACCTAGCTAAAAGCCAACTGAATTTTTTGACAAGAAGAGATCTTTATCTACAAGTTTTTGATTTTGATTTTTGCTCTTTAACTTTGTCAAATATATTCAATTTCAAATATTCAGGCTATTGCTGTGGCAACACATCAGGCTAATGATTGTCTGTTGGCTAGTGATCCCTCACTTTGATGGTGCTTTGTACGTCTATATGCATCTAATTCGCCCATGTCTCTGTACGGACCTGCAAAACGTTATCAATAAACGAATGGAGTCCTTGTACGCAAAAGATAACTTTTTAGCCGAGATGGAGAAATATGTCAAAGAGAATGGATCTGAAGCTCTTGAGAAGATCATTGCTCTCAAGGTAAAATAGACAAATGCAATGAAGAAAATATATGATGCTTGGTATTATAGGATCCTAATATTTCAGGTTTGATCATCTCTATAAGCATTATTGTGTATGCGGTAATTTAGATTAATATAATTTTATATAATTGATTTGAATTGGTGTAGTCATCTAAATTCAACTGATTGTTATTTTGGATCTTGTTTTCTGGTTGAACATTGAGTAATATACTCTCGCTTTCTTTCTCTTCACTTTACTGTTGCGTCAGTCTGGTGGCACAAATCAAAATCTTGATGTGAAGGATATCAAAGCAGCACCATCTATAGAGAATAAAGAGGTGAAGCAGGTAATGTCTTAAGCTACTCATAGAAAATCCACATTTCTTTCTTTATGTTCTAACAGGAGTTTTGAAAGATGTAATAAATCAAACATAGTCCATTTCATGAATCCCATATTTTGTTATATCAATATGCTTTCTGATACTTTTGAAAGCCAATGTAAACCACGAGATGTTGAATTTGTTTTGGATTGGTTTTTGGCTGGCGAATACAATATAGTTGAGAATGCACGCTTTCACAGAAGTATACAAGGAGGATTTATCGGCTTCTTGACGAAGTAATCTTATGATGTTTTCTCCTTTTATAGTTGAACTCTGAAAGGCCTAGTGTTACACAGAAAGATATCAGACCTGTAGAGGTTTTGGAGAAGAATGAAGTGAAAGCTGCTAAGCAAGTAATGGTCTTGATGATTCTTTTGAGTTCATTTTCACTTTACCACGCATTATTATGTTTATGAGGGAAAAACTGATTTATCTGAGAAAGGCAACCTATTCTTTATGCGATGCATTTGCAGGATGGTGGAGTACAGCCAAATGTCACTGGGGTTGAATACAGAAATTTTGCAGGTCCAGGGACTAAAAGACCGGTTCCTGACGTTGCAGGACGAAGGGAACTTCCACAGACACCTGCTTCTGGTAGAGACCAGAAATGGACCTGTGAGATATGCCATATAACATTGCAGAGTGTGTCTAATTTGAATTCCCATCTCCAAGGGCAAAAACACCTGGCTGCTTGTGAGGCACTGAAAACCAAAAACCCGTCATCACGCCTCAAGGTTGTCCTCAATTTTGCAGGTCCATCACTCCCCAAGGTTGTTCCCACTTTCATTTCAAAAAATTCCAATGTGCCAAATGTGGAGCCTCGAAAAAGTGGATCGAAGAAAGGGCATCCCGGTAATGCTGATGTTCGAGGCCAGCAACACAGAGTAATCCTGCTTCAACTCCAAGGAAATTGGCGCAAACTCAACAGCCAAAGAAGCCAAACAAAGAAAGCATTGGGATTAATAGGAGCCCTCTATGGTGCAGCATTTGTAATGTAAACTGCTCTAGTGAGACTGACATGGTATCTCATCTTGGAGGCGGAAGGCACTTGGCTGCCCTTAAACAACTATCTACTTAGTTCGAGTTCCTCATCTGAGACTAACAATGTCTCTATCTCTTTCTCCCTCTCTATATAAGGCAATTTAGGTCGTATTATTGTTTTCTACTTTTCAGACATTGCTGTTCTCATTCAGGAGTCAGGATACACCCACTTTCACTCAAACGTAATATAGACTTTACTCAAGTGCCTAATTATTTATTCATTTAGTATTAACGTAAATTTTGCTAAATAGGCACGAAAACCTTCTGTAGCTTTACCAGAGAGTTTCTAGGATGGTAACTTTTAGGATATAACTGTGAAGGAAAAATAACATAAAATAAAAATTTTCGTACACTGACAAGAATAATGTACAGAAAATATTTTCGTACATAAAAATATGTGGAATCTTATGAAAAAAAGATAGTGAAATTAGTCACCAGAACTAATTTTCGTGAATAAATTAGCAACTGTTTTGTTATAATCGTTCCATAAAGAGATGACATTTTTAAGGCCATTTTTAATTTGTATGCTACAACATTCGAATGTCGCTTTGATTTCCAGTTTCAGAATAGGCTAGTATACTTTCTATTTTTCGTCTCTGGAAAATAGTGTAATATACATTTTTTTTTAAAGCTAATAAGATAGTGGTAAACTATGTGACTAAACTTTCGGTTCACCTAAAACGAAGCAAAGAAAAGCAAGCAGCAACTTGCTCAGGCAGACAAAGTTTTATTAGCGTACAAACATGGAGAGGTAAGTAAAAGAGTGAAAAATGGAAGCTAAATTCAAACATAGTAAAGACCTTTTATTGATACAGGAGTTCAAGCAAGTTACTGGGACATATATGTTTATCACAACATTAGATAGAGATTATGCCTGCTGAGAAGTCGGCATTGCTACGTTAACACCACTGCCTCCTGGCAAGTCCTTCCATTGCTGAGTTAATAGTTTTTATGTGTGTGTAAAAATCAACTCCAGTCTTGCCTGTTTAAGAAAACACAATACGAATTCCTATATTACATAATATCATATAAAACTACCACCAAGAAGAAAAGATTAAAATATGTATATCATACGCAAAAGTCAAAAGGACAGATAGAATTAAAAAAAGTCGGTTTCTGAATGAAAAATATACCATAGAAGTTAAAATCGCCGGCAAAAGATGCCTTTGAGGCAGTAAATGAGAAAAAGTGCAAGGGAACAAGAATTGGAACATTGATGCCAACCTGAGTCAAACCCAAATACGTGTTAGAGATTTATTAATGTTGTAGAGAAATCAGAGACAAGCTTGCAAGACATAAATATTGATTCTAAGAAAAGCAGAGAAGGTATGATGAATACAACATTCGTATATTATATGTTGGCTATGACCGTAGTGTTGTTTTACCAAATTGATCAGAATATGGCATCATGTAAAAATGCTAAAGTGCAACAGTTAAAAAGTGGTGCCACATAGCAAACAAACTAAACATTGGAAGTTGGAACCAGATACTGTAAGGACCGGAATGGTTGCAAGTTGGAACCAGATTAATATTAATCCTTTTATAAAAATATCCATAGCCCCTTGCGTGTATACTTGTAATTTCTTCCAAAGGCATATTATATTTGTCAAACTCTTGAAATCTTTGGCAGGTATTCCATTTGGTTGAGCAGCTTTCAATATAACCTCCTTGAGTGTCTCGGCATTCTTTTTCATCATCTTCCTTCTTTGGTTTCCCAAAAACAGCTCAAAGCTCTTGACCAATCCACTCTTTGTGAAAACCCCACCCACAACTCTCACACCAACTTCCCAAACTTCCACCACCATTTTCGCAGTCATTCTAATGTTCCGGGTCCCCAAAGAATGGCCTACAAATCATTGGGACCCCATTGGCAATGCTCTCGTACACAGAGTTACATCCACAGTGAGTTACGAACAGATCCACAGAACCATGTCCAAGAACTCGGCTCTGTGGTGCCCATTTCACTATTTTTCCATGCTTCTTTGTTCTTTCAACAAACCCATTAGGCAAAAGGTCCGCTAAATTGCCTATGAGAGACCAGAGAAATGGCAGAGTGGTACTTGCTTCAAGTTCCTCTGCAATTGCAATTAGCTCTTCATGATCTTGGGTAGCCAGTGTTCCGAAGCTTATATATGCAACCGACGTCGTTTTTTGCCTGTCCAACCACGATAGGCAATCTGTTTGATCGGAATCAGACGATGGCAAGGCATCGGCGGCAAATGAGGAAACCCAGATTGAATAAATTGTGAAATTTGGATTTGAGTTGCTGAGTGAGAAGAGAATCAGCGCTTAATTCTTGGTAAAAATTCATGACAATGGCTGTAGCTCAGTGGTAGAATCAGTCGGGTTTGACTCAGCATTTGGGAGAAAATCGTTCCTTCGGAACCGACATTGATGAATACTTCGTCGGGTAGATCCGAATTTCGCAATCCAGGAATAATGGGTTCTATAACTCCGTCTTCATTGTTAAAGCTTTCGTGAATAACGTGGGTGTGAATATAGGCAAAGTGCAGAGGAAAACGGAATCCAAATTGGGATCCAACGAATGCATGTATTCTGGGTCAAATCTGCGCCAAACAACAAGATTCCATCAGTTATCAAGCAGCAGATACTCCGACCCGACTCTGTAACCGTCACTTTCATACCCATCTCGAAGGTTTTGGCGCTGCCGCGATGAATAAGTCCAGTGACTGAAGATGAGTCGCCGGCCGGCACGCCGTCTCCGACGGTGTAAGGTTTGAGGTTGGGTGGAAAGTGGGATTGGCAGGGTGAGAAGAGAGTGTGGTTGAATTTGGCTGTGTTGAAGAAAGAAAACAAGGATTTTTCTGGTGTTTTGTCTAATATATGCCTAGCTACAGTTGCTGTAACTGTCCTATTAATTTTTTTAATTAATATTCATTAATCATAAAGGTTATCACAATTTTGTAGTTCTGTATTTCATTAATCATGAAGGTTATCACAATTTTGTAGTTTTGTATTGGAACTCTTGCATTAATTTAAATTTTGCAGTTTCAATTATGATAAAAAAAAAAGAAAAAGAAAAAGAGACAAATCAATCTTCATTAATCAATTTGTATTGGAATGCAAAGCATGTAATGGAACACTAACATTTATTTAAAATTGTCAGGTGTATAAATTAAGTGCAAAGTTAAATGAGAAAAAAAATATATATGTATATATATAAACACTAAATTGAACACAATTTACATGAGTGTTTTGTTTTTGATTCTTTTTTTTATTTCCTTTAATGCCTAAGCAATTCTAATTACCTTAACGCTAACAACCATTCCATATAATAAAAAAGAAGAAAAATTACACACAAATTAAATAGAAAAAAATAAAAAGATAAAAAACAACCATATATTATATATGGTTACGAATACATCAAAGACATTTGAAAAAAAAAAAAAAAATAGAATCCTTACTCCCGCGGTTTTCTTCTTTTCGTATTCTATAAGCAAGTAGCCAAAAAAAAAATAAAAAAAAATTATTAATACGTCGGCAGTCAATTACTAGAGATTCTCTAAGCAAAGTGGTTGGTGATAATATTCTTTGATTTATGAACCGTCCGATTACTATCCAACGCCTTATAAATCGTCCAATAGACGATGATCCGTACGTAGGAATTATTGTTGCTGACGTGGAAATTTAGTATATGAATGGAAAAAGGATAATGTAATGGGAAAGTATTTGTTGTTCCCCAGTGAGCTGTATTGTTATGAGCTACGCGGCTCACATATGACCAAAGCTTGAACGCGACCACTTTGACTTTTCGTTTACTCGTTATTACAGTTTGCTTTCGTTCTCTGCGCAAATAAAAAGGTTCTTCTTCTCCACCTCAGTCTCTTCAACTTCCACGAAGAGTTTTCCTTTGAGATTCACTGGCTGTACAAAACCAAAAAACCCACTTAAGCAGGTTCAGGTCATCAACTTCGAAATGGTTTTTGTGGGTCTTGCTCAATTTGCTGTCAAATATTTTGTTGACGTTCTTGCATGGTATGTATTATCTTTGCTTTAGGAAAAAAAAAACAAAAACTTCATTAGGTTTTGATTCTTTCTTGAACATTATGGGTTTCTTTTACTTCTTTTAGAATACTATAAAAATTTCAATATAGGATCTTAAGCTGAAACCCAGTTTTGTTTCATGGAGCACATCAATATCATTGATTATTTTATATTGTTATTTAATATTTTTATCTTATTTTGTTTTATTTTTTTGTTTCCTGTTTTGCGCGCAGGCCTCTCTTTGCCTTGGGGTATCCTCTGTAAGTTTCTCTCTATGTAAAACGTACTTTTGTTGGTGACACTTGCATTTTTTTATTTTTTTTTAAAAAGAAAAATTTATATATTTACTTTTACTTATTTGCATTTGTGCAAACAAAAACTGTGTGATCTTTCAACTCCATCTCTGCATATCCTTTACAAAATGTGACTCATGGATAGAATGATGATGGTTTGATGTTTTTCTTATGGATTATTGTTTTCTTTTTGACAGTTGTGCTTCCATTAGGGCAATTGAGTACAATTCAGTTTCAGATACTCAGAAGTTGAATACTTATTGGGTTGTTTTCTCTTTGATTCTGCTTCTTGAACATGTTTTGAATCTCCTTGAGTGGTAATTCTGCTGTACTTTATTCCCCTGCATGATGCTCTGTTTGGTTTCCAAGTAACAATGAGAAAAACAGAAAAAGAAAAAAAAAAAAAAATTACACCTAGGCGAAAAGTACAACCGAATTTTCTGACGAAATAGAGATCTTTATCTACAAGGTTTTGATTTTAATCGAACTATGTCTCATGTATTCAATTTCAAATATTCAGGCTTCTGCTGTGGCCATACATCAGGCTAATGATTGTCTGTTGGTTAGTGACCCCTTACTTTGATGGTGCTTTCTACGTCTATAAAAATCTTATTCGCCCATGTCTCTCTATGGACCTCCAAAACGTAATCAATTGGTTGAATAAACGAATGGAGTCCTTGTACGCGAAAGATAACTTTTTAATCGAGATGGAGAAATTTATAAAGGAGAATGGACCTGAAGCTCTTGAGAAAATCATTGCTTGCAAGGTAAAATAGACAGATTCATTGAAGAAAATATGTGATGCTTGGTATTATAGGATCATGATATTTCAGATTTGATAATCTCTATAGGCATAACTTATATTATATGCGTGTGTATATGCAAACTTAATAGAATGTATTGATTTGAATGGGTATGGATTTTTGGTCCAACATTGAGTAATAAGGTGTTTCTTTCTTTCTCGTCACTTTACTGTTGCTTCAGTCTGGTGGCACAAAGCAGAATCTTGATGTGAAAGATAGCAAAGCATCACCATCTACAGAGAATAAAGAGGTGGAGCAGGTAACATTTCTTATGCCACTCTTAGAAAATCCACGATTCTTTCTTTATGTTTTAACGGAGTTTTTAAAGATGTAATAAATTAAACTTAGTCTATTTCATGAATCCCATATTCTGTTATGTTGATATGCTTTCCAATACTTTCGAAAGCAATGTATATCATGAGACGTTGACTTTGTTTTGGACTGGTGTTTGGTTGGCGAATAGAATATAGTTGAGAATGCATGCTTTTGCAGAAGTATACAAGCATGATTTATCGAGTTCTTGATGAAGTAATCTTTTGATATTTTCTCTTTTCATAGTTGAACTCTGAAAGGCATACTGTTACGCAGAAAGATATCAGACCTGTAGAGGTTTTGGAGAAGAATGAAGTGAAAGCTGCTAAGCAAGTAATGGTCTTGATGCTTCTTTTAAGTTCATTTTCACTTTACTGTGCATTGTTCTGTTTTTTGAGGGAAGAACTGATTCATCTGAGAAAGGCAACCTACTCTTTCTACGATGCATTTGCAGGGTAGCAGAGTACAGCCAAATGTCACTCGGGTTGAAAACAGAAATTTTGTAGGTCCAGATATTAAAAAACAGGTTCCTGAAGGTGCAACACAAAGAGAACTTCCACAGACACCTTCTTCTAGTAAAGGCCAAAAATGGACCTGTGAGATATGCCGTATAACATCGGAGGGTGTGACTACTTTGAATTCCCACCTTCAAGGACAAGAACACAAGGCTGCTGTTGAGGCTCTGAAAGCCAAAAACCGGTCATCAGGCCCCAAGGTTGTCCCAACTTTCATTCCAAAAAATTCCAATGTGCCAAATGTGGAGCCTACTTTGAATTCCCACCTTCAAGGACAAGAACACAAGGCTGCTGTTGAGGCTCTGAAAGCCAAAAACCGGTCATCTGGCCCCAAGGTTATCCCAACTTTCATTCCAAAAAATTCCAATGTGCCAAATGTGGAGCCTACTTTGAATTCCCACCTTCAAGGACAAGAACACGAGGCTGCTGTTGAGGCTCTGAAAGCCAAAAACCGGTCATCAGGCCCCAAGGTTGTCCTCACTTTCATTCCAAAAAATTTCAATGTGCCAAATGTTGAGCCCTCTTTGAATTCCCACCTTCAAGGACAAGAACACGATGCTGCTGTTGGGGCTCTGAAAGCCAAAAACCGGTCATCAGGCCCCAAGGTTGTCCCAACTTTCATTCCAAAAAATTCCAATGTGCCAAATGTGGAGCCTACTTTGAATTCCCACCTTCAAGGACAAGAACACGAGGCTGCTGTTGAGGCTCTGAAAGCCAAAAACCGGTCATCTGGCCCCAGGGTTGTCCCCACTTTCATTCCAAAAAATTCCAATGTGCCAAATGTGGAGCCTACTTTGAATTCCCACCTTCAAGGACAAGAACACGAGGCTGCTGTTGAGGCTCTGAAAGCCAAAAACCGGTCATCAGGCCCCAATGTTGTCCTCACTTTCATTCCAAAAAATTTCAATGTGCCAAATGTTGAGCCCTCTTTGAATTCCCACCTTCAAGGACAAGAACACGATGCTGCTGTTGGGGCTCTGAAAGCCAAAAACCGGTCATCAGGCCCCAAGGTTGTCCCAACTTTCATTCCAAAAAATTCCAATGTGCCAAATGTGGAGCCTACTTTGAATTCCCACCTTCAAGGACAAGAACACGAGGCTGCTGTTGAGGCTCTGAAAGCCAAAAACCGGTCATCTGGCCCCAAGGTTGTCCCCACTTTCATTCCAAAAAATTCCAATGTGCCAAATGTGGAGCCTACTTTGAATTCCCACCTTCAAGGACAAGAACACGAGGCTGCTGTTGAGGCTCTGAAAGCCAAAAACCGGTCATCAGGCCCCAAGGTTGTCCTCACTTTCATTCCAAAAAATTCCAATGTGCCAAATGTGGAGCCAGGAAAGAGTGGACCACAGAAAGAGTATTCCGGTAATGCTGAGGTTCGAGGCCAGCAACAGGGTATTCCTGCTTCAGTTCCAAGGAAATCGGTTCAAGCTCAACAGCCGAAGAAGCCTAACATAGGTAGCATTGGGATAAATAAGAGCTCTCTATGGTGCAGCATTTGTAATGTAAACTGCACTAGCAGGTCTGACATGGCATCTCATCTTCGAGGCGGAAGGCACTTAGCTGCCATTCAACAAGATTGGAAGCTTTGGGATTGATAAGAGCTCTCTATGGTGCAGCATTTGTAGTATAAACTGCACCAGTGAGTTGGACATGGCATCTCATCTTGGAAGCAGAAGGCACGTAGCTGCCCTTCAACAACTATCCACTTAGTTTGATTTCCTCATCTGAGACCCACACTCTGTTTCTTTCTCTATCTCTCTACATATAATGCAATTTAGGTCGTATTATTGTGTTCCACTTTTCGACATTGCTATTCTCATTCAGGAATCTGATACACCCAGTTTCGCTCAAAAGAAATATATGCTTTACACGAGGTGCCTAATTGCTTCTGTTATTTATTCATGTAGTGTTAACATGGTAGGCATGAAAATTTTCTGTAGCTTTACCGGTGTGTTTTCGAGGATCATCCTAACCATTTTAGGATATAACTTGAAGTAAAAATAACATAAAAAACAATAAGTAAATTTTCATACACGAGAAAAAAAGATAGTGAAATTAGTCACCACAACTAATTTTCGTACATGAAAATTAGCAACTGTCTTGTTATAATCGTTCCATAAAGAGATGACATTTTTAAGGCCATTTTTAATTTCTATGCTACAACATTCGAATTTCGCTTTGATTTTCAGTTTCAGAATAGGCTAGTATACGTTCTATTTTTCGTCTCTGGAAAATAGTGTAATATACATTTTTTTTAAAGCTAATAAGATAGTGGTAAACTATGTGACTAAACTTTCGGTTCACCTAAAACGAAGCAAAGAAAAGCAAGCAGCAACTTGCTTAGGCAGACAAAGTTTTATTAGCGTACAAACATGGAGAGGTAAGTGAAAGAGTGAAAAATGGAAGCTAAATTCAAACATAGTAAAGACCTTTTATTGATACAGGAGTTCAAGCAAGTTACTGGGACATATATGTTTATCACAACATTAGATAGAGATTATGCCTGTTGAGAAGTCGGCATTGCTACGTTAACACCACTGCCTCCTGGCAAGTCCTTCCATTGCTGAGTTAATAGTTTTTATGTGTGTGTAAAAATCAACTCCAGCCTTGCCTGTTGAAGAAAACACAATACGAATTCCTATATTACATAATATCATATAAAACTACCACCCAGAAGAAAAGATTAAAATATGTATCTCATACGCAAAGGTCAAAGGGACAGAGAATAAAAAAAAATCGGTTTCTGAATGAAATAATATACCATAGAAGTTAAGATCGCCGGCAAAAGATGCCTTGGAGGCAGTAAATGAGAAGAAGGGCAGGGGAACAGGAATTGGAACATTGATGCCAACCTGAGTCAAACCCAATACGTGTTAGAGATTTATTAATGTTTTAGAGAAATCAGAGACAAGCTTGCAAGACATAAATATTGATTATCAGAAAAGCAGAGAAGGTATAATGAATACAACATTTGTATATTGTATATTGGCTGTAGCCGCAGTGTTGTTTTACCAAATTGATCAGAATATGGCAGCATGTAAAAATACTATAGTGGCTGTAGCCGCAGTGTTGTTTTACCAAATTGATCAGAATATGGCAGCATGTAAAAATACTATAGTGCAATAGTTAAAAAGTAGTCCCACATGGTAAACAAACTAAACATTGGAAGTTGGAACCTGATATTGAAGGACCAGAATGGTTGCAAGTTGGAACCAGATTAATATTAATCCTTTTATAAAAGTATCCATAGCCCTTGCATGTATATTATAAACGCTAAAACTAATTATACTTGTGATTTCTTCCAAAAGCATATTATATTTGTCAAACTCTTGAAATCTTTACCAGCTATTCCATTTGGTTGAGCAACTTTCAATAAAACGTCCTTGAGTGCGTCATCATGTAATGATAAAAAAAGAAAAAAAGGAAAAAAAAAGGAGATAAATCAATCTTCATTAATCAATTCGTATTGGAATGCAAAGCATGTAATGGAACACTTGCATTTAAAATTGTTAGGTATATAAATCAAGTACAAATTTAAATGGGAATATATATATATATATATATATCAGAGGAAGTATAATATTGTGGTGCAGGTTTCTATATTGATGACAATTCGTTAATATTTAATTCTATATAATAGTATTGATGATGATTTTTTTAAAAATTATAATTAATATTAAAGTCTACATGATAAATACATGTGGATCTCAGCAATACAAAAAAGACCAACTCTGTATATATAAACACCAAATTAAACACCATTTAAATTTCTTTTTGATTTTGATTCTTTTTAATTTCCTTTTAAGTATATAATCAATTTTAATGCCTAAACAATTCTAATGACCATAATACTAACAACCGTTCGATATGATGAAAAAAAAACACACACAAATTAAATAGAAAAAAACAAAAAGTTAAAAACCAACCATATATTACGAATACATGAAAGACATTTTTTAACAAAAAAAAAGAAAAAGAAAAATAGAATCTTTACTCCCGCGGTTTTCTTCCTTTCCTTGTCTATTAAGCAAGTAGCAAAAAAGAAAAAAAAAAATTTTAAAAAAAAAATTATTAATACGTCGGCAGTCAGTTACTAGAGATTCTTTAAGCAAAGGGGTCGGTGATAATATTCTTTGATTTATGAACTGTCCGATTACTATCCAACGCCTTATGGATCGTCCAATAGACGATGATCCGTACGTAGGCATTATTGTTACTGACGTGGAAATTTCGTTGATAATAATTAAAGGAAAATGGAATGGGAAAGTGTTTGATGTTCCCCTTAGCCAATATTGTTGAAATATAAAATGTGAATTTTTATTTTATTTATATTTTTTTCTATTATATTAATTTTTTTGGACTCTTCTCCGGATGTTGAAATTTGTTTTCCTTTTTTATTTTAGATAAAATTATTAAGTTTTAAATTTACAACTTTTACATTTCTGATTTTAATACAAAATTAAAATACTATTAATTTTAAAATCTTAAATAAAAAATAAATTTTTATTTCATTTATATTTTTAGCTGCACAACTTACATACGACCAAAGCTTGAACGCGACTGCTTGACTTTTCGTTTGCTCTATTACAGTTTGCTTTCATTTTCTTTGCAAATAAAAAAGGTTCTGCTTTCTTCATCTTCTCCTCCTCAGTCTCTCTTCAACTTCCACGAAGAGTTTTCCTTTGAGATTCAGTGGCTGTAGAAAATCAAAAACCCACTTAAGCAGGTCCAGGTTCATCAACTTCGAAATGGGTTTTGTGGGTCTTGTTCAATTTGCTGTCAAATATTTTGTTAATGCTCTTGCATGGTATGTATTATCTTTGCTCATAAAACACAAAAAAAAAAAAAAAAAGAAAAAAAAACAAAAACTTCATTAGATGTTTATTATTTCTTGAACGTTATGGGTTTCTTTTACTTCTCTTAGAATACTATAAAAATTTCAATATAGGGTCTTAAGCTAAAACCCAATTTTGTTTCATAGCACATCAATATCATTGATTATATTATATCGTTATTTAATATTTTTATTTTATTTTTCTGTTTTCTGTTTTGTGCGCAGGCCTCTCTTTGCCTTGGGGTATCCTCTGTAAGTTTCTCTCTATGTAAAACGTACTTTTGTTGGCGCCACTTGCATTTTTTTAAAAGAAAAAATTATTTATTTACTTATTTGCGTTTGTGCAAACAAAACCTGTGTGATCCTTCAACTCGAACTCTGCATATCCTTTACAAAATGTGACTCATGGATAGAAATAGAACGATGCTGGTTTTGATGTTTTCCTTATGGATTATGGTTTTCTTTTGACAGATGTGCTTCCATTAGGGCAATTGAGAACAATTCAGTTTCAGATACTCAGAAGTTGAATACTTATTGGGTTGTTTTCTCTTTGATTCTGCTTCTTGAACATGTTCTGAATCTCCTTGAGTGGTAATTCTGCTGTACTTTATTCCCCTGTATGATACTCTGTTTGGTTTCCAAGTAACAATGAGAAAAACAGAAAAAGAAAAAAATAAATAAATAACTACACCTAGCAAAAAGTACAACTGAATTTTCTGACAAAATTGAGATCTTTATCTACAAGGTTTTGATCTTAATCTATGTCTCATGTATACAATTTCAAATATTCAGGCTTCTGCTGTGGCCATACATCAGGCTAATGATTGTCTGTTGGTTAGTGACCCCTTACTTTGATGGTGCTTTCTACGTCTATGAAAATCTTATTCGCCCATGTCTTTCTATGGACCTCCAAAACGTCATCAATTGGTTCAATAAACGAATGGAGTCCTTGTACGCGAAAGATAACTTTTTAACCGAGTTGGAGAAATTTATAAAGGAGAATGAACCAGAAGCTTTGGAGAAAATCATTGCTGGCAAGGTATAATAGACAGATTCATTGAAGAAAATACGTGATGCTTGGTATTATAGGATCATAATATTTCAGATTTTATAGTCCCTATAGGCATAACTTGTATTATATGCGTGTGTATATGCAAACTCAATAGAATGTTATATAATTGATTTGAATGGGTATGGATTTTTGGTCCAACATTGAGTGATAATCTATCTCTTTCTTTCTCATCACTTTACTGTTGCTTCAATTAAAGATATCAAGGCAGCACCGTCTACAGAGAATAAAGAGGTGGAGCGGGTAACATTTCTTAAGCCACTCATAGAAAATCCACATTTCTTTCTTTATGTCCTAACAGGAGTTTTGAAAGATGTAATAAATTAATTTTAGTCCATTTCATGAATCCTGTATTTTTTTAATTTTTTATATATATATATATTCATATGCTTTCTAATACTTTCGAAAGCAATGTAAATCATGAGAAGTTGAATTTGTTTTGGACTGGTTTTTGGTTGGCGAATAGAATATAGTTGAGAATGCATGCTTTTGCAGACGTATACAAGCATGATTTATCGGCTTCTTGATGAAGTAATCTTATGATATTTTCTCTTTCTATAGTTGAACTCTGAAAGGCCTACGGTTACACAGAAAGATATCAGACCGCTGGAGGTTTTGGAGAAGAATGAAGTGAAAGCTTTTAAGAAAATGATGGTCTTGATGATTCTTTTAAGTTCATTTTCACTTTACTGTGCATTGTTCTGTTTTATGAGGGAAAAACTGATTCATCTGAGAAAGGCAACCTACTCTTTCTGCGATGCATTTGCAGGATGGTGGAGTACAGCCAAATGTCACTCGGGTTGAATACAGAAATTTTGCAGGTCCAGAGATTAAAAAACCGGTTCCTGAAGCTGCAACAACACAAAGAGAATTTCCAGAGACACCTTCTTCTAGTAAAGGCCAAAAATGGACCTGTGAGATATGCAATATAACAATGCAGGATGTGACTACTTTTAATATCCACCTTCAAGGACAAGAACACAAGGTTGCTGTTGTGGCTCTGAAAGCCAAATACCGGGCATCAGGCCCCAGGGTTGCCCCCACTGATATTCCAAACAATTCCAATGTGCCAAATGTGGAGCCGGGAAAGAGTGGACCGCAGATAGAGTATCCCGGTAATGCTGAGGTTCGAGGCCAGCAACAGGGTATTCCTGCTTCAGTTCCAAGGAAATCGGTGGAAGCTCAACAGCCGAAGAAGCCTAACATAGGAAGCCTTGGGATTGATAAGAGCTCTCTATGGTGCAGCATTTGTAATGTAAAATGCACTGGTGAGTCTAACATCGTATCTCATCTTGGAGGCAGAAGGCACTTAGCTGCCCTTCAACAGCTATCCACTTAGTTCGATTTCCTCGGAAGAGACCCACACTCTGTTTCTCTCTCTCTCTCTCTCTCTCTATATATATATATATATATATATATATATATATATATATTTATAATGCAATTTAGGTCGTATTATCGTTTTCTACTTTCAGGTATTACTATTCTCCTTCCGGAGTCTGATGCACCCATTTTGGCTCAAAAGAAATATATGCTTTACTCGACATGCCCAATTGCTTCTGTTATTTGTTCATTTAGTAGGCATGAAAATTTTCTGTAGCTTTACCAGAGAGTTTTCGAGGATAGTAACCATTTTAGGATATAATTTGAAGTAAAAATAACATAAAAACAATAATAAATATTTACACACGAGAGAAAAATATTTTCATACATGAACATATGTTGAATCTGATGAAAAAAAGATGGTGAAATTAGTCACCAAAACTAATTTTCGTACATTAAAATTAGCAGCAATTTCGTTACAATCGTTCCATCGAAAAATGACATTTTTAAGGCCATTTTAATTCATATGCTACAACATTGAAATTTCACTTTGATTTTCACTATCGAGATAGGCTAGTATACTTTCTCTTTTTTAGCTTTGCGGAAAATCGTGTAATCTACATTTTTCTTTTTTTAAAGCTAATAAATTAAAATAGATGTAAACTACCTGACTAAACTTTCAGTTCACCTAGAACAAAACAAAGCAAAGCGCAACATGCTTCGGCAAAATAAAGTTTTATTAGCTAAGAAACGTGCAAGGTAAGTAAAAGAGAAAGAAAAATGAAGCTAAATCCAAACATAGAAGACCTTTTATTGATACAAAAGGAGTTCAAGCAAGTTACTGAGACAGATATATTTATCACAATTCACAATATTAGATAGCGATTGTGCCTTAGAAGTTGGCTGCCTCCTGGTAAGTCTTCCATTGCTGAGTTATAGTTTTTATCTGTGTCTAAAAATTAACTCCAGCCTTGCCTGTTGAAGAAAACACAATACAAAGTTCTATATTACCTAAGATCATATAAAAGTACTACCAAGAAGATTTTTTTTTTTTTTTTTAACCACATTATATGCAACGGTCAAAAGGACAGAAAAAACCAAGAAAAATAAAAAAAAAGGTTTTTGAATGAAATAATATACCATAGAAGTTAAGATCGCCTGCAAAAGATGCCTGGGAGCCAGTAATAATGTTGGAACATTGATGCCAACCTGAGTCAAACTCAAATACAAGTTAAAGATTTAATAATGTTGTAGAGAAATAAAAGACGAGCTTGCAAGATATAAAATATTAATTCCAAGATGAGTACAACATTTTTATATTTGTTAGAGTTTGTGATCCGAATTCTTGTTGACCCGACCCGAAAAGCTCGCGGTGCGACTCATTTGGTGAAACTAAATTTTGGAGAAAAATTTGGGGCTCTGTGGTGGAAGCGGAGGTCTCGGGCCGATAGGCCTGAGACCGTTCAATTTTAGGGTTTCTTCTGTACTATATATATATCTGTATTTTTGTTCGGCCGTCATTGGGGTTTTTTAGGGTATCTCGAAATTTGGCTCACCTTGTACAAATCTTTCGATATTGGATTTGCTTCTCCCTGTCCGTGGTTTTTCCCGTCAAGGATTTCCACGTTAATTGTGTGTTTGTTTTTCGATTTCTTTGTTTCTGTTGCCATTTGTTTTTCTCCCAATTCCGTAACAATATTATATATTGGCTGTAACCATAGGGTTGTTTTACCAATTTGATCTGAATATGGCATTCTGTAAGAAAACTAAAGGTGCAATGGTCAAAAGGGATCCCACATGGTAAACGAACTTAACATGACTAATATCTATCTGCTTTTCCTTTTAATTGAATGCAGATTACAGACAACCCCAAAAAGGTTGTTTTTTTTCACCTGTCCAGCTTCAATCTCTGTTTGAAATTTCCTTGCAGCGATACTAGATGTTGTGAATATGGAAGCTCCATTCCCATATCTACCCAAAATTGTGACTTGCGTGTAAAACAGAGTACATATGTGTAATAAAATAATAATAATTTAGAAGTAGGAGTAGCTATAAAAAGAAATACTTAAAGAACAGTAGAGAACGTGGAATGCAATCTATGACTCAGTGATGTATTGAATCAGCATATAAATACAAGAGAGCAAGTACAACAGCTAAACACAACAGATAAACATAGATACGAGGCTATACACAGGTTGTTACAGATAAGAACAAGGGATGAAACTGTTATGAGCTATTTTGCCCTCTCAAAATTTGTGTTCTTGGAAGAACATGAATTTTGGACCTGTTAGACAAGAACAAGGACCGAGAGAGAGGTTTAGTTAGGATATCAGCCAGCTGATCACGTGTAGAGTGCCAGATTGAACCCTTTGCCGGACAAAGTTGAAGTCTACACCAACATGCTTCATTTTTTAGTGAAAGAGAGGATTGGAACGGAGATATGTAGCCACTAAATTGTCACAGTAGAGTGCCGTTGGTGTGGAGAGGGGAATACCAAGTTCTAAGTTCTGTGAGTAAATTCTCTACCCAGCAGAATTCAGCAGTGGCATTTGCAGCAGTCTTGTATTCAGCTTTGTTTGAGGACCTGGAGATGGACTTTGTCTTTTTGATGTCCAAGAAATGGGATTGGTACCGAGAAAAATAATAAATGCTGTGGTTGATGGACAAGTTAAGTACAAAGTTAAATGAGAAATATATACATATATATATATATATATATATATATATACACACACACACACTAGATTCAACACAATTAAAATTTGTGCTTGTTTTTTTTATTTTTTATTTCCTTTAAGTTTATAATCAATTTTAATGCCTAATCAATTCTAATTACCTTAATACTAAAAACCATCAGACGTAAAAAAAAAAAAAAAATTACACACGAGCTAAATAGAAAAAATAAAAAGGTAAAAACCAACCATATAATATACGGCTAAGAATACATCAAAGATATTTTAAAAAAAAGAAAAAGAAAAGAGAAAAAAGAAAAATAGAAGCCTTACTCCCGCGGTTTTCTTCTTTCCTCGTCTATTAAGCAAGTAGCCAAAAAAAAAAATATAATACTAATAATACGACGGCAGTCAGTTACTAGAGATTCTTTAAGCAAGGGAGTCGGTGATAATATTCTTTGATTTACGAACCGTCCGATTACTATACAACGCCATATAGATCGTCCAATAGACGATGATCCGTACGTAGGCATTATTCGACGTGGAAATTTCGTTGATAATATAATAAAAGGAAAATGGAAGGGGAAAGTGTTTGTTGTTCCCCATTGACCAGTATTCTTATGAACTATGCAACTCCCGTATGACCAATGGCTTGAACGCGACTGCTTGACTATTCGTTTACTCTTTATTACGGTTTGCTTTCATTTTCTTTGCAAATAAAAAGGTTCTTCTTTCTTCTTCTTCTCCTCCTCCTCAGTCGCTACAACTTCCACGAAGAGTTTTCCTTTGAGATTCAGTGGCTGTAGAAAACCAAAAACTCACTTAAGCAGCTTCTGGTTCATCAACTTCGAAATGGGTTTTGTGGGTCTTGTTCAATTTGCTGGCAAATATTTTGTTGATGTTCTTGCATGGTATGTATTATCTTTGCTTTAAAAAAAAAAAAAAAAAAAAAAGAACAAAAAACAAAAAGAAAAAAACAAAAACTTCATTAGATGTTGATTATTTCTTTAACATTATGGATTTCTTTTACTTCTCTTAGAATATTATAAAAATTTCAATATAGGGTCTTAAGCTGAAACCCAATTTTGTTTCATGGAGCACATCAATATCATTGATTATATTATATCGTTATTTAATATTTTTATTTTATTTTATTTTATTGTTTTCTGTTTTGCGCGCAGGCCTCTCTTTGCCTTGGGGTATCCACTGTAAGATTCTTTCTATGTAAAAACTACTTCTGTTGGTGACACTTGCATTTTTTTTTTTTTTCTTTAAAGAAAAATCTATATATTTACTTTTACTTATTTGCATTTGTGCGAACAAAACCTGTGTGATCTTTTAACTCGATCTCTGCATGTCCTTTACAAAGTGTCACTCATGGATAGAATGATGATGGTTTTGATGTTTTTCTTATGGATTATTGTTTTCTTTTTGACAGATGTGCTTCTGTTAGGGCAATTGAGCACAATTCAGTTTCAGACACTCAGAAGTTGAATACTTATTGGGTTGTTTTCTCTTTGATTCTGCTTCTTGAACATGTTTTGAATCTCCTTGAGTGGTAATTCTGCTGTACTTTATTCCCCTGTATGATACTCTGTTTGGTTTCCAAGTAACAATGAGAAAAACAGAAAAAGAAAAAAAAAAAAAATTACACTTAGGCGAAAAGTACAACCGAATTTTCTGACAAAATAGAGATCTTTATCTACAAGGTTTTGATTTTAATCTGTGTCTCATGTATTCAATTTCAAATATTCAGGCTTCGGCTGTGGCAATACATCAGGCTAATGATTGTCTGCTGGTTGGTGGTCCCTTACTTTGATGGTGCTTTCTACGTCTATAAAAATCTTATTCGTCCATGTCTTTCTATGGACCTCCAAAACGTCATCAATTGGTTCAATAAACGAATGAAGTCCTTGTATGCGAAAGATAACTTTTCAACCGAGATGGAGAAATATATAAAGGAGAATGGACCTGAAGCTCTTGAGAAAATCATTGCTCGGAAGGTAAAATAGACAGATTCATTGAAGAAAATATGTGATGCTTGGTACTATAGGATCACAATATTTCAGATTTGATAATCTCTATAGGCATAACTTATATTATATGCGTGTATATATGCCAAAAACTTAATATAATGTTACATAATTGATTTGAATGGGTATGGATTTTTGGTCCAACATTGAGTAATAAGCTCTCTCTTTCTTTCTCATCACTTTACTGTTGCTTCAGTCTGGTAGCACAATGCAGAATCTTGATGTGAAAGATATCAAAGCATCACCATCTACAGAGAATAAAAAGGTGGAGCAGGTAACATTTCTTATGCCACTCTTAGAAAATCCACGATTCTTTCTTTATGTTCTAACGGAGTTTTTAAAGATGTAATAAATTAAACTTAGTCCATTTCATGAATCCCATATTTTTTTATATTCCTATGCTTTCTAATACTTTTGAAAGCAATGTAAATCATGAGATGTTGAATTTGTTTTGGACTGGTTTTTGGTTGGATTATAGAATATAGCTGAGAATGCATGCTGTTGCAGAAGTATACAAGCATGATTTATCGGCTTCTTGATGAAGTAATCTTATGATATTTTCTCTTTTTATAGTTGAACTCTGAAAGGCCTACTGTTACACAGAAAGATATCAGACCTATAGAGGTTTTGGATAAGAATGAAGTGAAAGCTCTTAAGCAAGTAACGGTCTTGATGATTCTTTTTAAGTTCATTTCCACGTTACCATACCTTGTTCTGTTTTATGAGGGAAAAACTGATTCATCTGAGAAAGGCAAACTACTCTTTCTGCGATGCATTTGCAGGATGGCGGAGTACAGCCAAATGTCACTCGGGTTGAAAACATAAATTTTGCAGGTCCAGAGATTAAAAAACCGGTTCCTGAAGTTGCAACACAAAGAGAACTTCCACAGACACCTACTTCTACTAAAGGCCAGAAATTGACCTGTGAGATATGCAATATAACATTGCAGAGTGTGAATGCTTTGGATTACCACCTCGAAGGGAAAAACCACCAGGCTGCTGTTGAGGCACTGAAAGCCAAAATCCAGTCGCCAGGCCCCAAAGTTGTCCACAATTTTGCGGGTCCAGAGATTAAAAAACAGGTTCGTAAAGCTGCAGCACAAAGAGAACTTCCACAGACGTCTGCTTCTGGTAAAGGCCAGAAATGGACTTGTGACATATGCCATATGAAATTGCAGAGTGTGATTACTTTGAATTCTCACCTTCAAGGGAAAAAACACAAGGCTGCTGTTGAGGCACTGAAAGCCAAATTCCAGTTGTCAAGCCCCAAGGTTTCCCCCACTGATATTCCAAAAAATTCCAATGTGCCAAATGTGAAGCCGGGAAAGAGTGGACCACAGAAAGAGTATCCCGGTAATGCTGAGGTTCGAGGCCAGCAACAGGGTAATCCTGCTTCCGTTCCAAGGAATACAGTGCAGCATTGGGATTGGGATTGGGATTGGGGTTGGGATTGATAAGAGCTCTCTATGGTGCAGCATTTGTAATGTAAAATGTACTGGTGAGTCTAACATGGCATCTCAACTTAGAGGCAGAAGGCACTTAGCTGCCCTTCAAAAACTATCCACTTAGTCCACTTAGTTCGATTTCCTCATCTGAGACCCCCACTCTGTTTCTCTCTCTCTCTCTCTCTCTCTATATATATATATATATATATGTATATATTTATAATGCAATTTAGGTCGTATTATCGTTTTCTACTTTTAGACATTGCTATTCTCATTCAGGAGGCTGACACACCCACTTTCGCTCAAAAGAAATATATGCTTTACACGAGGTGCCTAATTGCTTCCGTTATTTGTTCATTTGGTGTTAACATAGTAGGCATGAAAATTTTTTATGGCTTTACCAGAGAGTTTTTGAGGATGGTAACCATTTTAGGATATAACTTTTAAGTAAAAATAACATAAAAACAATAAGAAAATATTCATACACGAGAGAAAAATATTTTCGTACATGAACATATGTTGAATCTGATGCAAAAAAAGATGGTGAAATTAGTCACCAAAACTAATTTTCGTACATTAAAATTAGCAACTCTTTCGTTACAATCGTTCCATAAAATAATGACATTGCTAGGGCCATTTTAGTTTCAGACGCTACAACAGTTAAATTTCGCTTTGATTTTCACTTTCAAGATAGGCTAGTATACTTTCTCTTTTTTAGCTTTCCGGAAAATAGTGTAATCTACATTTTTTTTTCAAAGCTAATAAATTAAAATAGATGTAAACTACCTGACTAAACTGTCAGTTCACCTAGAACAAAGCAAAGCAAGGCGCAACTTGCTTCGGCAAAATAAAGTTTTATTAGCTTAGAAACGTGCAAGGTAAGTAAAAGAGAAAGAAAAATGAAGCTAAATCCAAACATAGAAGACCTTTTATTGATACAAAAGGAGTTCAAGCAAGTTACTGAGACAGATATATTTATCACAATTCATAATATTAGATAGCGATTATGCCTTCTGAGAAGTTGGCATTGCTAGGTTAACACCACTGCCTCCTGGTAAGTCCTTCCATTGCTTATATGTGTACTAAGTGCATTTAAGGCGACAACATTTTGCATTATTTATCCCTATGCATTCAATGCTTAGAAGTTGTCAACCTTCAAATTATTAAAAGGAAAAAGGTAGAATACTGTACAACATAAACCGGAATAAAATTGAACAAACAGGGAAAATAATATGTACCATGACTTTGCACCTCCAACAAAAACAACTGTGCTGAGTGCCATGCATCTTTGTCCAGCAGCACCGAAACCAGCAGCAACAATAGCATTTAAAGCAGCATCCTCGCTTGCATCAGACAGGACGATTGCATGATTTTTGGCTCCCATATTAGACTGAAGAAAGCAAATGATCAAATTACATTTTATTCAACTTCATCTGTGACGTGGGTATAAGAGCAACAATATTGCATAATGGATACCATGTATACTTTTACCATGGACAGGCAGTTGACTTACCTGAACACGTTTCCCTTTAGCTGATGCTCTTCCATATATGTGCATGGCAGCCTTTAAACATAGAAGTATGAAAATAAGAAAACCAGCCAAGCAAGCAAAACAAGAGGCGCTATTAGACTGCTGATAGAACTCAGAGAAATTAGAAATTATATCAATAAGAATGTCAAGCCAGCAAGAAGATTTCTGCCACGTGAACATCTTTATGCAACTCAATTAACAAATACAGATAGAATCTATCATCAATTTAAAATTTGAAATAAAAACTATCAGACAGTCAGCTATACAGAGAAAGTATCGATAGATAAATGGAAAACCAATTGTCATCTTGTTTAAAAGATGCATGCATGAATGACAACTAGATAATAAAATAAATTAAAAATAAATAAAAAAATCCCAATCAGGACATATGGGAATACTGTCTAAATCACCAATCATTGGTAACAATGCTTATGTACAGTAACCCCAAAAAAAAAAAGTTGCTCAAATCATGATTGCTTGAAAGTTATAATAAGAAGCAGCCTAGCCCTATTCTATTTTAAGTAGTAATTCAAAGAATTGAAAGAAATATATTATGATAATGCCATAATTTGAAAATTACTTCATTTCTTTCACACTTCTCACAAGCTTTTGTTTAAGCTAAAACATTGGGTAGATCTAGCGAAAAACTAATTCACTTTCACAAACAGACCATCTGCAATACAAAGATCTGCTCATCTAGCTAAAATGTTTGGAGCTGTGACCTAAGATGAGGCCATGCTTACCACAAACCAGCTTTATCTTTTGACAATCAATACCGGTATTGAGATTCGAGCATTTATTTTCTAAAAGAACTGTTATTGGAAATATATTTGAGAATTATTTGTGTTCAGAAACTCACAGTATTAAAGCCCACAAATGAAACAGATCTGATATCATCATCATCAGTAATTGCATTTACAATATCCTGTCACAAAGTGGTAAACTTTAAGAAACCATTTATCACAGAATTAGATAGCGATTATGCCTTCTGAGAAGTCGGCATTGCTACGTCAACACCACTGCCTCCAGGTAAGTCCTACTGCTGAGTTAATAGTTTTTATGTGAGTGTAAAAATTAACTCCAGCCTTGCCTGTTTAAGAAAACACAATACAAATTTCTAGAGTACTTAAGGTCATATAAAACTGCTACCAAGAAGAAAAGATTAGAATACATATTTTATAGGCAAACGTCAAAAGGACAGATAGAACAAAAAGCGTCGGTTTCTGAATGAAATAATATACCGTAGAAGTTAAGATCGCTTGCAAAAGACGCCTTGGAGCCAGTAAATGAGAAAGAAGGGCAAGGGAACAGGAATTGAAACATTGATGCCAACCTGAGTCAAACTCAAATACGTGTTAGAGATTTATTAATGTTGTAGAGAAATCAGAGACAAGCTTGCAAGACACAAATATTGATTCTCAGAAAAGCAGAGAAGGTATAATGAATACAGCATTCGTATATTATATATTGGCCATAACCATGGTGTTGTTTTACCAACTTGATCTGAATATGGCATCATGTGAAAATACTATAGTGCAATAGTTAAAAAGTGGTCCCACATAGTAAACAAATTAACATTGGAAGTTGGAACCAGATACTGAAGGACCAGAATGGTTGCAAGTTGGAACCAGATTAATATTAATCCTTTAATAAATATCCATATCCCTTGCATGTATCCATACATGTATATTATAAACGCTAAAACTAATTATTATACTTGTAATTTCTTTCAAAAGCATATTATATTTGTCAAACTCTTGAAATCTTTGGCAGCTATTCCATTTTTTTTTTTTTTTTGGTCGGTTGAGCAGTTTTCAATATAACCTCCTTGAGTGCCTCAGCATTCTTTTTCATCATCTTCCCTCTTTGGTTTCCCAAAAACAGCTCAAAGCTCTTGACCAATCCACTCTTTGTGGAAACCCCACCCTCAATTCTCACCCCAACTTCCCAAACTTCCTCCATCATTTTCGCAGTCATTTTATGGTCCGGGTCACCAAAGAATGGCCTACAAATCATTGGGAACCCATTAGCAATGCTCTCGCACACAGTGTAACATCCACAGTGAGTTACCAACACACCCACCGAACAATGTCCAAGAACTTGGCTCATTTCACTATTTTTCCATGCTTCTTTGTTCTTTCAACAAACCCACTAGGCAAAAGGTCCACTAAATTGCCTCTAAGAGACCAGAGAAATGGCAGAGTGGTACTTGCTTCAAGTGCCTCTGCAATTGCAATTAGCTCTTCATGATCTGGGGGTTCCGAAGCTTATTTATGCAACCGACGTCGTTTTTTGCCCGTCCAACCAGGATAGGCAACCTGTTTGATCGGAATCAGACAGTGGCAAAGGCATCGGAGGCAGAGGAACAATGAGAAAACCCAGATTGAATAAATTGTGAAATTTGGATTTGACTTGCTGAGTGAGAAGGGAATCAGCGCCTAATTCTTGGTAAGAATTCATGACAATGGCTGTAGCTCACTGGTAGAATCAGTCCGGTTTAACTCGGCATGTGGGAGAAAATCGTTTCTTCGTCACCGCCATTGATGAATACTTCGTCGGGTAGATCCTCATTTCGCAATCCGGATTATCCGGGAATAATGGGTTGTATAGCCTGGTCTTCATCGTTAAAGCTTTCGCGAATAAGGTGGGTGGGAATATGGGCAAAAGCGCAGAGGAAAACGGAACCCAAATTGGGATCCAACGAATGCGTGGATTCCGTCAGTTATCAAGCAGCTGATACTCCGGCCGAATCTGTCACTGCCACTTTCATACCATCTCGAAGTTTTTTGGCGCTGCCGTGATGAATAAGTCCAGTGACTGAAGATAAGTCGCCGGCGGCTGATGGCCCACCGGAACGCCGTATCCGACGGTGTAGGGTTTGAGGTTGGGTGGAAAGTGGGATTGGGAGGGTGAGAAGAGAGTGTGGTTGGATTTGGTTGTGGTGAAGAAAGAAGACTGAGCTTCTGGAATAGCCGTTGCTGATTTGCAGACTAAGTTGAGGACCAGTTTGGCATGGTGGTCAAATGGGAATGCAAAAACTGCAACATGTTTAGAATTACCTAACATTGTAGCTTAGAATAGATTAAAAGCCTCTATGAGTGCCAACTAATAAATCAAACAAAACGGTAAAAATCAGAGAATTTTTCTGGTGTTTTCTCTATATATGCCTAGCTTCAGTTGCTGTAACTGTCCTATTAATTTTTTTTATAATTAATATTCATTAATCACGAAGGTTATCACAATTTTGTAGTTCTGTATTTCATTAATCATGAAGGTTATCACAATTTTGTAGTTCTGTATTTCATTAATCATGAAGGTTATCACAATTTTGTAGTTTTGTATTGGACCACTTGCATTACTTTAAATTTTGCAGTTTGAATTATGATCAGAAAAAAAGAAAAAAAAGAAAAAAAAAAAGAAAAAGAAAGAAAGAGATAAATCAATCTTCATTAATCAATTTGTATTGGAATGCAAAGCATGTAGTGGAACACTTGCATTTATTTAAAATCGTTAGGTATATAAATTAAGTTACAAAAAAAAAATATATATATATATATATATATATATAAACACTAAATTGAACACCATTTAAATTTGTTTTTGTTTTTGATATTTTTTATTTCCTTTAAGTTTATAATCAATTTTAATGCCTAAACAATACTAATTACCATGAAACTAACAACCATACGATATAATGAAAATAAAAATAAAAATTACACACAAATTAAACAGAAAAAAATAAAAAGTTAAAAACCAACCGTAAAATATATGGTTACGAAGACATCAAAGACATTTAAAAAAAAACCAAAAAAAAAAAAAAAAAAACACCGAAAAAATAGAATCTTTACTCCCGCGGTTTTCTTCCTTTCCTTGTCTATTAAGCAAGTAGCCCAAAAACAAAAAAACTATTAATACGTCGGCAGTCAGTTAGCAGAGATGCTTTAGGCAAAGGGGTCGGTGATAATATTCTTTGATTTATGAACCGTCCGATTACTATCCAACGCCTTATAGATCGTCCAATAGACGATGATTCGTACGTAGGACATTCTTGTTACCGACGTGGAAATTTCGTTGGTAATAATAAAAGGAAAATGGAATGGGAAAGTGTTTATTGTTCCCCATTGACCAGTATTTCCTAAGAGCTATGCAAACTTACATATAACCGAGGCTTGAACGCGCCTGCTTGACTATTCGTTTACTTGCTGTTACGGTTTGCTTTCATTTTCTTTGCAAATAAAAAGGTTCTTCTTTCTTCTTCTTCTCCTCTTCAGTCTCTTCAACTTCCACGAAGAGTTTTCCTTTGAGATTCAGTGGCTGTAGAAAACCAAAAACCCACTTAAGCAGGTTCAGGTTCATCAACTTCGAAATGGGTTTTGTGGGTCTTGTTCAATTTGCTGTCAAATATTTTGTTGATTTTCTTGCATGGTATGTATTATCTTTGCTTTAGGGAAATAAAAAACAAAAACTTCATTAGGTTTTGATTCTTTCTTGAACATTATGGGTTTCTTTTACTTCTCTTAGAATACTATAAAAATTTCAATATAGGATCTTAAGCTGAAACCCAATTTTGTTTCATGGACCACATCAATATCATTGATTATTTTATATCGTTATTTAATATTTTTATTTTATTTTATTTTATTTTTTTGTTTTCTGTTTTGCGCGCAGGCCTCTCTTTGCCTTGGGGTATCCTCTGTAAGTTTCTCTCTATGTAAAACCTACTTTTGTTGGTGACACTTGCATTTTTTATTTTTTATTTTTTTTAAAAAGAAAAATTCATATATTTACTTATTTGCATTTGTGCAAACAAAACCTGTGTGAGTTTTCAGCTCGATCTCTGCATATCCTTTACAAAATGTGACTCATGGATAGAATGATGATTGTTTTGATGTTTTTCTTATGGATCATTGTTTTCTTTTTGACAGATGTGCTTCCGTTAGGGCAATTGAGCACAATTCAGTTTCAGATACTCAGAAGTTGAATACTTATTGGGTTGTTTTCTCTTTGATTCTGCTTCTTGAACATGTTTTGAATCTCCTGGAGTGGTAATTCTGCTGTACTTTGTTCCCCTGTATGATACTCTGTTTGGTTTCCAAGTAACAACGAGAAAAACAGAAACAGAAAAAAAATAAATAAATAAATAAATAAAAATTTACACCTAGCGAAAAGTACAACCGAATTTTCTGACAAAATAGAGATCTTTATCTACAAGGTTTTGATTTTAATCTAACTATGTCTCATTTATTCAATTTCAAATATTCAGGCTTCTGCTGTGGCAATACATCAGGCTAATGATTGTCTGCTGGTTGGTGGTCCCTTACTTTGATGGTGCTTTCTACGTTTATAAAAATCTTATTCACCCATGTCTTTCTATGGACCTCCAAAATGTCATCAATTGGTTCAATAAACGAATGGAGTCCTTGTACGCTAAAGATAACTTTTTAACCGAGATGGAGAAATATATAAATGAGAATGGACCTGAAGCGCTTGAGAAAATCATTGCTCGCAAGGTAAAATAGACAGATTCATTGAAGAAAATATGTGATGCTTGGTATTATAGGATCATAATATTTCAGATTTGATAATCTCTATCGGCATAACTTATATTATATGCGTGTGTATATGCAAGCTTAATTGATTTGAATGGGTATCTATTTTTGGTCCAACATTGAGTAGTATTCTCTCTCTTTCATTCTCGTCATTTTACTGTTGCTTCAATCTGGTGGCACAAAGCAGAATCTTGATGTGAAAGATATCAAAGCAGCACCATCTACAGAGAATAAAGAGGTGGAGCAGGTAACATTTCTTAAGCCACTCGTAGAAAATCCACATTTCTTTCTTTATGTTCTAACAGGGGTTTTGAAAGATGTAATAAATTAATCTTAGTCCATGTCATGAATCCCGTTTTTTATTTTGGTCATATGCTTTCTAATACTTTCGAAAGCTATGTAAATCTTGAGAAGTTGAATTTGTTTTGGACTGGTTTTTGGTTGGCGAATTTAATATAGTTGAGAATGCATGCTTTTGCAGAAGTACACAAGCATGATTTAGCGGCTTCTTGATGAAGTAATCTTATGATATTTTCTCTTTTTATAGTTGAACTCTGAAAGGCCTACTGTTACACAGAAAGATATCAGACCTGTAGAGGTTTTGGAGAAGAATGAAGTGAAAGCTCCTAAGCAAGTAATGGTCTTGATGATTCTTTTAAGTTCATTTCCACTTTACCACGCATTGTTCTGTTTTATGAGGGAAAAACTGATTCATCTGAGAAAGGCAATCTACTCTTTCTGCGATGCATTTGCAGGATAGTGGAGTACAGCGAAATGTTACTCGGGTTGAAGACAGAAATTTTGCAGGTCCACAGATTAAAAAACCGGTTCCTGAAGTTGCAACACAAAGAGAACTTCCACAGTGGACCTGTGAGATATGCAATATAACATTGCAGAGTGCGTCTGCTTTTCATTACCACCTTGAAGGGAAAAACCACCAGGCTGCTGTTGAGGCACTGAAAGCCAAAAACCAGTCATCAGGCCCCAAGGTTGTCCACAACTTTGCAGCTCCAGAGATTAAAAAACCGGTTCGTGAAGTTGCGGCACAAAGAGAACTTCCACAGGCGTCTGCTTCTAGTAAAGGCCAGAAGTGGACCTGTGAGATATGCCATATGACATTGGAGAGCGTGATTACTTTGAATTCTCACCTTCAAGGAAAAAAACACAAGGCTGCTGTTGAGGCTCAGAAAGCCAAAAACCAGTCATCAGGCCCCAAGGTTGCCTCCGCTTCTATTCGAAAAAATTCCAATGTGCCAAATGTGGAGCCGGGAAAGAGAGAAACGCAAAAAGGCTTTCCCGGTAATGCTGAGGTTCGAGGCCGGAAACAGGCTAGTCCTGCTTCAGTTCCAAGGAAATCGGTGCAAGCTCAACAGCCGATGAAGCCTAACATAGGAAGCATCGGGATTGATAAGAGCTCTCTGTGGTGCCGCATTTGTGATGCAAAATGCACTCGTGAGTCAGACTTGGTAGCTCATCTTGGAGGTAGAAGGCACTTGGCTGCCCTTCAACAAGCATCTACTCGGTTCGATTTGCGTATCTGAGACCGGCACTTTCTCTCTCTCTATATATACAATGCAATTTACGTCGTAGTATCGTTTTCCACCTTAAGACATTGCTATTCTCATCCAGGTGTCTGATACACCCACTTTCGCTCAAAAGAAAATAGGCTTTACAGCAGGTGCCTTATTGCTTGTGTTGTTTATCTAGCATTAGCATGGTAGGCATGGAAATCTTCTGTAGCTTTACCAGAGAGTTACGAGGATGGTAATCATTTTAGGATATAACCGTGAAGTAAAATTACATAAAACCAATAAGTAAAATTTCGTACGAGAGAAAAATATTTTCGTACATGTAAAACATGTTGAATCTGATTGGGGGGAAAAAAAAAAAAAAAAAAAAAGGGTGAAACTAGTCACTGGAACTAATTTTTGTACATTAAAATTAGCAACTGTTTTGTTATGATCGTTCCATCGAAAATAGGACATTTTTAAGGCCATTTTAATTCACATGCTACATCATTCAAATTTCGCTTTGATTTTCACTTTTAAGATAGGCCTGTATACTTTCTCTTTTTTTAACCTCTTAAGAAAATATTGTAATCTACGTTTTATCTTCTTCTTTTTTTATTATTATTTTTTTATTTTTTAAAAAGGCTAGTAAATTAAAATAGCGGTAAACTACCTGACTAAACTTTCAGTTCACCTAGAACAAAGCAGAGCAAGCCGCAACTTGCTTTGGCAAAATAAAGTTTTATTAGCGTAGAAACATGCAGTGTTACGTAAAAGAGAGAAAAAGGAAGCTAAATCCAAACATTAAAGACCTTTTATACATACAAAAGGAGTTCAAGCAAGTTACTGAGACAGATGTATTTATCACAATTCACAATATTAGATAGCGACTATGCCTTCTGAGAAGTTGGCATTGCCAGGTTAACAGCACTGCCTCCTGGTAAGTCCTTCCATTGCTGAGTTATAGTTTTTATCTGTGTAAAAAAATTAACTCCAGCCTTGCCTGTTGAAGAAAACACGATACAAATTTCCATATTACTTGAGATCATATAAAAGTTCTACCAAGAAGAATTTCTTTTAAATGAAAAAAACACATTATATGCAAAGGACAAAAGGAGAGAGAGAAAAAAAAGGAAAAAAAAAAAAAAGGTTTTAAATGAAATAGCAAACCATAGAAGTTAAGATCGCCTGCGAAAGATGCCTTGGAGCCAGTAAATGAGAAGAAGGGCAAGGGAACAGGAATTGGAACATTGATGCCAACCTGAGTCGAACTCAAATATGAGTTAAAGATTTATTAATGTTTTAAAGAAATCAGAGACAAGCTTGCAAGATATAAATATTAATTCCAAGATGAGTACAACATTTGTATATTATATATTGGCTGTAACCATAGGGTTGTTTTACCAAATTGATCTGAATATGGCATTACGCAAAAATACTAAAAGTGCTGTAGTCAAAAAGTGATCCCACATAGTAAATGGACTTAGCATAACTAATATCTATCAGGTTTTCCTTTAAGTTGAATGCTGATCAAAGACAACCCCAAAAGGGGCCTTTTTTTTTTTTTTTTTTTACCTGTCCAGCTTCAATCTCCGTTTGAAATTTCCTGGCAGCGACACCAGATGTTGTGAATATGGAAGCTCCATTCCCATATCTGCCCAGAAGTGTGACTTGTGTATAAAACAGAGTACATATGTGTAATAAAATAATGATAATTTAGAAGTAGGAGAAGCTATAAAATGAAGTACTTGTTTCTGTTTACGAAGTTTATGGCCTCTTCTAAGCTGTCAGCCTGACATCAAGAATAACAAGGGAATGTGTTAACAAATCTCCATAAAAAGCAATGTTTCTCACAACTAACATGTAGTGAACATACCTCTAAGCAAAGAAGAACTGGGCCAAAAATTTCCTCCTGCACCACCAAGACAGAGAACAGTCAAAGTTGTTCTAACATCCTCGATACAATTCTTTTCTAGTTTGCCACTTTCTAGTCAATTTTAACAGCGTGCAAAACTTGAGTTCTTAGCTTTAGATGGTAGAGGTCTTGGGGTCACACGAGTGACAAATCTTTGATTGAAGATTTTCACCACTAAGGAAAAGCGTTTCTCATTTTGGAGCGTACAATTAGGATTTGATTTTAAAATGGAGAAAAATAACAGGAAATTGAGAGAGAATGAGAGATACCTTGTAGCACTCCATGTCAGCTGTGACACCTGATAAGATGGTGGGACCGATAAAATTGCCATGCTCATATCCTGGGACCTTTTATTTATTTATTTATTTTTTGGGTTTGTTCCCATTGGACACAATTAGTTGGACAGTAATCTTTCAGAAAACAAAAAATATAATAGAAGATAATAAGAAACAAGGTGTTGTAAACAATATGTGAAACATACTTCTAGCATTTAAATTTTTTGACCGTGTGGACTTTTCTTCCAAATTCATGCTTAACACGTTAAAAGTCAAGAGGCAACTATATTTTGAGGCTAAGCAGTTGGATCTCCAACAGGAGTAAATATTTGGTTTTGCAAAGTAAAAGGAAATACATTAATTTATACACAAACTATTTACATCATTAATCACGACCAAACAACACTCGGTTACAAGCAGTAAATGGTTTCGTTCACTATTTAATACATGTTCTTGTAATTTTCATATCATCTCATCTATGTAGTACATATGCCATGCTTCTTATCTGAAAAATCATATGTATGACTGAGTATAGAACATAACATGTTTAGCATGACAAGATAATGAATTGTCCCTCATGTGCAACAAGATGGTAAAACAGAGGCAGAAAGATACCACTATATCTCTTCCATCCAGTAATAGCCTGGCACCACTTTCAACACCACTTTGAATTAATTTGTGTATTCGTTCCTTAGCCTGTAAATGCAGGTCATACAGAATCACTGAAAAGAAACTTAAGCCTGAAGCTGATATGTAGTGTGAAATTGCCGCCGTTTACATAACCAAAATTCTATTCTGTTACTGTTTCCTATGCATTAAGTAAGAGTGCTAAATCCAACTATCTTGGAATAAAAGTCGACAGTGCGGATTTACAAAGAGAAAAAGTAAAAAGAACATATGTTCTTACCTGTTTACTAATTACTGGACCAAGGTCTGCATCAGGTTCTGTGCCAGCATTTACTCTAAGAGCTTTGGCACGCTCCACTAGCTTTTTCTCCCTGGAAAAGGTAAAAAATAAAAGGAATGGATGATAGTTGATTTGAAAGAAATCTTCCCTCAAAGCATAGATTCAAAACGATGCACATTCCCAACCATGTGGAGTGTGATAAGTTTTGGGAAAGACAAGAAAAAAAAAAAATGCATAGTGAATTGTGCAATGGTATTTTGATCTATCAATTTCTTATATGTACTAAGTGCATTTAAGGCGACAACATTTTGCATTATTTATCTCTATGCACTCAATGCTTAGAAGTTATCAACCTTAAAATCATTAAAAAGAAAAGGTAGAATACTGTAGAACATAAACCTGAATAAAATTGAACAAACAGGGAAAATAATATGTACCATGACTTTGCACCTCCAACAAAAACAACCGTGCTGAGTGCCATGCATCTTTGTCCAGCAGCACCAAAACCAGCAGCAACAATAGCATTTAAAGCAGCATCCTCGCTTGCGTCAGGCAGGACGATTGCATGATTTTTGGCTCCCATATTAGACTGAAGAAAGCAATTGATCAGGTTACATTTTAATTCAACTTCATCTGTGACGCAGGTATAAGAACAACAATATTGCATAATGGATACCATGTATACTTTTACCATGGACATGCAGTTGACTTACCTGAACACGTTTCCCTTTAGCTGATGCTCTTCCATATATGTGCATGCCAGCCTTTTAACATAAAAGTATGAAATAAGAAAAACAGGCAAGCAAGCAAACCAAGAGGTGCTGTTAAGACTGCTGATAGAACTCAGAGAAATTATATCAATAAGAATGTCAAGCCAGTAAGAAGAATTCTTCCACATAAACATATTTATGCAACTCAATTAACAAATAAAGATAAAATCTATCATCAATTTAAAATTTGAAATAAAAACTATCAGACAGTCAGCTATACTGAGAAAATATCGATAGATAAATGGAAAACCAACTGCCATCTTGTTTAAAAGATGCATGCATGAATGACATCTAAATAGAAAAAAAATCCCAATCAGGACATATGAGAAATACTTTCTAAATCACCAATCGCTGGTATCAATGCCTATATACAATGACAAAAAATGGTTGCTCAAATCATGATTGCTTGTAAGTTATAATAAGAAGCAGCCTAACCCCCTTCTATTTTTAAAAGTAATTCAAAGAATTCAAAAGAACTATATTATGATAATGCCATAATTTGAAAATTACTTTATTTCTTTCACACTTCTCACAAGCTTTTGTTTAAACTAAAACATTGGGTAGATCTAGCAAAAAACTAATTCACTTTCACAAACAGACCATCTGCAATACAAAGACCTTCTCGTGTAGCTAAAATGTTTGGAGCTGTGACCTAAGATGGGGCAAGGCCAACCACTAACAAGCTTTATCGTTTGACAATCAATACAGCTACTGACATTCAAGCATTTATTTTCTAAAAGAACTATTAGATTTGAGAATTGTCTGTGTTCAGAAACTCACAGTATTAGAGCCCACAAATGAAACAGCTCTGATATCGTCATCATCGCAAATTGCATTAACAACATCCTGTCACAAAGTGGTAACATTTAGAAATCATTTCTCGTATAGATTTGCACTTCTGCCATTATGGATCACAAGTTATTCATTTGGAATAATTATTGGTGACATAAAACAAATTGCACATAATTACTTCATAAAACCTAAATATATTGGACATCAAGAACAAATTGTGTTTAATAATATTTCATTATGTTAAAACGTGAAGATCAATAAAAGGTCCCACATGAGAAATTTACATCCATCTAAGGAAAAAAAAGGGCCAATGGTGTAAACATGGGCTAGTAAAGATTAGATGGAAGTAGAAGCATACATTGGTGCCATGAACAATATTTAAGACACCATCTGGCAAACCAGCCTCTGATGCCAACTCTGCAAGGATTATCGAAGCCCCTGGAGAAAAAAATAAGAAATACAAATCAGTTTCAAGTAAAAGGGAACTATATAAATATGTCATTGTAGTGGCTAGTTTATAGCGGATTATAGATAACTGGATAAATGCTTGAAAGTTCTTCCAAGGTTAAAGAAAGAAGATATTGTTGATTTTTTTACTTATTATTTATTTATTTTCATTAGAGACAACACTCTAGGAACTTATGCAGAAATTCTAAAATCATAAGAACCTGGATCTTTCTCTGATGGCTTCAAAACAAAGGTATTCCCACATGTAACTGCAATCGGAAACATCTGCAACAATATCATGAATCAATCATCTTGATCTTGCAATTCTTTGTTCAAAAAAGTGAAATGTCAAATATTTCCTTTGAGAAATAAAACACTTTATGGTTGTAAGAAATAGCACTTTTGATGCAGAGAGAATATAAACTAGAAGTAGTTGAAGTAATTGGAAAGCAGATTTCCAAATGTTCAATAGTAGATGGTATGTATGTATAAAATGAATTATACCTTGCAGAATGAAACTAAGACCAATACCAGAGGACAGGAAAGAACCAGTCACAAAATCATATAACAAGGGGGAAGTTAGCAGGCTTACCCATAAGGGAATCATTGCTGGAAAGTTGAAGGGACAAATCCCAGCACAAACACCAAGTGGCTCTCTGATGCTGTATGTGTCAATTCCATTTGATACATTGGAAACATACTCTCCCATTTGCAGTGTTGCCATGCCACAAGCATGTTCCACCACCTCTAAACATAAAAAACCATTAGAATTCACAAAGTTCCCTTATTTCCATTGATTTAAAGCAATAATACGCTGCAAAATCTACTCCAAGCAACAAATAACACAAACCTAGCCCCCGAAACACATCTCCTTGTGCATCCTTCAATGTCTTTCCTTGCTCAGTAGTAATACTTATGGCTAGTTTATCCTGAAGATTTACCTTAGTCAATAACCCTATTTGAATAAATAAGAATATTAAAATACAAAATGCCAACAAACTCACAGTGTCTCTTCGAATAAGCTGTTGGAGTTTGAACATTATACGCTGACGGGTTGTCACTGGTGTGTTACGCCAAGATGGAAATGCTTTCTTTGCTGCTGATACTGCAGCTTTAAATTCTTCATTTGTAGTCAAAGGTAATTGAGAAACCACTTCTTGTGTCGCCTATAACCAAATTTTTGTACAAGAAATTTCCTTAGTAGAATTACAACTTTAAACTCAGCTTTGAAAATAAAATTGAAAAGCATTGAAGCATTTCATGCACTTACAGGATTTATAACATCAATGGATGCTGATGCTTGTGAATTAACAAAAGCACCACCAATAAGATTGGGAACCCTCTGATACGATAAACACACAAAATGTGATACATGTTTTATTAATTAAAAATATATATATATATATATATATTGAACTCAAAAACCGTCAACCACATATCATATACAAGCAATGAAACAACAAGGTGCCATTTGGTAAGATATTAGTTTTTGAATTTCTTTCATTTGCTTACCTCAAAAGTTTGTTAGTGTTAAATAGTGATAGCTAGAAATTGTTGGGCATCTCAATTGACCATCAACTTGCAGAAAACAAAAATAATAATAATAATAACAAACAACCAACACTTGAAGCCAAAAAAAAATAAAAAATAAAAAATTGTGTTCAATTTCCTATTTATCTTTTTTTTTTTTTCTGCCTTAAATTTATAGTTAATTAAAATGACAAATAAATTCTAATTACCACTGAAAACATTTAAGGTAAGTAGATTACAATCATTAGGGGGGAAAAAGTTACCAAAGGGCACCAAATCGATTATTAATTTGCATCCAAATTCCACCGGAAAAAATAAATAAATAAATTGCAATCCAAACACTTAAGCCTAGATTAGTGGCTTCACTCATTTCTGGTGAATTTCAGGTTCACAAGTCAAAACTCATATGGCAAATGAATTCATCGGAAGATGGCATAAACAGAAAAGGCCTCAATCAAGTTATTTAGCCAAAAAAGAAAAAAGCTTCGAATTTATGCAAAATAATAAACTAATTATTATTTCCATAAATTACATTTTTTAAGTTTTATAAAAAAACCAAACAAAAGAACAAAAACGAGTCCATTATTGAGTATCCAGTAACCACAGGTAATTTTCTCAGAAACCAAACAAAAGAACAAAAACAAAGTCTATTCAGTATCAGCAGGTACCCACAGGTTGGCCCTGACACACTGCATATCGCTTTTTTTTTTTTTTTGTCGTGAAAGAGTTTTCCAGGAAACTGTTTTACAAGGAAACAAACGGAGCTATACTAAAATTACCGCAGGAGTACGGTGCTTCGATGACGGCTCGGCGGCTGTAGAGAAACAGGAGTTGCTCGAGGCAGCAAAGATCTGAGGCCTCAGTGCCTTCAAGTTGCTTACTGCAAATCAAATCAAAAATCCACAAAATGATCAACAAACAAAAAATAATAATAATAATAATAATTTAAATTTGCAAACCTTCCATTGAAATTCTGATTAGAGGCTTTTTTTTTTTTTTTAATTAATCTCTCTACCTCGTTGAATCTTAATCCGCAACATTTTCTATCTTGTTTCTTTTTGGTTTTCACAGAATTTGATGATCAGTGTGTCATTGAGTTCAGCAGGAATATATATATAACCCATTTGGTACCATTGAAATGCTAAATTGTCCATAACTATAAAGTATGTAGTTGGTGAAAAATTAAATTCAGACGTGGGCCATATCATTTAACTTTTTTTTTTTTTTGGGGATTTTTTTTTAAATGGAAATTTTTTTTTTTGTAATTTTTTTTTAGTATTTGTTATTGGAAATTTACCAAAAACAGAAAAAAAAAAAAAAAAAAAAAACATGGTTAAGCCATTTATAATTTATACATGAGATATAATAAATTTGAAGTATAGAAATATAAAAATGATATATATTTATATTTTGCTGAAACATAGAAATGATATTTACTATTACCATATCAACTGATCTAATAAAATATAAAGGAATCCGACGGAAGAGACTTGAAGAGAGGACTTACTGATTTGGCATCTTTCGGACATCCTTACTTGTGTACCAATTTTTATAGTAACATGGAAAAAAATATGAAAAAGAAAATAAATGGTATTTGAATTGATTGAAAACAATAAAGTTTGGTCTTTGAATGAAAGGACAAGTACAGACAGTCAGGCACCCACCATAAAAAGGTGCAAGCACAAAAATGTTTTTTTCCTTTTTCTTTTTCTTTTTTTTTTTGTTTTTTTCTGAAATAAAAAGATTCTAAAAAAATAAACTTTAGGAAGAGGGACTGAATATTCCTAAGATGAATAATGGAGGTGGTTGATTAGATGAAAAATGGAGTTCTTAAAATGCATCCCTTTTGTGGTTTAATTAGTTGGTGCAGAAATTTACAAGGTAGGAGTAACCATGCTTCCAATCCCTCCAACTTCAATTGTTGCTTTAGTTTGGTTGATGAAGATCCTTGCCGTGCGAGCTCTTTTAGATTTGTTAGTATCTTTGTTTTTTGATTTTTGGACTCTAAACCCCCTATGTACCAAATTTTATTTTGTTTTTTTTTTTTTAAATTGTTTTGTTTTTGTTCAATTTGGATAAATATTTTAACATTATCAAGATTTCATGAGCGATTTATGACATATCACGTGTGCTGTAGCTGTTACATAAAAATGACATTTAATATTGAATTTCACATAGATTATAAAAATTATTTTTTTTTTACGTTTTTAAAAAGTATAATATGGGAACGTTTCTGTATAGATTTCTCACCAACTTTGGATAGAATGTTGTTTTATTAATTAATTTATTTATTTTGAACAAATTTTGGTTATGATTGAAGGAAGTATTTATAAACGTATACCAATGAAATACGTAATTAATCTTGACGGTATTCATCAAAATGGAAATGTCAAAACCTATTTAGACATCTCTCGACCAAAAAAAAAAAAATGAAGAAGAAGAAGAAGAAGAAGAAGAAGAAGGAAAGAAGGAAAAACCAACTTTATCCATTTGGGTCCATGAAAACCACACGACTCCTATAATTAAATTTAGTGGGATGTGTCCACTCTCTTTCTCGCTCTTACTTTCTTGTGTGATGTTGATGAGAAAGGGTTCTTCCCAATCTCTTCACCTCCATTCATAGCTGCTGGGTTGTTATCATCAGAATGGAAACATCAAAACCTATTTTAGGACATTTCTCAGCTTTTAAAAATAGAAAAAAAGAAATAATGACCTATTTTAGACATCAATTTAATTAAATAAGTTATATATGTTAATTTATTTTTTCACATTTAGGATGAAGATATTCCAACTTGAATCATTATTTGAAAAAAATGACTCTTCCCCAAACATATAAACATGTATATTTATATAAGAAAAAGAAGACATATTTCATTTAAAATTTTCATTTTATGAGCGTGTCTACAATTAAATTTTTTAAAAGATTATTCGATTCTTTTAAAACTAATCCACCTCACATTTATTAATTATTATTTTATTATTTTGGTGAATCCTCCCTCATTGTTGGTGACACATCAGAACTTTTGGAGCGTGTAAATATACCGATAACCATCACACGTCATCCATTTGTCTTTTTCGTAAAACAATATTCCTTCCTTTGGTGAAGGTACACCCATATTCTTTTTCATGCATGTAGTAGGTATATTATAATAATAATAATGATTATTATTATTTTTATTATTATTATTGCTGAGAAATATATTGTACAAAAGGAGAAACAAGAGAGAGTCTTAACACCACGTGAACAAGTAAATCAGAAGATATCGACATTTTCCATTACGTTACAAAGGGAGGCCAAAGGCCCAAAACCTAATACAAGCCTAAACAGCTATGCTCTAATACAAGCCTAAACAGCTATGCTCAGAATAGAATAAACATTAATTAACAGTTTCTAAATATACATTCCAGACTAAGCTCATCTAGAGAGAGGAAAAAATTTATTAAAAAAAAAAAAAATCTACAAAATTTTCAATACGGAAATAACATCTAATATCTATAGATTTGGCATTTCGAGGGATGCTCCATCGCTGTCTAGCAAATCCTTCCATTGTTGAGTAACAGTCTTAATCTGAGTATAAAACTGAATTCCAGCCTTGCCTGCAATTTTTACACGATTCAAGTTCAAATTTCATTCACTCAAGCATAGAAAGTGGCTAAAACCGATTGAAGTTGGACATGGCGTTTTTACCATCGAAATTGAGATCACCAGCGAAGGATGGTCTGGAGCTAGTAAACGAAGAAAAGGGCAGTGGGACCGGAATAGGAACATTTATGCCAACCTGTGCCAAAACCAGTCTTTATGGATAATTAGAGAACAATATTTATATATATATACACACACACATATATAAAAGGCATCCACAAGTATCCGTACATAATTCAATTACACTGAACAAGAAAAAATTGTCTTATTATTATACTTCATTATGTGCCAGTGGCAGACACATAAATAAATTCCTTTAGATCAATGCAATCATGAGCTAGAGCAAACATGCATGTCATATTTGTGGAAGAAAACTACTATTGCCCATTGAATGAGCTTCAAGGTATGGCCAAAGATAGATATTTTAGCGATGTCTAAACTTTCATCTTATCTTCTTTTGCCTTCAAACATGGATCCAAGAAACCTCCATGACATGCTAATGGAAATTTACCTGTCCGACTTCAATCTCAGCTTGGAATTTCCTCGCTGCCACACCAGATGTAGTAAATATCGAAGCTCCATTGCCATATCTGGTAAGGGGTGATGGATGTAAACTTTAAAAAAAATATTGATATAAATTTAAGGCCAAGATTAGAAATTTGAACATACTTATTTCTGTTAACAATGGCTATGGCCTCTTCAAGGTTTGCAGCCTGGGTAACAAGAATAAAATACCCTGGAAATCTTTAAAATGACAAAACAATTAACTCTACTTGTGTAAATGAGAAGGAACGAAAGCAACCTGCATACAGAGTAGAACTGGTCCAAAAATTTCTTCCTACACAAACAATAGTAATGGTACAATTCAATATACAATATTTGCTGAAGATATTTGAATAGCTTACAGGTAATCTAAGGTCCATCTTGCAAGCATAATGTACAATACCTTATAGCTTTCCATGTTTGTCGTGACACCAGATAAGATGGTGGGACCAATGAAGTTGCCATCCTCAAATCCTGGAACCTATTTGACATTCATAAGACAGGAATGTAAAAACTATCCCAGCTTGGACCCTTTTAAATAGCAGAAGGAAACTGAAATTACTGACAAGCTTCATATTGATTCTCTAAACCATAAGACAAAATCACAACAGCCACCTGTCCTGAAATTGTTGCTTTGACATGCAGATTACACTCTTTATCTCATCCTCAAATAAAGAAAAATGGAAATACATCCATTTTCCAGGGATCAGTTCAACCCCTGAAAATGAATGCTTGGTAGAACAAGCTTAATGAGTTTCCAATCAGTCAGTTAAGTTGATTTAGGATATGATAGTTGAATGTCACACTTACCTAAAAATTAATACATGAACCTCATGGATACACGAAGGTACACTGACAAATCATCCATATTGTAAAAAGAGCTTGAGGAACCTAATATGATTAACATATTGAAATAATATGCAAAAGATGGAAAACACATACCACAAGATTTCTTCCATCAAGTACCATTTTTGCACCACTATCAATGCTTGATTGGATCAATCTGCAGATTTGCTCCCTTGCCTGACAATATTGAAAGAACAAATAACCATGAATTAATAAATAAATAATAACAAACATAAATAAAAAGTGCTAAGTAACCAAATTTTGCAACTGAACTAACAAAACAACTACGTTGGTTTTACTTATGCAAAAGGATGTTACGAAGTTATTCATCACCTAACCATATAAGTCAAATGAGTTGCTTTTCTCAAAATTAATTACCAGATATTGATCAAAAAGTTTTATGTACCTGCTTGCTTATCACTGGACCAAGGTCTACATCAGCCTCTGTTCCAGCATTAACATTAAGTGCTTTGGCACGCTCCACTAGTTTGTGTTCCCTGGTTATTTATTAAGGGGGGAGAGAGAGAAAGAGAGTTATGCCAACAACCAATATCTGATGTCTACAACCGATCAAATTTGCCAAACATATATCCACAGAGAGAGAGAGAGAATTGTGCCAACAACCAATATCTGATGCCTACAACCGATCAAACATGCCAGACATATATCCGGACAATTGGAAAAGAATTTCATAACCAGAAAAAACAGACTAGTTGTTCCTTTTTAATATGAGCAAACTTAAGCCTTGTCCACCGGACAACCCTGTTAGGTCACAAACTAGTCCTAGAGGTCCACCACCACATAAACTTTATGAGATTACCTAAGGCTTAGTGGAACATTAAGTTCGGAAAACTAAGCTCTACTACACAACCCCATCAAGCACATGACCATACATTCTTCATGTCCACAAATATCTAAGAATGGTAAAGTGTATGCAACTCTTACCAAGCACATGACCATACATTCTTCATGTCCACAAATATCTAAGATTGGTAAAGTGTATGCAACTCTTACCAACCACAGTTCAGCATACAGACAGATCTTAACTAGCACATGATGAGTCAACTAAATCCAAATCACCTTCCCAGTCCCACAAACGAATTTTAGAGGACACAAACACACATGAAAAGTTACCTTCAAGAGATATAACACAAAAGAAAATATCACAAGATATGAAGTAGACAAATGACAATACCATGGATTTAAGCCTCCAACAAATACAACTGTGCTGAGTGCCATGCACTTTTGTCCTGCAGCACCAAAACCAGCAGCAACTAGAGTATTTAAGGTAGCATCCATGCTTGCATCAGGCATAATAACTGCATGATTTTTGGCTCCAACATTGGACTGAAGACAATAATTAACCAGCCAATTTACATTGACTTCAACTACTGCATTGGTAAAAGAGCAATTGTATTGCTTAAAGTAATACATGAGGTTTTTACCTGAATCCGTTTCCCCTTAGCTGATGCTCTTGCATATATATAAGCACCAGCCTTTAAATGATTGAAAAAATAAACATAAAGAATAAGCACCAAGTATTAAATAACTGACAGGAATTAGAAAATTAAAATCCCAAAAATACAACTTAAACAAAAATTGTTCCAAACAATTGTACCTACAAGGCATTCTCAACAGAATTCTGAAACAAATCATATTTGTCTTAAAATAATTTCATTTTCAACATCTTCTTGATTTAAAATAATTTTCTCAAGGCTATCAAGATAGCTTAATATATCATATAACCTTTAAAATCAAGTTCCTAAAGAGATAACAAAATGCATTCTGTACCATTAATGACCAAAAACAAAAAAAAATACACTTACTGTATTTGGTCCAACAAATGAGATAGCTTTAATATCGTCATCATCACAAATAGCATTGACAATGTCCTGCCAGAACAAAGTTTGAAAGATGAGAATTTTAAAGAATGAAAGAAGAAAGTCCACAAAAGAATAACCAAGTATGTTAAAATTGAACATGTTGCAAAAAAATGACACACATGCATACACAGTAAATGAAAAAAACAAATAGAGAAATCATTTCAGACATTTAAAATATCAAGTCACTCTCTATGTACTTTTCTGGATAGAGAAAAAAAAAAAATGGCATAGCTGGAGTGACTGAACAGATTATAAAAATTTAAAGTAAAATCTTACATTAGTGCCATGAACAATATTTAAGACGCCATCAGGCAAACCAGCCTCAATTGCTAACTCAGCCAACATCACAGAAGCCCCTGAAAAAAAAAATCATACAATATCAATTTTGTTTCAGGCATAAACTTGTATTTGATGAAACGATCAATCAAGTCATAGTTTCTTAGTTAAGAACAAAGTCATGTGATCTTCGAAAAGACCTATAACCCTGAAAATGAAGGTCAAAAAGCTTTTATTAAATAGATGTAAAGCAACGATAATGAAGAAATTGAGGAAAGCAGTTAAACATGAACACATTATGCTGAACAAAATGTGCTATAGAGGAGCCCCACAACCCCACTCCAAATTAAGATAACAACAAACCAAGTGCCGGAACCCATCTCAGGATTCTATAAATACAATCTGCCACGATATTATATGACAAGAAAATAAATGAACTGGAGATAACCATATACCATTTTCAAATCCATCAGGACCCAGTTTTGGCATTTAACTATCATCTAATTCTGCGAATATAAATTGCAGCATTTTAAGAAGCTCCTCCATTTTATTTGTTTCCTCCAATCGCCTTATTTGAGAACATTAATCTTAACATGTTCTTCAGAAGGCAGAGACGAGTAATATAACGTATATGCTTTCTCCAACTTTAACGGCTGGGCTTTCCAAACTGTGCAACCCCAGTACTAAGGTGGCTCAAGGTAAGAGTTAAGATTTTCAGTGTACAAAGTTTCTCATGTGGCTGGTATTTGTGAGTGACTCTTGAAGTTGTTATGATTAATATTTCACTAGGGATATAAAAATGGCCCAAGAGGTTTGGCATTGGGTTCTTTACTCTTAAGCTTTTAACATGGATAATTTTTTGGTTATTTCAAGATAGAAGGAAAAAAAATCATCATACTCTATACCCTATAGTAATAATAAATTCAGAAATAAAATTTCAGAGTTCAGTCCATATGTTAGGTAGCATAAGGATAAGTGAAAAAAAACTTGTCTAATACACGATTTGACGCCAAGAGAGAATAACATAAAAATGCTCTAGGAAACTCACATATCATATAACTACAAAGGTTCTAAAAGTCACCTGGATCCTTCTCTGATGGCTTTAGAATAAAAGTATTGCCACATGTGACAGCAATAGGAAACATCTGGAAAGAGAAAGTAACCATGAATCAAATATTTGAAATTATAAGTAAGGTTGTCTGCTTTTAGTTAAAGTCTATCAAGCTCCATAAGGACATCCTGAATGTTGTATACATGAAATTGGCAAAACTTCAACATATTTCACAAGGATTGTTAAACAATCTCCAACCATCGTCTGTACATATCTGCATGCACTATTGATTAACCATGGTATTGCTATGTCATTCATCCTACTCTCTCCCATTTTGCACAAGCTCCTAATTAATATAACAACAGCATTCTTAAGCACATAAGCAAACAATAAGAAACTCATTGAGCACCTTATAAGCCCACTAGAACGCATACAGTGAAGAGAGCAGAATCCAACTGAAAAAATACTGACACCCATACTTATTTACTCAAATAGTTGTCTTAACTCCATCCGAACCACAAATTCACTGTCTACTTCAAGCTCAACTCATATAGTTGTCTCAACTCCATCCTAACCACAACTTCACTGTCTACTTTAAGCTCATAAGCAACATAGAGAATGGCATTCCTAACCATCTGAACATTTTAGTGTCAGGAGTAAATCCATGGCCTAAACCTATAAGTAAAAATGAAAATGGAGAGTAGCAAGCTTACCCATAAGGGAATCATAGCTGGGAAGTCAAAAGGGCAAATCCCGGCACAAACACCAAGTGGCTCTCTAATGCTGTATGTATCAATTCCATTAGTTACATTTGAAACAAACTCTCCCATTTGCAGAGTTGCCAGTCCACAAGCGTGTTCTACCACCTCTGTGGAGGAAAAATGAAGACTTGACTGACCAAAACTGCCACCAACTAAGCAGTTCAGATATGACAACTGGAAATAAGGAAACTAACCTAGCCCACGTAACACATCACCATATGCATCGCTCAATGTTTTGCCATGTTCCATAGTAATGCACATAGCAAGCTTATCCTAGGACAAATTTATGATTCCCAATTATAAAAATATAACTTAAATAACGTATATGAAACAAAACGATTAAATACAAAATTACAATGTCTCTCCGAATAAGCTCTTGAAATTTGAACATAATGCGTTGACGAGTGGTAATTGGTGTGTTTCGCCACAGTGGAAATGAACGCTTTGCTGAAAATATGGCAGTTTTGAACTCCTCAATTGTTGTTAAAGGAACTTGAGATACAACTTCCTGTGTTGCCTATCATTTGACAGAAGTAAACACATGTAAAATCTATTATCTTAATACGACAAGAAAAAATTGGAGATACAATTTTAAACACTCTACAAATCTGTACTTACAGGGTTTAGAACATTAATAGAGGGAAATGACTGTGAATCAATAAATCTACCTCCAATGAGATTTGGAACCCGCTGTTACATATAATAGAGCGAGTTTAAGTCCAGTCAATTTAGAAGACAAGGAGGAAGAGAGAGAGGAGAATGAGAAGAAAGACAAATATTAAAAAAAAAAAGAGAACATAAAAAGAAAATTTCTATATAATATATATACGCATGTATTTTTATGTAAATTGTCCAAATAGCTAAAATAAGACTAGCTGATGACTGCATGAAATGATATCTACGCTTACCGGAGGGTTTCTTTGCTTCCAGGATGGCTCAATAACTGCAGTATCGTTGTTCCTAACGGCAGATTTCTGAGGCCTCAAAGACTTAAAGTTCCTCACTGCATAGTGAATATGCCATAATCCACCATCAGGAAATTGAAACAACTTTTCCTCATCCATTTCAGGATAGGAACTGAATGTTTATATTCCTATATATTTCTGGGTTTCCCAATGAAACATTGGACATAAAAGAGTTTTTGCACTCAAATCAATGAATTTACCACAGTAAAGCAGGAAAGTGGCATTGCTCTCTCAAATACGTACGAGTGTACTCGCTTAAACCCTAATTAGACTCTAACTATGCTGGTAAAGTATGAAAATGGTAAAACCAAAACTTCAAGTTCAAGCTTCCATTTTGATAGTATATCATGGCTACAATAAGATTAAATAAAAATGAGCCTCACAAAATGTAAATGTTATTTAAGATGTAACAAGAGGTTTGAAGAGCCTCACGCAAATTGGTCTATTATGGGAGAGGAGAGCAAGAAATACTTAAAATTTATGAAAGAATATTTGTCTCCTCCATGGAATGAAAATTCAAATTAATGGTGTACCAGTCATATTTCCTTGTCGAAGTTTAGCTTTGACATTGTAAACATGCTTTGGAGTCGATAAAAGCTCGGGATTGCTTTGTCTTAGTCTCTTTAATATTTGGCGAGGTCTTAAGCCAGCTTCTGTCATCTCTTTAATTAGCAAAACTTCTCTCTCTGTCAAGCGACGAGCAGAAGGATGTTCTGAAATGTCCTTCAAGGGTTCATGGTTGTGTGTTCCATTTTTAATGGTAAGTACCCACAAGCCATCATCCTTCTTACCCACAGCCTCAAAAGGACAATTTGTTAACCGAGAACCTGTTTTTCTTTTGCGGGCCTGTTCAGCCAAGGACTCATTAACAGCTTTCCGTCTGTTACGATAAACACCTCCCCTGTCACAGCCAAGGACCACCACTCTGTCCCTCTTGGACTGTTTAATAGTTACTACATATCCCTGGGCTACAGCAAAGTCACCAACATGTTGGATAAGCTCTTCACGGTCTACAAAGGTTCCAGGTGGAGGTGGAAGCATCAGTGGAGACTCATTCAACTCCATGCAACTCTGAAGTTCCATCTTGAAAGTTAAGGTGAGAAAGCCTGCATACCAAGGCTATATATAACCTTATATTAGCCAGTGTATTCACATTGGATTGCAAAAAGAAAATCCTACTTTGGTTCAAAAACAGTATGCTTAGGATATGATATATTTATTCCATATATTGGACATCTCAAAGTTCTAAAAGATCCTCCTACTCCTTTCCCTCTAGAAAATAGCAGCAAAAAATGTCTCTAGCCACAGGGCAACAGGGGAGAAGGTGCTCATATGCCAAATAACTGTCACAAGGGAAAAACCTCCAAAGTTCCCTGCTAGTTGTAGAAATTTATTACTTCAAAAATGCCACCATTACATCCCAATTACCTATTTAACAATACCCATACCATGTTAAACTTATAAGCACACAGGCTCCTCTATATATATTCAAAAAATAAAAAAATTCTTGAAAATCAGGATTAAATATATTGAAAGAATAAGCAAGACATAATGTCTCACCATTTGCCAAAAATAAAATCAATTACATTCTTAAAAAAAAATAAATAATAATAATAATAAATTGAAGCTTTTTAATTAGTAATTTGAAGCCTGGTTCCTTTTATCCTCCGTGTCTTTTGCATGTCCTGATCAATAATGCTATAAAAGAATTCGTCAAAACTACCAACAGATATTCTCGAAAAATTTAGCTCTGCTAACACTATTTAATTTAGAGCTTAAAAAATTCACATTTCTCAATTTATGCCCAACTCATTAAACACTAACTAATAGAAATTAATAATATTTGTGCCAATTTTGGTTACAATAAACCACAAAACTAAATACATCGTCATGCTATTCTTATAATTTAAAGAACCTCTAATTTCTTAAGCATTCCAACACTTTTCAATTTCGATAAAAGCTTGATAATAATTCAGAGAAGTTCTTCATAAGACATGTAACTCTACCATAAATATCGCTAATGCCACCAATACACTGACACAAACAAAATTCAAAAATTCTTCAGCTAGTATTTCATTCAAAAATGAGAAACTGCAAAAAGACTCTACTGATTCCAAACTGAATTTCAAATGAATTCCAAAGAGTTCCTAATTTCACAATCAAAATTTAGTATTCTAACATTTGAATTTCGTTTTCTTATTTCTCATCATTCTCACCGAAATAAAAAAGAAACTGACACTAAACGGAAGGAGGAGAGGCTCACCGGTGAAAAAAAAAAACGGCCTGCCGGTGGAATGCAACGGAATTCCGGCGACGGCAGCTTCTTTGTTCCCTCTTTTTTCTACAACGCAATACTCCGTCTCGAAGTGGAGAATTCAACCCGTTTAACACTTGGCATAAGACTATAGACGGAAGCGAAGAAAGACTCCGTAATGGTGCTGTCGTTTTCCGAAAATGAAAGTTACTGTTTGGCTTGACGATATTGAGACGCAATATTTGTACTACGTTCTACGAATTAAAGATGTTTCAAACAAACACGCCTTTTTACCCAAGTATACTTCAGTAATTTTTCTCTTTCTTCTTCTTCATTTCTTTTTTCATTAGTCAAAAAAAATATTTTAAATTTATATATTACAGAGGAATTTTATTTTATTTTTCGTTTTTATTTTTTGAATACTTCAATTTAGGTTTTGTATTATGTCCCAAATTTTTGCACTTACGGCTGGTAAAATATTTCAAATTTTCTGTAATTCTAAAACAATGAACTTAATCATATTATAATTACTTAATCAACTTCTCAACGTCAAGGAATAAAAACTATAAACCTCAAAAATTTTTGCCCCCTATTTTTTGTGCTCAAAGTCAAGCTGTTGATTGACTTCTTGTCCAAGTGATTTTCAATTAGAATTTGATGCTCATATTATTTTTGCCTAAATTCAATCTTGAGAATTTAGTATACCGTTCATTGCATAAATGCATTTAATCAAATGACTTAATCATTTTTTAACATAATTAAACGATTTAATCATTTTTGTGCAATAACAATTAAACAATTTAATCATTAAACTTGACCTTCTGTTGACCATGTATTTCACGAACCAGTAAAGGATTTCGACCAATGAAAATCATGGTTTTTAACTTAATTATGAGGTGCAGATATATTTATTGGTACATTTGTCTATACGAATATGATTAAAAAAAAAAATTTGTCTATACCAATTGGGTTGGCATAATCAAATACAGTTAACAATTAGAAAAAGCTAGTAAATTTTAAAATTGAAAAATATTGCATACTTGTGATGTGAAAGAATAAATATAGAATTATAAAAACTGATAATTTTTAGAAGCCGATCAGATATGAATATCAAATGAAAGCTTAATCAAAGATAATTATTCAATTGTGAATATGTTGTCGATTATTTTTAACCTTAGATTTTCATTATTTCCAAATTAAATTGAACATTAACAATAAACAATTTTGAAAGCAAATAAATATTACCAAAAACAACTTGGAATAAAATTTGAGTATGTATTGTTTACAATGATATGGCAAACAATTGTTCTTTCACTGCCTTTCTTATTGCATATTGGAACAATGGGAGTGATCAGTCAATATAGCTTGTTCAGTTTGATCAATTTCATCTCCATAAGGCTTCAGTTTTTGCCTGCAAAACTTCAGTTGATCTTCCAAAAGGCTTTTCTCTGACTCGAGCTTTGTCACAATCCACTGCAATGATTGAATTAATGCTTCGTCGTATTGCTGCTTGTGCTCTGCCATACGACGGTACTGATTGGCTTGCATTTCAATACAACTTTTCTCGTTTTGAAGGCGCAGAATCATTGCCATTGCCTCCTCAGCCGCAGTTGCAGCTGCCATTCTTTCTTTCTCAAGCTCTGTTTGAGCTTCTTTTGCTCTCTGCCTTTCTATCTTCACCAATTTCCTCAATTCCATTGCATCAAAATCATCTCCATCCTCACTGTGGCAGTCCTTTTCGTCGTCGTCATCATCATCATTCTTTTTTAATACATCTTTTGCCTCATCAGAATCAAAATTTGAATTGTACTCAGCTTCTCTTTTGGCCACTGAACCATCTGCATTTGGTGACTGTGAGTTCACCAAGAATTCCGATGCACCACAATTGCAAGACACTTCCTTTGGATAACATACTTGACCAAAACCACATTTTGAACCAAACCCAATTCCCAATCTACCGGCTTTGCCTCTAAAATAGTATAAAATTTGCAACAAATTCACACCTCTAGAAAACCAACTAACTTGCAAAACCTTCAATCCCAGACCAAACATCAGAAACAGACCCAGCAAGCTAAAAAACCGTGAGAAATATCCAAACAACAAAAACCCACATCCAAACTCATTGCTCTGTGTCAGAAACTTCAGGCTTGAAGGAAACTCCATGGACAAAAACCCAAGAAAAATCTGCAGAAATCTCCTGTACAACTCCAGAACTGAGCAAACGGTAATCAACAAGCAAAAACGACCCAGTATCTGCATCAGGGCCCAAAACCCCCAACTCGAAATTCTCTTAACTTACACTACAAATAAAGAAAAAAACTAGGAGCTTTCGTGAAAATTACAAAGAATGAAAGAGACCCGAAAGACTATTATATCAATATATATATATATATATATATATATTTGATGTGTGTGTGTTCAGGAACTCCAAAGCAAGAAATTAACATCAATAAATTACTCCCAACCTTCAATGGAAGATCAAGCACTATTTATACACGCACAGAACGACGGAGTATTCTTACAGATAAGAGTTGTTGAATGCAAAGCAATCACAGGCGATTGAAGTGAGAGAGAGAGAGAGAGAGAGAGTGACAATTATTGGGAAGCGAGAATAATGGCAGTAAAACCGAGGCTGTGAGAGTCAGTTATTCAGAATGGGGCCAAAAGCTATTGAGATTTTTTTGATACGGCAGATCAGGTTTCTTCCACAGTAATGCCCAATGCATAGCAGCGTTGTACCGGAAGGCAATCCTGTCTTTCCATGTAAGTTGTAGGGATAGTCTTGTCAATTTAAGACAACTGGTGATTGGAAATTTTGGACAGTACTGAGAAATGGAATGCAGAAGATTACCACCGGTGAGATGAGGCAAATAGCGGTTGGGACGGGCACGTTACACATTACTAACGTGCTACTTGGAAGGGGCAGTTTTGTAAAAATAAGGGAATCCTCGTTCCATGGACTGTGTATTGAAAGGCGTACAGTGGCGGCCTAACGGCTGTAGAATCATGGCCGTAGATATGGAGTCTCAATGGTGACACCGTACTGTATGGCGCTAATATTAGGTAGATTCCGCATCCAAGTCCCAACGGCATAGTAGGATTTTGTGAATCTTTTTTTTTTTTTTTTCCTAAGTACTGCTTTCAAATTATTAACTAAATATATTAATCAAATGACACATGCTGAATGAAATATTTGTATAACTTAAAATAAATTTAAATGAATAATCAGAATACAATAATAACTTAATTAAAAATTTCACATTATTTGCTTTGTCATTAAGTAAATAATTTTGATAAGCATTTTGAAATTTCTAGTATAATTCTTTTTTTCTCGTAATCTTAAGACTCTGTGATCTTCATATTTGTGTTTTTTTATTTCTTTATTTATTTTTTAAATTTGTTTGTGTTTGGTTTCTCTAATATGTAACATATATAAAGTGTATTGGGGGAAAAAGAAAATCAGTCCACGGAGGTGAGGTGATTTTTTTTTTTTTTTTTTTTTGGGGTGTTGTTTTTTATATTATTGTCATGTGATTAAAAGGAGGTATTTACGGCTTACGCAAAGTCAGGAGAGTGAGGATCTTCTTGGAACGCCATGGACGCCGGACCACTACGCTCTAAACTTGAGCGAAAAAGTGAAATGCAAAGGCCAGGCCTCACACTTGATTGAATTCTAAGGTGTATATAATATTATATAATTTTTAAGTTTAAATGGAGTGAAATTCAGTGCCACAGAAATTTACGAGAAAGGAAATTCTTTTGAGGCTAGATCAAACAGGGGATTCTAATACGTTACACAAATATAATACCAGATTAAGGAAAATAAAAGTCTTATTTTAATTTATTATTTTGGTGAATGCAAGTTTTGTTTGATTGTTCAAAAGTAATGTTAGATTAATCAAAATAAAGTTAATCTGCCTTAGAAAGATATTATGTTCTCTTTGACCATTATTCCATGTTTTTGTGTACCCCTTATCAGAAAATCACCTACGCAATGCTTCCCTACTTGTGATCTAATCATAGGCCACGTCGAACCAGTGTTTAATTTAAATATGTAATTAAGAATCTCCAATTAATTTGAAAATTTTATTTTTTAAAAAAAATTTGTGGACATGCAGGATTTTACTAACGTGTTAAAAGTAATCTCTGTCATATGGAATGTCCTTCCTTTTTTTTTTATTTTTTTTTTCAATTGAAACTTTATACACATCCATAATCATGCATTTATAAACCTTATAAACATTTATTTAAAAAAAATGTAATTATTTGAGGGCAATTGCTCTAGAAAATAGTGTAAAATCTGAAAGTGGTTTAAATAAATAATTTTGCTGCAACTTTTTATACAAATGAAAATTTGAGTACGTAGTTTCTTGCCTATGGTTACCTCCGATACGAGTAAGGAACTTTTTTAATATGATTTTGTTTGTTATTTATATCGATAAATTCTAAAATATTTTAATTAAATTAATTTCATGGTTCATGGTAATTATAATAAGATATTCAATAGGAAACAAAATAGTAGTTCATTGGTTGAGCATTTTAAAAAATTAGGAGAAGTGGTCATTTAGACAAAATCTGAAAATTTTTAAATATTTTGAAATCTTTCTTTTCTTTTCTTTTCTTTTTTTTTTTTTTTTGATATATTCATCTCACAAATAATTGAAGTTAAATCTTTACAGCAAAAATAAGAGGAAAAAAAAAAAAAAAAATCCCTCTTGGGTGAAGATCCACAAGAAAAGTCATTGTGGGCCGAAGACCGTTGAACGCACGGCAGTTGGATTTTCATCTGTGCCGGTCCAAACATAAGACGAAGAAACTAGACCGGACATACTCGAACCCGGTTGGGGAAAAAACATAGGCACAGGCATTGTTGACGGAAGGCGAGGCAATGGAGCTTCAAACTTGAGAACGTGAATGGCCTGCCTTATAGAAGGTCGTAAATTGTGATCCGGATGAGCACACCACAACCCAACCTTCAACAAACGGCACATCTCTTCACTGTCGTATTCCCCACCAAACTTTTCATCAGCCGCTTCAACAACTCTGCCTCTTCCATTCAGCTCCCAAACCCAATTCACCAAACTGACTTTGGATTCTTCAGCTTTCGGCTCCACTGCTTTTCTTCCACAACCCATCTCTAATGCCACGATTCCAAAGCTAAACACATCGGATTCTTTGCTAGCTTTGCTCGTGATCATATACTCTGGAGCCATATAGCCCATGGTCCCAGCCACAACAGTGGTTTGCGACCCAAGCTCGTGGTCAATTAGCTTGGCTAGCCCAAAATCGCCTAGTTTTGCGTTGAAATTGGAATCCAACATAACGTTGCTCGATTTGATGTCTCTGTGAACAACGCATTGTTCCCATTCTTCGTGTAGATAGAGAATCGCAGAGGCTAAGTCATGGATGATTTTGTATCTCAGAGGCCATGAAAGATGGGTGTTAGTGTCAATATTCTTGCTGAATAAATGGTTGTCTAAGCTGCCGTTGGGCATGTACTCGTAGACCAATAAGAAGTTGCCACGTTCATGGCTCCAACCCACTAGTTGAACCAAATTCCTGTGTCTCAACCTGCTGATGGTCTTGACCTCCGAAATGTACTCCTTTTTCCCTTGCTTTGAACTGTTTGATATCTTTTTCACTGCGATTTCCATGTTCAATTCTGACAAATGCCCTTTGTAGACCCCACCGAAACCTCCTTGACCAAGTTTCCCTTCCTCCGAGAAGTTATTTGTAGCCACCACCAGTTCTTTGTAGGCAAACCTTTTCGGTCCTGTTCCCATTTGAAAGTCTTCGTCCATGGCATCTATGATCCCCATTTCCTCATCATCAAATTCTTCCTCTTGCTTCCTTCTTTTCGTTTTCCTCCAATACACAACACCAATGGAACTCAACCCAATAACCAAAACCGCCAATCCAATAACTAAACCCACCAACCATATCTTAGAACTCTCTTTTCCTTTGTTGTCGTTTATTGTCATTTCCAAAGTTGAAGTGAAATTCCAAGTCCGTATCAGTTGAACTGGGATTGCATTTCCAGTAGATGCCGAAAACCCAACAATTATTTGCGGAGGCAGAAACTGTCTAAGATCCACGTTGTGAGTGAGAGTTAAAGATCCATCATCAACTGGAACTTGTGGATCTTTCAGGTGAACTTTTAGATCTTTAGAAGAACCATCATATGAGATGGTAGCCAGTAAAGTATCCCCACTCACCATGGTATTACTCCAAGTGAGGTTTTTCTCAGAGACAATGGAATTTACATCAATACCAACATGGTTGTCGCTTGGGTCCCACTGATCTTGATATGTATCGAACTCAACCGCAACCATCTGATTTGAAGAATTCCCATCAGTCGTCTGATTGAATAGACCCAACCAGCCTCCATAAGAATTTGATGGACTAGTAACTGAAGAATTCTGTGAAGCTAAGAAGAAGGCAATACCACCGTTGGGTGTGCTTTGGTTCCAACCATCAACGAACTGGATCGAAAACTCAAATTGGGTGGTGAAATTGGTGGTGAGATTAGTGGTGGGGTCCCAGAGTTGGATGGGTTTGGAATGGTAAGCTCGACCCGTGTCATTGAAAACTTGGGAATTGACCTGATTGCTTGTGAGCCGTATTGATTGGTGGCCATTAACGGTTTCTCTTGAGGCTGCACCATCAACGGTGATGTTGTTGTCGTTGGCCGAGAAGGAAGTGTAAGAGAAATCGGTCGGGGATGAGATGGTGAAAGAGAAGCAAAAACAGAAGAAGAAGAAGAAACAAATCAGTAAGGAAAACGAAACTGAACTTCTATAATCCATGGATATTCATATAAACTTTCAAGGGAAAAATTGATATTTTGTTAAATGAGATATGAAGGAAAAAATGAAAATGTTTTTTAATTAGTATTTTACACAATTGGGTTTTAGATATATAGTTTCCATGGATCAAATTTTCATGGTTATTCCGCGTATTAGCCCGCCACCAATTTATATGTCTTACAAAGTAAAAGCTACAAAGGTTGAATTGAAAGAGTCAAAAGACTGAAATATATGAACTTTGTACCCTGCACATATATAAGCTTCTTCTTTTGCAGCTGGCTGAAATTTTGGTTTGAAAAATTATATACGTGAACAGGAAAAGAAATACATGGGGGATGACAAAACTCTATTAAAAGATCTTTAAAGGTATAGTATAGAACATTCGTTAATTTGGTTCTATGCTGGTCAAACTTCTAAGTTATGATTAAAAAAACAAATTTTTGTTTTACTATTTTTATTTACGGATAATATATAGAAATCATCAAATATTATATATATATATATATATATATATATATATATATATATATATATATATATCTATCTATCTATCTATCTATCTATATATTGACTAGAAACTGGCAGTACATGAGACAGATCAGTGAATAGAAAGAGAACAAAAAATTGGCATTCCAAAAACAGGGGATCTCTGCTTATTTTAGTCATCAAAATTCATTATGATCACCACTTGGCTTCGACCCTTTACCAAATGAAAAACAAGCATAACTTTAGTTAAACTGACAGCCAAGTACTATAACAAACAAACTAAACGTGACTACATCCTTTTCATTTTTTTATTTCTTTTTATACGGTTGCAAAACAGAGAACTAGCATAAAATAATAATAATAATAAAATAAAATAAAACAGAGAACCCATGGCTCTGTTCTTTTCTTGGTCGAAAACTCATGGCTCTGTTTCGGTTGACATAGCATGGCCACAAGCTAGCATTGAATGGATAATAAAAAACTTATTCACAGAAAATAGATTAAAGAGTACAAACTAAACTATTTGGAATGAAAAAGGATTAAATTCCACACCAAGACACCAACTTGATTGGCTAGTGCCTAAAAGATGAAGTGGATTGTGAGGAACTGGTATGGGGACTAGCAACGGTTGGCGACTTGGTTTGGGCATCCTCAGAAGCAGAAGTGCTACCGTACAAAAAACGTAGAAATGGAGGAGGCAAGTAAGTCGGCAATGGCATCTCTAATGGCAGAGCAGGCAATGGAGCTTCAAATTCAAGTACATGAATGGCTTGCTTAATTGAAGTTCTCAGATTGTAATCCGGGTGAGCACACCAGAGCCCAACAATCATCAATCTTTCCATTTGTTGCCCATTAAATTCCCCACAAAGTCTGGGATCAGCCGCTTCCAAAACCTTTTCCATCCCATAGAGCTTCCATACCCACTCCACTAATCCACTTTCATGATCATTTTCTCCAACCTCAGGTTCGAAGGGTTTTCTTCCACAAGCTATCTCCAAAATCACAACACCAAAGCTGTAAACATCAGATTCCCTCCTAGCCCTGCTGGTTTTGAAACATTCAGGAGCCAAATAGCCCAAAGTCCCAGCCACCATTGTGGTTTGTGATCCCTTTTCATGGTCCACCAGCCTAGCTAACCCAAAATCACCCAGCTTAGCATTGAAATTCGAATCCAACATCACATTACTTGATTTAATATCCCTATGCAACACACATTGTTCCCACTCTTCGTGCAGGTAGAGCAATGCTGAGGCCAAGCCTCGAGCTATGTTATACCTTGCCGCCCAAGTCAACAAGCTTTTACCCCCGAAAAGATGGAAATTTAAACTTCCATTTGACATGAACTCGTAGATGAGGAGTAGATCTTTCTTTCTATGACACCAACCGATGAGTTGCACTAAATTTCTATGCCTCAGTTGGGTGATGATCTTCACCTCGGATGCATACTCCTGTATCCCCTGTTTAGATTTGGTGGATATCTTCTTTATGGCTACATATGAATTCATGTTTTTCAAAAAACCTCTATAAACACAACCGAAGCCTCCTTGTCCAAGTTTCTCTTCCTCTGAAAAGTTGTTTGTTGCTGCGACTAACTCATCGTAGGAAAACCTTTTAGCTCCACTGCTTCTCTCAAAATCATTGTCCATTAGCGGATCAATACTCAATTCATCATCATCTTCACCTTCCTCTTCGGTACTCTTCTTCCACTTCCATATACCAAAAGAAATAAAAGCTAAAGCTCCAACAAAAACACAAACACCTACGCTTATCCCAATGACCGACCTTGTCTTAGAATTTGTGCTTGTTTTTTTTGGTGAATCAGAAGTCGTGCTTGTTGTGAAGTCACCAGAATGGAATGACCATGAACGAAGAATGTGTCTGGAAGTGAATAATCCATTGGCAGCTGAGAAACCAAAAGTAACCCTCTCTGGTAAATATTCTGTTAAATTAATTTCATAGGAAAGACTTTGCTGAAATGGAACATCCTCTTTATTATATCCAGTATAGATAACACTTAGATTTTTCATCCTAGAACTGTAACTTACAGTGGCATTGTATACCTTCAAGGTTGAGATATTACAAGACCAAGATGAGTACTTACTAGAAATCATGTCCTTGACGTTGACTCCTACATGCTCGCCAACATCTATTGGGTCGAAGTAATTTTGCAAGGTATCAAACTCCACCGCAACAAATGGATGCGAACTTGAGGTGGAGACACTGGCCTCTATCAAACCCATTCGGCTGCCATCAGTAGTACTTGGAATTCCAAATGGAGGCTGTGCGAGGAAGAAGGCCAAACCATCTCCACGAGGATCAAATGGCGAATAGATGATAAAGGAGAAACTGGTAGTGAAATCCCATACTCTTCCAGTGGCTTTGTCCCAAAGTTGAAAGTCTTCAAAATACTTTACATGCCCAATCTGGTCTGTTTTGTTTAATTTGGTCAGTTGGATTTCTGAACCCAAATATGTAGTATTTCCTTGGGTTATTAAGGTACGATTATGTTTATCTAGTACTGGATAATCAAATTCAAGTGAAAAGGATGAATATGGGATATAATTCAGAAGCAAAAAAGTGGTAATCAACGAATTTGAGATATGTTGCCGAGGATACCAAAGAGCCATGATGATCAGAGCAGTTTGTGATGAGTTTGGGTTAGTTTTTGGAGGTTTTGATGATGCTCATATATTTCAGATGATTGACTAGAATGGTCTCATCAGATTAATTAGAACACCTAATTTGTCAAGTTCAAATTCAGCGCTTACTTTTCTAATAAAAGTTGTTAGTCTGTAAAAGAAAAAAAATGGAAAAAAAAAAAAAAAGATCACATGAAGTTTCTATGTATTACTTGCCTTCGTAAATAAGCTGATTCTTACGTTAATTACATAAGCATTTCAAAATAGCAATGAAACAACATTATGATAAGGGAAATTTGTAAATGAAATTTTTTTATGAGAAATTAAATAGAGATTGTTACTGCAATTTCCTTGTAGGGTTTTTCCCATAAATAACCACCTTACAACTCCATTTTAGAAAAATAGCAAATTTTTTTTTTTTTAAAAACTAGCCACCTTGGGACAAAAATACCCTTGATAAAATTGAAAATTACACAAAAGCTTTCCTTTCTTCTACACAGCCGTTCGTTCGTGGGAGTGGAGTTTATACAAAACTGTTCGTGGGGTTTCTCTAAACTCTTTACATCTCATCGCCTCTCACTTTCATTTTTTTGTATTTTCTCAGATCTCAAACTAAAATCAGGTAAAAATTTTATCTTTTTTCTTATTAGATGAAAGTAAGGAAATATGTATTTTTTTTGTTTTTTCTCTTTCTATTTTTTCTTGTAAGTTTTATTAGTTTAGGGTTTTTTAAGCTTTTTATTTGATATGGGTATGCAAGAAATTGATTTATGAGATGTTCTATGTGATTTTAAAGATACTTTAGGTGGCATATGGTTTGAAAATGGGAGAAATTTTGTGTAAAACTGAAAAATCGTGAAAAACAGTAAAAACGGAGGAAATTTGGCGAAAAAGATGAATTTCCGCCAATTTCCTCCAGTTTGTCAGTTTTCGCAAATTTCCGCCAATTTTCCGCCAGTTTTCCGTCAGTTTTCCGCCAGTTTCCCGCCAAATTTCCACCAGTTTTCCGCCAGTTTTCCGCCAGTAGGAAAAAGCTATATTTGGCCCGAAAAAAAAAACAGAATCAACTTTTTTAATACAGTTAATATGTTTGTTTAATATTATTCAAAATTTTATATATTTATTGATTTAGTTTAACGTTATTCATTTAATTTTGTAGTCAAATGGAAGATGATGACATTGTAATTGCGGTTTTATACAATGGAACATTGGTACAAAATGATAGTGGTGATTGGGAATATCGAAATGGTAAAAATGTAATGGTTTCCGTCGGCAAGAGATGCACAAAATCAGAGTTAGAGGATGAGATTTTCAATTCTATTGAGATAGATCGAAATGAATATTTGCTAAAGCTAAAATGGATATATGGACGATGTGCAGAAAAGTTGGATCCTACAGAAATACGATGTGATAGGGATGTGAAATGTTTTCTTCAAGAAGTGAGGAATGGAGGGATGACAATGATGCGGTCTCCATTGTATGTTGAGGTGATTTCAAAAGTTGAACATGTATGTAGAAATGTTCATCAAACAGCATTTGCTTCGGATAGTGGGAGTAATCTTCATTCTTTTTCTTGTCCTCCAATTGGCGGTCGTCTACCACAAGCTTCCGGTACTGAACCAATTCAGGCTACATCTCAGGAAATTATGGTTCAAGAAACTCAGTTTAGAGATCAAGTTGATGTTCGTGGGGGGGCCTGGACATCATTTAACATTCACGAAGGAGTTGATGTTGGAGGTGACTATGCTGAACGGTTTCCTAACGACGAGGAGTATGAGCAGTTGCATCATATTGATCATGATGAGAATTACAATGCAGCAGGGGATGATGTTGGTCATAATGATGTAGATTTTGATCATGAGTTGCCGGATAATGATAATGATATGCATCCTGAAATGAACAATGAAGGAGTTGATGATGTTAGGGTTCATCGTGCTACAAGTGACCACATATCATCGAGCAACAGAAGTGGTTTTATGGCCATATTTTCGTCAAAGTTCACTGGCTGTGAGAGCATAGTAGTTGGACAATTATTTCGCAACAAACGTGACCTACAGAATATATCCTTTGGCTTTCGGCATTGGAGATGGAGAGAACGAGCAAGCATATACATGGTTTTTCCAAAACCTGAAGGATGCCATCGGAGATTTTCCAGATTTGGTGTTTGTGAGTGGTAGACACCCCGCTATTGAAAGGGCATTACGCAAAGTTTTTCCCAATGCATACCATGCGTTGTGCACGTACCATATAAGCAGAAATATTAAAGCAAATGGACATGCGAAAGATGAATCAATAATACAATGTTTCATGCTCGCAGCTAGTGCATATTTGGTTGAAGATTTTGAGTTTTATATGGGGCAAATTGAGGCAAAAAACAGTAGAGCTGCCCAGTACATTCGATCATGTGACCCTACAAGGTGGGCACGTTCTCTTTGTCCATGTAGAAGGTACACTATCATAACCACCAATATTGCAGAAAGCTTGAATAGCATTCTGCTAGATGCTAGAGAGATGCCAATAGTAGCATTAATAGAGCACATACGGGATTTACTGCAAAGGTGGTTTTATGAGCGACGTACTGCAGGTGCAAAATTGACAAAGCCTGTGACTGACCATATGGAAGAGCAACTCAAACTACGAAATTTGGAGTCCATCGGACTACGTGTGAAAGCCATTAATATGCATGAATTTCTTGTGGAAGGTGGGAGTTTGAGGGGTACAGTTAATCTCCAATCAAAAACATGCTCATGCAAAGTCTTCGATCTTGATTAATATCCTTGTGATCATTGTATTGCCGCTTGCAGAGACCGAAAAATTGCTCCTTATGGCATGTGTTCTCATTACTACACCGCGGATGCATATCGTGCAGCTTATGCTGAGTCCATTTATCCTTTGTTAGATAAAAAACAATGGCATGTCCCGGATGACGTGGCAAGTCGCATTGTTCTTCCACCAAGATGGACACGTAGGCGAGCCGGTAGACCAAGGATGCAACGCATACCATCCGAAGGTGAAGATGTTATTGGACGTAGATGTAGCCGATGTGGTGGTGTTGGACATTATAGGCAGAGATGTACGAATCCATTGTCTTATGCTTCGAATTAGAAAGTTTTAATTTAGTGTTATGGTTTAATATGTTTTGATAATTATTTCATATCTTTTTTTTTTTGAATTTAATCCTAAATGAAAAGATGCTTTCTGGAATTGATTTTCAATCTTTAGTTTACATATCATTTTATGAAATGTCCAAATGATTTTGAAACTAAAAACAAACATATATCAATTTTATTTTTATTTAAAATGGTTATTGATTTTAAATGTCACTACATTTTTTTTTAATTCCATCTTCATCTTATATAATATTTGTCTCCACTCCCAATTTTTTTTAGCCTACTATTAACTTATATAATCTATTAGAAATTGATTTTCCAAGTGGAGGAAATTAGTTTCTAATAGGAGTAAAAATTATTCAACGATTTCCGCTTGGAGGAAATGTTTTCCAACAGGAGGAAAACTATTTCCGCTTGGAGGAAAATTTTTCCACCTGGCGGAAATTTATCACGAGGCTTCAATTTTTCTTCATATGGGATTTCCGACTGGAGGAACGTTTTTCCTCCATTTTTCCTCCAGTAGGAAAATTTTTCGGCCTATAGGAAATATTTCCGACAAGCGGAAAATTTTTTAAAATTTGCAATTGAGCTCTTAAGGCGTTTGTGCATAATGGAATTCTAATAAATAAACATGGCACATTTCCTATAAGGTCAATTACTTATCATTACATCAATACCACATTGTTATCTTTGTTAAATGAACATTATAAGCCACCATTATATTTACAATTAAAAGTCAAATATAATAAATAATATGCATCTATAAACATGAAAAAAGGAAAGAAAAAAGCATCACCACGCAGCTCATATGCTAAGTTCTTTGTTGTAAACCTCATATGCATACTTCTTTCTAAAGAACTCCATGTTATCTTGTGTGAATGTCAATGGTAATCTAGCATGTAAGAATTCGATGGTCTTGAGTGTAAATATGCCACAGTCCTCTAACTCTGATTTTGTGCATCTCTTGCCGACGGAAACCATTACATTTTTACCATTTCGATATTCCCAATCACCACTATCATTTTGTACCAATGTTCCATTGTATAAAACTGCAATTACAATGTCATCATCTTCCATTTGACTACAAAATTAAATGAATAACGTTAAACTAAATCAATAAATATATAAAATTTTGAATAATATTAAACAAACATATTAACTGTATTAAAAAAGTTGATTCTGTTTTTTTTTTTCGGGCCAAATATAGCTTTTTCTTACTGGTGGAAAACTGGCGGAAAATTGGCGTAAAAGTGGCGGAAAACTGATGGAAAACTGGCCGAAAAATGGCGGAAAACTGGCGGAAAACTGGCGAAAAATTGGCAGAAAATTGGCGGAAATTTGCGAAAACTGACAAACTGGAGGAAATTGGCGGAAATTCATCTTTTTCGCCAAATTTCCTCCGTTTTTACTGTTTTTCGCGATTTTTCAGTTTTACACAAAATTTCTCCCATTTTCAAACCATATGCCACCTAAAGTATCTTTAAAATCACATAGAACATCTCATAAATCAATTTCTTGCATACCCATATCAAATAAAAAGCTTAAAAAACCCTAAACTAATAAAACTTACAAGAAAAAATAGAAAGAGAAAAAACAAAAAAATACATATTTCATTACTTTCATCTAACAAGAAAAAAGATAAAATTTTTACCTGATTTTAGTTTAAGATCTGAGAAAATACAAAAAAATGAAAGTGAGAGGCGATGAGATGCAAAGAGTTTAGAGAAACCTCACGAACAGTTTTGTATAAACCCCACCCCCACGAACGAACGGCTGTGTAGAAGAAAGGAAAGCTTTTGTAGATAAGGGTACTTTAGTCCAAACGGGTAAAATATTGGTTAGTTTTTAAAAAAATAAAAAAATTTGCTATTTTTCTAAAATGCAATTGTAAAGTGGCTAGTTATCGAAAAAACCCTTTCTTGTATGTACTAAATCAAGAATGTGGTACACGTGCATGTGGGCTAATATTAGGCAATAGGAATGGGTCTGATGTGAGACTGGAAAAAGAATCGGTTGGGCTATAGTGACAGATGATGTTAAGTTGCCGTGAAAGACGAGTTCCACACACAGGAAAAAGCATTGACTGGGCTTCAAGAATTGTGGAAAACATTAAGGGTTTTTTGGAAAAATAGCCATCCCATTAATCCGTTATTGAAAAGTAGCAATTTTTTTTTTTTAAAATATAACCCACTTTTTACGTTTCTAGATGAAAATACCCTTAATAAAGATATTTTTTTCTTTTCTCTATCAAAACGCATGTGTTTTTTTTATTTTTTTTATTTTTTCGGTTGCTTTTTGTTTTCTTATTACTTTCCCTTTCGACATAGGGCTTCTTTCAACTTTTCCTTTTAACGGTTAGGGTTTCTTTCTATTTTCCCTTTTGAAAAGCTCAATCACTGTCAGTGAAGAAAATATCGATATCGATGAAAATATCGAAGGTATGAATTTACAGAAATATCGATGAAAATATCGATATCGATGGAAATATCGATAAGATTATGGAAACTGTAAATTTTTAATTTAAAATACAAATTTTGAGATATAAAATAATTAATATAATAAAATAATATAAAAATTCAATAATTAAAGTACAATAATAATAAAATATAATAAAATACTCATCCAATTAAATATATATACTAAAATCTTATATATTATATAACAAAAAAACTAACAATATTATTTATTTATTTTAAATAGATAAAATTAAATTTATTAAAAAAATAAATAAAATTAAATTAAACACTAAAATAAAAAAATAAAAAGATATATATTAAAATATTATCATAGTAAAAATCAAGCATATTAAAAATGATAACTAAAAGCAATAACATGAATTAGATGAGGTAAAAGCTAAGAATATAATTGAATTAGTTCCTTCTCACTTTTTCATACCACCACGACAAATCACCATCACATAGATTTTTATTTATTTTTTTATTTTATTCTTTCTCTTTCCTTCCCCCACGTGAAAGAAAGATTTCTTTCTTATCTTTTTTTCTTTTCTTCTTTCTCTTTCCCTTCCCCCACGTGAAAGAAATATTTCTTTCTTATCTTTTTTTCTTTTCTTCTTTCTCTTTCCCTTCCCCCACGAAAGATTTCTTTCTTATCTTTTTTTCTTTTCTTCTTTCTCTTTCCCTTCCCCCACGTGAAAAAAAGATTTCTTTCTTATCTTTTTTTCTTTTCTTCTTTCTCTTTCCCTTCCCCCCACGTGGAAGAAAGATTTCTTTCTTATCCTTTTTTCTTCTTCCTCTCTTCCCTTCGTCTTCTTCCTCCCTCTCTTCTGTGTGCCAGATCAGTTAACAACCAAAAACAAAAAAAACCAAAATTTCCAAATTCGGCCCTCTCTTTTCTCTTCTCTTCTCTTCTCTTCTCTCTGTGTATCCCCATCTTTTCCCCCTTCAGTTTTTCTCCGACCGATTACCACAAACCAAACACACACACAAATCAACACAAACACACCCAACCAGTCTGGCCGACATATCCCAGAAATTTCCACCTTTTCCTGTCGACAACCGGCCGATCTTTCCATCTTATCCACCCAAAACCTGAAATTTTCACCGACAATGGACGATTCCGTCGACTTCCATCGATTCCGGCGACAAATCGACGACACGCGTGCAAGAAACTTCTTCCCCCCCCTGTCGGTGTCGGGCAGGGTCGACAACGGAAACTGTCGCCGACATTTCCACCGTCTCGACGATTTTTGCTTCCCTGATCACTGTCACCACCCAGAGGTAGAGGAAAGATACACCATCGTCGTCGTCGATCGCTCTGGTCTGACCTCTCATTCACTGCCGTTGTCTTCGTCGCACCGCCGTCATCTTCATCACACCGCCGTTGTCTTCGTTACACCACTATCGTCCAACCATGACGAGTCTTCCAGGGAAGAGATAGAGAGGTAGGCAATTGGCATAACTTAAACCTCAAGCTGATGGGTCTCGCTTTTGGTATTGTGTTTGTTATTGTTAATATGGTTGGGTTTGTAATACGTATTATGCATCTGAGTAACATTTTTTTTTTCAAATTTTAAGAGGTCGCCAAAATATTTATAAACTTTTGCTTTCTTTGTTTTTTAGATTTTCTTTTGCTTACTTTCTTTTCTTGATTTCTAAACCTTTATCAATATTTAGGCAGTGAAAAGCTGGTCTCTTTGGAAATATCTAAATGTTACGTGAAAACAATTTAATCCCATTTTCATATTCATCAATAAAAAAAATAAAAAAAATGTTACTGGAAATGGAGCAGTAACTTTGAAAGGAACTCTCTCCATTTCAGAACTCCTCTGTTTTATTTGTTTATTTATTTTCCTCCGTTCCTCTATTTTCTTTTATTTGTTGCCAAGTGTTTGAAAAGTAGTTGAATATTGTGGTGTATATAGGTAATGTTACATTTACTATTTAAATATGTAAATTTTGGAGAGCAGATTGAAAAATGGAATGTGATTCAAGACGGAGGAAAAAAAAAAAAAAAAGAAAGATTGAAAATTGGAATAGTATTTTTCTTGTTATGAATCAGGATGTGGATAAATAATACAATATTCAATAAGCTTGATTTGTTCACGCACTTCCCCATTTATCTAATGTCCACATCTCAATGACAAATTATAATTTCTTGTTATTTTTGTTTTGTTCCTCGTTAAAGAATGTAATGGTTTCTGGCTAGTTGTATTATGGACTTCGAGCTATTGGCTTGTTGACTTAATAACGAAATGCATCATCTAAAATCTTGTCATTGCATCTAGAATTTCTTTTAGTGATTCATTAGTTTTTCAAATTATAATCCCATTATTTTGTCTCGTCTTTTGTTTCATGTACCCTGCATTTGATCAAACCACTAAGGAAATGAAATATAACTTGCAGTTTGGATTTAATTCTTGATGGTGATATTTTTGAGTGAGTGAATATAATAAAAGATCGCCTTCTACCTTGGGGTCGTTTTCTAGTTTTAGCAAGAGATTGTCTTCTTCCCTGGTCAATTTTCTGCTAGAAAAAAGGTGGTTTGGTCTAGATGGTCATATATCCTGCACTGGGTGGTTAGACTGAATTTACATTTCTTTGTTAATAATGCAACCCTTTTTCTTTTTACTCCCTTATCTTTCACAAATAAAAGTACAAAGCAAACAATATACAATTTGGCATTGGAATGAAAGCTTGTTTTCATGCATGTGTATATATATATATATATATATAGAAAAACTATTGTTTTGAGTTTGAAACCATAATTTAAATAAATTATACATCATCCTAAATTTTGTATTTTTTTTAGTTTTTGCAGAGGTTTGGTTTAATTTATGGCTGTTGATCAGTAGGGTCCTCATGATTGGCACTATCTTAGAACTTAGAAACTTTATTGGATCAAAATGCTAAATGTTGAAAGGAGAGAAACTTTAACAGAAGGGTTTTGAAAGAAATTTTAGACTTAAAAATATCTTCTACTAAAACTTAAACATCAACCAGTAGAAGGAAAAAGTCATTAGGAAACACAAATTTATAAGGAGTTACAACTTTTTTTTAAATAAAATATGCTAACACATGGAAAATATTTTGAAAGCTCTAATCATTTGGTTGTTGGGAATATGATTAAGGAAGGAACAAATTAGACAACTCATGAAACTATTAATCTAGATATAATTCTTTTAATCAAATCTAACGTATGTGACCCTTAAGTTGCTTACATTATGGTATAAGTAATTTGTTCTATCCACATGTGAGCATGAGGTCTTTTCTTTTTTTCATTTTTTTCCGTGAAATTCGTCAATATCATTAAGATGAAATAGTAGTACATGAATTCAACAAAATGAAATTAGAGTATTATGAGTTAATCATGACAGTGCCTCCTCTGTCCAGGTCTCATACTGAGACACACCGAGAGAATAATGAGTAAGCTCATTGAGTAGAGCTGTATTAGACCCTGTCAATCTCTTTTTTAAACTTGCAATTTTTTCATCTAATTATTTTTTCTGATGCACTCTAAGCCACGTGTTATATTATCTATGGACCATGGTCCACAAATGCTTTTTTCTTTTTATTAATATTTTTATTTTTTGGGGGAAATTTGATGAAAGGATCGTAGAATATTTGAAAGTCAATTGCTTGTGAAACTGAACCTTAATTAAAGTATCAGAGTAAAGTACTTTTTGCTAATAGCATATAAGAATAGTTATGGATACATATAATTCTTTTAGCTTATTACTTTGTTCTCATCTTAATGAAATCAGAGAGTATTACCCGAAAGATGTGAAAATTTATAACTTTGAATTATTTTTCTTTCTTTTTTTTTCCTCTCATATTAATAGAAAATTTAAAATATAGTCATTTTAGATCTAACAGATTTAGATTTTTTTATTCTATTTTCAATGAATTTAGGTATTTTCCTACCTCAGTGTTTATTTAACTTTCACATTGATAATAATAATCTGTCAGTTACTTTTTACTTTTTATTTTGCTTGTATGGAGTTGGTTTACTTATTATTATTATTATTATTATTATTTCTGTTCATTTTTTGCTCATTTTGGAAATATCTATGACAAGCTGATTGCTTTTGTATTATTATTTAAGTATTTGATGCCTTTTATTCTTTCAAAGAAGCTAGAATCTATAAATTTCCTTGGCATGTATCTATAAAAATTGTTAGAGTTGTATAGTGATATTATTGTCGTGATTAATAAATGTTTAATTTTAATTATGCGTTATGTTACCTTATTTACTGCGCTCTGCATTCTTTTATGAGCAGCGTATGGATCTTGTAGACTCCGTTGATGAGTTTACATGTGAATTGACACAAAATTTCCCTTAGCAAAGTAACGGGTAAAGCCCTTTAATACTTACATGTTTGTTGAATAAATATTAACTATTGAATATGGTTCTAATAATGTTATTGTCTCGTTATAATAATTGTTTTTTTGTAATGGTGATTGTGTCATGTTTACACTCAAGAGCATGGAGTTTTTACATGCTAGATTACCAGTGATATTCACACAAGATGACATAGAGTTCTTTAGGAGGAAATATGTATATGAGGCTTACAACAAAGAACTAAGCATATGAGCTGGGTGGTGATGCATTTTTCTTTCCTTTTGTCATGTTTATAGATGCATATTCTTAATTATATTAGACTTTTAATTGTAAAGATAATGGTGGCTTATAATGTTCATTTAATGAAGATAACAATGTGTTATTGATGTAAGGATAACTAATTGACCTTATAGAAAATGAGCCATGTTTATTTATTAGAATTCCATTATGCACAAACATCTTACGAGCTCAATTGTAGATTTTGAAAATTTTTCCGCTTGTTGGAAAATATTTCCTCCAGGCGAAAAACTTTTCCTCCAGTCGGAAATCCCATATGGACACCAATTGAAGCTTCTGGATAATTTTCCGCCAGGCGGAAAATTTTTCCTCTAAGCGGAAATCGTTTTCCTTTTGTTGGAAAAATTTTCCTCCAAGCGGAAATCGTTTTCCTCTGTTGGAAAAAATTTCCTCCAAGCTGAAATTGTTGAATAATATTTACTTCTATCGGAAACTAATTTCCTCCACTTGGAAAATCAATTTCTAAAAGATTATTTAAGTTAATAGTGGGGTAAAAAAATTGAGAGTGGAGACAAATATTATATAAGATAAAAATGGATTTAACAAAAAATGTATTGATGTTTAAAATCAATAACCATTTTAAAGAAAAGAAAAAATGATACATATTTGTTTTTCTTTTCAAAATCATTTGGATATTTCATAAAATAAGATGTAAACTAAAGGTTTAAAATCAATTACAGAAAGCCTCTTTTCATTTGAGATTAAATTCTTAAAAAAAAAAATTGCTAATAAATATTCCACCGTCTAGTAGAAAGTATAATATCCAAGATATGAAATAATTATCAAAACATATTAAACCATAACACTAAATTAAAACTTTTTAATTCGAAGCATAATACAATGGCTTCATACATCTCTGCTTATAATGTCTAACACCACCGCATCGGCTACATCTACGTCCAATAACATCTTCACCTTCGGATGGTATGCATTGCATCCTCAGCCTACCGGCTTGCCTACGTATCCATCTCGGTGGAAGAACAATACGACTTGCCACGTCATCCGGAGCATGCCACTGTTTTGCATCTAACACAGGGTAAATGGACTCAGTATAAGCTGCACGATATGCATCCACGGTGTAGTAATTAGAACACATGCCATAAGAAGCAATTTTGAGTTCTCTGCAAGTGGCAATACAATGATCACAAGGATATTGATCAAGATAGAAGACTTTGCATAAGCATGTTTTTGATTGGAGATTAACTGTACCCTTCAAACTCCCACCTTCCACAAGAAATTCATGCATATTAACGGCCTTCACACGTAGTCCGATAGACTCCAAATTTCGTAGTTTGAATTGCTCCTCCATATGGTTAGTTACAGACTTCGTCAATTTTGCAACTGCAGTACGTCGCTCATAAAACCACATTTGTATTAAATTACGTATGTGCTCAATTAATGCTACTATTGGCATCTCTCTAGCATCTAGTAAAATACCATTCAAGCTTTCTGTAATATTGGTGGTCATGATAGTGTACCTTATACATGGAGAAAGAGAACGTGCCCACCTTGTAGGGTCACATGATCGAATGTACTGGACAGTCCTACTGTTTTTTGCCTCAATTTGTCCCATATAAAATTCAAAATCTTCAACCAAATATGCACCAGCTGAGAGCATGAAACATTGTATTATTGTTTCATCTTTCGCATGTCCATTTGCTTTAATATTTTTGTTTATATGGTACGTGCACAACGCATAGTATGCATTGGGAAAAACTTTGCGTGATGCCTTTTCAATAGCAGGATGTCTATCACTCACAAACACCAAATCCAGGAAATCTCCAATGGCATCCTTGAGGTTTTGGAAAAACCATGTATATGCTTGCTCATTCTCTCCATCTCCAATGCCGAAAGCCAAAGAATATATTTGCTTATTGCCATCCATGCCCGATGCAATATACATGTACCCTTTGTATTTCCCTTTCAATGTAGTCGCATCAACAGCCGATACGGATCTTAGGTGGGATATAAATCCCCTAATGCTTGCTCCAATCGCCATAAAGAAATATACAAAATTGTTACTATCGTCTGTTTTGATACGTGTAAGAGTCTCAGGGTTCTTCGACACTAACTCATAACAGTAGACAGGCAACTTAGTAAAATTATCCTCTGGAGATCCCCTAACACTGTTAAGTGCATATTCTTTAACTCTCAATGCTTTGTTGTAGCTTATATTCACCCCATATTTCTGCAAAAAATCATGTTGAATTTCTTTTGGTTTGCAAACACATGCAATCCCTTCATATTTAGATTTGATACATTGCCCAATAACCCGGCTACTGGCCTGCTTATGTTCTCGATGCACGATATCTAACGAGCAATTGTGTACATTATAAAAAATTCTCACAACAAATATTTCTCCATTTTTAAATGTGGTCGCATGTAGTCGCCATTTACAAGTATTTTCCAAGCATACAACCTCATACCGTCGTGTAGTTGATCGTGTCACCTTGAACTCTTTATTTTCATGCATGCAATAGATACTTAGTTTATTCTGTAAGTCACGTTTGTTGCGAAATAATTGTCCAACTACAGTACTCTCATAGCCAGTGAAGTTTGATGAAAATATGGCCATAGAACCACTTCTGTTACTCGATGATATGTGGTCACTTGTAGCATGATGAATCCTAACATTATCAACTCCTTCATTGTTCATTTCAAGATGCATATCATTATCATTGTCCAGTAACTCATGACCAAAATCTGCATCATTATGATCAACATCATCCTCTGCTACATTGTAATTCTCATCATGATCAATATTATGCAACTGCTCATACTCCTCATCGTTAGGAAACCCTTCAGCATAGTCACCTCCAACGTCAACTCCTTCGTGGATGTTAAATGATGTCCAGGCCTCACGAACATCAACTTGATCTCTAAACTGAGTTTCTTGAACCATAATTTCCTGAGATGTAGCCTGAATAGGTTCAGTACCAAAAACTTGTGGTAGATGAAAGCCAATTGGAGGACAAGCAAAAGAATGAAGATTACTCCCACTATCCGAAGTAAAGGCTGTTTGATGAACATTTATAGATACATGTTCAACTTTTGAAATCACCTCAACATACAATGGAGTCCGCATCATTGTCATCCCTCCATTCCTCACTTCTTGAAGAAAGCATTGTCCATATATCCATTTTAGCTTTAGCAAATATTCATTTCGATCTATCTCAATAGAATTGAAAATCTCATCCTCTAACTCTGATTTTGTGCATCTCTTGCGGACGGAAACCATTATATTTCTACCATTTCGATATTCCCAATTACCACCATCATTTTGTACCATTGTTCCATTGTATAAAACCGCAGTTACAATATTATCATCTTCCATTTTACTACACAATTAAATGAATAACGTTAAACTAAATTAATAAATATATAAAAATTTGAATAATACTAAACAAACATATTAACTGTATTAAAAAAGTCGATTCTGTTTTTTTTTTCCGCCAAATATAGCGTTTTCCTACTGGTGGAAAATTAGAGGAAAACTTGTAAAAACTGACAAACTGGAGGAAAATGACGGAAGTTCATCTTTTTTGCCAAATTTCCTCCATTTTTACTGTTTTTCGCAATTTTTCAGTTTTACATAAAATTTTCCTCATTTTCAGACCATATGTCACCTAAGTATCTTTAAACTCACATATAACAGCTCATAAATTAATTTCTTACATACCCATATTAAATAAAAATCTTAAAAATTCCAAACTAACAAGAAATACAAGAAAAAAGAGAAAAAAAATACATACCCATATTTCCTCAGTTTTATCTAATAAGAAAAAAGATAAAATTTTTATCTGAATTTAGTTTCAGAAATGAGAAAATACAATAAAATGAGAGTGAGAGTAGATGAGATGCAAAGAGTGCTTGTGGCTTGTTAGAGAAACCCTTGCACAAAACATGAACGGGAGTGTAGAGGAAGAAGGAAAAGGTAAAAAAAAAAACATATTGCGTAATTTTTAATTTGTTCAAGGGTATTTTTTTCCGAAGGTGGCTAGTTTTTTTTTTTTTTTTTAAAAAATTTTGCTATTCTTCAAAAAACGTATTACGGGATGGCTAGTTTTCGAAAAAACCCAAATATTAACCCATATGTATGTATATATATACATTATATGATATGAAGTATGACAAAACTCCGTATATAATAGGATGACAGTATTTCAGTATCATTTTTGCTTATTAATTTTATTTGCTAGATGATATGACAATATAATATATTAATAGTTGAAAAACTAATAGAAACTGGACATAAATAAAAAATAAAAGTCAATATTTCTTCATGTGAAAATCTAAAGTTATACTTAACTTTTTTTTTGTGTTTCCCCTTTTGTTTTGGGTACTTGTTATTAAAAAGAGTTGATCACTAAGTTATGTCTTTTGTCCCTAGGAGGACTACTCAGCAGTAAATTTTTTAGCTTTCTTAAGCATTAGTTGGAGTTCAAATTCCCTTGATTTTGATATTTGGAAAAAAAAATATATAAAAAATTTACAACCCATAAGTTATCTCTTTGCAAAGGAGAAGTCAGTTATATTCTTTGAAAAAAAAAAAAGATATAGCATGATAAATAAAAAAGAACAAAAGAAACTGATAGTACATGAAACAAATTAATGAACAGAAAAGAGAATAAAACATTGCTATTCCAAAATTCTGGGTGTTGATCTGGATAAGATGCAAATGCAGGGGATCTTCGATTATTTTAATAGTAAAAATTCAATAGATCAATCGCCAATTGCCTTTGGCTCCTTTACCTAAATCAATCGCAAACATGCCTCTGGTTAAGTACTAAAAGAGAATGGATAACTTACTCAAAACACTTGGCTGGGCTGTATGTTCTTTCGTTACTGTTGCCGCAAAACAGAGAACCAATTAGTTGTTTAGCAAAAGTAAAAAACAGAGAATGATGCTATTTGTTTCGATATAATTGCTTTGGTATATGTTCTAGTTTTTTATACCATGGATACAAGCTTGCATTAAACACATAATATCAAACTTTGGCCATAAAAGATAGGATAAAAAATTAATTGAAAAAAATTGAAATTTTGTATCTGGCCAAGAGGGTTGCAAGGGGCCAAAAAAAAAAAAAAAAAAAGAGGATTAGTTAGAATACAAGCATCAAAATCCACACCTATGCACAACTTGGCAAACGATTGAAAGATGAAGTGAATTTTGAGAAACTGGTATAACGAGCATGCTAGTATCATATACACAGTGGAAGCCTGATTGAGATTGAATAAAGTGTGCAATAAATTATGTCATTATCCATAAGTTTACTAACCTTTAGCGTAGAACCTTCCAAACTATTCTTTAAGCGACAGATCTGCGTGTGAGCGCACCTGATCACAAAAGAAACAAGAAGATTAATCTGAAAAAATCTTTGAAACTCATAGTTTCTGTTTTTCTCTCAAGGTGTTTTATTTTCTACTGAGATTCTAAATCTCTAGAAAATAATATGTTAAACTTGTTAACTGGAAGCCAGTAAACAGTATATTTATAGACTGCTAACCCTAACCCTCCTAGGGTTTATTAACACCTTGGGCCCAATTAATGGGCTCCTTCTTGTATCTTAATAATTAATTAAATGGGCTCTGTCAATTAATGAGCTAGTTTGGGGATCCTACGGCTCATTATTAATCAAGGCTCCTAATCATGGATTGACTTGCTCCAAGAGCATTAATCCAACAATCTCTCACTTGCTCTGAGCAAGCCTGGGACCGTGATCTTATCTGGTGCTATTCCACTAAAAGCCCAAATGTAAACTCCAAAATTAGTAATATTTATATTAAATGTATTTTTTCTTTGTAAAATATTAATAATTAATTGATAATAGTTTCTATCAATCAATTAATTATTTATTCTCTTAACTTATCAGTTTCTCTAACGGATCCAATACACTGGCCAGTGACTTTCAACATTCGAGTACCAAAACATGTCAAGAGGATATTTTATACAAATTCCTTTTTGTATATTTCATAAATACTTAGCAATCAAAGGACCATAATTCCCAAATCATCAAGATATTGGCTGTTCAAAAATAGACCTCACCTATTGATAATTCAAAGAACCATAGTCACTTAATTACCTATTTATAATTTACTCAGGATTAAGAAAAATAACATATCTAATAGCGCCTGAGAATTAATATATTTCACAGAAATTTATCCTTAATTAAATCTCTTCCGATCCTCTCAGTATGACCATAATTCATTCCAATATTTTATAATAACCAAGACAGATTATTTCATAAAATATTGCAGTGTAAATAAAGTGCCCAACTTTATTTAACAACTGTGAGATAATTCATTAATTATGAGAACCTATGACCATGTCTTCTATGGACATATCCATATGATCATATACTACATAATTAATCTGGACCTTATACGTAAAATAAAACGTGCATAAGAATTGAAAATCCATACATTAAATCAGAAAATGAAATTACAATTAATCTTGCTCCTAGAGCATAAATGTAACCAACTCCCACTTACTTTAAAGTAAGTTTGGAATCCTCTTAAAACCCATACAATTTACATGCTTCTCAAACACACGTTCAGGAAGAGTCTTAGTAAAAGGGTCTGTTAGGTTCTCCTCAGATGCTATCTTAGTAACCACTGTATCTTTTCTATCAATGAAATCACGGATCAAGTGGTACTTTTTTAATATGTGTTTCTGTTTTTGTGAGACCTGGGTTCTTTGGATTGTGCTACGGCCCCACTGTTATCACAGTAAAGGGTAATGGGCCGATCTGCACCTGGTATCACATGGAGATCCAAAAGAAATTTCTTAAGCCATACAGCTTCCTTTGCAGCTTCAGATGCAGCTACATATTCAGCTTCAGTTGTGGAGTCAGCAACATAAGTCTGTTTAACACTCCTCCAACAAATGGCTCCTCCATTTAGGGTAAACACATATCCTGATGTTGATTTGCTAGAATCAATATCCCCTTGAAAATCAGAGTCCGTATAACCAAGGGTTTCAAGACTTCCACTGGAATACACCAACATATAATCCCTCGTTCTCTTTAAATACTTGAGTATATGTTTCACGGCAGTCCAGTGTTCTACTCCGAGGTCTGATTGGTACCGGCTTACTACTCCCACCGCATGGCAGATATCTGGCCTGGTACATAGCATGGCATACATGAGACTACCAATAGCCGAAGCATAAGGTTTCTTACTCATGAGTTTTTTCTCTTCAGGAGTTTTTGGTGATTGCTCCTTAGAAAGATGAATTCCATGTCTGAAGGGTAGAAGTCCTTTTATTGGAATTTTCCATGCCGAACCTGGTCACTATTTTATCAATGTAAGAAGTTTGGGATAGAGCTAACATCTTCTTCTTCTGGTTTCATAAAAGTTTGATTCCTAGAATATAGTTAGCTTCACCCAAGTCCTTCATATCAAACTGCTCCTTTAGGTAACACTTTACGTCTGACAACACTTTCACACTGTTTCCAATTAACAGAATGTCATCTACATAAAGAGCCAGAAAAACAAACACTATTCCTTGAATCTTTTTATACACACATGGTTCATCAGGGCTTTTCTCAAAACCATATAATTTGATAACTTGATCAAACCTGATGTTCCATGATCTGGATGCTTGCTTAAGTCCATAGATAGACTTATGCAACTTGCAAACCATATGCTCTTGACCTTTTGTTATAAACCCTTCCGGTTGCTGCATATAAATGTCCTCTTCTAGCTTCCCATTTAGAAAAGCTATTTTGATATTTATTTGCCAGATCTCATAATCGAGAGCTGCTGCCACAGCTAAGAGAATCCGGACATATTTAAGCATGGCTACTGGCGAAAAGGTTTCATCATAATCGATGCCCTCTTTCTGGGTGTAACCTTTTGCCACCAATCTAGCTTTGAAGGTTTCAACCTTGCCATCTGGTCCTCTCTTTCTCTTGTAGATCCACTTACACCCAATTGGTTTTACCCCTTTAGGTGCTTCTACAAGAGACCAGACTAAGTTAGAATCCATAGATTCCATCTCACGGTCTATGGCCTTTCTCCATTCTTGCACATCAACATCCTCCAATGCCTCTCTGTATGTGGTAGGATCGTCATCAGGATTATCCAAAACGACTTGATAAGTCTCTCCTAACAAGGCATACCTTACAGGTTTACGTATCATTCTCCCACTATGAGTTTGCTGCACTAGTTGTTGTACATGTACAGGAGGATCCAAGTTTTGTGGTTCAAGTGGATTATTAATTTCTTCATTATATCCTTGTTCTTGAGTTTCTTGAATTTGGTCCTGACCTATTTCCTGTGTTTGTTCACATTCGGGTACATTTTGTACATTTTTCCCTCTTTGAACATCAACAGGAAACATGGGTGGAAAAATAGAAGTTTTTGGTGGATCTCGAACTGAGTTAAGCTCTTCAAGAACCACTTTACTCTTAGGTTTAAAATAGTTCATATAATCCTCTTCTAAGAAAGTGGCATTAGTACTTACTATCACCTTCTTTTCCTTTGGATTATAAAATATTCCACCTCTCGTTTCCTTAGGGTAGCCAATAAACATACACATTTCTATACAAGATTCCAATTTATGAGATTTCTGTGCTAAGACATGTGCTGGGGCATCCCAAATCCGAATATGGTTTAAGCTGGGCTTGCGCCCTTTCCATAATTCTATGGGTGTCTTTAAAATAGATTTAGATGAAACCAAGTTTAGTATGTATACAGCTGTTTCTAAGGCATATCCCCACAACGATTCAGGTAATGATAAATAACTAAGCATCGACCTCACCATATCCAAAAGGGTTCTATTTCTCCTTTCAGAGACTCCATTTTGCCGGGGCGTTCCAGGAGATGATAATTGAGAAATGATCCCCTCTTTAGCCAAGTAAGACTTAAACTCTCCAGACAAGTATTCACCGCCTCGGTCAGACCGAAGCTGTTTGATATGGACACCTAATTGCTTTTCTGCCTCAGTCTTATATTCTTGAAATTTATCAAAAGCTTCAAACTTATGGCACATTAGGTAAACATAACCATATCTTGAGTAGTTATCAGTAAATGTGATGAAATACTCATACCCGCCTCTTGCTTGAACGCTCATTGATCCATATACATCAGTATTTACCAATTCCAATTGTATGGTGGCATGATTTCCTTTGGCCTTGAAAGGCCTCTTTGTCATTTTACCTTCTAAACATGATTCACATACTAGTATAGGTTCAAAGACCAAGGAATTTAAAATTTCACTTTTAACCAAACCATAAATCCTGCTAGAATTAATATGACCCAATCGCAAATGCCATAGATAGGTTTCATTTGAAACCTTCCTTTTCTTAGATAATGGAAGTTGCTCATCATCATTAATTTCAATGGCATTAATACTATAAGACAAAGGAGTTAAAAAATATAGACCATTCATCAATAATCCGGAACAAATAAAAGTACTATTACTCTTTATTGAAACTGAGAAATTAAATTGTACTGTTAAACCATGTTCAACTAAACAACTAACAGAAACCAAATTCCTCTTAAAATCCAGAACAAATAAACAGTCTAATAAACTTAAAATTTTATTATCAAAATATAACTCCACTAGTCCTACTGCCATTACGCAGACAAATTCTCCGTTTCCCAACTTCAAGTTTCTTTGTCTTTTATTGAGTGGGCTTTTTTGTTTGAACCACTGCAAAGAGTAACAAATATGGTTAGTGGCTCCTGAATCAATGATCCATTTGTCATTGTAATTCTCCACTAACAAGCCTTAACAACATTTAGACTACCCATACCTGATTTAGGACAGTCCTTCTTCTAGTGACCTTTTTGTCCGCACTTGAAGCACTTGCCTTTCGGTTTCTTCATTGCAGCCGGTTTGAGAGCTGGACCTGTTCCTTTGTGCTTCTTGTTCTTCTTTCCACCCTTAGGCTTCCTTTTAGGCTTTGAAGAACTTTCAACATGATAAGCACTTTCTTGCTTTCCGAGAGACCTTTCAGCACTCTTAAGCTTGTGCATCAGTTCAACAGGAGTAAGCTTTAGTTTGTTCATATTATAGTTCATTTTGAACTGACTAAAGCTATTCGGTAGAGATTCCAAGATCATGTCTATCTTCATCTTTTGTTCCAGCTTAGCCCCCATCACTTCCGCAGTACTGATGTGCGCCATCATCTTTAAACAATGGTCCCGCACACTTCCTCCAGTCATGCGAGTGTTCATTAATGCCCGTATAGCTGCTTGTCTAGCAGTACTGCTACTTTTAGCAAACATCCCATCTAGAGTCTGAATCATTTCTGATACACACTCCAGACTATCAAGTTGCTTCTACAAATGTTCTACAATGCTAGCAAGAATATAACAGCGAGCTGTTATATTTGCCCATTGTCAATCTGCAAATTACTTCTTAGTTTCCTCTGAAGCATTAGCAGCGGGCTCCTAGGGTTTCGGAGTTGTTGTAATGAATTTAATTCTCTCAAAATCAAGGACAATATAGAGACTGGTTTTCCATAGGTCGTAGTTATTTCCATCCCATGGTTTTTGATTCAAAATTGTTGCTAGAGGATTAAAGGATGCCATTTTCTGAAAATTAAAATGCACACATATTAACACGTAATCAACACAACAAACATACAAATATGTAGATCCCTTAAACTACTTATTATTAATGTTTATTGCAACAATAATTTAATTTCCATTACAAATACTTACGTTGGGTAAAACATTTGTAATAAATTAAATTTTGAACATGGTATATTTTAATTTCCTACTAAGTTAGCTCCCAGGAAAGGTGAGATGGGTCTCAGACTCCTTAAAAACCTACCTCCTCAGACAGAGCCTTCTTAGATAACCCTAAAATATACCACTCAAAGTTGATTAAAAAATTAAAACTTTTTGAACCCAATATGTATAGTGTCCTACCAATTCAGCTCTCAGGAAAGGTGAGGTGGGTCTCAAACTCTTTAAAAACCTACCTCCTTAAACAGAGCCTTCTCAGATAACACAAACACACATAATTCAAAATTAATTTTAAAATCAACCATTGTTTCAATAATCTTTGGGCTTTTAATAACACTAACAGAGCCTCGTTGGGAGGATTATTAATGTCATTAAAATTGAATGTAATAACCATTAATTTTAATTTCAAAATTATCTTTAATATCTAAGTATTGTCGACGTTGGACCGTACAACTTTATTAAAATTTTGAAATTATTTTAGATCCAATCCAATAAAATCTGGTCATGTTTATCCGTTGGAGCATCACATAACCATTTTATTATTGGACCCTTAATGGAGCCCGCAGGTTTCAAATTAATTAAATTAATTCTTTAAAACCTTCACCTATTCAATATTTTACATTAATTAATTAGGGTTTTCCATAATAATATTATCTAGATAAAACAAATGTTATTATGCACATGTATATATCAAATGATGCAATTATATGGCACCACCTATTCTAAATGACATATTAAGCACATATCACATGTTATTAAACAATTATAGCACATATCAATTATAATTTAAACAATTATAAACATAGAATAATTAATAGGCCCTAATCCATGGTTTCCTAGAAAAGAAAAATTACAAGCCCAATAGGCCCAAAAAGCCCAACTTAATATCTGACCCGTACTTCTTCTTTTCTTCAGATCTTGCAAGTCAATGGGGTGTGGGCCAAGTTAGAATTGGTTTCTAGGGTTTTTAGCCCAAAAAACACAAAACCCTAACAAGTCCCCTATTGATCCCGAGCACCAAAACCACCGCCAGTCGCCACACAAAACTCGGATCACCATGAAATTTTACAGGAAGGTAGATACCCAAATAAGAAATCTACCCACAAAAAAATAATCAAAATCCAATCACACATGCGCCTTCATGCGCTTGATGAATTCAGGCGCGTGAATCCCACTCTCAGCCGCTTTGAGTGGCGCGTGTGGGCACGTGTAGGTGTTTCCGGCGACCGTTCTCCTCCCACCGATCCTCCTTCATGTCCTTCAACTTCTTATGATGTTGATCTATCAAGCCGAAGCTCCAATACACACGAAAAACGATTAACAGCAACGAGAATACAATTTTTTTTTTCGGGTACTTTTACATATTTTTCCAATAAATCCAAATTTACATATAAATAAAATAAAATTGCAGGAAAAATAAATAAGTAAATCAATCAAGGAGGAAACCCTAATCTTATGATTAGCCTCCTTGTTACATCCCCAAAAAAAATATACAAGCAAAAATCTACCATGGATTAAGGGCAAAACTAAATAATTCATTCATAAAAAAAATATAAACAACATGAATAATAGAATCCTAGGTGCCATATATCTAATATACATCATATATACATGAAAAATAAAAAATGGATTCGTTTTATCACACATCGATTCAATCACGGCTCTGATACCAATTGCTAAGATCATATACACAGCGGAAGCCTGATCGAGATTGAATAAAATGTGCAATAAATTATGTCATTATCCATAAGTTTACTAACCTTTAGCGTAGAACCTTCCAAACTATTCTCTAAGTGACAGATCTGCGTGTGGGTGCACCTGATCACAAAAGAAACAAGAAGATTAATCTGAAAAAACCTCTGAAACTCACAGTTTTTGTTTTTCTCTCACGGTGTTTTATTTTCTACTGAGATTCTAAATCTCTAGAAAATAATATGTTAAACTTGTTAATTGGAGGCTAGTAAACAGTATATTTATAGACTGCTAACCTCCTAGGGTTTAATAACACCTTGGGCCCAATTAATGGGCTCCTTCTTGTATCTTAATAATCAATTAAATGTGTTTTGTCAATTAATGAGCTAGTTTGGGGATCCTACGGCTCATTATTAATCAAGGCTCCTAATCATGGATTAGCTTGATCCAAAAGCATTAATCCAACAGAGTATTAATGATTGAAGACTGCGTAAGGGCATTCTCAGAAGTGGAAGTTCTGCCATCAGACCGTGGAACCGAAGGAGGCAAACAAGTTGGCAAAGGTATCCCTAATGGTAGAGCACGCAATGGAGCTTCAAATTGAAGTATAAGAATGGCTTGCTTAATCAAAGGTCACAGATTGTAATCCAATGAGCACACCAAAGTCCAATGATCGTCAAACTTTCCATTTGCTGTTCATCAAATTCACCACAAAGTCAAGGATCAGCCGCTTCAAAAACCTTTTCCGTCCCATAAAGCTTCCAAACCCATTCCACTAATCCAATTTGATGATCATTTTCTCTGACTACAGGCTCAATGGGTTTTCTTCCACAAGCTATCTCAAACATTACAACACCAAATCTGTAAGCATCGGATTCCTTGCTAGCCCTGCAGGTGGTGAAATATTCAGGGGCCAAATATCCCAAAGTCCCAGCCACATTCGTGGTTTATGACCCTCTTTCATGTTCCACCAGCCTAGCTAAGCCAAAATCACCCAACTTTGCATTGAAATTTGAATCCAACAAGACATAACTTGATTTAGTATCCCTATGCAGTTCACATTGTTCCCACTCTTCGCGCAAGTAAAGCAATGCCGAGGCCAAGCCTCGAGCTATATTGTACCTTGCAACCCAAGTCAACGAGCTTTTACCTTTGAAAAGATGGAAATCTAAACTCCCATTTGACATGAACTCGTAGATGAGGAGTAGATCTTTCTTTCTGTGGCACCAACCGATGAGTTGCACTAAATTTCTGTGCCTTAGTTGGGTGATGATCTGTGATGATCTTCATACTCCTTTATCCCCTGTTGAGATTTGGTGGATACATTTTTTATAGCTATACACGAATTCATGTTTTTCAAAAGACCTCTATACACAACCATAGCCTCCTTGTCCAAGCTCTTCTTCCTTTGAAAAGGTTTTTGTTGCTGCAACGATCTCGTGATAGGAAAACTTCTTAGCTCCACTGCTGCTAAAAAAATCATGGTCCATTAACAGGCCAAATCTCAAGTATTCATCATCCTCACTATTATCATCATCCTCTATACTACTCTGCTTCTCCCGCTTCCACAACCTAAGACAAATAAAAAACAAAGCTTCAATAGAAACATAAGAAGCGATGGTCAGCCCCACAACCAATCCTTTCCTAGAATTTGTGCTTGATAAGAGTAACTCATTGGAATGGAAAGACCACGAAGAATATGCCTGGAAGTAAAGAGTCCATTGGCAGCTGAGAAGCCAAAAGTAACCCTCTCAGGGTAAGTATTCTGTTAAAATAATTTCATAGGAAAAATTTTGCAGAAACGGAACTTTTTATTTGTATCCAGTGAAGGAAACACTTGATTTTTCATTTTATAATTGTAGCTTACAGTAGCATTGTATACCTTTCAGGTTGTGATAATTCGAGACCAAGAGTTATACGTACTGGAAACCATGTTCTTCACATCGATTCCTACGTGTTCGTTAAGGTCTTCGGTGTTGAAATCATTCCAAAAAGTATCAAACTCCGCAGCCACAAATGGTTGTGGAGTTGAGGTAGAGCCACTGGAGTTTATCAAACCGAGACGACTGCCATCCGTTCTATTTGGAATTCAAAATGGAGGCTAAGCGAGGATGAACGCCAACCCATCTCCATGCGGAGCATTAGTAGGCGAATAGATGATAAAGGAGAAACTGGTTGTGAAATGTGCTGCTCTTCCAGAGGCTTTGTCCCAAAGTTGCAAGTCTTGATAGTACTTTACTTGACCAATCTGATCCGTCAGGGTTGTAGTCAAAATGTATATATGAGCCGAGAATGAACCATTTGCTTCAATGATTAAGGTCAAATTATGTTGATTTAGCACTTAATAATCAAACTCTAGCGGAGATGAATGTGGGATATAATTCAGAAGCCCAAAAAAAAAATAAAAATGGTAATCATCATATATAAAAGATGAATATGCCGAGATTACCAAAACGCCATGATAAATGAGAGTTTATGAGTTTGGAAAAAAGCAGTCTAAACGGATGAACAACTGTTGGGGTTATAATTGAGAAATAGATGATGCTATAAATTTTCCATGGAAGACAGAGACTTTTTACATCTTTATTTTTATTCTTTTTTAGACTTTAACTTTTATCTAGCCACTTCCTAAGATCATTTCATTATTTCCAAAGTGAATGTGTCTGTCAATAACCTTCTAGACATCAATAATAGTATTTTTTTTACCCAATGATATGGTAATTAATTCATTTTAGACATGTGTTGAAATATTTGTTTAAAAACTAGACAAGCATACATAGAACCAAGCACAGGATATGCAAATTTAATATTTAATTGGTTTATTATAAATATATCAATTAATAATATATTAACACATGTTATTATATAATAGATATAGCTTGATATACATATATAATAAATTTACATTATAATAGCTTAAATTTTTTAATAGTATTAATTTAATATAGACATATATGGATTGTCCTTTAATTTATTTTTAATAATTTTATCCTAGTATTTTGGGAAGATATCAAATAGGCCCCTCTGTACATTTTTTTCTTTAATTTTATTTGCTAACTTCCATTAGATTTTCTCACTAAAGCGTTAGAGAAGATCTAACATGGCACAATTAAAAGTTTAAAACATTACAAAATATACAATATATTTTCATTGTGAAAAGGCATGAACTGAATTATAATTTTAAAATTGATCGCATAATACTTGGTGATGTTTTGGTTGTCAAAATTTATCAAAAATTAGCAAAACAAAAATATAATAAGGGACCTATTTAATATTTTCAAAAAGTGCAGCGATGAAATTTCATTACAAAGTAGAGGAACCATTTTGACAGTGCCCCCACAATGCAGGGCGTTATATTTAATTAGTCGCAAAATAGACAAGACCTTCTTATATCAGTCACTTGAAAAAAAAAAAAAAAAAAAAACCAAATGCATGTTATAGATAACCCTCTCAACTGTGAAAAATTTACAAATATAGATAATAATAACTAAAAAATCTCCAAATTACCTTTACAAAATAAAATAACATGTATATTTTTGGAAAGTATGTTTTAATAATAATTTTTTGATGAAAAATGAAAATTAATTAAATAATTACTATTTATATATATAAACTTTTGAACCCATTAGTTTTATATTAGTCATTTTGATTTTCATAATCATTATAATTGCCGCACTTTTTTTTTTCAAAATATTTGAGTGATTAATGTAGTCTCGTATATTTTTTGGTTGATGGAATATTGTAGCAAAAAATTTTGCAAATTAATTCATATTCTTATTATACTATAGTTTAATTTTATAAGCTATTAGTTAATCACATTTTCATCATATTAATTATGAATTTAATGTAAAATATTTATGTAGTATAACATAAATGGACATTATAAATTTTTTTTTTCAGCTAAAAAAAAAATGGACATTATAATCACAAATTTAATCACAATAAACAAATATTTTTCATAATGGACATTATGAAAAATATATTCTAATCACTTTTTTAAACACAAATTTGCCTTTAGGGTTTTGCAACATGTTTCTATGATATAGGGGTTATTTGTTATTTACATAGTTTAAGGGAGTTATATGTAACTATCAAATAATATAGGTGATTTTGTATATTTTACTCTAGATGATATGACATTGTATTATTAGCAAATATAGCTGAAAATTAATCGAAGCAAAATATAATAAAAAATAAAAAATGTAAAATTAAAACTCAATATAATTATTAAAGTAATGTTACATAAACTAACGTGAAACAAGATTACAAATTAAAAGTTCAATGTAGAATGTTTTAAATTTTAAAGTTTAATGTACAATCTAGCTAAAATAACTAGAGTGCAATTTCCTTTAAGTTTACTTATAGATTCACTTATTCTTATATAATTTATATTATTTGCCAATTAATAAAATAATAATAAATCATTTTTTTTAAAAATAATTTCGGTGCTCTTCATATTAGATATTAAAAAAAAAAAAAAAAAAAAAAAAAAAAAAAAAAAACTAACTTGTAAAACTAGTTTTCGGCCTATTGGCCAAAAGGCAAAACTTAAAAGCTGCATAAGGTTGGTCTAACATTGAAAGATCGGGACTTTGAAACTTAATCTGCTTCCTCCTTTTTGTGGGCCAAAATTTTGGTTCAAAAATAATATTATGCGTATACATATGATAAGGAGAGAATGCCATAACATATGCAACCCTATTAAAAGATCTTCGAAAGTTACATAGCATTAATTAATTTAGTTTCATCATGTTGCAATAGCTATATAGCTATTGTTACTGGACACTTGCTCAAAAACACTAGCTTCGTTGTATTTATTTATCTTTTTTCCTTTTCTTTTCTTAGTGTTGCAAAACATATATTTATTTTTTATTTCTTATTTTTGACAAGCAAAACAGGGGATGTTGTTTTGTCAAAAAAAAAAAAAAAAAAACAAAAAAACAAAAAAAAACAAAAAACAAAAAGCAACATAAAACATAGAACACATGGCTCTGTTAGTGTTGACATAATTGGCAAAGTCTTGACATTCTAGCTTTTTATAGCAAGAAAACAAGTAAGCATTAAACATAACAGATAATAACTAACTTTGGCCATTTAAAAAATTGAAACAAAGAAAGAATTAAAGTGGAAAAAAAAGAAGAAGAAATTTTTGGAGATGGAAAGAAAGAGAATAGTGGTAAAGGAGAGGAATATTCGACCAAGAAAGCTGTAAACCAAAAAAATGGTTTAAAGGTTACATACTAAATTATTTGACAAAAAAAATCAAATACCCAACCTAGACATCAACTTGGCTATTGGCAAAAAGATGAAGCAAGTAGTAAGTTACTGTTGCGGTGACTAGTAATGGTTGAAGACCCGGTTTTGGCATTCTCAGAAGCAGTAGTATTGCCATAAGACCGTGGAACTGAAGGAGGCAAATAAGTTTATATATAGTTTCTTTGGATTAAATTTTCATGGTTATTCCGGCCGGGTATTAGCCAGCCACCACCTTATATGTCTTACAAGGTAAAAGCTACATAAGGTTGAATTGAAAGAGTCTAAAGACTGAAAGATATGAACTTTGTACCCTGCATATATAGGCTTCTTTTTGCAGATGACCGAAATTTTGGTTTGAAATATTATATACATGGACAGGAAAAGAAATACATGTGGGATGACCAAATCTATTAAAAGATATCTGAAAGGTATAGTATAAGAACATTCATTTATTTGGTTCCATAGTGGTCAACCTTCTAAATTATGATTAAAAAATCGTTCTTATTTTTTCCCTTTGAGGATAGTATATAGAAATCATCAAATATATTTATATATATTGACTAGAAACTGGTCGTACATGAACATGACACAGATTTTTGTTGGTAAGAATATAAGACAGATTAGTTAATAGAAAAGAGAATAAAAAATTAGCATTCCAAAAACGGAGGATCTTTGCTTAGTTTAGTCGTCAAAATTCATTAGGATCACCAATTGCCTTCGGGCCTTTTACTAAATGAATAACAAACGTAGATTTAGTCAAAGATGAGACTGAAGTACTCAGATATGCATTTAGTAGCGTAACTGTATCCTATCTCTCTGTCTGTGTTTATTTATTATTTATCTTTTTTACATTTTTTTTTTTTTTTCCTATTGTTGCACAACAGAGAACTCATGGGCATAAAAGAATTAAGACAGAAGTGGAAAAAGCTTTAATCCATTAAGTAGGAAAATGCGATACTTATACAATTACACGTATACCACTTTCCTTATGAGGATCTATACAATTACAAACCCTAGCACTAACGTATTACACAATAAACACAGACCAATACTACATAAGGAAAATACTAAACCAGAACGATGATCTATATTATTGTTTAGCCAAAAAAAAAAAAACATAAAACAGAGATCCCATGGTTCTGTTTGGGTTGACATAATTGCCAAGTTCTAACATTCTAGCCTTTTATAGAATGGCCACAAGCTGACGTCAAATGTATAATAACAAACTTCTGAACAAACAATAGATTAAAGAGTACAAACTAAACTATTTGGAATCAAAAAGCATAAAATTCCACACCTAGACACCCATCCACTAGCTAAAAGATGAAGTGAATTGTGAGGAACGGTTGGGGCTAATTTTGCTCTGATGCCAAATTGTTGGGATTAAATTAACTTGTATTACATTAATGACTTATACAAGACACTTTACAAACACATTTATATAAACCCTTACATACATTAGCGGGACCCACACTTACATAGCCTTTGGAACACTCACATTGACAAGCATAGCACTCTAGAGACTAAGATGAGGAGCTACCTCATGCAATCTCCAGAGCTCACCAGGATAGCTTATCTCAAATGGAAGCCAAGCTTCCCTTTTAACAATTTGTACAATGTCGGTTATAAACCAACTCCAAAACCTTCCTCCATTGTGTCGGTGCTCTTCATTGCCAAATTTAGATATTTCTTCACAAATTCCAATGCTTTACTTGCCAACCAAGTATGTCAAATATACTAGTTAATTTTAGAAGCTTCTAAGTCAATATTGATCCTTCAAGAACTGGTATAGTGACTAATAGTGGTTGACGACTCGGTTTTGGTATCCTCAGAAGCAGAAGTGCTACCGTACAAAAACTGTGGAAATGAAGGAGACAAGTAAGTCGGCAATGGCATCTCTAATGGCAGAGCAGGCAATGGAGCTTCAAATTCAAGTACATGAGTAGCTTGCTTAATTGAAGGTCTCATATTGTAATCCGGGTGAGCACTCCAGAGCCCAACAATCATCAATCTTTCCATTTGTTGCTCATCAAATTCCCTACAAAGTCTGGGATCAGCCGCTTCCAAAACCTTTTCCATCCCATAGAGCTTCCATACCCACTCCACTAATCCACCTTCATGATCACTTTCTCCAACCTCAGGTTCGAAGGGTTTTCTTCCACAAGCTATCTCCAGAATCACAACACCAAAGCTGTAAACATCAGATTCCCTCCTCGCCCTGTTGGTTGCGAAACATTCAGGAGCCAAATAGCCCAAAGTCCCAGCCACCATTGTGGTTTGTGACCCCTTTTCATGGTCCACCAGCCTAGCTAAGCCAAAATCACCCAGCTTAGCATTGAAATTCGAATCCAACATTACATTACTTGATTTAATATCCCTATGCAACACGCATTGTTCCCACTCTTCGTGCAAGTAGAGCAATGCTGAGGCCAAACCTCTAGCTATGTTGTACCTTGCCGCCCAAGTCAATAAGCTTTTACCTCTGAAAAGATGGACATCTAAACTCCCATTTGACATAAACTCGTAGATGAGAAGTAGATCTTTCTTTCTGTGGCACCAACCGATGAGTTGTACCAAATTTCTATGCCTCAATTGGGTGATGATCTTCACCTCGGATGCGTATTCCTTTATCCCCTGTTGAGATTTGGTGGATATCTTCTTTATAGCTACATACGAACTCATGTTTTTCAAAAAACCTCTATAAACACAACCGAAGCCTCCTTGTCCAAGTTTCTCTTCCTCTGAAAAGTTGGCTGTTGCTGCGACTAACTCATCGTAGGAAAACCTTTTAGCTCCACTGCTTCTCTCAAAATCATTGTCCATTAACGGATCAATACTCAATTCATCATCATCTTCACCTTCCTCTTCGGTACTCTTCTTCCACTTCCATATACCAAAAGAAATAAAAGCTAAAGCTCCAACAAAAACACAAACACCTACGCTTATCCCAATGACCAACCTTGTCTTAGAATTTGTGCTTGTTTTTTTTGGTGAATCAGAAGTCGTGCTTGTTGTGAAGTCACCAGAATGGAATGACCATGAACGAAGAATGTGTCTGGAAGTGAATAATCCATTGGCAGCTGAGAAGCCAAAAGTAACCCTCTCTGGTAAATATTCTGTTAAATTAATTCCATAGGAAAGACTTTGCTGAAATGGAACATCCTCTTTATTATATCCAGTATAGATAACACTTAGATTTTTCATCCTAGAACTGTAACTTACAGTGGCATTGTATACCTTCAAGGTTGAGATATTACAAGACCAAGATGAGTACTTACTAGAAATCATGTCCTTGACGTTGACTCCTACATGCTCGCCAACATCTATTGGGTCGAAGTAATTTCGCAAGGTATCGAACTCCACCGCAACAAATGGATGCGAACTTGAGGTGGAGCCACCGGCCTCTGTCAAACCCATTCCGCTGGCATCAGTAGTACTTGGAATTCCAAACGGAGGCTGTGCGAGGAAGAAGGCCAAACCATCTCCACGTGGATCAAATGGCGAGTAGATGATAAAGGAGAAACTGGTAGTGAAATCCCATACTCTTCCAGTGGCTTTGTCCCAAAGTTGAAAGTCTTCAAAATACTTTACATGCCCAATCTGGTCTGTTTTGTTTAATTTGGTCAGTTGGATTTCTGAACCCAAATATGTAGTATTTCCTTGGGTTATTAAGGTACGATTATGTTGATCTAGTACTGGATAATCAAATTCAAGTGAAAAGGATGAATATGGGATATAATTCAGAAGCAAAAAAGTGGTAATCAACGAAGCTGAGATATGTTGCCCAGGATACCAAAGAGCCATGATGATCAGAGCAATTTGTGATGAGTTTGGGTTAGCTTTTGGAGGTTTGGGTTAGTTTGTTGGAGGTTTGGACTTTTGAGGATGCTTATATATTCAGCTGATTGACTATAGTCTCATCTCATTAATTAGTACACACCTAACTTGTCAAGTCCCAAATTCAGTGCTTACTTTTCAACTAAAACTTGTTAGACTGAAAAAGAAAAATAATAATAATAATAATACATGGAGTTTGTACGTATTACCTGCTTTATAAATAAGCTGTTAACTACTCCAAATATTTCCTATTAAAAAAAAAAAATCCAAATATATAGTCAATAAGGCTGGTCCTTGCGTTAATTAGATCAGCAATTCAAAGTAGTAAAGAAATAGGATTAGCATATAGGGCTCGTTTGGTACGCAGGATAGGTCCGGATCGGACGGGATCGGACAGGATAGGTTCGGATCGGACAGGATCGGACAGGATCGAATAATGCAGTACTGTGTTTGGTATAGTTCTGACTGAATGTTGGACTAGTTGTCCTATGTTTGGTGCAGGATCGGACTGGATTGGATTATTTTATAATTAAAGTATTTATTTTGTTATATATGAAAAGATTTAAAATTATATTTATATTTAAAAAAAATTAAATATTATATTTAATTAAAGTTTTATTATTACTTATATTTAATATGTTTTGTATAGATATTTATATGTTCAATTAATTAATAATAATAATAATTTAATGATATTTATAATACATTTGTAATTTTTTTTTTAACACCCATAAACTACTTAAAATATTGTTTTCAAAACTGATTAAAATAAAATTACTAATCATGAATAACAATTAAATACAAATAAAAAAAAATTGACATAATATTTAATTAAGAACTTGTTAATAGCATAAATATATCCATCTTCAATTCATACATATAGATATATAGATATATAAATAAATGTCACATGTAGTTACACTTTTAACAAGTATGACATCCGTATATATATATTGGATTTTACAAGGATAATCTAATTATATAAGAAATAAGTAAATAAACCCATTATTAGTAAGCCAAATAAACAACCTAATACAAAACCATTACCCCACTCGTTGTGAACTTGAGCACGTGTATGTACGGTGGTGGTATTTTGTATTGGATTTGCTTCATTGCGATTCTTCATTGTTTGTTCTACAAACTCAACATATGCAATTTCAGCTTCTTCAATTGTATTATAGGCTTGATATAAATTATTTGTAAATCCGTGCACTTGTTGATGACATTCAGACCAAGAATTATATATCCCTGGTTGTCTACCTTTAAACACAACATAAACCCTTCTCTTTGCCATTCAATATTCCTGCATATAATAATAAATGACAATATAATATAGTAAATTATTAAAAAAAATAACAACTAACCAAATCAATAAAGTGCATGTTAATATTCTAAAACATAACACATAATAATAAAATTATCCATACATGCATAATTAGAAGCCAACATTCAATACGTTACAATATATGTCCATAAGTTTCAATTCCAAATGTTCATAGTTGTCATCTTCTCATACATATCCATAAATATATAATCCACAACATACTAATTTAGTTATCCAAAAATCCACGAGCAAATTCAATCTTCTGCGCATCGGTTTTAATAATCTTGAAAACCTCAACGTTCGATGGATCCGATCTCATTGCCTTAGAGATTTTGAGATTGTCAGTAATATGGAATCCTAACCTGTCAAGCTCCATAGCTAAGTATTGTGGATAGTTGATATCAGACTTCTCCAACTTGTCTAACTGTGTAGCCAATTTATCTATAAACTTATCTGCTACATTGTTTAACCCGCTAACGATGTCAACATCCTTCGATTGAGCTTTCCTCTTACCTCTTAATTGGGATTGTGTGGGCAGTTGACTATGTGTTTGATTCATAGACATTGGAGAACCCACATCATCAAATTGGTCATTATCAGGCTCCATATTTATATCATTAACTAAATCAATTGGAGTTTGTGCTCCATGTCCTGTTGCCCGATCCTTCCCAAAAATATTAGCAAGCCTCTCATATATTGGGAAAGGTTTATCTCTCCAACTTTTTGCACTTGGATTACTCTAAAATAAAAAAAAAACCATCATTTAGTAAAAACATTATATATTTAACATAAGAAACACAAAATTCAATAAAGTTATTTTTCGTAACAAAGTCAAAACCTGCACATATGCTTTCCAAGCATCGTCACTATCAATCTCCACACATTTAAGAGTGTCATTCCATCCAAATCCACTTTTGTTCAGCATGTCGTATATGATGCCATATTGCTTCTTCCACTTTTTTAGCTTCGATTCAATATGTGGAGTTGCTCGCAATCCCGAGTTAGGACACATTTCAGCCAGTTGCCGCTCAATCATATTAAGTGTACCAGGTTTAAATGCTCCCGTATCACAACGTTGCCCACTAGCTACAGCTTCATCTAAAAGAACCAGCAAAGCTTCTTCCTCACCTCTACTCCATGTACGCCTAGATTCACCCCACCTATTATCGTTACTGCTACCTCCAGCTTCCATTGCTATTCAAGTAAACATTTCATGATTCCAACATTATCAAAACAAGATGCAAACAAAATAACAATAAATCTCAAATGTTGCACTTAATATAATATAAGTTTGCCTTCATACATATTATCCAAAAGATTTAACAAACAATAGTAAATAAGCAGTGAGAACATAATTTTTTACATAACCATCAACTAGTAATCATGATGACCTCTCCACTCACCAAACATTTGCTTAGCTAACTCATCTCTCCAATTCGTCCATTGATCTGAGGAAGCAATTGACCCTATAATGTCCTCCTCTTCATTAATGTCCACATTTTCCATCCTATCATATTCGACTTCTCCAGGATCGAGTGTCATTTCTCTTCTAATCAGATTATGTATCAGACAACATGCAGTAATGGTTTTGATTTGTGTTGCAATTGGGTAGAAAGATGGACTTCTTAAAATTGCCCATCGCATTTTAAGAACCCCAAAGCATCTTTCTATGATATTTCTAGCTGATGCATGCTTCATGTTGAAATACTCTTGATGATTTATGGGTGCACAACCATCTCTCCATTCGGAAAGGTGATATCTTGTTCCCCTATATGGTGCAAGAAATCCTTCACCATTTGTGTAACCAGCATCCACTAAGTAATAACAACCTAACACAGAAAAATTTCTCCTATTAGTTTATGCAATGTTAATCCACTCGATGAAATATTTAAGGATTGGTCTTACCGGTTGGTACTCTTAGTCCATTTGGCCTACTTATTGCATCTCTAAGTACTCTGGAATCTGAAGCGGAGCCTTCCCAACCCGGTAATACAAATATAAATTCCATATTCGGGTTACATACACCTAAGACATTTGTTGCGATCTCACCCTTTCTTGTTCGATATCTTGGCTTATCGATTTCAGGTACTTTCACCTTAATATAAGTTCCATCTAATGCTCCCAAACAATTCTACGACACAAACAATTTTACTAACGTCAGATAATGCTACAAGTCATCTAACTATAAAATTAATAACCAAACTAGTCCACATACGTACCTTAAACATTTTCCATCTATCATCCGAGCAATTATCTGACACAGGTTCAGGATGCCTCAACAAAATGGAATGTAAGCGCAACACCCCATTCAATACTGAATTGAAATATCTACTAATTGTCTCCCCTGATCTATAGAATCGACTGATAATTGTACGGTTTTTTGTATGATGAGCAATTATGTGCAAAAATATGCACACTTGCTCTTCCAATGTAACAGTACCATCTCTTTTCACATATCCATCTTGGCGTAATAACCGACATAAAATAACAAATGTTCTCCTATCCATCCTCAATTGACTAATACAAGTGACATCATTGTCCAACAAACTATCTATAAAAGATGTACGCAAGTCGGTATTCCTAGTTATTCTATTCCTAACACGTCTTTCATTTTTCCTTTGCCACGCTACATACATGTACATAAAAAAGATAAACATAAAGCCCCAACAAAAAGATTGAATCACAACTAATTTTCTTCTATCCATCTCTACAAAAAAGAAAAAAAAACAACAAATAAAAAAAAATTATCAGAAATACAATAAATTGAGCTGCTATTGCCAATACAATTGAATAAATACAGAAAACAAAAATCTTCCATAAATAATATATTTATATATTAGCATTCACAATAAACATTATATATATTTGGAAGGTCAAAATAAAAGGTGGATTTAAGTATTTTTAATATATATTCAATAATGTTTATTCATACTATTCTATAATAATATATATTATAAGAACAAATTTGTAGGCGAAAACAAAACATTAATTAAAAGTGTTGTTCAATAAGTAGTTTGGTTTTTAATTTTTATTAGTTTTACTTGATTACATGCGATGTGTTTGCTATAAATATTTATTGGTGTAGTTTTAATCAACGTTTGTTAAGCATTTCAAATAATAATAATTTAAATATAAAGGTTAAAAACACTAAATTAAAAACTATTTTAAATTCAGTTTAATGTTGTGATTGTATTTCTTGTTTTTTTACATTTTTTTATAAAAATTATAATTAATTTAAATGAATAATAAATTATAACTACCATTAACTCTAATAAATATATATTTTTAGACACTTTGGGCTTGACACTTTGGGCTAATTTGGGCTTATCTCAATGATCCAATTCCCATGGCCTATTCACTAATTTGGGCTAAGTTACTTAGATGTGGGAATACATGATATGTTTGATTAATTTATGAGAAGGAAAAAAACAAAAACGTAAAAAAAAAAAAAAAAAAAAAAAAAAAAAAGGTCTCTGCCGACTTGACATAAAGTAGTTGTTAGGAGAGCTATAGCAAAAAAGAGCAATGCTTAAAGTCACGCTATGATAAACAATTACATCATTACCTACTTAACTTGTCCATACTTTTTTATCCTCCAAGTTTCACATATCAATTTGACTTAATTACATCAAGTATGCATACGTACGTGTCCTCTAAATATAATATATATATATATATATATATATATATATGTATACGCACACTGGAATTGCATACATCTAGTTATATAGCACTTCCAGACCTCAATTTTTCCAAATATACACTTTGGGCTAATTTAGCAATATATCTTCTGAAAAACTCAACATTTCTTCTTCCCATCTTCAATACTACATGCAGGCTTTTAATCATTATATGGTGAAGACAAGCACAGAACGACCATCCCTTGAACTCGACCAGAGATTGGATTAAACTAAATATTCGAAAGCAGCTTTGCTCATCAAATTTTTGTAATATCAAATTTTATATGTAACTCATGTTCTTGATATGATATCATATTATATGTACAGATACTGAAAATTAGCTGGAAGCAATACAAGACATGTCAATTCTAATTTGTTCCATACAAAAAAATTATGATGTAATATTTTGGTCAGTGTTCACCTCATGGAGCACAAGTAGAATCTGGACAGCAACAAGCATAATATATCAACTACTCTACAGACAGTAGGAGAAAAGACACAAAGAAATCGCTACAAAAAAACCCATAAAAGCAGAGCAGCTAGACCAAATCTCACAGAACAAAACCATCCACTCCCATATCAATTATGTCTGCTGTCCTTTCCTTCCACATATACACAGGAAATAAAAAGACAAATGGCTTGCATAAACTTGAAGTCTTATTATTTTTTTTTTCCATAGAAAGCTAAAGATTACACTCAAATTCATTGAACAAATAACAATGACAAATTAAATATAACATGCATAGCTATGCCTTCAACACCTAATAGTTAACTACAACAATCTGCAAAGAGATAATCTCTCTCTCAACTGTACGTTCCTAAATCTGATGAACACTCATGCATCACAATATCCTAAATCAACTCATATTCCTCTTCCAATATTGACCCTTTCAAAGGTACATATTTCATATTTGATGAATATGCAGATGCTCACAATGATCTACATTTTATCCACCTTAATTCTAATGGCAGCATTCTCTCCATATTTCCCTCAAGCTTGGATAATAAGGATAAATTTTCTGGCAGTTTACCAGTAAGCTTGTTATGTCCAACACTTTGATCTTAAGACAAGCAATGACATCCTATCCGTTTCATTATTTCCTCCAAGTACTAGGAAGAGTGAAGTCATGAAGATAAGGATTTGTACAGAAAATGACATAAGTTTGCTTACATTTATCATGCTAGGCAGCTTTATAATTCGAAATTGTATGTGTCCATCTGAATAAACTCAACAATATAACAGGAGACATGCCATAGATATTACTGAACTGTAAAATGTTGACAACACAAAACTAGGAAAACACTTGAACACACACAAGTAAAATGACTTTTCAGAACATTCTATAGGGTTCATGTCAGCAAACAAACCAGGTCACGTCCATCAATTCTTCTAAGTACAAAATTTTCCAGCCAAAAAATAGAAAGATGGAACTTTAGTTTCCGAGAATGACTCCCCCCCCCCCCCCCCCATCATTTTAATCACCTTTTTCTTCCCCCCCCCCCCCCCCCCAAAAAAAAACCATGGTTTTTGTCGAGTAGATTTTACATGAGACATACTATCTGTAAAGATAAGTACAGATAGTAAATTTGCATCCAAAAAAAAGCAAAAGTAGAAAAAAAGTTGAAAGATCCACATGCCCTATATGATTCTATGAAAAACCCTTTAATTTCTTCCAAAGAGAAATTTAGGTTCTTTGCAACCTATGAATGTTACAATTTTCCATTATTTCTACCAAGAAAGTAAGAAGCATTGAAACACAAAAATGAACTGTGCATTGAAAAACACAATCGAGCATGTATGATCATAGCCCTCCAACAGTTCGACAATGTCAGATAAAAATAAGATAAGCCACATTTCGAGTCCAATAGCCTTTCAATCAACTAAGGACACGTTTGGTAGACAGATTCACTATTCCAGGTGAATTAAGAATGGCTATTCCCAGTGATAAAAAATACAGGAATAGAATAACTATTCAGAATCATGAATTTGGCTGCAACAAAAGTTAATAGCTTTGAATAGGAAATATATATATATATATATATATATATATATATATTCACAAGTGAAAATAAATGGAAATATGCTATTTTCTTCTTCACAATCTCCATATCTCCACATGAGTTTTTTTTTTCTTTCAAATCCAAAATTAAAATCAAGAAACAAGCAAAAGACAGAGAGAGTATAATTAAGCAAAAGACAGAGAGAGTATTGGGAATGAATAATTACCTGTTAGATACGGTTACTGGCCTTGGGGATCAGCAGAGTGGAAGAGTGGGCTGAAATGCTGGAATTTCGGAGTTGGGAGAGAAGGCCGGTTGCTGAAATGCTGAAATACGATTACAAATTTAATAATTCAAAACTAAAAAACAAAATAAACCACAAATTAACCACAGATCTCGGCCACTCACAGTGACAAATTAAGCACAAAACCCAGTTTTCTGGTCGACGTTTGGGTTGAGATTCGAGCGAGGACTCTTGGCGACGATAGAAAGGGTGACGAGCTCCAGATGCCGTTTCACGAAGTTGGGAGAGAAGGCCGGTTTCGGGGAGACAATCTGGTTGAAATGGGTTTCGCCGGCGGCAGAGTTAGGGTTAGCTTTGACAGTGGCTGGCGTGCTGGTAGTAATGGCTTCAAACGTCTTCGGTCAAGAATGGCTTCAAATCGAAAAGAAGAAAAACACGGGTGTGAGAGGCAGGTTGAAAGCATGGAAAGAGGGCAGGACAAAAGTGACCCAGGTGTTTTGGTGGGTCAGTTTTGTCCCCCTTGTTTCGGATAATTCGACTAACGGGACACATCTATCCCGTCCTTCATTTTTCTTCCCAAACACCAGACTGGGACTCAAACCCATCCGGTCCTGACCAATCCCATGTAACAAACACCACCATAAGGGAAATTTGTAAATTAAATTTTTTTATGAGAAAGTAAATAGAGATTATTACTCCTGATAGAGTGCTTGAGTTTTCACAATTTGTGAATTACACCTTTTAATTAGGAAATTTGGTCAGCAGATATTTTCCTAGCAGATATCCAGTTAAGCAAAAATCGGTGACACAGTGGAAATATCGGCGACAATGTCGTGTGTCGGACACCGGCGACACCGATAGGGGGGTGGAAGAAGTTTCTGAAATATCGCCGGAGTCGACAAATGTCGGCAGAGTCGTCGAAAATCGATGGGAGTGTCGGATTTTTGATGGACAATGGTGGAAACACAGAGGAAAAGCCGGTTGTAGGTGGAAATCTTGGATGGAAATATCGGCTGGCCTCTGTCTCAAGAAGCAGAAGAAGAAGACCTGCGATTTGCTTCTTCCTACGATCTGCCATAGCCCAGAGAGAAGAAAAAGAGAGCAGGGAAGGGAAAGGGAAAGAGAGAAGAGGAAGAGCAGGCTTCAGAGATCGGCCGGCCGGGCAGTAGGACTGAAAGAGATCTGGAAGAAATTTTTTTTATTGATTTTTTAATGTTTAAAAAAATATATTAATTTTTTTATTTAATAATTTAATTGGTTAATGAATAGGGCCGGCTCAAGCTTACATTTGGGCCTTGGCCGAAAAGGAAGATAGGGTCTCATAGGAATTTGCTTTTTTTTTTTTTTTTGTTTAAATTATTATATATACTGTTTAGTGTTTAATATTAAAATATTTATTAAAAATATAATTATACATTAAATATATTATAAAATATATAAAATAAAATTATAATTCTAAGAAATTAAAAAAAATATATGATGCAATATATTAAATTTTTAATTTATTGTGAATATAATTTTTTTTTAATATAATGAAGGTTTTTTTTTTTAATTTTTAGAAGTATTTGTTATGTTACATAAAAAAAAAAAAAAAAAAAGAGATACCAATTTTTTTTTTAATGAAAATATATATTCTTAATTATTAAAGGAAAAATTGAAAAATGCATTAAAGTAATTAACAATTATTTGCCAACAAATTAGGTTGGTCAAACCATTAATGTATTTATTGCAATTTTATTTTTTCAATATTTGTTGAAATTAATCTATCAATTTATCATCTATAAATCTATTTCATCAACTCATATTAATACTAATCTTATTAAAAAAAATCAAAAAATAAATAAATATTAAAAAACTTGCATAAATATTATTACTTTCATTTCTTTATTTTAAAATACTTGTAATAATCATTTGTAAACATTTTAATTGAGAGCCTTGGTTTTACATATATATATATATATATATATTATATAAAATTAGGGGCCATAATAATTTGGGGTCCTAATGCAATGGTCTTGGTGGCCTTACTCTAAAGACGGGTCTGTTAATAAAAGTACAGAAAGTGGATAGAATTTTCAAAATTGTTTATTATTTTGATTTCTTTTGATTCAATGTTTATGGATTTTTAAAGTGTTAATCGATTAGTTAATTGAAAGAAAAAAAAATTTGAAATGAAATCAAAATCAAAAAGTAATAGTAAATATCAGCAAATATTGAAAATATTATATTTGAAAATTTTTTATATCTTAGTATTATCTGTTAAATTATTTTCTATTTTGATACTAAGTAATATTATAATTTATTCATTTATAATAATTTATAATATTTATGAACTATTTTATCTGTATTATAATTATTGTATTTTTATATTATTTTACTGTATTAATTATCTTATATGTCAAAATTTGTATTCTAAATTAAAAATTTACAATTTTCATAATCTTATCGATATTTTCATTGATACCAACGTTTTCATCAATATTTCTATAAATTTATACTTTCGATATTTTCAACAATATCGATATTTTTTTCACTGCATATATCAAAGGTTTTCTGAAAACGTTAGTGCGATTTCTTGTGTTAAATCATATTTTTTACTTTAACCTAAACAATTGACTTCAAAAAAAAAAAAAAAAAGTTATGATTACAAGTTAGGAAATCGATGCGGGCAGTTATTTGAAACTACAGTCGCATGGCTTCCACATTCAAGAGCAATTACAAATTGTAGGTTGTCTCATCATGCTTATATTTTGCTTCATATTTAAAATAAAAAATTAAAAAATTTGATGAATACTATTTCATTTATAGTTTTTACAAAGTAGGCCTTTTTTTTAATGTTTTCTTTACCGTTGTAATTGGCTATCATATTTCTTAAACAAAAAGTAAAATATTTGTAAAATATAAACATCCACAAATTAGCATTTTTTTTTGGGCCAAAAAAAAAAAACTAGTGAGTAATTAAAGTTAAACATTTTGAGTATTCATACATTTTCTTAGGATTGTTATTTATTTATTTATTTTTGTTGAACCTTGCGATTCTTTTGTTATTAATGAGATTACGTTTTAATCTGCCTTTTGATTTTTTTGTGTTTTTTTGGTGCTAGCCGTGGAGGAGAAGTTATAGGAATGGGTCTGTTGTTTAGCTGGAAAAGGCATTTGCTGGGCTTATGTGACAGAAGACGTTTAGTTTCCGTGGAAGACAAATGCCACAGAAGATGACGTGTCTGACTTGAAAAAGCACTGATTGGGCTTACAAGAATTGGTTCCGTAATGGTCAACCTTCTAAGTTATGATTAAAATATCAATTGTTTCCCCTTTGAGGATGCATATAGATATCATCAAATATATTTTATATATTGACTGGAAAAAAACTGGTCGTGACATGAACATGCGACTGATTAGCGAATGGAACAGCGAGTAAAAAAAAATGGCATTCCGAAAACAGGTATTCTTTGCATATTTAAGTCGTCAAAATTCATTAGGATCACCAATTGCATTCTGCCCTTTGCTAAATGATTTTACAAATGTAGCTTTAACTAAAGATAACACTATTGTATTGAAAGAATTACATTTAGTTGCCTAATTGCATTCTGTGGGTGTTTTTTGTTTGTTTATTTATTTATTTTTCCTATTGTTGCAAAAACAGACAAGTCGTTAATTGTTTAGCCAACCCAAAAAAAAAAAAAAAAAAAATTATGGCATGACCACAAGCTAGCATCGAAAGGATAATAACAAATTTTACGAACAGAAAATAGTTTGAAGATCAGTACAAGCTAAACTATTTGGAATCAAAAAGCATCAAATTCCACACTTAGACATCAACTTGGCTGGCTAGTGGCTAATCGATGAAGTGGATTGTGAGGAACTGGTATAGTGACTAGTAATGGTTGACGACTGGGTTTGGGCATTCTCAGAAGCAGAAGTGCTGCCAAACGACCTTGGAAGCGAAGGAGGCAAGTAAGTAGGCAATGGCATCTCTAATGGCAAAGCAGGTAATGGAGCTTCAAATTCAAGTACACGAATCGCTTGCTTAATCGACGGTCGCAGATTGTAATCCGGGCGAGCACACCAAAGCCCAACAATCAACAATCTTTCCATCTGCTGGTCATCAAATTCCCCACAAAGTCTAGGATCAGCCGCTTCCAAAACCTTTTCCATTCCATAGAGCTTCCACACCCACTCCACCAATCCGTTTTGATGATCGCCATCTCCGACCTTAGGATCAATGGGTTTTCTTCCACAAGCTATCTCCAATATTACAACACCAAAGCTGTAGACATCGGACTCCCTGCTAGCCCTAATGGTGGTGAAACATTCAGGGGCCAAATAGCCCAAAGTGCCAGCCACCATTGTGGTATGTGACCCTTTTTCATGGTCCACCAGCCTAGCTAACCCAAAATCACCAAGCTTAGCATTGAAATTCGAATCCAACATCACATTACTCGATTTAATATCCCTATGCAGCACACACTGTTCCCACTCTTCGTGAAGGTAGAGCAATCCTGAAGCCAAGCCTTGAGCTATGTTGTACCTTGCTGGCCAAGTCAATGAGCTTTTACCTCCGAAAAGATGGAAATCTAAGCTCCCATTTGACATGAACTCGTAGATGAGGAGTAGATCTTTCTTTCTGTGGCACCAACCGATGAGTTGCACTAAATTTCTGTGCCTAAGTTGGGTGATGATCTTCACCTCGGATGCATATTCCTTTATCCCCTGATCAGATTTGGTGGATATCTTCTTTATAGCTACATTTGAATTCAAGTTTTGTAGAAAACCTCTGTAAACCCAACCAAAGCCTCCTTGTCCAAGTTTCACTTCCTCTGAAAAGTTGTTTGTTGCAGCGACTAAATCATCGTAGGAAAACCTTTTAGCTCCACTACTTCTCTCGAAATCATTGTCCATTAACAGATCAATTCCCATTTCATCATCATCTTCTTCTTCTTCTTCCCGATCTCTAGTACTCTTTTTCTTCTTCTTCTTCCACTTCCATACACCAAAAGAAATCAAACCTAAAGCTCCAATAAAAACACAAACACCTACGCTCAGCCCAATGACTAATCCTGTTGTCTTAGAATTCGTGCTTGTAAAGTCACTGGAATGGAAAGACCATGAGCGAAGAATGTGTCTGGAAGTGAATAATCCATTTGCAGCTGAGAAGCCAAAAGTAACATTCTCTGATAAATATTCGGTTAAATTGATTTCACAGGAAAGGTTCTGCAGAAATGGAACATCCTCTTTGTATCCGGTGAAGGAAACACTAAGATTTTTCATTTTAGAAGTGTAACTTACAGTAGCATTGTATACCTTCCAGGTTGTGATATCACAATACCAAGATGTAGTGACGTTTGAAACCAAGGAGTTGACGTCGATGCCTACATGTTGGGTAACGTTTTCGGGGTCCAAATCCTTATTTGCCAAAGTATCAAACTCCACAGCAACGAATTTCTGTGCCGATGAGAAACGGTTATCCTGGATATTGATCATCCCAAGATGACTGCCATCCGTACTATTTGGAACTCCAAACGGTGGCTGTGCGAGGAAGAACACCAACCCATCTCCATGTGGACCGTCCGTTGGCGAATAGATGATGAAGGAGAAACTGGTAGTGAAATCCGCTGCTCTTCCAGAGACACTGTCCCAAAGTTGAAAGTCTTCAAAATACTTGACATGCCCAATCTGGTCTGTTTTGTTTAATTTGGTCAGTTCTATTTCTGAACCCAAGTGTGTTGTGTTTCCTTCTATTATTAAGGTACCTTTATCTTGATCTAGAACTGGGTAATCGAAATCTAGCGGAAGTGAATATGGGATATAAATCAGAAGCAAGAAAGTGGTAATCATCAAATTATATGAAAGATGGTGTTGGCAAGAATACCAAAGAAACATTATGATGACAGGGAGAGGGGGTTTGCGAGTTTGAGTTGGTCTTTTGTCTCTTTCTTTTTTTTTTTTTGGGAGGTTTTGATGCTCATATATATCCACATGGCCATTAAGATAGTCTAATTTAGTACACAAAATTTGTCAAGTCGCAAATGTAGGAAAACGGATGTTCAAGAGCAATAATAAATTATAGGTTGTTTCGTAGTGTAAATATTTTGCTTCTCAACTAGTTTTGTTTATTATATATATATATAAACAGACCAAATTAAATACTATTAATAATCTTTATAAAATAAGGCTTTGTTTTAATGTTTTGGTAAAGTATATGTAAAATATAAACATCACTCATTTACAATTAAAGTTAAACATTTCGATTAATATTTATACATTTTGTTGGTATTTTTCATTTTTAGAGTAAGCTCGTGAGTCGCGATTCTTCGCTATTAATGCATTTACATTTTAATCGGCCTTTTGGTTGTTTTTTTATTTTGGTTGCTAACAGAGCTGTGGAGGAGAAATATCCTCCGAAGACATCATGACTAGTCTTGTCCAGGAAATCCAACAAATGCCAATTATCGAAATGCTAGAATTGTTTGTTACTTTTAAGGTTAAAATGTGGTACATGTGGATTTAAGATAAGATTAGGCAATTGGAATGCGTCTGGTGTGTGGCTGAAAAAAGCATTGATTGTACAAAGAAAACAAAAATCTCATGGACCGGCACATGTTGTCCGGGTCCATGGTATTTTTGCTCTATTGATTGATATTTACAGTGACAGAAGATGTTAAGTTTCCGTGGAAGACTCAAATTCCATTACTGAGACTTATCAAGCTATTCCTAACAAAAATTTATTTAGATCCTTTTATTTTAATTACAGTTTGATATTCTTAAAAATTATTATTTAAACTCATTTGTTAGTTTTGATTAGTTTATTTTAATAGTTAAAAATCATAATTCTATTTTTATAATATTATTTAATTATAAAATAATACTTTTATTTTTATTTTTATAATATTATTGAATTATAAAATATTAATTTTAATTTTTTTATGATCGTAAAAAATAACAGAAAAAAACAAATGAATTTATTTAACAAATATAAAAAAAAATTAATGATGATTAAATATACTTATGATAAAATTGAAATAGTTTAAATAAAATTTATCCTATGGTGGAGAGTGAATCTTTGTCATATGTATGTACAAGAAATTTTGGATATTATATATAAAAAATATTTATATAATAATAGATATGATGTATCATGAAAATCCAAATAGGATGAGCCTCTTTTCTGTATCTTTCTTTTTTTTTCTTTTTTTTTTTTTTTAAACCTTTGAATTGGTAACACTTGCTTTGTTATTTTTCATTTTTATTTTCATTATTTACTTATTCTCTCTCTCTCTTTCTCTCTCTCTCTCTCTCTCTCTTCTATGAGGTCTCTCAACGGAGAGAATCCTAGGAGCTCCATGGATGCTTTCTCCTTCAAACTTTCGGCAATTTTATTTTTATTCATTTAACATATCGTATAATTCCTATTATCTTTCCATAAATAATTCTTAATTTTTGCCCTTTTGGGCTAGCATCGGTCAAATTCGCTATGATATGTAACATGTTTTGCTTTGTGACCTTTGAATTGGTATTGATGCTGTTCGGTTTCTTGTTCATTCATTAAATATACTGTGTTTTTTTAATTTATAAATAAGTTACCAGCGATGTTTTAAATCACAAGGTGGAAGCTAATTAAGGCTGATATGGCTTTGTGCCCTGCATATATATAGGCTTCTTCTTTTGCAGCTGGCCAAAATTTTGGTTTGAAATATTATTTACTTACATGAACAGGAAACGAAATACATGGAAGATGAAGAACACTATTAAAACATCTCTGAAAGGTATAGAATATTAATTAATTTGGTTCCATACTGGTTAACCTTCTAACTATGATTAAAAAAATCATTTTTTTCTTTGAGTATATTGGTCAAATATACAATATATATTGACTAAAAACAGGTCGTACATTAGACAGATTAGTGAATAGAAAAGTGAATAAGATATTGGCATTCTAAGAACAGATCTTTGGTTATTTAAAAAGATATTGGCATTCCAAGAACAGGAGATCTTTGGTTTTTTAAGTCATCAAAAATTAATTCATTAGGATAAACAATTGCCTTCGGCCCATTTTACTGACTGAATAACAAACGCAGCTTTAGTTAAATGTGATACTATAGTACAAAAAGAGGTTAAAAATGATACTAAAGGAGACACATTTATCTGCGTGACTGCGTCCTATGTTTTGGTTTTTTTAACTATTGCTGCAAAACGGAGAATCATGGATTATATTAGCAAAAAACAAAAGTAAAAAAGGAAACAGAGAATCTATACATGGCTCTCTTTGGGTTGACATAGTTGCCAAAATCAAATAGTATAGCTTTTTATAGCACAACCACAATCTAGCATTTGACATAGTTGCCAAAATCAAATAGTATAGCTTTTTATAGCACAACCACAATCTAGCATTAAAAATATAATAACAAAAATTGGCCATTAAAAAAAATAATAATAAAACATGAAAAGAATTAGAAGCCAACAAAATGAAATGGAAATTTACGGCCAAGAGAGTTGCAAGCAGAAACAAAAAAATAGATTAAAGTCTACAAACTAGCTATTTGGAATCAAAAAGCATCAAATTCCACACCAAGACATTGACTTGGCTAGTGGCTAAACGATGAAGAAAATTGTGAGGAACGGGTAAAGTGAGTGTTATTATCGGTTGAAGACTCGGTTTGGGTATGGTTAGAAGCAGAAGAGCTGCCATAATTAGACCGTGGAGCTGAAGGAGGCAAATAAGTTGGCAATGGCATCTCTAATGGCAGAGCAGGCAATGGAGCTTCAAAGTCAAGTACATGCATGGCTTGCTTAATTGAAGGTCTCAGATTGTGATCCGGGTGAGCACACCAAAGCCCAACAATCATCAATCTTTCCATTTGTTGCTCATTGAATTCCCCACAAAGTCTAGGATCGGCCGCTTCCACAACCTTTTCCATTCCATAGAGCTTCCAAACCCACTCCACCAATCCAATTTGATGATCACCATCTCCGACATTAGGATCAATGGGTTTTCTTCCACAAGCTATCTCCAACATTACAACACCAAAACTGTAGACATCGGACTCCCTGCTAGCCCTGCTGGTTGTGAAACATTCAGGGGCCAAATAGCCTAAAGTTCCAGCCACAATTGTAGTTTGTGACCCTTTTTCATGGTCCACTAGCCTAGCTAACCCAAAATCACCCAGCTTAGCATTGAAATTTGAATCCAACATCACATTACTCGATTTAATATCCCTATGCAACACACATTGTTCCCACTCTTCGTGCAGGTAAAGCAATGCAGAGACCAAGCCTCGAGCTATGTTGTACCTTGCCACCCAAGTCAATGAGTTTTTACCTCTGAATAGATGGAAATCTAAACTCCCATTTGACATGAACTCGTAGATGAGGAGTAGATCTTTCTTTCTGTGGCACCAACCGATGAGTTGCACTAAATTTCTGTGTCTCAGTCGGCTGATGATCTTCACCTCGGATGCATACTCTTTTATCCCCTGTTGAGATTTGGTGGATATCTTCTTTATAGCTACATACGAGTTCATGTTTTTCAGAAAACCTCTATAAACCCAACCGAAGCCTCCTTGTCCAAGTTTCTCTTCCTCTGAAAAGTTCATTGTTGCCGTGACTAAATCATCATAGGAAAACCTCTTAGCTCCACTGTTCCTCTCAAAATCATTGTCCATTAACAGATCAATACCCAATTCATCATCATCTTCTCCTTCTTGATCTGTGATACTCTTCTTCTTCTTCCGCTTCCATACACCAAAAGAAATCAAACCTAAAGCTCCAATAAAAACAGAAACACCTATGCTCAACCCAATGACCAATCCTATCTTAGAATTCTTGCTTGTGAAGTCACTGGAATGGAAAGACCATGAACGAAGAATGTGTGTGGAAGTGAAAAATCCATTAGCAGCTGAGAAGCCAAAAGTAACCTTCTCCGGTAAGTATATTGTTAAATCAATTTCATAAGAAAGATTTTGCAGAAAGGGAACATCCTCTTTATATCCGGTGAAGGAAACACTAAGATTTTTTGTTCCAGAAGTGTAACTTATAGTAGCATTGTACACCTTCCGGGCAGTGATATTACAAGACCAAGATGTAGTGGTGTTTGAAACCAAGGAGTTGATGTCGATACCTACATGTTCGGCAACGTTTTGCGGGTCCAAATCCTTATTTGCAAAAGTATCAAACTCCACAGCAACGAATTTCTGTGTAGTTGAGAAAGGTTGATCATCGGTATTGATTAACCCAAGACGACTGCCATCCGTCCTATTGGGGACTCCAAATGGAGGCTGTGCAAGGAAGAAAGCCAACCCATCTCCATGTAAACTCTCATTTGGCGAATAGATGATAAAGGAGAAACTGGTTGTGAAATCCGCTGCTCTTCCAGAGGCTCTGTCCCAAAGTTGCAAGTATTCAAAATACTTCAACTGCCCAATCTGGTCCTCTTGGTTTTGTGTCAGATGTATTTCTGAACCCGAGACTGTAGCATTTCCTTCTCTTATTAAGGTACTATTATCTAATTTATCTTGATCTAGAACTGAGTAATCAAACTCTAGCGAAAATGAATATGGGATATAAATCATAAACAATAAAATGGTCATCACCATCAAATATGAAAAATGTTGACAAGAATAGCAAATTAGATCCATATGATGATCGATCAGAGAGGTTTGCTTGTGAGTTTGGGTGAGTTTTGTAGGTTAAATTTGATTCTCATATATTCAGATGATTGACTAGTAGTCTCATCGGCACACAAGATTTGTCAAAGGTTGGCGAGGAAATTTTCCATTTGGAGGAATTTCGGATTAAGATTACTTGTTAAATTGGCATACGGTTGTTTACTTTTCCTAATTGCGTGGAGTATTGAGAACGTTAATGCAATTTCTAGCATTAAATCATATTTGGGATTTTAGACCAAAAATAAAAAATAAAAAAAAATTGACAAATTATGATTATAAGTTAGGAAATCGTTACGGGGCAGTTATTTGAAACTAGAGCTGCGTAGTTTCCACCTTCAAGAGTGGTAATGTAAATATTTTGCTTCTCACCTAATTATATTTTTTTATTTTTTTATATATGCATAAAAAAAAAGATCAAATTGAATATTATAGTGTTTATAAATTAAGGCTTTGCTTTTAATGTTTTCTTTGCCATTACAAATGGCTTTAATATCTCTTAAACAAAAAAGTAAAATATATGTAAAATATAAATATCACCAAATTAGAAATTAGTAAGAAGGATTTTCTGAGTTGATATGTCCTTATACCTATCATGTTTACAAAATTGAGGGTTCAAAATACATTTATTTCTTTTAGATTAGAAATTTTATTTTAGTCTTAGATTAGAAATTATTATAATAAGAAGAAAATTAGCAATTAAAGCTAAATATTTTGAATATTTATACATTTATTTTTTAAGTAGCTCGCAAGTCACCATTCTTTTGTTATTAATCTGTTTACATTTTAATCCGCCGTTGAGCCGCCCTTTTTTTTTTTTTTTTTTTTTTTGGGGGTCCTGTTTTCTTTTTCTTGGTGCTAGCTGAGCTGTGAAGGAGATATAAAAATTAGGATTTAGGAATGGGCATGGTTTATGGCTGTTAAAACCACTGATTGGGTTTAAAAGACCCATTTACCCAAGCCCATGGATAAGAGTTCTCTTCTTCTGTATACCACTTCTCTGTTCTCTTTTACCTTTGAATCGGTAAACCCATTTACCCAATCCTTACCTTTCCATAAGATTATTCTTTACTTTTGCCATTTTGGGTTATTTAAGCATGTGTCAAATTTTTCTAGCTACAGTATTTAAAATGTTTTGCTTTGTGACTTTCAATTGGTTTTGATTGTGTTCGGTTTCTTATTCATTCATTAAAATATTCTGTATTTTCTTGATTATATGTAAGTCACCTGCTATGTTTTAAATGATCACAAGTTACGTAGAAAAGCCACAAAAGGTTGAATTCAAAGAGTCTGAAGTCGGAAAGATATGGACTTTGTACCCTTCATTCATATATGGACTTCTTCTTTTGCATCTGGCCGAAATTTTGGTTTGAAGTGTTATATACATTTTTTTATAGTAGAATTTGAAATAGTATATACATGAAGAGGAAAAGAAATACATGGCGATGACGAACTCTACTAAAAATTATATAAATTTTTAACAATTTTATAAAAATTAATTTGAAAACATGAAAGTTTTGTTTATCTATATTTTTTTTAATTAGTTTTATTCAAACTATGTGATAGTTTTTCATTTTTTTTTTCCCCTAAACCTATGTGACAGTTTTAATCAGATAAACTTTTTAAATAAAGTGATAATTTGTCAAATATATTTAACTAAATGTATTAAAATTATCAAACATATTTAATTTAATGTATTATAAATTTTCAAATATATTTAACTAAATGTGTTAAATATAAAACTTACTTAAAAAAAAAATATATATATATATATATATATATATATATACACGTAATTAAAATTGTTATATAGTTTTTCTTTAGAAAAAAAAAAGGAAATTTTTTCACACAGTTTAAATACAATTCAATTAAAAATTAAGGAAATTTTTTTTTAAAATTTTTCAAATTAATTATTGCAAAATTTTTTTTAAATAATTTAATTTTATATGGGTATAAGAGTAACTTTAGACTGCTCTAAAGGGTTTTAATGAATTTTCAAAAACCTAAAAGATATATTTATATTTATCTCAAATTTTAAAAGATGTAAATGAAATATTTTTCCTTCTAAATTATGACTAAAAATCCATCTTTTTTGTTCTTTGAATATATACATAAGTCATTTATAATGTAAATATTGGAACATTTTTAACATGTAAATACAATTTAAGAAAATGGTTTTGAAGAAATCTTCATTTCTATGCTTTGGAAAAACTTTATTTATATATATATTTAGAGTAATGATATATACACAATTCATCTATAGTGCGGACGGTCCTCATGCGGACCACAGTATTAGTAACAGTTTTTCATAGTATTGGTGACGATTTTCTAAAAAACTGTCGTTAATACTATGAAAAACCTTCACTAATACTACGGTTTTCATGCGGACCGTCCTTACTATAAAATTTTCAGATATATACATATATATATATATACATTAAATATAATATATGTATATATTTATTGACTAAAAACTGGTCGTACATGAGACAGATTATTGAATAGGAAAGAGAGTAAAGCAGGGACCTTTGGTTGTTTTAGTCGTTAAATTAATATTCACTTGGATCATCAATTGCCTTCGGCTCTTTGCTGAATGAATAACAAACTTAACTTTAGTTAAATATGACACTAATAGTTACCATAAGAGGTTAAACAATAATACTTATAGTACTGAAGAGATACATTTATGGTACCCTGTAGTATATTAATTGTGTTGTATTAGCTTATATTGTATTAATTTTCATTGTATTGCTATTTTTCGATATTTGGTGCAATATATACAATAAACATCTATAAATTGATATATAATATATATTATTTAAAATTTTACTTTAAAAATTTTAAAATATTTAAATGAATGCCTTATGATTTGAATGAATTTTTATTATACCAAGTAAGAAAAGTAAACAAAATTGATTTTGTATTGTTATTTACTATTTATTTAAATAATTATATTATTCATAATATTAATTTTGTATTTATTATTATTTTTGGTCAAGTTATTATTATTATAATAATTATTATTATTCATAAATAATAACAACGTTATCTAAAACTGTATAATGTTAATTTTTTTTTTAAAAATAACTTTAAAAAAAATATCATACACATAATAGCATACACATAATACTTATATATATATATATATATATATATATGCATATCACAAAAAGACAAAAGAAAGAACCTAAAAAGCTTTCCCAATACAAATTTGCTTAATAATTAAGTTAAAAAAAATAAAAAAAAATCAACTTCTGCAAAGTAAAATAGTCTTCGCACAGAGAACGGGTGGTGGGGGATGGTTGGTGCACGTATAAACTAAAACAAAACGTTTTGCAACAACAACCAAAAAAGAAAAGGGCATCTGTGGAGCTCATACAAGCTAATGCCACCTCAACACGGTATTGACCATGTGACACATAATGCCAAAATTTGTGGGCCTAGTATTGGCTAATGCACCATGGTTGACGTGCTTCCACTTGCCAAACATTGTTTTGTATTTTTTTTCCTCAAAACAAAAAAAAAAAACCAAAAAAAAAAAAAACATTGTTTTGTATTAAAATAATATTATACGGGATTTTATACTTGGCACCAAACATGCCGTTAGCTGCACGACTGTTTTTTCGTTTTTAAATAAATTTTTTAATTTTTAATTTTTTATATTAATAAATTGTTCGCAAAGTAAAGAATTCATGGGTTGACATAGTTGCTAATATCCAACACAAGCACAAGCTAGCATAAAAAATATAGTAAGGAAAATTGGCCATTAAAAAAAAAAAAGGAAACAGGAAAGGAAATTAAAGCGAACAAAATGAATGAATTATACGACCAAGAGAGTTGCAAGCAGAAACGAAAAAAATAGATTAAATTCTACAAACTAACTGTTTGGAATCAACTTGGCTAGTGGCTAAACGATGAAGAAAATTGTGAGGAACGGGTATAGTGAGTGTTATTGTCGGTTGAAGACTCGGTTTGGGTATGGTCAGAAGTAGAAGTGCTGCCATAATTAGACCGTGGAGCTGAAGGAGGCAAATAAGTTGGCAATGGCATCTCTAATGGCAGAGCAGGAAATGGAGCTTCAAATTCAAGTACATGTATGGCTTGCTTTATTGAAGGTCTCAGATTGTGATCCGGGTGAGCACACCAAAGCCCAACAATCACTAATCTTTCCATTTGTTGCTCATCAAATTCCCCACAAAGTCTAGGATCGGCCGCTTCCAAAACCTTTTCCATTCCATAGAGCTTCCAAACCCACTCTACCAATCCATTTTGATGGTCACCATCTCCGACGTTAGGATGAATGGGTTTTCTTCCACAAGCTATCTCCAATATTACAACACCAAAGCTGTAGACATCGGACTCCCTGCTAGCCCTGCTGGTGGTGAAACATTCAGGGGCCAAATAGCCTAAAGTTCCAGCCACAATTGTAGTTTGTGACCCTTTTTCATGGTCCACTAGCCTAGCTAACCCAAAATCACCAAGCTTAGCGTTGAAATTTGAATCCAACATCACATTACTTGATTTAATATCCCTATGCAACACACATTGTTCCCACTCTTCGTGCAGGTAAAGCAATGCTGAGGCCAAGCCTCGAGCTATGTTGTACCTTGCCACCCAAGTCAATGAGTTCTTACCTCTGTAAAGATGGAAATCTAAACTCCCATTTGACATGAACTCGTAGATTAGGAGTAGATCTTTCTTTCTGTGGCACCAACCAATGAGTTGCACTAAATTTCTGTGCCTCAGTCGGCTGATGATCTTCACCTCGGATGCATACTCTTTAATCCCCTGTTGAGATTTGGTTGATATCTTCTTTATAGCAACATACGAATTCATGTTTTTCAGAAAACCTCTATATACCCAACCGAAGCCTCCTTGTCCAAGTTTCTCTTCCTCCGAAAAGTTCTTTGTTGCTGCAACTAACTCATCATAGGAAAACCTCTTAGCTCCACTGCTTCTCTCAAAATCATTGTCCATTAACAGATCAATACCCAGTTCGTCATCAACATCTTCCTCTCTGTTCCTCTTTTTCTTCCACTTCCACACTCCAAGACAAATCAAAAACAAAACTACAACAAAAACACAAACACCTACACTCAGTCCCACAACCCATCCTTTATTAGAATTTGTGTTTGTTGAAACCTCATCCGAATGGAAATACCATGAACGAAGAATATGTCTAGAAGTAAAAAGTCCATTCGCAGCAGAGAAACCAAAAGTAACCCTTTCTGGTAAATAGTCTGCCAAACTAATTCCATCGGAAATACTTTGCTGAATTGGAACACCATCTTTATAGCCAGTGAAAGAAACACTAAGATTCCTATTGCTAAAACTGTAACTTACAGTAGCATTATATACATTCCAGCTTGTGATATTACATGACCAAGGTGTAGTCTTCCTGGAAACCATGGAATTGACATCGATGCCTACATGTTCAGTAAAATCTTTAGGATCCAATCGATTATTTCGGAAAGTATCGAACTCCACCGCGACGAATGGATGTGAACTTGAGAGAGGATCATTACCGATGCTCATCCCCAAACGACTACCATCAGTAATATTAGGAATTCCAAATGGAGGCTCGGCGAGGAAGAAGACCAACCCATCTCCATGCGGGCCCTCAGTTTGCGAATAGACCATGAAGGAGAAATTGGTAATGAAATCTGCTACTCTTCCTGAAGCTTTGTCCCAAAGATGCATGTTCTCAAAGTACTTGACATGACCAATCTGGTCTTTTTGGTTCTTCGTGAGCTCAATTTCTGAACCCAAGTATGAAGTATTTCCTTGAGTTATTAAACTGCCATTATGTTGGTCTAGTACTTGGTAATGAAACTCTAGTGAAGATGAATATGGGAATATCAGAAGCAAGAAAATTGTAATCAGCTGAGAACACCATGGAAGACACGATGGAGGAGGAAGTGACATGGAGGAGTTTCCGGGTCAATTTGGAAGGTGTTTGATGCTCGTACATTCAAATGGTTTGGAAGTTAAAAGAGTCTCAAAATTAGTGCTTGCTTCTTCAACTAAAATTTGTAGACTAGTGCGAAGAAAACACAAATTGTGTTTGAATCAGAGAGAAATAAATTCAGTTTTTGAAAAGTGTTTGAATTACATCTGGCCTATCAAACAGAAGAATCAAGAAGCTGGCAAATACGTGGACAAATCATGTTTTTTTAATTTCTTTTTAAACTTTTAGAATTTGTATATTTGACATTTTTGTTCTTTTGTCTCAGTTTCTGACCTTCTTTCATGGAAAGCTGACCCAATGACGTCAACAACTCAAAATAGTCTACAACACTCATCTGTTCCGTTGATCAGATAACCACGTAGGAGGGTGACACGCAGCGCTAGTTGATTTTATTGATGTAAAGGAGGAGGTGATTGAGTTTTTCACGATTTGTGAGTCACAAACTTTTTGACTTGGAAATTTGGTCATATTTGCCCAACTAGATGCTAAAGTTGGGATATTAAAATACTATTAATGGAATTTCTTTGATCATTTCATATTTGGGATTTTAAACTAATGTTTGACGAGTTATGATTGTGAATTAGGAAATCAATAAAAAAAAATTAAAATATAGTAGAGTTTTTAAAATTTTTCTTGAACATTCAGAATTTTTTTCTTGTTTAAAAATATAATTGAATATTGGTGTACCTCATCATGGTTCTTTGGGTATTTATGCTAGACCCGTATCAATAGTATACAAATTTATATTTTGTCTTTGAAAGTTGATCATGGTCGGAAGAACGCAGGAAATTGGACAGGTGGGCTAAGGTTAGGCAATATGAGGCCTTATATGTACAGGAACAATGTAATGTCTTTGTTTTATGAACAGAGGAATGGGTCAAATGGGTGTAAGGGAAAAGAACTGAATGGATTTATAATCAAGAATCTGACAAGAAGTTTCCGTAACTAACTGAAACTCCATGTTTCAAAGAGTTTCATTCTATCGGGTTACTTCCTATCTATGTTTTTTTTTTTTTTTTTTTTTTTTTTTTAATTTCACGATTTGTCATCTGTAATAATAATCAGGACTCATATTAAAATTTGCAACTGTTAATTAGAAACATTTAATTATATATTTACTTTTTTTTTTTAACTAAAAATGTATAATTAAATTATTAAATGAAATATGAATTTCACCAATAATCAATTATCATGGTAACAAATAATATTTTGTAATATCTTTTATTATATAACAATAAATTATAAAGTTCAGTACAACATGACAAGTTTTAGCAAGGATTGAGAGGTAGAATGTGATCACACTTAAAGTCTACAAGAATTGGGATCCAAGTCTTTTATTTCCTTTTCTATTTCCATTTATGTCCACCTTATTTTAAATTTTTTCACTAGTTTTTCTCTTTCTTTTTTTTTTTTTTGGTTTATTTTTTTTGCCAATGTTTTTAAATGGAGCACTGGATTAATGTTTTAAAAATTTTAGTTTTCTTCTTCATTAAAAATATGAAATATTATTATATTTTCAACTATATCCATACTTCATATTTCATTTGCTTATTTTTAGTATGATTAAATTCTTTTATTTTTGTAGTTTAGAATGGTGACTTGGTTCAAATCCAAACATTTAAATTGATTAGCTAACATGACATTTAAATGTGTCTGATTTAGCCTCCCGATTTTTATAAAAAGAGAAATCCTTTCAAAATTTTATAAATAAATATATATTTTTTTATTTTCTCAAGTATAACCCATCAATTAATCCTTCAATATTTTTACCATTTGTACACAATATTTTTGAACCTTAATTACCAATTAAAATATTAGATTAAAAATATTAAGACCACATTTGTTAATGTATGTTAATTTTAAAAACATAGTAGCCAATGTATATATAAAGTAGTAAAACGAATAAACGAAAAAGAAAATTGCAAAAAATTTGTAGCAAAGTCTGCTTGGTAATCTATAATAACAACTATAGAATCGTAACAATTGTAATGGAAATACGTGCAACAAGTGTAAATGGATGTAGGTGGAAAAGTTGTTCTGGTGTAGTTTAATACCATTAGGATTTGGATTTAGACATCAAAATAAGAAATTCGAAACATTTTTATAAGTCAATGCGCCCAATACTTTAATCTAATATATATTTAAAATCTCCACATCAAGAATATATATAATTTTACTCAATTCCAATGTTAATTTGAAGAGTGGTTTAGGAGTGGAAAAACTGAACCTTTTTGTATTTGTATATGCAACTTTACTGATATATATTAATATAATATACAACATTAGTTTAGTTTGACTTTTCAGTTTCGCTTCAAACTAACCAATATTATTGTGTCAATTCCCTCTGATTGTGGATATGGAAAAGTCAATCAAATATTTTTTTGGCTGGAAATTTGCTGTAGATGAGACAAATTAATTATGCAGGAATACCAACAAAACGTTCGTACAAATTAATTGTGCAGGAATACCAACAAAACATTGGTAAAACCGCAAGTAGTGAAAGAGATTTGAGCTTCTAGGAAAGGAAGAAAAGATTTGATATCTTCTGAAACATGATATGTAAGCTAAAGAAAAACATGGCTAAAATCGACACTTAAACAAGAGTTCGAATCCCCATCCTCAATTAAAAAGAAAAAAAAAAAAATTATATATGCAAATTGAAAAAGCATTAAATTTATACACACCCAACTTGAGTAGAGGCCAAAAGTGCCGTGCAAGGAGAAGCTGTTCCAGAAGACGAGGTAAACCGAGAAGAAACTGTGTAATTACTAGTACTATTGGTTGAAGACTCTAATTGGCCATCCTCCGAACCACAAGTAGCTCTTGCATTGGACCTTTGAACTGAAGGATGTCCATAAGTTGGCAAAGGCATCTCTGGTGGTAGAACAGGAAGTGGAGCTTCAAAATCAAGTGCATAAATTGCTTGCTTAATTGAAGGTCTAAGAGTCTGATCTGGGTGAGCACACCAAAGCCCAACAACCATCAATCTTTCCATTTGTTGTTCATCAAATTCTCCACAAAGTCTAGGATCAGCAGCTTCCAATACCTTTTCCATCCCATAGAGCTCCCAAACCCACTGCACCAATCCCATATGACTGCCTCTAGTCGTTGGCTCGATGGGTTTTCTTCCACAAGCTATCTCCAAAATCACAACGCCAAAGCTGTAGACATCTGACTCTCTGCTGGCTATGCCTGTGGTGAAACATTCAGGTGCCAAGTAGCCTAGAGTCCCGGCCACAACCGTGGTTTGTGACCCTTTTTCATGGTCTACCAACCTTGCCAATCCAAAATCACCCAATTTAGCATTGAAGTTGGAGTCCAACAAAACATTGCTTGATTTTATATCCCTATGTACCACACATTGTTCCCACTCTTCGTGCAAGTATAGCAGTGCTGAAGCCAAGCCCCTAGCTATATTGTATCTTGCGGCCCAAGTCAATGAGCTTTTACCTTTGAAAAGATGGGAATCTAAGCTCCCATTTGACATGAACTCGTAGATAAGGAGTAGATCTTTTTTTCTATGGCACCAACCTATGAGTTGCACTAAATTCCTGTGCCTTAGTCGGCTGATTGTCTTTACTTCTGATGCATATTCTTTTAACCCTTGTTCTGATCCTGTGGATACTTTCTTTATAGCAACAAATGAATCTATGCTTTGTAGAAACCCTCTATATACCCCACCGAATCCTCCTTGTCCAAGTTTTTCTTCCTCTGAAAAATTGTTTGTCGCTGCTACTAACTCATCGTAGGAAAACCTTCTAGCTCCACTACTCCTCTCGAAATCGTTGTCCATGGACAGCTCGAGAACTAAAACATTTTCTTCCTCTCTTTTATTCCTTTTCTTCCATTTCCATAGGCAGAGACAAATCAAGCTCAAAACTCCAATGAAAGCACAAACACCTATGCTCAACCCCACGATCAATCCTGTGTAGGAGTTTGTTCTTGTTGGGACCTCTTCGGATCGAAAAGACCATGAACGAAGTATGTGTCTTGAAGTCAGCTTTCCATTAGCAGCTGAGAAACCAATGGTAACCATTTCAGGCAAGTAATCTGCCAAGTCAATCTCATCGGAAAGACTCTGCTGAACTGGAACAGAGTCTTTGTATCCAGTGAAGGAAACACTTAGATTTTTAGTTGTAGAACTGTAACTGACTGTGGCATTATAGACATTCCAAGTTGTGATATTACATAACCAAGATGTTGTTTTCCTAGAAACCATGGAGTTGACATTAATACCTACATGTTCATCCATATCTTGTGGGTCGACACGGTTTGGAAAAGTATCAAACTCCACAGCAACGAATGGATTTGAACTAGAGGCAAAGCCACCTTCATTCATCAAACCAATACGACTCCCGTCGGTGAAATAAGGAATCCGGAATGGAGGCTGTGCTAGGAAGAAGGCGAACCCATCCCCATTTTTGCCAGCTTGGTTTGTTGAATAGACTATGAAGGAGAAATTGGTAGTGAAATTTGCTACTCTTCCCGAAGCTTTGTCCCAAAGTTTCAAATCCATAAAATACAGGACATGACCAATCTGGTGTGTTTTGTTTTTTGTTAGTTCAATTCCTGAACCCAAGTATGTAGTATTTCCTTGAGCTATTAGAGTACGATTAGTTTGATCTAATACTGGGTAATCAAACTCTAGAGGAGATGAATATGGGATTGTTATCAGGAGCAAAAAAATTGTAAACGTTAAAGAAGATAGAAGATGTTGTACCTGGAGATGAGTGTGTCCTGAAGAGCATAGAGCCATGATGTGAGGAATGATTTATGAGTTTGGATTTTAGAGGCTTGGATTCTCATATTCAATGATTTAGGAAAATCCTATCAGCACAGTGATTTTGTCCAAGTCTCACAAAAAGTGGTTTGCTTTTCAACTAAAAATTTCTATCCTGAAAGAAGGAAAAAAAAAAAAAAAAATCTTTTTAAATTAGAGGTGAGTTGAATATAATTTAACAACTTTGGATTAGGATTAAGAAAAGTGAAAAGGAATCGTTAAATTTCAAAGCAAGTGGCTTTTGTATTTCTTTTTAAAGAATCGATAAATCCATTTTTAGATTTATGTTTTTTGTTAATTTACGTATATTAGTATTTGTATCATTTATGGTTTTGTTCCTTATGTTGTAAAATCTATGGGTCCTTCGTACAAAAGAGAAAGAAGGAGATGTTGCATATGATGGTTGCTATGTTTTCTGTATGGTTGTGGAGAGAGAGGAAACAAGGGGGCAAAAAAAAAAAAAAAAAATTATTAGGTTTTAAAAAATAAAAAAATAATAAAAAGGGGTATTATAGTACATTACTATTATATAAAACTATATAAATTAATTTTACAATGCAACTAAGTTTACAAATATGCTTTGAATAGATTATCGAGAAAAATAGATAAAAGAAATTTCCACCAAAGATTCAACGGTTGGTCCATCTAAAGCTAGGTCAATCAATTTTATTGATAGGATAATACAGCTTTTGATTTTGAAAATTTGATTACGGAATTTCCGCAGCAAATGTCAACACTGGACGTGAGAACATCAATTCATTGGACAACGGTGTCCAAACACTATTGTACTAGATTATTATTTTTTTCTCTGAATTTGGTACATTTGGACAAAGACATAAAAATATTATTTTCAGACGTGGGCTTACACAGGAGGATTTTGTTTTCAGCACTGATTACCAAAAAATTGCAAAAAGGGCACGTAAAAGACTTATTAGCTAACAAAAAGGAATGGGTCAAAGGGGTGGTTGGGAGAAAGCATTGATAATAATAATTGGCGTATAAGTATACCTGTCAATTTGGGTTGGTGGGTCGTGTTCGTGTCAACCCGTTTAATAATCGTGTCAAAAATGCCTAATCCGAACACGACCCATTTATTAATCGTATCAGGTACCTAAAACACTAACCCGACCTGTTTATAAACAGGTCAACACGACACGACCCGTTTAACACGATTATTTTAACGGGTCGTGTTGACCTATTAACCCGTTAATCTGAAATTGATCTATTAACCCGAAAACTAACTTATTAATCCGTTAACTTGAAAATTAACCTATTAACCCGAATTTTTTTTTTATTTTTTTTATTTTTATGTTTTTGTTTTATTAAAGATGTATTTTTTGTTTTTAAAAAATTAGTAATAGAAAATTATTTTTATAAAAATTTTAATTTATAATATTTTTTAGTTATTAAATATTATATTAGTGATAAAATATTAATTTAAAATTAAATTTAAATGGGTTGTAATAGGTATATAATCGTGTCGGGTTGAAACTGACACGTTTAATAAATGGGTTGTAACGGGTCAATTTCGAGTTAAACAGGTCAACCCGAAAATGACACGATTAATAATCGTGTTAAATGGGTTGACCCGATTATGACCCGAACCCATTTATGATAAACCCAAACTCATTTATTCCGTGTCGTTTTCGAGTCCTGTCGCCGTGTCATGATCCAAATTGCCAGGTCTACGTATAAGTGGGGGCGTCAAATAATAATAAATTTTTTTAAGTAAGGTGGCATTAATTCAATGGTAATAAAAAAAAAATAAAAAAAGGGGATTTATTAGTATTCTTGGAATGGGTCAAAGTCAAACAGTCAAAGCGGTGGCCCAAACAAGCATTAATCTGGAACATCAATTAAGCTTAATTTTTTTTTTTTTTCTTTTGGTTGAAAAAAAGAAGTTATTTAAACCAAAAACAGACAAGTAAATAGGAATTTTACCACCAAAAAAAAAAAAAATTTCTAGCAAGAAGGAACATTGATTGGGGTAAATCTTACGTTCCAAAGCATTGATCTGGAACATTTTTCGTCAAAACCTTGCATTTGAAGCCTATAAATAGTTAAATGGGCCAGTTAAGGATACCTATCATGGGCTAAAATGGACCCAAACCCTCATCTCAAATCATGTTAAGGATTGGGTTGGATGGCATCCTTGTTGTTCTTTGTACATCCAATTTTCTATATCACACGTCATTTTCACGTAAAATTACTTAAAAGACCTTTCATTTGTTTATTTATTTATTTTTTTATGTTTTTTTTCTTCCTTTTTTTGGGTTTCTGTATCCGCCACCACCACTTGAGAAATTCCACATCCAACATGCAGCAGCTACCACAATTAATACTGGCTGTTTATTTTGTTTTATATTATTTTATTTTTAATAGGATTTAATCTCCACAGATTCATTAGTCTTCTTTAAAAAAAACTAAACTACATTTTGTTAGTGTAATTTTTAATTTCTTCCTCTATACCATATGGTATTCGGACATAAAATCTTCTGTCTTGTGTTCTCGACCTTTTCTGTAGTTTTGACCAACATTCTAAAGCTAGATTTTTCTTTCTTAGAACATATTCATTAGCCTTTGTTTCAAAAACATATATATATATATATATATATTTTTTTTTTTATTAACACTATTATCTATTAATGCAAACTCATTTAAATCGGTAGTTAAATTGAAATAATCTGTCAGTTAAAAAATTGAAAAGGATAAATTAAAATCAAAGGATATTTTTGTAATTTTATGTCGAAATGACATGTAGACAAAGATTTGGGTCATCTATAAAGAACTCCCGTATAAATATAATTATAAAAAGATAAAAGAATAGGACAACTAGACCATTGACATTACGGAGTTGTTTTTTAAAAATATAATTAAGACACCTAATTAATCTAATCTCAGTAGTTACTATAGCAAGGCTTATGATAGATTTCTAACAATTTTCCATCTTCTAATACCGCTATCGTATGCATTTCTTAGTATATTTATTATAATTTTCTTTTAATCAACCCAAATATTTTATAATCCAGTTCATTTGTTTGGATTCAAAACTCCAAATACAATAAAAAAAAAATGATTTTTTAAAATACATAACAATCTCAAGTTCAAAAACAAAATTAAAGAAAAAAAATTGGGACTAATCAATTGTGTTTACACTGTACAAGAATGATCTGGATGGAGAAGAACCTGCAGAAGATTGAGTCAATTGTGAAGAATTAGTGTTGTAACTAGTGCTTGAATTTTGATAATGCCCTCCTTCAGAACCAGTATTGCCTTCAGAAACTACTTCCAAAGATTTTGGTCTATTCCTTGGAGGAGAAGTAAGATAAGTAGGAACAGGCATACTTGGTGGAAGAAGAGGCAAAGGAGCTTCAAAATTAAGAACCTGAACTACTTGTCTAATTGAAGGTCTCAGATTATAATCTGGATGTGCACACCATAGACCAACAACCATCAATCTCTCCATTTCTTCACCATTAAAATCACCTCCAAGTCTTGGATCTGCAGCTTCAAGAACTTTACCTATGCCATAAAGCCCCCAAACCCACTCCACCATCATTATTTCTTCTTCTGGGGCATTGCTGTTAATGGGTTTTCTTCCACAAGCAATTTCCAGAGCAACAACTCCAAAACTATACAAATCCGATTCTTTGCTTGCTTTACCCATTGTCACAGTCTCAGGAGCCATGTACCCCATTGTCCCTGCCATTGCTGTGGTCTGCGTCCCTATTGTATGGTCCACAAACCTAGCCAAACCAAAATCTCCTAGTTTGGCATTGAAATTTGAATCCAACATTATGTTGCTCGACTTTATGTCTCTGTGAACCACACACTGCTCCCATTCTTCATGCAGATATAGCAATGCTGAGGCTAAGCCTTGAGCAATTTTTTGCCTGTCTTTCCAAATCAACAGGTTTTTTGCTTTGAACAGATGGGAATCTAAGCTACCATTTGGCATGAATTCGTAAACGAGTAAAAGCTCTTTTCTCTCATGGCACCAGCCAATGAGTTGTACCAAATTTCTATGCCTTAAACGACTAATAATCTTCACCTCCGAGGCATATTCCTTTATGCCCTGTTGAGACCCTTTTGAGACTCTCTTAACAGCAATATAGCAGTTTTGATCTCTAAGAAAACCTTTATATACACTGCCAAATCCTCCTTGTCCAAGCTTTTGTTCATCCTTGAAATTACTTGTTGCACGAGCAAGCTCTTTATATGTATATTTCTTTGGTACCCCAGTTTCTCTTTCAAATTCATCGTCCATGTTTCTATGAAAGATATGATCTTGATCTCTGTCTCTCTTCCTCTTCCACATTCCAAACCCAACAAGACCAAACCCAACAACCAAAACAAAAAATCCACCCGAACCCAATCCCACAGCTAGTCCCGTGTTGTTCCTTTTTCTTCTTCTGATTGTTCCTATTGGTGGATTTTCACTGCCCTGTAAATTGGATCTGAAATCCCAGGAATAAATACTATGAATAGCAGATTGATTTCCTGTTGCGGCTGTGAATCCAAAAGTAACATTTTCAGGCAAGTAAAGCCTCAAATCAACTTGGTAGGAAAGATACTGAAACTCTGTAACATTATTTCTATAGCCAGTGAAAACAACACTCAAATTCATGGCACTAGAATTGTAAGTAATCCAAGCATCGTTCATTTTCCCCTGTTGAATATTGCACAACCATGAAATATTAGCAACAGATTGCATAGAATTTATATCTATACCTACATGTTCTCGAGGTGGATCCCAACTATTATTGTAGATATCAAATTCAACCGCAACAAATGGATCCCCAGTTGGGTTAATTGGTTGGTCATCAAGGGTGAGACCCATTGAACCACCTTTTGTGATATTAGGATTGAGCATGGTACCTTGAGGAGCCAGAAAGAAGGCAAGCCCATCACCGTATCTGTCTCTACCATCGGAGTCGATTACGAAAGAGAAGTAGGTGGTAAAGTCTGTGACTTTTCCGGTGGTGTTATACCAAAGTTGCATGGCTTCAACATAGGTAGCTCTACCAAGGCTTGCTTTGGCTTTTTTTTCTCCGGCGAGTTGAATCACTTTGTTTGCAACGAAAGCTCTCTCGTATTTTATGTTGTTATCTTGGGGACTGAAACTGGTATAGTTGAAGGATAAAGCAATTGCAAATGGGAAAATTGATGTGAGCAAAAGGGTGGTTGTAAAGGGAAGGAAGAAGATGATGAGGTTTAGATTTGGGAAATGCGCCATTGTTGAATGGATGGTGAGCTTGAAAGGTTGCAGATGGTTAATTTGATTTAAAATATCCTGCAGGTTCGTAAAAATTAAAAAAATAAATAAAAATAAATAAAATAAATAAAAACAAGACGTAGTTGGGTTTGACCATTGAAGAGTGATGCTGCCAGGCTTTCGAAAAATTATTTATTTATTCCAAGATTCCATTACGCGATTGATGTTCTAGAGGTCTTCATTATATATATATATATATTATATATTTTATAAACGACCATATTATTGATATTTTAGTAACGATGGACCAGTTTGGAACGGAATGTGTGATCATAATTTATTCATTTGTGGATGCGGGGAAAAAAAAAAAAAATAGAATATGGAAATTGCATAAAAAAGTTTGCTTTTTCTGATATTCTATTCTATTGCGAACTTTTTTTTTTTTTTTTTTTTAAAAGGAATTTGCTCGTTCAGATTGACAAACGGAGGCAATTTGAACTTTTACATGTAAAACAATAATCTGCGTGTTATTCTATTCAACAATACATGTTTCCTATCTAATTTTTAATCTATTTTCTTTATTTATATGACCATAATACATCTATTAATAAAATTATATTTTGATATTTTTAAAGTTTCAGAATTATGCGATTTTGATTTTAAATTTTTAAATTGAACAAACTGAATTTAAAATTTCAAAATTGTTGCAAATTAATATTTTGAAGTAACAGTACCTGACATCATAATCGTTTCATAAAAATAAAAAAAATATTTTTTAAGAAATTAAAAACTAATTTTGTTATTTTTTAATTTTATATTTATGGTTTTTTAGTTCGATTTTAGTTTAACACTGATAGTTTCTTAAATTCTGTCTTTGAAACAAATACCATAAAAAGTGAAGGAGTTTCATCTTAGCTTTACACCCTTTTGCACTAGAACGAATTATTATAGTTCTTTTAGATACTCTTACTTAGCCACTTCAATTCTCAATGATCTAAGATCTTCCTTGACTCTCCTTAAGCTAAAAGGTATAAGGTTGAAGACAAATTAGAGTATCAACTTTCCATCTTTAACAAATCTGTCTTTGTCTAATGTGGAGTTGGTGTAGGGCACTTAGAAGTCTTACAATTCAATTTTACTGACCAATGGTTTGAACGCCTTATTTTTGGACTTCCTCTTCTTGAGAATTTCACTCTTGAATCTTATAACGGTCTGAAACAATTCAGCATTTTTAGCCAAAGCCTAAAATCCTTATTTTCGATTGGTCATTATTCTGATACAATTTGCCTCATTTAGTAAACCGAATTAAGTCTACTTTAGATATCAAGACTATGAATGCAGCAAAGTGAGAGAGTTAGATTTTTCAAATAAACTCTCTCAACCTCTTAGAAACAAATCTGAAGCTTGATTCTCGTTGTTGGTGTTGCGGTTATGATGAATCATGGTATGCTAATCTGTTAAAGCTGCTATCAAATCTCACTTGCTCCAAAACATTGAGGTTGCATGTTCCATCAGAAAAAGGTAATGCTACATTTTTGTATTAACTATTTTAGTTTGGTACATGATCAAAGTTCATTTGTAATATAATTTAAGATTTGTACTTTTTCTGTTCTTGAAGGCTCTACTCAGTACTCATTCCAGAAAATATGAGGGAAATCCTACCATTGCCTAATTTGAAGCATTTGAAATTGAAGATACATGATTCTTCCGGCAGCATAAACTCAGAATTGAGAGATGCTTTGGGTTGGTGAGCACCATCTTTGCAGACACTCGAATAGATTAATGCTAAATTATTGGTTCAACATGTAAGGTTTTGGAAAAAATAATCTTTTGCTTTCTACTTTAACACTACTCAACTGATCATATGCTCTTACTAGAGGCTCTTGCTTTCTAATAGTAATCATATTCTACAACTTTTTTTTTTTTTCCGTTGCAATTATTTATATAGAATGATTATTGTAGTAGAGATTCTCTCTTAATTGTAACATAATAGCTTGGTTTCTAAATTTTAGATAACAAATTAGGATATAGAATGAACAAGGAAAAGAGAAAAAATAGGCATAGAAGTCTTTCCAGTCTTTTTGGATTCCACTTGATATAGTGGACTGAAAAAGGAAAATAGGTAATAATAGGTTGAAGTATATATTAAATCTTACAAAACCTGAAATTTGCAGCAAGTGCACGCAGATTCCTTCCCATAACAAGAAGAAAAAAAGTTAGAAGGGGAAAAAATAAAAAACATAAAAAAAAAGGGGGGGAAAGGCTTACGTAGATGGTAGAAGCCTAATACTGTCTAAAAAATACCTCATCTCAATGCCAAAATCTTCTATGGCTTTGTGAAAGTATATCTGCCTTTGTTTGAACATGTTCATAAAAATTATCAGCAGTAACCGGTCTCTCGCAGCTTTCACCAGAGAATCTGAATGCTCCTACATGGGGAACTAATACATGTTTGCTAAGAAAAGGTTGTTCAAATTAATATATATATATATATATATATATATAGATATAGATATGATAAATATGATAGCACCATGTATTTTGATTTGGAGCTTTGGAATGTTGGGAATTTATATATTATTTAATAATGCAAGTCAATGAACTCAAATGTAATTTAGAAATAACTCAATGAATACTGAAATATATTGCTGCAGCATGCATGTTTATCCAGTCCACAAAGGTAAACCTTCCAACATCTCATATCTTAATTCTCTGATTCTGTATTTACTTTCTTTCAATCAGAAAATCTGCTTGGATAAATTTAATAATCGCAGAAAATTTTGTCATATATTCTAAAAGCAATCAATTTACCGGTTCCATTAAGTATTCGAGAATATCGTGATTTTCATCATCAAATTTGGTAGAAAGCTGCCGATAAACACAATGAAGATGAAATTAGGAGTTGGAAATTGTAAATTAAACTAATTTAAGTTTATCAAAATATATGTTAATTCTAAAAGCAATTAATTTACTTACCCCTTTTACGGATTTAAGAAGGGTATAATGTTACTGCCAGCTAACACCACAGAGAAGAGGAGATGAAATTAGGGTGTGAATTGGTACTCTAGGGAGTACAGTCCCTTTTTTTTTTTTTTTTCAACAATATAACTACACCTTCTGAAAATTCAAATTATGAAATCATGATTGGGTGCTATGTTAATTAATTTAATATAATTTAATTGAGAAACTGTTAAATCCTAATGATGTATCGAATCAACTATATATAAAAATCTATATACAAGTTTTTTTTTTTTTTTTTTTGACGTGATATAAAAATCCTTTTTATGAAGATTTCTTTTTTCATTGTTTAATTTTTAAGAGTACAAAAATTTGTTGAAATATTTTATGTTCCGCACATAAAAATCTATTATACCCATTGTTAGGAGGCGAGAAGCTTAGTTCAATAGGTGCAGTGATGGACCCAAGAATTATTTTCAACGGACATATTATGTAATGTAATGGCATTTCTTTTTCCTTTTTTTTATTCGTGGGGATTTTTGGACATTTATATGTGTGTGTGTGTGTATATATATATACACAACATTTTTTTTCTATATTGTCGCTAGTCCAATTAATTAGATTTTTTTAATAAATTGAATAGGTTTTATTTTTTTTATTATTTTTCTCTAACTCTATTTTTTCAGAACAAGATCATTTCATTTTTTTTAATAATGATTTGACCGTGACAATTAATATATTAAAATTTTACATGAAAAAAAAATCATATTTTAAAACAAAAAGAGAAACAAGAAAAATTATTTTAGATTTTGTTAGGGATTAGTTAACCAAACTAAATTGAGAACTAGAAAAATAACGATGAAATTAGTCATTAAAATGAAGAACAGCCATCTCTATAATTAAAACAACATACAAATAATAATTAAATAAAGGGATAATATCATTTACATTTTCTGAGTTTTATTCCTGTTTCAAATTATATCTTAAGATTTGAAAGATTTCAAAACATCTCCTAAAAGTTAACTTCCATTGAAAAACTTTTTCTCTTTTTTATATGGCATGCTAAAATGACTTAACTACCCTTGTAAAACTCATTTTTTAACCTTTTGCTTAATAATTATTAATATATATTAATTTAACTGTTTGACTTTATAAATAAAAGTAATAATTCTCTCCAACAAAATAAAAAAAATAAATAACAAGAATGTTATTAAAAAAAAAAAAAAAAAACCTGTAAAACTGAAGTGTGGATGTATGGGAGTAAAATTAAAGGGGCACACCTTCAATTTTGACAATCAAAAAAAAATTATATATCAAAAACTTTAAAAGAAAAATAAAAAAATGAAGGGGCACATGTCCCGCCAGACCCTATCTGGGTCCGTGCTTTAGAAGGTCTATTCATCGGGTGTACTGAAATTTTTCTGCACTGTTAGTCTTAGAGACACTATTCCCCAGAAAATGCCCCGGTGAGGTGACCAACTAATTGAAAGCTTGTAACCAAGCGGGACATTAAACGGTTAAACTGGTTGAATGCGTTGGAAGGTGGTGTTAAAACTGTTGTGTTGGTGTGTTTCCAAAAAAAAAATGCGGTTTTTGTTGGTGGGCCTTTCGTTTATCTGCATATGCCCATTAGAGTCCACGATTAAAAACCCCCTCTGGCCCAGGGTAATGGGCCCACCCGTCCACCATAAATTGAAATATAAATAAATATATTTCAGTTAGTTTTCCCAATTCAATTAAGAATTATGTGCGACGTGCTTCTTATTATTTAACCTAATCCTCTCAAAAGACTTCACAACAGAAAAACTCTCAAAAAACCTAGCTGGAGATTAAAAACCAGAGCAATGTCTAAGGCTTATGAAGAAGAAGAAGAAGAAGATGACAGAATATCAGATAAACCAGACCATATTCTAAATCACATAGTCGCATTCTTGCCCTCCATTAGGGAAGTAATTCGAATGAGCCCAGTCTGCAAACGCTGGAGAAGTTTGTCACTTAGTGTTCCTTTCTTGGAAGAGTTAATGGAGTTGGAGAAGTATTTGAACAGCCAATGGATGATGAGCTCGCGCTCGGTATTCATATAGCATTAACAATGCTAAATTTAAGCTTCATATACATGATCATCCAGGTAGTTATGAAGAGGGTATTACAGATCGTTTCTTAATTTCTGTCCTTGAAATTTCAAAAATTACTTTGAAGGAGTTTGATCTTTGTTTAATACCCTCTTGCAATTACTCTCGCAATGGATGGTTTTTTACGAGTGCTTTTCCATACCATTGCTTACCCATCTCAGTTTCCTTAACAACCCTTAAGCTCAAAGGTATAAGATTGAGGACGGATTTTTCTATCTACTTTCCATCTTTAACAAATCTCTGTTTGAATGATGTGGAGTTTGTGGAAAATTATGAGGAAGATGTTGTGGAATATCATCCTGGAACAAAATTTCCCGTGGAATATCATCGTGGAACAAAATTTCCTTTCATTTTTCCCACTTTGAAAAGTATGTCTTTGACTCATATAGAATTTAAAGAGGGAACCCTTCAAAAACTAATTTCTGGATGCCCTTTTATTGAGGATTTGGAATCTATGAAACTTACCCCTTTAATTTTTCTGGTTTGGATCTTACTGTTTGTAGAGAACTTAGAAGTCTTTCATTTGGATTCAACAGATTTACTGACCAATGGTTGCAACACCTTATTTCTAGACTTCCTCTTATTGAGAAATTGACTCTGAAATTATGTCATGGCCTGAAAAGATTCAACATTCATAGTCAAAGGCTAAAATACTTGTGTTGTACTCATCCTTTCTCTGATATAAATGCCACACTTTATACGCCTAATTTACTCTACTTTGGATATGAATGCGGCAAAATGGATTTGATTTTTCGAATCAACTCCTTTAATCACCTGTTAGAAGCAAGCCTCAAGCTTAATTCTCCCTGTCAACCTCCTTGTTGCTCTGGTGACTTTGATGAATCAAGGTATTCTGATATGTGGTATTCTCATTTATTAAAGCTGCTGGCAAATCTTAACTGCTCCAACACATTGAGTTTGAATGCTCCATCAGAAAAGGTACTGATGCTACATTTTTTGTACTAATGATTTCCTTACTAATATAATTGGCTATTTGTGCTTTTTGTTTTCTTGAAGGCTCTACAGATTCCCAAAAATATGAGGGAAATCTCACCATTGGCTTATTCGAAGCACTTGAAGTTGAAGATACATAATTCTTCTGGTAGCATAAACTCAGAATTGAGGGATGCTTTGAGTTGGTTTGCACCCTCTCTGGAGACTCTTGAAATAGATTATTGCTAAAATATTACTTCGCTGTAAGATTTGGAAATATAATTTTTTATTTTCTATTTTAACATTATCTCAACTGATCATAAACTCTTACTAGAGGCTATTGCTTTCTAAAGTTATTCACTTCTCCTATATGGAGTAATTATTTGTTCTACAGCTTCTTATTTTTCTAGCAATTAAAAATACGAAATAATTATTGTAGTAAACAGTCTCCGAAACTCAGATTTATGCCCCCTGGAAATATCTAGGAAAGAATTGAAGAAACTTGACTTCAAGATAAACTGATGAAATTAATTATGTTACCTGACCTTGGGACTCTAATTTACATCTGGCAACGAACCATGACAATCCTCTCTCTATAAACAGCCATTTAAAATTTAAACCTTCTTCCACCTCCCTTTCTCTTTTACTCTGTTTTTTCTCCGTCTCTTAAAACTCCCACAAACAGCAACCTTCTCTTTTTTCAATTATGCTGTTAGTAGTTGTTGTTGTCGTTGTTGTCTTTTTTTTTTTTTTTTTTTTTTTTAATTTCCCAGAATAGAGAGGCTACAGATCAAGTATGTAACCGGGTTGGTAAACCAAACCGCAACATGCCTATCTATTAAACGGCAAAATATAGGCGTGCCCAACCTAGAAACCATCCTAGAATGCCAGATTTTATTGTTTATCTAAGCATTCATCAGATGTAATCATGCAAGAACAACCCTCAACTAAATCATTCAGATATTCTGAAACTCCACCACCTTGCCTGACACTAGTTTTAACCTGCTTCCCAACATCTTAGCAATATACCATATTTCTTGAATATTGACTAAAATACAATGCAAAGTAAGTAGTACAAACTCACCTTCATTTTCTTTATGGTCTTAATATTTCCATGTACTAATTCACAATATATACTTATTCTCCCTTTTTGTCTCTAAGATGGCTAGTTATTAAATTCAGCCTTAACTAATAACTATTTCGCCAAGTTGCAACTACTATGTTGATGTATCAAGTATTTATAACGACCCTAGCGACAAAGGGTGAGCAAGAGTACAAACTCAACCTCATCAACTAAACAAAAATCAGTAGCCTTTAATGTTGACTTAAAAGAAAATGTAAATTAAGTAGTTACTAGTCGTGGGATGTGAGCAGTACTTGTTGACCGCTAGCTATTCTTTCCTAGTGTACCTGAAATAAAATTGCAGAGTGAAGTTATGGAAGTAATAAGTTTAAATGAAAGAACCATAAGCCTAACCTCACTCCAAAAGAAAGTAAGAAAGAATATAAGCAGCAGTTCCATTGGAAGACTAATTGTATACTTTTCAAATTCTTGCTGAGGTTGACTTTGCCTGTTCTATCAGCAATTTATTCTTCTTTTTATTTTTTTCTTTTTTATTTTATTTTATTTTATTATGATGACTAGGAAGATTATACCGCCTGATTTCTCGAGAACCCCTATCCCGCTGTAGACCCATCCAGCAGCTCCTCATCATTAAGTTCCATGGAAGATGAATTCATGACAGAGCAAGTTGTCCCCAGCTTATCCCATACAAAAGGTAACCGGGCTGAAAACCAACACCAAATCGTTGCATTTTTGGTAGAAATTTTTTCCACGGAGGATGTTGGGGACCATGTTTTTGCAAGTACAGAACTTGATGATGAATTAGAAGAGAATGCCATGTGAAACTATCGTGTGTCCGTGTATTTGAGTAGACCCCATAAATCCGAAAGACTCTCAGCATCATCCATTCACTGCAATACGAGATATTCCATACATTTGCTTATATACATATATAAACATGAGGATTCAAGTCATTCCCTTCAAACAGTCCTTTAAAATTTTCTCTCCAACCATATTTAATTATTAATTATTATATTTTATGAGATCTACCATATAATATATCAAAAAAAAAAAACTTTAACAAATTATTAAAATATGGAGGAGAGCCTCCAAACTACACCACACCACTATAATGTGGAGGTAAGTATTTTTTACAAAAAATATTCTCTCATCAGGTGTGGTGTGGAGGCCAGTATCTTTTATAAAAACAAAAAATTGAAAGTTATCATATGGATAGCAGTTTTTATTAGGACATTATGATGAAATTAACATATAGATTCAAATATATACTTCTAAAAATATGCATCTAATTTAAAATAATTGCGTATTTTTAAGAAAATATGTTTAAGTCTATACTTTAATATTTTCATAACATTCTAATAAGAGCTAGATTGATCATATAAATACATAAAAATAAAAAATAAAATAAAAAAGTATAAGGACCTCTTAGAGCATTATTCATAAATCTTTTATTGCTTTATAAGATTCTTCAGAAAATGTATAGCATTATGAGTGTGTTTTAATTTGTGTTCCAAATATGGGAATGACCTAATTTAATATATATATTTGTTTAATATCTCATGCCAAATAAACCCTAACAATTTGACCATGTTCTAAAGATAACACACTTGCAATTCATTATGGAGGAGAATTATCAGGTGTCTTAAGTATGTCTCCAAAATTAGTTCTCATCTATCAAAATCTATTCTACTTTAAATTAATTTATCAATACTTTAATCTTTAGAACCTCCGTAAAAAGAATGTAAATAATATGCACCAGCAACCATCAAGTCCACAAAGAAGATAAAAGACACCCAAAGGAATGACAACATATTTCACCATATCAAACTTGGAAGAATCAAATATATTATGAAATCATGAAGCTCCTTTTCAGTTTCAATGCTGTAAAATGTAGAACAAAAATTAATTTGTAGTAGAATATGATATAAGCCAAAGAATATATTTTGAAGACAAACCTTACCTTGACTTTCAAAGATTTCATCTATTTGACCATTAAAGTGTGTAAAATTGCCCTCAAGAGTATCCTTGATAACTCATTTCACACCATCAGACTGTTTTTTGATGTCATTCCTAACATTCTTAACCAATCTTTGAAACAATTCTTTTTCATGCTCGATTGAAGTTTTTATCTTAGCGAGGAGGTTGCAAATTTGGGAGTCTTCAACAAAATTGGACTACAATGAAGAACAAAAAATTAAAAATTAAAAATAAAAAAAAACAAACTAAAAATTCCTGCATACATAAACAAATACAAAATATATATATATATATATATACACACACACACACACACACACAGAGACTAACATGTATTTCATTAATAAAAATTTCCAGATTTTGATTGTAGACAATCTGGAACTATTTTAAATAAAAATAATAAAAATATTTTAATACATCGCTTATCAAAAAATTAGTACAATAAACAATGCGAATGTGAGAGTTATAAGGGAGAGAATATGCTCACTCACAGCATGTCTGTTTTTAGTAGCAAAAGGAGAAGCCAAATTTTCTGATGAAGTAAAAATAATAATGATAACAATTCTTTTCGAAGACTTTGAACCCTGAATCCCTATTTTAATTCATTTTTAACTCATAATAATGTACATATTTTAATTCATTTTGAACTCACTAAAAAGAGAAAAAAAAGAAAAGAAAAAAAAAAGTAAGATATAATACATCTAAAATAGCACTTGTACCAAAACAATTATTCAGGGATAAAAATGAATAAAAATAAAAATGTAATGCCAAAATTTTATTGTTAGTTATGACCATAACATCGCAAGATCGAAGTGCATTCTTATTATGTCAACGGTAATAAAACACAAAATATGATAAAAACATAATAAAGGAAAACCTTCCACCCTCTTTCACGATTCTTATTCAATTTTAATAAAGGAATTTTACAAATTCTTTTTTTTTTTTTTTGTTTAATTTATGGTAGGCCCAAATAATACAGGACAGGAAACGTAGAAAATTTATTATTGAATTAGAGCAGACTTTGCTCAAAGTTCAAATCTTAATTATAAAAGCTAGAGCTAGTGTTATAAGATGTTATGATTTAATTAAAAAATAAGATTCATCCAAATAAAATAGATTTTTATTTTTCAATGTTATAATATTTCTTAATTATTTTAATATTACTTTTCAATGTTATAATTTTGCATAATTATTTTTTTCTTACTATATTGACAGTGACATGTTTCTAGTTTTTTTTCTTTTCTTTTCTTTTCTTTTCTTTTCTTTTCTTTTCTTTCTCTACTAATAGGTAGATGTTTTTTTATTCATAACATATTTAGTTTCTTAAAAAAACCAAACTCTTTTTTTTTTTTTTCTTTCGCTACTTAAAGCTAACTAAAAACTAGCTATTTCTATTTATAAACTATTTAATTTATTAAAAAGTAAAACTCCATATAATTACCCAAAAAAATTGGATGTTAAAATTTATTGCTTTTTCTAAGCTTTCATGATGTAATTATATAAGAAAGGAATGTAAAATTAGTCATCCCTCAATAAAAAGCATTATATATCCTGTCACTCCACTACGTTGCCTACGTTGCCAACGTTGCCAACATTAGTTGTAGCCTGCTCCGCAACACCTTTGCAATAGATCATATTTCTTGAATTTATATTAGCCCAATTCACCATTGGTTTTTAGCCCAAAAATTTTTTATACATCCATGACCATGCAAAGCTTTTGTTTTTCGAGTTTTGCAGTATATAAACAATTTGATGGCATAATATCCAGTTTTAAGTTCTATTGAAGCGGTAACGCTTAGATATTAAAATCTGATTAGTGCTGGCAAAATATTGGTGTGTATATATATATGTTTGAAAAAAGCTGAGCATTAGGCCAGGTACAAAATACGTTGTATAATATACCAAAAAGTAATTCAACAATTCAACAGAGTTTTTTTATTTATTATTTTTCTAGAAAAACAACTTTTCTTAGTACATGAGCCAAACAAGATCCTATTCATTATATTCACACCAAAAAAAAAAAAAAAATTCTTAGTCATTATGATTGTAAAGGGAATTATTTTATTATTTTTCAATCACTATGGAATAAGAATATTATATTTGTGCTCACTTTTGTAGTTGTTCAGCATATATATACATATAAAAAGACATATAGATATATATATATATATATATATATATATATATATATATATATAATAAAATTCATTGGTTAATGTTTAAACCTCAACTCCATTATTTGGAGCCGATGATGATCGAAGCTAGCCAAATTATATACTCTAATCATACGACACCATAGTTGTTTAAAGAAGCATCTGTTACTAGACTAGGAGATCGATCGCATTCACTGTCGTTTCAATTGTATAACATTGAATTAATAGTGATAGTCTGGTCACATCAAACATTAAATATATTTAAATGCTCCCCAAACGTCACCACACTAGGCATATGGATAGTAACTCAGATAAGAATTAGTTTTCTCAAAAATAATATATTTCTAAACCTTCGTTCTTGCAAATGTCATTTAAACAAAATTAAGACCATTGTGCCAAAGTGTCTCTATTTTTCAAATTAATTAACAAGTTTGACCAATATAGTCAATGGAAGAAAAAAGAGTAAAAAAAAGAAAAAAGTTTGAACAAATTAAATATTATCGTTTTGACACTTTGTTCCATCCATCATCTTCAATTTTTTTTATTTACTCTGGCAGACAAAATTAAATGGAGCATATTTCAGGAGAGCAGTTATATATATATATATATATATATAAAATCCTACAAGTTGAAAGTGTCAATGCAATTAATCTAAAATAAATTTATTTTATATATATATATATATATATATACACGTATATAAGAAAGATCTTTTAAGAATATTAATATTCTAAGAAAATGTAAATGTAATGGTATCCATGAGCATTGTGACATAAAGGAGATGGTATTCAATATTTGAAAAATATTAATATTCTTAAGAATAAAAATGTCAATCAGGATGGATAACCATGCATCGTGGTCGAATATATATAATGCTTTCAAAACCGTTGAACCCGATCATATTGGATTAGCAGGACTAGTTTTATTTCTAGTTCTTACTAATTGCAATATTAATTTGGTGCACTACTACTTTTGTATATTCTTTCGTCATGTATACTTGTCCAACGAAAAACATTGTTTTATAATATTTATATAGTTAGGAACTTATTCTATTTGTCGGTTGAAGCATGAATGCACGGTATCTTCATTTATAAGAAAGTTGCTTTAAAATTTCAATATTTCTAATAAGGTGGCCATCACATTGAACATTAATCAGTCAAGAATCTCAAGACTAATTAATCAACCTCCAGTGTTCAAGCTCAAGTAGACTTTAATTTATGCATATGAATTTTGACATTATTGAATTTAGCAGTTTCCTTACCGGGTGGTGGAAAAATAAAAAATGTAGGGCTGAAATTGAAAAAGTCAAATAATTCTTTATATATTATTTACAAGAAAATGTGTACGGCTTCTTATATTTCTTTGTTTCTTTCCTTTTTTTTTTTAACAAATTATAGTAACATATCTATCAAGTATATATAATATATCTCCATATGGTATTAATCTACACTATATATACAACGTATATACAAGAGAAAAAACAGTGGCTAGAGTTGAACCCGAATCAAGAAACATGCAGCTTGGATGAAAACATTCCACCCTTTTTTCTTTTTCTTTTTTGTAAATAAATAAATAATAATAATAATAAAGAAGATTCGACTACTAATGTTATTTTTCATAAATTACATTGTGTATGCCTTTTGGATGGCCCAAAGGCAGCTACAAAGTATATGAAATTTTGCGAGGGCAAGGGTTAAGCATTTGGTGACACGGAGAACAGCATGCAATAATACTAGTCCTCCCTTGGTTTAGTTTGATTTGATAAAAGGTGTTGGAATAAATTTGTTCACATATTATTTAAACAAGCATATATATCTTTTACTCTAATTAATCCTTGTACCATCAAACTAATAATTAATAATTTCCCAGTTCAAAACCAAATCAATATATTTAATTAAACCCATATAAAACAAATAAAACTCAGTGCTCCATAAACCTGTGTCTTTTCTTTTCTAAACAATAAGAAAATGTGATTAATTATCATTGATATGGACGTTCTAATAATATATATTATAATATTAAAGTCAAAATGTTTGTACCTTAGTTTTCACCAATTTTCATCTAAGGGGTTTTAAACTGTTAAAAAGGATCTTGTGTGACTCACATGACCCTCAAAATTGATTTTTTTTTTTTTGCAATTAAATTATTAAAAAAAAAAGAAAAGGATAAAAGAAAATATTGGGAGCCATTTTTTCCAACCAGTACCCAAGAAACTTTCTCAGGAAACAAACAACATTTCCTTAAACAATTACAAAAAAATCTAGGATATAAAGCTAGCTTCAATTCGTGGCATGCCCACCTCATGACAATTGCTTCTTAATCATCTATACGAACAAAAAAGAACTCTCTTTTTTTTTTTTTTTTTTGGGGGGGGGACTTTCCCTTCCTTTAAAGAATTCGTTTTACCTTGAATTATATGTGCAAAAAATTCATTCCAAAATTAACTGTAACTGTAAACCTAAAAAAACAACAATGACTGTAAAAAACTCAGACCCTTTTTACCTCTCTAAATCCTTTACAAATTCAGGATGCCCAGGATTTTTTTTTTCTACTGGTTTGGAATTTGGATTAGAGACCCAAAAAAAAAAAAAAAAAAAAAGGAGAGAGAGAGAGAGAGAGATATAGAAAGAGAAAGAGAGAGGGCATATATGGAGATTTTTTTTTCTTTTTTTTTGCCCCCAAAAAAAAAAAAAAAAACCCGCAATATTAAGGCTTACATGAATTGCATTCACGTGATCTCTTTTTAACAGAATCTGTTGAAAATTAACAGATTTCAAAATAAAAGATATCAAATGTCAAAAAAAAATTTACAATCCGTTGAGTGAAAATTTTTTAAACTAAAGGCCACGAAAGTACATTTTGGCCTAATGTTAATCATTCTTCCCAAATTACAAATAAAGGGGTATATTATATTAAAATTACAAAGCAAAATAATAATAAATACTCCACCTAGATATCAAACGCACACAAATTAAAGAAACTCAATCGTCACAAGAAAAAAATTGTAGTGTATGTCGTATCTTGGTTTATACTTTATACTTGCTAAAAGGTATGCAGTTTCAAGTCCAATTGTGATTAGGCTTTTTTTACTGTAAAATGGGTGTGATTTGAACAGGTTTATAAATTTTATTTAATTTATTTACCACAAAAGGGTTGCATTATCTAATAGCTAGATGCTAAACTCTCTGTCATTATCATGATCATAAGCTTTTTTCTTTTGTCATGGTGTGGCTGATAATATCATTTATATATACATATATATATATATACACACAAAAAAGATTTAATCAAAGATATATTTTATATTGTTGGGCTTTGCTCACAAAATAGGTTTACCTAACCTTAAAGGCAGTAAGATAAAAAGTTTACAGCAATAAACAAAGACATGAACAAACAAAAAGAAGATCCATAAAAGAACTTGTGACTATCAAAAACATATGTGTAGCTGTTTTCTCAAATAAGCTTGACTCCATGTAGATGTTGCAATTTGCTGTGACAAAAACCTCCAAATATTGGCTCAAATATTGATGAAAAAGAAGAAGGGTCAGACAATTCACTTTATTATAAAGAAGCAAGCCTTTATGCATTCCCATGATAGCCTCCCCTAGATAAACAAGGAACAAATTAAGGAGAGAAAAATGATTGCATGCCCACCATTAATATTAGATTTATTAAGAAAAACAATAGTTTTTAACCTACTAATCAAAATGCTTTCATAATTAACAAAGCAATGGGAGATAAGGTAATTAAATATTAACCACACTCATAGCTGTTTTGCAAGCTATAGAGATTATAATTATTGCTAGGCCATTAGCTTTTGATCCTCAAAATGATCTTCATGGGGTCCACAATTAGCATCCATATGCTCGTTGTATAAACTAATTAAATTCTTCAAAAAATTATTAATTTTTTGTTCTTGATAGTTTTCTCTAACATAAAGCTTTTCCAAATTATTTATTTATGTAAAGGCTAGTTTCCCAAATTAATCGATCCAAATTTCAATATGGAAAGATTTTTATTTTTTTATTTTTTATTATTATTATTTTTTAATGAAAGAAGAATATTATTTATAAATTAACTGAAAAGGGAAAAGTCAACAAATAATTAGACTATGCTGCAAATGTGTATCCAACCGTTGGCGGTTGACCTTTTCCAAACTTCCCCATTAATTAGATAAAGAAAACACAAATGACAAAGTACTATATAATTAGGACAAAAATAATTTGTTTATTTAATTTTCCAAGTAATAATTATGGAGAGCTTTCAATATACCAAGATATTTACAAATATTTTTTAACAACTCATCTTGGTTTTTGGTTGGATATATTCATTGATTGATCGATTAATATTAAGAAGTTATGAGTATTGAATATTATACCCATGATTTGTATATAGCTACATCTACTTCTCGAAGTCCATTCGTCACAAATTTTAGCCTAAGTTTGATTGATCTACCTAATCAATAAACAAAATGAATTTTTTTTTAAATAAAATATTTATCAAATATTTTAGTACTTAAAAATAGCTCCATTAATGATATATATATATATATATATATATATATATATATATATGTACAGTCCATCTATAATGCGAACCACAGTATTAGTGATGATTTTTCATAGTATTGGTGACGATTTTCTAAGGAATCGTCGTTAATACTATGAAAAACTGTCACTAATACTGCGATCTTCATGCGGACCGTCCTCACCATATAATTTCTGTATATATGTATATGTTCAAATTGTGCACAATTAGATGTTACATTAACAGCTTTATTACGACAAAATAAGGAATGATAAAATTGTATTTGAGGACAACTAAATGGTAAATATTATTATTGTTTTAAATAATAATTCAGAGTTTAAATTTTAATATTTCAATATAGATATTAAATATTAAAAAAAAAAAAAGGAAATGATAAAAGTAAATTGCAAGTTTAACCAAATTAAAGGCAATACTCCATAGTCTGTGCTAATATATATTATTATGGCAAATCGATGTCAAATCCCAAATACAAGAATAGCCTTAAGTACAGCTGTCATCAGCATGGGCCTAATTTTAAAAATGTAGATTAAAATAGTAATTAAGAAGATATTATTAGATATTTTCAGTGCTCTTGTCCTTCCTAATTAAGCATGACGTAGATTCCATTATTTCAATCCTAGATTTCGGACTACTCACAACATATTTATAATTAATATCATCCTCAAGTTGCATCTAACTGGCTAGGCTTCAGGTAGAGCATAATTAATTAATCAATTAATTATACAAGTAATTGGCTTGACTAATTCTCTCCTCGGTCTTGTATGCTAAGTTCAGCCCACTGTGATGTTTTTGTAATGCTTTAGACAAATTAGGCCTTGCTGTACAAGTACCCTAACGGTTCTAGTGAGTTTAATATTACAAAAAAGAAAATAAATAAAATCAGATTATATTATATTATATATATATATATATATATTTTGTCTATATAATAAAGAGCAATACTATAATTATCAAATTTTTTTATCGAAATTTTAGTAATTAATTATGTGCTAATCTTTTAATAGTATTAAATTAATATTATCTTATATATATAGATAAATAAACTGTCAAATCATGAATATCAAAATTTTGATAAAAAAATTTGATCTAAGGATATTTTGGAAAAAATAATTAGACTTTAAATGTTTTGATTATCTACATCTATTGATATTTTACTTATTCATTTCCTTTTTGTGTTTATTTATAATAATTTCATGATTCTTTGTTGTTGTTTCCCTTTTAAGCATATTAATGCTCAATGATTAATGGCTAGTAGCTAATATATTATTTTCTTTTATTTATTATTTATGTACTCCCAAATTGCTTAAATTCTTTTTTTTTTATTTCTTTTCCATCTTGCTCTTTTGTGTTATTTACCTGTAAAGAAAAATATATATATATATATATATAAAGAATAAAGATATTTCATTTATCCAAAAAATAACCATAAAAATGAATAATTGGCCCACTAAATTTGATAATTTGATAAGCTTCACCAAAAGAGAAAAAATAAAAAATAAAAAAACATTTTAATTAGAAGTTTTTATCTTAAATATGTAAACCGAAATCAATAATATATATGTATAAAGATTTTATAATGCGAACGATCGCATATTTTTATCTTGTGGAAGTTCGCAAAAATAATTGTTTTTAAAAAGATTATCGTCAATATTCGTATTTATATGATAGTATTGATGATGATTTTTCAAAAATCATTATCTTTACGAATATTCGCATGATAAAAATATCTAAACTTCCACATAATAGACGGATTCCATATATGTATATATATATATATATATATTTAAAAGTAACATATGTATAATCAATTGGTGTTTCTATCAACTTAAAAATAAATTAACTTTTTGTAGGGTTTCATTGAACTATATATATATATATATATATTTATTTAATCTTAATCCTTGAATATTAAAAAAAAAATTATTGATAATAAAACTGTGGATCTAATGTAAGCCTAGTCATATATTTTTACAATTTATATATCTTCATTTATGACACCATTCATTCAATTTTTTATTATTTTTTTTAATTTTTTTTTTCATTGTTTCTTTTAAGCAGTATCGTCCATCTTGATATTGATATTGCAAATAATAAAAAATTATTTAGGGTTTGAACCCAAACGCGGAAAAGCAATTTTATGATTTTTACCACTAAATCAAACTTATAAATATTATGCAATTCAATTTGATAACTTTATCAAGGTCTCATTGCTTCGGTGATTCACTAGCTTGAACTTTGATACATTTCGGTGCCATGTGTGTGTATACATATACATACCACAAATTCATTAAAGTCATGAAAGTATATATGCATTTGGAATTTTCTCTTTCACCGCCCTATTATTGAGATTTGAAGTAACTAAAACCAAGTATATAAAATTATATTGATCAAACTTGGAGGGATAAAAAATAAAATAAAATACTTTTCTCTCATCTTTGTTCTCGTACTGAGAGTAGAATTCAAGATCCTATAATTTTTGTTATCAATGGGAAAACACAATCTTTACCAAAAAATAAAAAGGGAAACACAAACGTCAAGAAGTGCACACATTTCTATACATGTGTGTATATATATATATATATATACATAGTAAAATACTGCTCTACAATGGATGTAAAGTGACATTTCTTAGTTGGGTTTATTAGCTGCTTGAAAATGTTTTTTCTTAAAAAAAGAAAAAAAAGAGGCTTGAGTGGTCAAGTTTGGACGAAGTGGCCTGGCCTGGTGGTCGAGCAGCCACTGCTTGCGCCAGAGATGCGCGAGTTCGACTCGCTGGGGTGGAGGGGCATAGGGGTCAGCCAAAAAAAAAAAAAAAAAAAAAAAATGAAAATGGTCAAGTTTGACTGTATTATTTAATAAAAGTTTAATTGTACCTTTTTTAGTAATAGTTTAATTTAATTGTACCACTTACTGACAGATAATTTCATCAAATATTTCATCATTTCATTAAGGTATTTTGACACATAACCGTATATTAAAGGGCAAAAGTGAAAACTATTCTAGTTTTTTTTTTTTTTTTTTTTTCATCTTAAATTCATGATATTTTGGTTAGACAATGTTTGGTTGGCCCTCTTCTAAAGTAACAATATTTTCTTTCAATTTTTTTTTAAACTTTTTTATTGTGTCTTACTATTCATTATTATTATTAATGATAATCAATATTTATGTAGCAAATTTTAATAGAAGGCATTTAATTTTATTATTTTTATACTAAAATTTAAAAAATAAATTTTTTAATATAATTATTTAAATTACATTCTGTATGTAAATCTCATCGATAAACAATCACTAGTAATGGAAAACAATATTTTTATTTTTTATTAGATTATTTTCTTCTACCAATAAATTAATTCTTTGGCTCATCCATGAAAAACTTTTTGGGTCGATATATTCCATTATATTCTACTAATAATGGATTTAGTAATCATTATATTTGGAAATATTATGGATCAACACCTCAAATATTAAACAAATAAATGAGCATTTGAAAATAATTGAGAAGAACAGAATTTAGTCCCAACTAAGATATACTAATATTATTGGTTATAATTTCAAGTTTTACTATTTATCAAGTCATCACAGTAAGATGCGCAGCTAATATAGCAATTAATAAATACGACATTTAAGACATATTGGTATGCCAAATAAATATAAAAATAGAGCAGTTATTTATAAGATTCATAATTATTTATTTGTTTGATATATTTTCAAATTAAAAAAAAAATATTCCATAAAAATACATATTCTTTATTTAAAAAGTAACCATTATTTTTAAAAACATAGAATTGGCATTCATCCATTTCAAAGATAAACATACTAACCATATTTAAAATATATTTAAATATAAATTGATTATCCTATACTAAAAATACATAATTAATTATAAAATTTGACTTTTAATTAAGTTTTACCAATTTTAATCTTTTTAATAAAAAGATATTTATAAATGGTAAACATTGAATCTAATTCAATATAATAATCAAACATAGTAAAAGGAATAATTATTTATTTTCCTTTTTTTACTTTTATGAATAAGTATTTTTATTAATTTCATCAGAAATAATCATATCATATACCAAACACAACTTTTTTTTTTTTTTAATACTAAAAATTTACTCTCCTTATAATAGTAATCATCATGTAGCATGTAATTAGTCTTGCTTCATAACCAATGATGATAAATACTATCTTTTATTAATAGGCTTTGTCTAACAATAAAACTACTGGGAATATACTTTTAGATTCAGCATTCAAAACTCTACCTGGATAAAAATTTTCCCCCGTAAGCTATAATCAAATATATACATACACACGGCCATCATAATCACCAAGGAATTTGAGAAATATCATATATATAATCATTTTCTTTCAAAATGTTATAGAATTAGTTATAATTTCCATACTAATAAATAATGATAATAATAATAAACATTAAAAGTGTATCTAATGTTATCCCTTTTAGGGATTTTTTTTTTTGTTTTTTTTTTTTTTTGTTTGTTTTTTTTAAGTGGCACCAGCCCAAAGCAACCTATTGGTGGGTTAAGGAAACATCGTATCTTCATCGGATTGCAGAATCAGGATCACGTGGTTTTAGCCAATCAAAAATAAGGTTAACGATGCTTTTGCCTCTTAATCCTATATATTAACTAATTTATTAATATTTGTTTGGCCTGTAGACTGGTCCCCAAGTCCCAAATTATATGACTTGGTTTGTAATATTAATTATTTAGTTAGTTAATTAACCTTATTCATCTTGATTAATTAATAAATTTAACTAAAACTACTTTAATACTGCCTTAAGCATGCGTAGGGACTTGCTTAGTGGCTCAAGTGTACGATCTGTAACGTTTCCTGTTGACATGAACTCCATGAAGAAGGCATGCGCAAGCCATTGCCTAATTACCAGTGTGTGTGGGGGACTGTATATATATATATATATTTATATATATATGTTCATATACATACAGACACAAACATATACATACATATATTCTCTCTGACCTTCACGTGCATGCTATATGAAAGTAAGACCTTCAAAAGTTTGCCTTTATCTATATATAGTACTTTTGGTAAATGAAATTTCTGTATATTCGTGATGAGAGAAAAGAATAAGAAAAGGGGAAGAGGAAAGCATATATAAAGAATGCCGACTAAAAATATATGTTGTTGAATTAGTAGAAAAAAACTATATATATATATATATGAACATTTTGCAATAAAGAGATCAGCCTTTTCAATCTTTAATTGCTTTGAGCTTCCTACAAAGTTTTGTATTGGCGCAAATAGTTGTTTACTTTACCCATAGATCAATTCTTTCTGCCCTACCAGCCGCTCCCAAAAAAAATAAATAAAGTTTAGTTTTTCTTTGGTTAGTTCTTCATTACCAAAGCGCTTTGCATTTAATTTATTAACCTAATTAAATGTATAGCATATGTATGACATTAGTACCAAACAAGAACTAACTGAGAATTAATTAGCTTTCTACCTAAAAGTTTATGTGGTAGTTAGGACCATTGTTCGCTAAATCTTATTGTTCAAAACAAAAGAAAATTAGGAAGAGAAGAAACAAGATCTCAAATTTTTTTTTTTTTTTGTTGGGGGGGGGGGGGGGGGGGGGGGGTTGGGTTTAGTTCACCTCCTTGAGAAAATAAAAATGGTAAAAAGCATATTGCTTCATATTTAAGAAAAGGTTTCTTAATTAATTATCTCAAAATCAGATATATATTTGCTTAATTAAGGTGTTATTAATTAAGCAAGTCATCATCATCATTGAGCAAAGGTTTAGGTTTCCGTGTAGATCATATATTTGTACGTGTGGTAGTGTAGCTTTTGTAAAGAATACTCTAATGGTCAGATGAGGTTGGTCGGAGACTATGCCTCTCGCACCCATACATGTTGTGGGTTCAAAAAACTTCTTTTCCTTTAGAATAAAAAATATTTTAACCCCATTTTAGGGGGGAAAAAAAATTTGTCACTGGTACATGGTTACATAGTATTCTTTTTTCATATTTAATTACTAGCATGTGGGATGGGTTCACTTTCCCATCTACTGTTATATAAGATATTTCTTTTTAAAGGAAAGATAATGTGTCTCAAACCATGAGTTTATGAATGCGGATGCGAGAAGTAAACCATTGAACCAACATCATATACCTACTTCAATAATATTAGTAACAACATTGATATATGGAATTTTTACCCCAAAAAATAATAATAATAAAATAAAACAAAACAAAACAAAACAAAATACAAAGACATTTACGCATTAGAAATGGTGTTATGGTATTATAGTAGCTTATATTGAATTTTACTTATCGATTTGATTGTCTATTTATAAATTATTTTCGAGAAGAGGTTTTTCACCTTTGCCAGAAGAAAAGAGGTTTTTTGCCTCTGTAAGAAGCAGTTCACTGTTCGAAAAGGTTTTTGGCTTTCTATATCAGTATAAGCGGTTGCAATTAAATGCCACATTTTAACAATCTTATGTCGGGTTCAAAATACAAAAGAAAAATAATTATTGTTTTTTTGAAATAATAAAAATATTTTTAAAAGAAAAAAAAATTTTGAAGTCGAATTTTTTGTTTCTTAATATATGGTTGCGGCATAAGAGTCACTACAAAAAGTGCTTAACTAAAAAGTACAGTGACAAAAGTTAATTACAAAATTTAGTTGTACCTAAATTTAAATATATTTATTGTTATGACCCAACATATATACATTTGGCCATACAATATTTTATTATGTGACAAATTAAAAAATAGGATAAAAAAATGCATAGCATGTTATTAAAATAAAAAAATAAAACAAAAAAAAAATAACCTAGATCATGACCTGGTGCATGGTAATTGGAGAAAAAAAAAAAAAGAATTACTAACATAAGTATTATCTAAATTTTCATCTTTTCATAACTCTTTAAATTTACCATACCAAAAAGTTGTAGCCTACAACTTTATGGCTTACAGATTTTACCTGTTATCAATTTCTTATAATGCGGATAGAGCCAAGCCAAGAAATCAGATCTTCTCGCGTGATTTCAATATCTTCTATTTATTTCATTGTTATTTTACAGCTAAGACTATTCAGCTTTTTGGTCGTAAGGTTCCTTCTATATATGATTGACAATCATTCCATAACCTATGTCGACCTGCAAATTTAAGTAACCTTAATTAAATTAAGTGTTAGACAATCTCTAATGGTATGTAGTACAAAAATTGACTGTCTAATTATGTATTTAGGATTGATTTTAAACCTCTATTTTTTATTTATAGGAGAATTTTTCATGTACAACCTATAGATTATAGATTTTTTAATAAATTAGCCCTTTCAAAAGCTAGCATGTGAGAAGTAATCAAGAATAGCTTCTTAAATACTCCTTATAGCATAATTAGAATTTTAAAACCAAAATTACAACTATATCATTCAATTAATAATAAAAATCCTTTTTACCAATTTATATATAGTAATAATATATTTACAAGGAAATAATTATTCATATTTATTTTTATCATTACATACAATTAAAACAGTTAAATTAGTTTTTTTATTAAATGCTCAATTTTAACTTTATAACTTTTAGTAATATTGAAATATTAATTTACCAAAATACTATTGAGATTGTTAAAAAAAAATTGATTATTGCTTCAGCAGAGCTTTTGTTGAATCTTTCATAATCTATAACAACTGATAATTAAGCTTAAATGTAAATGGCATAAACATACAATCAATTTAACAAAAATTTTAATGGTAATATGCAAAAATTATTTATTATTATTAATTAATTACATATATTTTATTATTTAAAAAAAAAATAACATTTGAAAGAAACTTTTGCTTTAAAAAAAATCATAATATTTACCAGAACTTCTAAAAATAGAGGATCTCATTGAAAATGTCTTCTTTTTTTTTTTTTTTTTTTTACCACATCAGTTTATTAGATTGTTTAGACAAACCCATTAAAGATTTTTTTTAATGATTGTCTATATTAAATGCTTTTATTGTTCTTAGTCATTAATCTTAATATATTCAATTTAACCCAATTTTAGCTAGTCTCATATATTATTACAGTTACATTTGCAAAAGAGTAAAAAGTGTGAAGCATCTAAGTCTAACAATAATGACAACCATATATTTTTGGTATATGAAAAAGTACAGAAACAGAATACATAATTTATTGTCAATATTTCAAGATAAAAAAGCGCAAAATCCATTGTGGGGAATAATACACTTTATATATATATAGGACTGTAGCTAAATAATTTTTAATAGGAAACATAAAAGCAAGTGGGGATTAGTTTATTTATATAAGCCTTAAAAAGGAATATTAATCAGTTACTTACCTACACCTTTATGATAAGTTTTTATTAATTTATAACAGCATTCTTTAATATATTTTTTGTAAACGTATAAATTAAAGCGACAATTGAATGCTGACAGTTGGACCTCCCAATTAATTGGCTCATGAAACATGGAAGAACTAGCTAGCAGAAGACATTTCTCAAATTTCCTATTTAGGAAACCTTGTTTAAAACCCAGATATAAACTTAATCATAGTATTAAGTAATTAATTTAGTTTTTATACATTAATAGCCCTGTGCCTAGGCCACCATAAATTATCTCACATGGAATGCATACTACTGGGGGTCACATATATCCAATTTATAATATGCACTTGCAACAAAACCACCTTCATTGATATATGAGGTTCCCTCTTCCAGATTCAACTTGATTGGTTACCTATAGGCCATTGCTATATGATAATGATTAGATTCATTGCCCAGACAGTGAATACCTGACAGCTGATACCTCTCAATTAAATTCCTTTTTGAAATTGTTAGTGATTATTTACTACCCAGCCACAATTTTCTTTCCCCGTACCACTCTGATTTTCCTTGCCCAAGATTTCCCTTGTCTTATAGCTAAAGCTTCCGTTGAAAATTGATGTGTCTATATATATACACATACATGATTCCCTTTTCCCCCCTTCTGTTTGGCAAATTTTTGGGTTAAGCTAATTACTTTTTAGTAACACTTTTATATATGTTTCAAATCAAATTATTGATGTGGCTCACAAAATAATATATGTATATATATATATATATATAAATGACAATTTTGTTTGGTGGCATTAGTTTGACGAATTCGGGGAACCAAACAAGCAATGTAACAAATTAAAAATTAAATATACAATTGCAAAGGCTGACGTCCCACCCTGTTGCCTGGATGGTTGGAATGCTTAACAGTCAATATTTTAAAATCAAAGTTCAAGAGGAGTTTTATTGAAGAGAATGACAAGAAAAAATAAAAATAAAAAAAGATTCCCAACCAGTTTGTGTTTGTCAGACTAGAAATGTTGTACATGTACTTTCAATAATCTTGTATAGAAAGGGTTTGCTAAATCCTAATAGATTAAGAACTTTTAAAACCCACGTTTTTTTAAATTTCAATCATAAAAATGGAAATTTTGAACTCCGAATTTTTATCATAAAAAATAGTTTTTTACCATTGAGTTGCCTCCATAGGTACTCTAAAAGCACACATCTTGAATTGGAGTAATCAACCTTAGACGAACGTAGCTATTTTTATTTTCAGTTTAAGTACCTAAATAGACAATATATCCAATATATATAAGAACAAAAAGTCATGTTACTTATAGATCTATAGCACTATTTAGCTTGGTATTATTTTTCATAATCAATAATAATTTTCCATATCATGTCTTTGTCAAGGCTTATTATACAGCCGCTACAAATAATCTCAAATGGTATTACATAATCCAAACATAAACATGCATATCCTTGTTCCTTCAACTAATTATAAACTTAATTTTTCTGTGTCAATGAACAGATAATTCCAACAACAGAGATGCGTAATCAATTGGTCAAGAACAAAATGATCATTTTAGGGTAGTGGTAGAAGTTTGACATCCGTGACACGTGTAATTAAGCGATTGGGTTTTATATTAATTAATAAAATACTGGTGCCAAGATGATAACGTTTTTAATTAATTTTCTGTACAGTTCCACATCCTAAGTAACAATTAAATATTCCTTTATCAATATAAAAAAACATGCGCGCGGACCTTCAATTTCAATGATTGGTATAATGTGAACTCTTTAGTTGTAATAATGCTGAATCTGCAAGCTTGAATACATCCTCAACCTCAAATTTGAGCTTTAAATAAAAACTTCGAATTAATTAATGTACTCCATTACATTGCTACCACAAATAAGTCAAACTGACTATTAGTTCAAACCAAAAGAGAAAACTGAGTTTGTTTCTTTTTTTTTTTTTTTTCTTTTTGTTTTTTAATCAAAAGGGTTTACTTGAGTCCGAGATCTCATATATGAAAGATTATGGACATCATTACTAAGTTACCTATGCTCTTTGTCATCGCTATAAGTATTACGTGTTATACATATCATATAATAATTTAATTGATTAAGTGCTTGTAAGAATTTATTTTTTTCAATACTATTTACTATCATTAATAATTATTATTAATGTGACGCATACACTATATAACAATTTAATTAGTTATTCAAAAATATTTATTTTTTTCTCTATTAAATATTATAATATAAAATATATTTATTTTATATTAAAAAATATATTTATATTCAAATTATTTTAGATTAATTTTTAAAATAATATAATTAAATATATCCAATTAATATTTATATCTCAAAATGGAAAATAACTAACTGTAGCCAAAAGTAAAATCCTACTTGAAAATAAATAAATAAAAGAACACATGGCAAAGTGTGAAAGCGGCGTTGGAGAGGACATACATAGCTAAGAATGGAAAGGCAAACAGGGAATTGCAGCCTCAAAAAAAATACAATAAAAACAATCCCTCCCAAAAAGGAAGAAAAGCGCCATCGGTTTTAGTAAGACCACGTGTCAGCGATCCATACGTCAGACAACCATCATTTCTGCTATTTCCACGACCTCCCACGAATCCAGGGCCCTCTGAAAGTCCGAGGATACGCTGTCTTCCACTCGCGCAATGTCCACAAAATAACCCATAGCCCTGACATGCCGACACGTGTCCCTCTCAATCTCTCTCGGCTCCTTTAAATCTTATGTGATTCTCTCAAAAGGGTCAACAGGTCTTGGATTGATTTACTCACTAGACTGTTGGTGTCGGAGAGCGAGTAGCTAGATTTTATAATACTCGAGCGAGTGGGCTCGAAGGCCAAGTCCTAAACCGCCAGGCGGTTTTGGGTTCACAGAACCGCTCCATGTTACCAAAATTAAGAGGGTTTATTTAATGGGTTGTCATGGAAGACCAGCCTAAGGTTTCCATATAAAGCATACAATTTTTCCATCAGGTTCAGCTTCTCTTTCTGTCCCAGCGGCTAAAAACACCCAAAAGAGGCGCTTTCTTTCTTTCTGTCACTGTGTGCTGCCTAGTCTTCTTGTATATTTTCAGCAAGTAAGCTCTCTATTTTTCCAACTTTTGCTTTTTTTAGCAAAATAATATATATATATATATATATACTCTTTTTCTTTTTGGGTTTTTCTTTTGGATATACATAACTTCGTCTTCTTGATCTCATTGCTTTTGGCTTTTTTTCTTCTCTCTTATGTTCCTATTGTTTACTTATAAAAAGGGAAAATGGAAAATTGATTGAAATTTTGGAAGTTTAGAGTGACTTTATTTACCGATCTAGCAGAGAATTAAAAAGATAGAAACCCTACAATTGTTGAAGAACAAGAAAGAGATGGGGAGAGGGAAGATTGTGATCCGAAGGATTGACAATTCGACGAGCAGGCAGGTGACTTTTTCCAAGAGAAGAAACGGCTTGCTTAAGAAGGCCAAGGAACTTTCTATCCTTTGCGACGCTGAGGTCGGATTGATTATCTTCTCCAGCACCGGCAAGCTCTATGATTATGCAAGCTCCAGGTCGATCATCTTTCTCTTTCTATTTCTCTCTCTCTCTATTTTTTTTCTGTCAAAAATCTCCACTTCTTTTTTTTCTTTTTTGTTTAATTTAATGGGTTCTATATACATATGAATCTCTCTTTTTTTTTTTTTCTCTCTCTCTTTTTTTTTTTTTTTTTTTTTTTTTTTTTTCCTTTTGTCTAGATATTCTCTCTTGTTCTCTTTCTAATCTTTGTCATCACTTTTGAATCGAAAAATAATGCCCTCTCTCGCTTCGTGATGTATTATTATTCACGTTAATATTTTGATATTTTAGATTAAAGTTAGTGGACTTATTATTTCATTAGATTTGCTAAAGAATAATATTGTCGAAACTCTTTTTTTTCTTTTTTTCTTTTTTAACTGAAAAATATTTCACAATACCGATGGTAAGAGAGAAAATAAACTGAAACTTTTCACCAGCTTGAAGGTCGACTTGGAAGATGGAAAAAATTGTCACGCACTGGTGTACATTCGTGTCTTTGTGTGTGGGTCTATAGAATAGAGATTTAAAATGATAGTTGCATGCTAGCTTATGAGATTTTTAATATTCCTTCGGCAATATGCATAACTAGGGAAATTTAGATAGGGTACTATATATAGCTAGGATTTGGTCCGATATATCAGTTTAAGATATTAATACAGCAGGAAATTGCATGCTTCTCATATAGATAATTTAATTAAGTTTAATTAATAACAGCTTTCTCAGACACCCTTAACAAGAACCTTCTTTGTAAGCAAGAGATAGCCAATTGTTTGAAGTCACAAAGAGAAAATCAAAGGAAAATATTGTAAAATAAAACAATGCATAATAATGTATTGGTCATGTCTAAGGAAGAAGGTGATGGGGTATTGGTAAGCTTAATTTTTTTATCCTTTAATCATCTTTTGGTTTGGTGGGGGTGAAGAGAGAATCATTTTGAACCAACACAATGGTGTGAAATTAGCTCACAGTTAATTAATTTCTTAGTATCCCAATTGCATATAGTTCCCAATATGTATTATAACATATGTAAATTAAGTTCGTAAACAATGAGAAGGCTTCATGCACCCCTTTCGTGCATATATCAAAACGTCCATTCTTCACATTGTGTTGTTTGAATACATTACATTAAATCATAATATAGTATTTATCATAGTATAATGGAGCACTAAGTCATGTTCATTCATATGCATATGATATATGTATAAATATATACATCTTTCTACATTTGAATTATGTTTTGAAACGCTATCTATAGATTAATCTGTTAATTAATGTGGTATATATGTATATATATATATATAGGTATGTAAGATCACTTGTGCTTCTAACTTTATATTCCAGATAACCTGTGAACCTAGCATTAGGAGTGCTTGCATTATTGTCCACTCATGTGTATTACATATATGTGCCAACTAATTATAGAAAGATTAGAAGACAACCATAAACAGTTCTTTGATAGAAACTGTGTTTGATTTTAGCTTCGTTTTTAATTTCTAGTCAGCCTGCAGTTCATATAGATGTAATATATATAAATATATATATATATATATATATATTATAGATTTAAGTAGAAGCTTTAAGTCATGGAAGACTCGCAACATGACAATTGAGTCATCCATTATGTTGTATAACGCTGCCCCAAACAAATTTTACTCCTTACTTTCATGCAACATATGCATGGAGAAGGAGGCTCATTTCTGAGAGATGGACTAGTCAAAGCGATAAAGTATAATATGTCCATTTATATATAAGAATGCTATAATGGAAAATGTCACCCATTTTATAAGGAGGGATACATATTTTATCAATTTTGGTAGGATATATGTTTATTATTTCTTTTATAACACATTAATATTGGCGGGGAAAACAAAATTGGTCGTTGCCCATGTTGTAGTCAGGATGATTGTTGTCCACTATAGCTAAGCTATGTATAGGTAAATTTGCTGTGATAGGGAACATTGCTTGGTAAATAACAGATATTTATAATTGTCTAATCTGCATAATCACACAGATCGAACGATTATAAAAAGTTGCCACCTTCCAATTAATGCCCAACTTCACCTACTATAAAATTCCTGTATGTATTGATATTGATATAGATAATTAGTTCCCAACTGCTTTATAAATATAGAAGCCATTAGCTAGCTAGGATAGCTTAAGGATGTGCCTAGCTAGGTAATGCTGAGCGACATAATAGAGGCCATGTAATTAATTTGTTTTGTCTGCTGAAAGACTAGCACCACAACCAAATGAGAAACATTAATTATGAGTGTTTTTTTGCACTGATGCTCTCTGAATGTCCTTGATTTTGTACTTTAATTTTTAAAATATGTTTTTAGTATTATAAACTTTTGAGCTCGGTGAACAGTGTAGCTTCATTCTCTAACCTTTAAACATAAATTTTTACTTATAGGTGCTTGAAAGAACATTTTTTACATGTAAAAAGATTAGGTTAGGGGTGTAGGGTGGAAATACATGTTAACTCAGATCATTCACATGCAAATAATAATAATAATAATAATAATAATAAAATTAAAAAAATAAAAATAAAAAAATAAAAACTGTAAACGTCAAACATGACTATACCGGCACTAGTTAAGATATTCATTAAGTTATATAATGTTAAAAAATAATGATAATAATAAAGATTTAGAGACTAAAGTGTAAAATCATGAAATATTTAGGAGGAACTGGTACAAAAAATAAAAATAATTGACAGGTCAAAGTATTAAGAGAAAATTATATATTACTTTAAAATAAAAATAAAATATATATACATATAGTAGAAATTCGGTTTCTCATTTTCGTAATAGAACTCAAAACTCTTTTTCTTTATCCTTTTTTTTTTTTTTTTTTTGGCGTAAAATAATAGAACTCAAACTCTAGGCATGGGGAAAATGGTTATGCAGATATCTTTCCTACTTTTCCCTAATTGGTTTCTTTTGAATTAGATATATATATATATATATAGGTCATCTTATTCTTTCATTAATATTGAAAATATCACACAGTATTGGGATATGGTTATTCGAATTTCGAAATTATTATTCTACGTACATCCGAGAATGAGTTGCATATAGTTAAAAAAAATATACATCACCTATAAGAGATTAGTTTAAACCATTCTAATTAATGGAGCTATCGGATTTGAAGCTTGTATCAACCATGTATATGACCATATATTTCAACACTACCATTCCTTCGAAGATAAATCGGGCATGTAAAGAAAATAGTAGTAGATAACACTTACATATACATTTGGTTAAATTTGAACTTTTCTTTTTAAAAAGTTTTGAATAGGAAAGTTAGTAATTGATCATATAACAGTTAAGAATTCAATGTTATTTTCTAAGTATCATATGGACGTTATTCCATTTAATTATTCATTATTATTTTCTGTTTTTGTTATTGCTTTTCATAGTGTTCGTTTAGTTATATATGTTTAAATTTTTTTTTTCTAGAAAAAATCAATTTGCATATAATTGATTTTTTTTCAAATTATAGTTAGACTTCTTGCTTGATTACAGGTTCAACGGACCACAAAAATTAAAAAAAAATATATAAAATAATAAAATAAAACCACACATACAGACACCATATATTGAAAACCATATCAAACTTAGGTTCATTTTGATAATTTTTTTCTACTATAATCTTTCTTTGATTGAAAATAACAAAGAAATAATTACGAGCTAACAAAAACCATTTTCCTAATATGTACTTCCCGTAGAAGCACTTCAACTATACTTCAACATCAGAAGAGCATTTTAACGTTTCTAGCCTCATCTTTTACAAAGCTTTTATATATTAACCTATTACCAAAAAAAAAGCTTAAATATATTAACCTTACCCAGTAACTTTGCATGCTATGGTGATTGTAATACATGAACAAATTCTGTGAATTTAATATCACTTTATGAGTATACATAAAAACTTTATATAAAATAATTTGTGAGTCATGCTATTAAATAGCTTAAAAGTTTGACAACATAATATGATGTTTTTAACATATTCATAAAATCTCCTTTTCGTTTCTTTTACCTCGTGATATATTCCCACCTTTCTTATTCTCAAATTATTTACTCATTTTGGGATGACTTTTTTTTTTTTTTTTTTTTTTTTGGGTTGTTGTTTTTGAGGCTGAAAATGTAGTTTTGAGGAGTTAAAGGCAATTTATTATAAGAGATATTTAGACTCTCTCTAGACTCTTAGTTAAAACTACTGAATTATAGGTTTTTTATGACACTCTTAAGAGAAAATATGTGAAACTGCTCTAAATTTTAATGAAACTTTCATAAAATATTTCATCCAGCAGAAGAAAAAAAATAAACAATAATAAAAATGCATATTTACAGGTATGCACTAACTTGTTTACCATTCTAATGGATTGGTTTTCCTTTTACCCTTGTGTATATGTTTGCCTTTTTTGGTTGACTAAACTTAGATACAATGTTGCGATTTATAATCTTAATTTTGTTAGAAATTAGTTCAATTTCCAATTTGACCAAATTAATTAGTAACAATTTCACTTAAAAATTTACAGTTATATCCAAGAGGGAAAAAATTAAGATATTGATTAATGAGATGAAAACAACCATGTAGACGAAACTATTACCAATTTATATAGTCAAATTAAATATTGATTAATCTGTAAAGAATTTAAATATTGAAAATTTAAATTGCAAAAATTGAATATCTAAATTACCAAAAAATAAAATCATCACATTCATCCTTTCATCTCTTGGAAATTGTCGACGAAAGGGCCTCAGAGGCAGTAGGAAACATAAATCATAATTGAGGATTCCTTTTTTTATTTTTATTTTTTGGGTTAAATAATCATATAACTGAAAATTCAAACATAAATTCACATGTTTTAATAAATATGTGATCATATATGTATATATATATAGAGGAAAACATTACGGTACGATCCGTCAGCATACGAATCTAAACCAAAATTGATATTTTTAAAAAAATATCGATTTTACTGTATATGTATACACAGCTGCTGTACACAACAAAATCGATATTTTTTTTTTTTTTTTTAAATATCAGCTATGCAATCCGCAGCCGCTCCTTTTTTTTTTTAAATATCAGCTATGCAATCCGCAGCCGCTCTTTATATTGCACCGCAGCCGCTTTCTATATGTGCATATTGTTACATATCTGAATCCTTTCAACTTCAAGAATCGTCTCTTGAGACTTTGGCCTCCGTCTATACCCAAAAACAAATAAAAAAATTCAGGAATTGAGAGAAAATGTCTCCTTTCTCTGTTTTTGATACTTAGCCTCCTCACTGCGTTTTCATGTTAATGATATTATCAAATATGATGTTAGCATGCGTTATGGTAGCATGCACTTGTTTTATGCACCTTTTTTCTTTTTTTTTTTTTTTTTTTTTTTTTAAAGAGGTTAATTTGTTTTATGCATCTGACACATTACACATGATGGTAGTGATAACACATGGTAAAATTCATATGTAATCATCACTTGCAACCTTGTTAGTATTCACACCGCTCCCTCCAAAAATAGATAAGTAAATCACTTTTTCATAGATATTGGACACGATAAATAAAATAAATATATAACCAAAACTTCATATTTTCACAAAATACCCATAGTAGAGCAGGATACGCTGCCTACTTCACTAGCATCAGCGACTAAAACTATTACTAACAGTGACTCTTAATGAGATTACAATTTGAATGATCTTTTGCTTTACCAGCTTATATGTGCCAAAGTTAAATTCTGGTTATCTGATAATAATTGTATGACTGTATTTCAACAGCATGAAATCTGTAATCGACCATTACAACAAATTGAAAGAGGAACATCACCATCTGCTGAATCCAGCTTCGGAGGTCAAGGTATTCAATTATGAACAACTCCCAATCCTTCTGTCGAGTTTTATCTGAGCATTTTCATGTCATAATTGCCGAGTTTCTTCTAAATAAGTAGCTCAACAGTGCCAACATGCATGCATGAACCATGGTTTTAAAATGAATTCAAAGTTCAACCTAGAAACTAGTTCAACCAGAATAATGTCCTTTTCCTGCTCCATATAATGTCATTTAGATAAGTTTTAACAATTAGATTTCGAAATGAATTTGAATGTGTCAAAAATTTAGGAAACATATACTGTTATATAGTATATTTACAACGATAGAAAACATGCATATGACATAAAATGATATTCTGATGTCATAGGCATTGACAGATATCTATAAATCAATTGCAACCATGTGATTATTATTTGAAATAAATACCTCATTCGAAACTATAAAAGCTTATCGATAGCCAAGTCACCAAAAGAACTTAAAATATTTGTACATTCAAAATATCATTAACATCATCAATTTCATCAGCAAAGTGACTTGGTAAATGAAATATTTCCCAATATTTACACAGGTTAGTTGATAGCTTCTGTTTGTGGTCAAACAATTAACAACTTGAGACCAGGTGAATAGCCCTTCCCATCCAAATTCCATCCCTTTAATTGGTGAAGTCCACGAACCTATAGATTATTTATCCATCATTTCAACGCATTTGAATTGTTTATCTTTCATGTGGCCACCATATAATAGCCAGCACTCCGCAGACAATGCAAATATTTTCTTCTCATTACCAATATTTTCAGCATTTTAACTCTGTTTCTAATTGTTCACCAGGAATTCATTGACAGATAACCAACTTTCCTGCCTTTTGAACTTATGTTGCATCATACATGCATACTCATCCCATGCTTTTGAAAAATAGGATTCATTATTTAGGTCTGATCATAGCCCACGCCCTCAAATAATTTTGCATGAAATACCTGAATATTATTGCATTACTAGTTTTGGCAGAGGGAGGCGGCAAGCTTGAGACAACAACTTCAGTACTTGCAAGAATGCCACAGGTAAACTGCTTTGATGCCTAATAATTACTCTCTCACACTGCCTAAGATTGGATAAAAAGTAGTGGAACATACACGCACAAATAAACGCCTAAACAGACTACACTTCACCATGCATGTTGTCTTTTTGTGAATATTTGATATCCCACCAGTTAGGACTATGGCTCATCCAACTTGACCCCCACCATTCCTCACTCAATTATACAAGACTAACTACAACAAACTAATTTTTAAATGGAGACGTAGAAGAAAACTAGGATATAAAACAAAAGTCACAACAAAGAGAAATAAAGAGTTAAAATTTGGACGAACTGAATGTCTAGGCTCACACATGGACCTCCAAGGACCCAATAGAATCCATGATCTTAATTCAATAATGAACTACAAAGACGATGATTTGATCATCACCGATAATTAACATTTCCAAAATGGTCAACTAGGCTTATTATGGAACCCCTTCTAGCTTTACCATTTAAATCTGACAAAGGTGGATCAGAGAATGAAAAAATAACAAATAAAAATGAAAGACCAGTAGCATTAGAGTTCCAAGATTACTTTTATTAGACACTAAATGGAGTTTAACCACTCAATTATGTTAACATTTCCAAAATGGTCAACTAGGCTTATTATGGAACCCCTTCTGACTTTACCATTTAAATCTGACAAAGGTGGATCAGAGAATGAAAAAATAAAAAATAAAATTGAAAGACCAGTAGCATTAGAGTTCCAAGATTACTTTTATTAGACACTAAATGGAGTTTAACCACTCAATTATGTCTCCATTCCCTATAGATATCCACTTAATCAATAGATTGAAGAAGGTTTTTTACTTTTAGGATCAAATAAAAAATCGAATTTGCATCTTGTAATTTTAAGAATGTCTTCTATTCAATCTGCAATTTGAGGAATTATAAACACTGCATTGTCATTAGACAAGACCTAGAGGACAATTGGCTTTAGCAGCTTGAAATACAGAGTAATAAAGGAAGGCTCTCTAAAACAACATGATGTAGAGTAGACGAGTGCTGCCATAACACTCAATGTTAGAATGGAATGGACCCATGTCAAACTAGAAAACATAAAAAGAAATACCAATAAATAAAAAATAAATAAAAAAAAGAGGCAACTGTCATTTTCCTTTTATATTGTAAAATCAAATCATGCTCTATTTCAGAAGATCTACTTTAGCCTCTCAAACCATGAAAAGCAAAAAAGACAGCTGCATGCAGACCCTTGTCTGCAAATTCAAAGTTGGAAAGTTGTTAAAATTCTTTTTTCCCACTGAAGTGTTTGAAATAACACCATGGATCTAAAACTAGATTACTTTATCAAATTTATACAATGGTATATATATCCACACCCGTTTCGACGATGAAGAAGATACGATGAATCTATAAGAATAGTATCTGATATTTATCTCTTCAGTAACGGCCAGGTTGACAAGATTAGAGCATATAGAGAAATAAAAATGAATCGTAGTTATAATAATGAATCATGTCAGTTCCATTATTTCTTTCCAATAATTCTCCCATCCAGCATCTAACCATACTTTCATACATCTAATTTATGCCAACTTACTATAATCCTAAATCCTAGTTCTCTTATCTCAACCGCCCCACCCACCAGAGTCTTATACCAAATCATCTCTAAATGACAATGTAAAATACATGAACAAAACCTTGACGCAACAAGATAATGTAGAGATGCACATTATGAAAATAAGAGAAGCTTTCAAAAACATACCCGTTGTTTAGCCATGATGCATTACAGACAATTGATGGGGGAAGAACTTTCTGGATTGGGTGTCAAAGATCTACAAAACCTGGAAAACCAACTGGAAATGAGTTTAAAAGGTGTCCGCATGAAAAAGGTACAATCCATACCCTACTACCTTTCATGAGGCCTTCTATTTATCATGAATGCTTAACCAACCTTCTAATATCCTTTTCCTTCTGCAGGATCAAATATTAAATGATGAAATAAAAGAACTAAACCGGAAGGTCTCCTAACAAAACTTTGACATTTCTTCAATTCCATTCAGGTCCAACTCAAATATATCTGCTAAGTAACATTGACTTTATTTCAGGGAAATCTTGTTCATCAGGAGAATATAGAACTCTATAAGAAGGTAGACCTTATGCGTAAAGAAAATTTGGAGCTGAAAGAAAAGGTACTGCCCAGATAACTGCAAGTCAGCGAGAAACTTTCTTTTTCTGTAACCTCTTGCTTCCCTGAGACATAAATAACTTCATAAGAGGACAATAGGAGTTAAATATTTGGGTAAAGTAGCTTTGTTAATATAAAGAAAGAGGAAGAATCTACAGGTATAACTAAGCCGTAAGGCAAGTATTCTTCTTGAATATTGAAGGTAAGGTCTCTTCTCTAGCAAATTCTAAAAAGTTCAGTCCCAGGTGTATGGAACTAGTGATGGAAATGAAGGAAACAGAAGTCTGCATTCTCCATATACTATCACCAATGGATATGAAGTACACCCCCCCATCCACCTCCAGCTAAGCCAGCCGCAACCTCAGCAAAACGAAACACCGCATAAAGCTATGAAACTAGGGTATTTTCCCTTAAAAAAATAAATAAATAAGTTTTATCTAAGTTATATGTGCTGAATATTTTATTTTGAAGATAATAATATTGTATCTTAAAAAATCTGCATCAGATTACAACTTCATTAGCAACAGTACTTGTCGGCTGCTGGTGGCTCTGCATCACAATCCCACGAACATTTTATCCCAGAATGAAAAATCAACTCTCTGCTAATGACATCTTATAGTTCAGCAACTCAAGATGAAAAGCATCCGGCAGTTGAACAATCAGAGTCGGTATGATATGTTCTATGACATGTTAAATGTGTAAATTCACGTAATAAAGGTAAAGCATTATATGTCTTAGGTGTTTGGAGCGTTTCAAATTTGTGGTGATCATAGCATACTGTCAGGATTAGTTGTACCTATATTTCTTTTATGAAGAATAATCATGTCTCAAGCAAATTCTCCAATTTCTTTCAAACATTTTTTCCCCCTAACAAGTGAGTTTAAAATCTCTTTTAGAAGAGCTCGGTATAGAAGGTTGAATATTGAAATAAGAAATAGTCAATTCTCAAATTTTCCACTAAATTTTCATTGTTTTCCCTCTACCAGCATAAGTTTATTATTCCTTATATGAAGAGTTAAGGGAGAAAAAAGAAATAACAATAAGAAGTTAAAGCAAAGTAATAAAACTCATGGAGTAGATTTTAAAGTGGATACGTAGCAACATTTCAATATATAGTCTGTTTATTCAACAAAAGAAAAGTACTTGTATGTCTAAGCAGTAAGCGCAAACCAGCAAGCAAAAGCAACATGGTCAATGCAGCAGGAAAAGTATGAGCAATTACAGTTCAAATTTATAATATGATAGAAAAGATTTGTGACATGAATTGACAGTAACTAAGGTTTCTATTACTCATTCAGTTGATTATTGATTATGGTGGACATTACCTGTAAATTTGACATAATATATCTGATCAATCTGGTAGTCAGCTACAAGCACAGACAAAATAGAGTAACACGACGTATAAAGAAGGACAACAGCGACACATATCAGTCAGTTATAACAGAATGAAAAATACAAAGAAAGTATTTAAAACCAAGCCCAGTGCTTATCTTGCCAAAGCAGGTATCTAGGTTGGGCAATTTAAAAGCCAAAAAAGGTTAATAAATATCATATATGGCTCCGGGAAATATTAAAATTATAGAGACATTTTTCTTCACCATCATAGTTCAGACCAATGATATAATAAATTGGAATGCAACACTTATTAGTTTCTTATGATCAATTTAGCAAAAAGAAGAGTATCTTTTATAATTGCAAACCAACGAGGTTATTTTGATAGATATCTAATAAAATGTAAGGTTAGGCATTATAAGTAAAATAAAAGATTAGAGGATTTCCTCCACATACCTTATTTCCTCTAATGTCTGGAAGAAGTCCTTAGCATTTCTAGTGAACGGAAATTCCAATATTAGCCTAGAAGCAGTTGAAGCCCACAAACATTAGAATGGATACATGTGCTTTATGCACTATCAAGATCACTAGGCGTATGCAATAACAAATTCCAGAGAACATATGTATAGCTAAAATGACAAGAGTCCAGCTGTCTAAATGCAAAATACAAGGGATGGAAATGAACCAAAAATTTGAAAATTTAAAGATGAAAACAAAAAACATACATACCCACCCACACATAGAAGTTACAAGTATTATATGCATATTTTACATAAAATAATCAGAAAGACATTTTGCAGTGACCATGTTTAGGCTAGCAATCCACTAAAGCCTTTAATGATGCAATCAAAACCTGTACACCAATCTGAATAAAACGTACACCTTTCTTTATGATGCTTGGAAATCGCATTGAAAGTATAGGTCAGTTTTCTCAAAAAAAGGTAAGAAATGATCAAACTATATGGGCTGAAACGCTTCATTGGGTTATTTTTTAAGAAAGCCTGGCACAATTTATGTGGAAACCAAGTGAGAATTGTTGAGCAGTAAGCCAAACAAGAGTAAGACGCCACATTCACAACGTGAGTAGCTAAAGAGACACTTTAACTCAAGAGTTGATCATTCAGTAAGATATTCATGTAAAAATACTGTATTTTCTGTAGCTATGCTAAAATTCAACAGACTTCTACTTTAGCTTTAAATATAAAATAGAATTACAAAGATGCTTTTTGGGCCCTTCATTTCCCTAAGTTAGCTCGTAGATGTACTTGGGCCTCCTCTAGCTAAAAAGGCATTAGTATATGCTATGCTACATTGACGTTAATTGCTGACTGTTTCCTACCACTTAAGACTTTTGGATTTAAGGTAATTTAACATGTTACCAAGCCCACATTGGTTATTACCATAATTGACAAATGTTTGCTCATAATTTTTTAAACCTACATGTGTCACCCCTGCTTTTGGTTCTTGTTTACTAGGAGGGGCGCAGCGTGAAGGGAAATATTAGTTTAACAGGCTTGATATGCATTCCAAAAGTTTGTTTCCTAAATACCTAAGCTTTTGAAATCAATGGTCATAAAAGGGAACTCAACATCTCTTGACAAGGTATCATTCACTCCCATGGTTCTGTCATGTGGCAAGACCTAGACATAAAGTATTACAAAGCTCATCCCGACAAAATCAAAGCTTCTATGACCCTAGATGTAAAATCATGAAAGAAATGTCTGAATAAATGTAGCACCTCAGATTTGCAATCATGAATGCTCCTACGATCAGCTACATGGACCAGCAAACTCATCTAACCACCATGACATAATCTATATGTAGAAATAATGGAGCACTTAAATATACAAGGACCATGAAGAAGCTCATAAGCAATCAGGAAAAAATAACCATAATGGCAAGACATCTAATTCCAACCATCAATGAGGACCTGAACCAATTCATAAGAGAACAGACAGCATGATACAATAGGTAATACAAATTAATTAGATCTACTCTAGCTAACAATTATTATTAAACTACTCTTATATTATATACGTTCTTCCTCCTGCAGCTTCACTTCTCCACACACACACACACATACACGCACACGCACATGCACACGCGCGCACACACACACGCGCATGCATGCGTGCACACACACAAAATAAACAAATTTGTTTAATTGTTTTCACAAAACCTTGAAATCTTGCCAATAACGATATGCCCAAGTATTCATCCCATAAAACAAAGTACAGTCCTTCATTTCACATCGCATTACAAAAAATGGCTCCAAAATATAAATGCTCCTTGAATAGTATGCTCCAAAATATAAATGCTTCTAGAATAGTATAAGACAAATTTCCTTCAAAAAGTAAAAATTTCCCTTATAACTATATTATTGAAATAAATAAAAATATCCCTCAGTATGCTGAATCAAAGAAGCATTGTCATTTTTACATTAGTTTATATATATATATATATAATATTTATTATTAAAAAAAATTTATAAAAAAAAAAACCTTTCCATATTCCCATAAAAAATTATACTGTAATGCCACCAAGAAAGGGTATATCATAACAGTCAAAACCTATCCAAGAGTATCTAGCAAGAACTATGCTCATTTCAAAAGTTTAAAAACTCTACTTTTGAAATTTTATCTATGCTTGAAAAAGGAATTGTATGAGAATGCCCAAGTATTCATCCCATAAAACAAAGTACCAGTTCTTCATTTCACATTACAAAAATGGCTCCAAAATATAAATGCTTCTCGAATAGTATAAGACAAATTTCCTTCAAAGAAGTAAAAATTTCGCTTATAACTATATTATTGAAACGAATAAACATATCCCTATGCTGAATCAAGGATGCGTTGTTCATTTTTATATTAGTTCACACATATATATCTATATATAATATTTATTAAAAAAAATTTCCATATTCCCATAAATAATTATACTGTAATGCTACCAAGAAAGGGTATATCATAACAGTCAAAACCTATCCAAGAGTATCTGGCAAGAACTATGTACATTTCAAAAGTTAAAACTCTACTTTTGAAATTTTATATATGCTATGGGAAAAAAGGATGACATCGGCTAGGACAAAGGAAACCCCTTCAAGAACAATTATACTATGTTAACATCATTGACCATATCTACAATTTTTTTTTTTTTTCATTTTTCCTACTTTTCTATTTATCTTACACGTTTCTGGAACGAAAATGCATAAGAATCTATTTTTGTCTTCAACTATCATTTATGATATGTATACAATCATAAGCTATCATTAAAATGAACATATAATCTTCTCAACTACATTATTCAAAATAGGTTTGCAAAATCTTCACTCATAATTATATTAGGCAAAAACTAAATTTATAGTTTGAGATACTAACTACTTAACTGGAAAACTCATGAACCATTGCTCTATATGAGATTCCTACAAGGGAAAATAATTCCCTTCAGTCCCCTCATTGAATAACATATCTTTATACCTAATAAATGGAAATACATGCAATATGGAAGATTCAAACATGCATAAAAGAGTAACATACTATACATATAGTCACAAGCACATAAAACCATGTTCGAACTCACAGTTTCCCTAAAACTGATGTGCCGTCTAAGATATTACAATAATCAATACAATAAAAACAACCTTTTTTCTTTTTTCTTTTTTCTTTTTTTTTTTTTTTTTACATATCTAATCAATTTTCATAATGATTTGAAGTATCTAAGATCTTCTAACCAATAAGCTGTCAAGTTTCCAGGTTAGTAGTATGATAACTAAAGTGTTCATATTACATACCATCTTGGAACTCTTTTACCCATAAAATCAATGAGTTGTCTACGATACTGCCATAGGCAGGCCGTATCAATGTAAAATATCAAATCTTTTTTCTTTTTTCTCTTAAAGAACATCTTGTCAATTTTTCATAATAATTCAAAGTACCTATTTTTTGCTAATAAGCTGCCAGGTTTTCCTGCTAATAGTAAGGACAGCTTTCAGATTTTGTACCATTGTAAGCTTCAATTTTCCAGGTTATTATTGTGGTAACTGAAGTGTTCATATTACATCCATATTGGAACTCTTTTTTTTTTTTTTTTTTTTTTTTCCCTCCATAAAATCAATGTGTTGTCTACAATACTGCCATAGGCAACACAACGTAATATATCTAAATCTTTTTTTGTTTAAGTAAACATCTTGCCAATTTCTCATAACAATTCAAAGTACCTATCTTTTGCTAATAAGCTGCCAGGTTTTCCTGCTATATATAACTACAGCTTTCAGATTATGCACCATTATAAAATAGCCCTTCATTAACAAATGTATGTGTTTTCTTTCTTAAACTCTGTTGAACTCGTTGAATTCATTTGATATTAAATCAATGGACAAGTAACTATTCGTTTTTCAATCAACATATTGGAAAATAAATTATCTGGAAAATAGAAAATTCAATGTACGAAAAAATCCACCATCACTGGTGAGATTGTCTGGAATAAAATTTTATCAAGCCTACTGTGCATAGCATATGACCTAGATTATACAAATTAATTATTCAATTATTCTCAAAAAAAAAAAAACAAAATCAGTTATTCTCATCAAAACGTTGAAAGAAAATAAAAAGTAAAAACAACGAAAGAATAAAAATCGAAAAACAAACAATACAAACCTAAAAAAGTTCAGCAGGCCTATACGCATATGAATACATAAAGCTGCATACATACATAATTTTAACATACATAATACATAACATAACTATCTTCACCTGATAAAGCAAATAAAACTAAAGCACGCCGTTTTCCGAGCCGTTGTGGTCCAAACTTCAACCACTAAATCATCAAATTAGCAAACGCGAGCAAACGAGACCTAACTGTGAAACTAAAAATAAAGTTTAAAAAAACAAAAAAAAACAAAAACAAAAACAAAAATTCATTTCAGAAGCCGTTGAAGATTGCCGTACTGATACCAAAAAAAAACAACAAAGACTTTGCAGTGATATGCAAAAAGCTTAATCTGCAGCAAACCGCCATGGAAATCGCAGATACAGAGACAAAACGAGACATACATAAAAACGAAGAAAGCAAAAAATGGATTCATTCCAGAACAATAAGGAAACGAGAAAAATTTTGCAGCAACATTATTGGAGCCGAATGTGCACCAAACGCCATGGAAAATCGCAGAAAGAGAAAGCGAAAGAGAGGAGGTGAGAATTTGGGGAAAAGCGAAGAAGAAACCGAGACCATGCTAGGATAGAAAAATGGATCTGATTCTCTTCGGCAAGCAAACGGACGGTGATTTTATAAAATGGCGAGCGTTTTTGGAGAGAGAAGAAAATATCTGAGGAACAGTTGCGTCCGGGGGTTTAAATAAGGAACCAGTGGGTGGGGACAAAGATTGTGTACAACCAAGTTTATGATAGTGCGAATGGACAGCTGTCGAGTATTGACGCGGTAAGAATGGAATCAGAAGTGGTAATTTCGTCAAATGGGTAATGCATGGAAAAGGTTGCTCGAAAGGAACAGCCGGCCCCAGGTGCTAGGGTAATGGGATTGGACGGAGAATGATGATTTGATTCGGTGTGGAGCCCCACCTATGCTGAACACCCAAAGAATAGACGGTGCATGGAGACTGTACGGTGATATGGAATTAAGGATTTACGAATGTGGATGGGTCAAGTGGGACAACTTGATCTAATCTAATGGTGGGAACTGAGTCAAGCCGATTTCTTATTGTTGCTTCAACTTGGTAAACATAACTCCACCATGCCTCGCTGGGACAAACACTTTTTACTTTTCTGATCAATAAATTTATTCTTCTCGAAGTCTATGACAAATAAATTCATTTTATCTGTATGCCATGTAATTCGATTCAAATATAATTAAACTTCACTAAAGTTTGTCTGTAATCTGTATCAATGCAATAATTTTTCTTTTTCTTTTTTTTTTTGTTTTGTATTTTCCCTCGAAGCAATGCAAGAGGTTGAATTCATCCATTTATTATGAAATATTTTTCTTGTTTCTTTTTCTTATTTAAAAGTATATTTTATTTTAATATTTCTGTATAATTTGAAATTCTTGAAAATGATGTGTTTTTCAATATTATGAATCACTATGAAATAATCTTATGTTAAAAAATAGTTATAAGAATATTGTCTATAAATCGTGAACCAAATGAGCTCATGATGTGGGTGAAAAAAAAAAAGAAAGAAAGAAAAAAAATATATAGAGTTCATATTGCCCAAAAAAAAATTAAAAAAAATCTAACACTACTTAAGCAAAACTTGCCATATTAATAATATTCCAAATGTTATTATGGTAAGATCAATATGATAAAATTATAATCCCTACTTGTATTCCTGTATTCCAAGGATAGCATTGCTAATAATTTATCAAAAAAACATAGCATTGCTAATAACTTCAACAAAAAATAAATACCACGATATGCAAAACTAATTTGAAAAGTCGGTCCTTCAAATAGGTGTTATTCTAAAATTTTTAAAGAAATTAATTATATTTATATTTTTAAATACAATTTTATTCTTTAATGTTAATACATAAACTTATTTAATTATTTGTAAATCTTATATTATTTTATTATTAACCAAACATTGTAAAAAAAATCCTAACAAAATTTTTTTCTAATAAACTATATTTTAAAAAATTGATTTTCAGAAATCAATTTCCCTCAACACTTTCTCTTTCTACCAAACAAAGCCTCAAACAAAATAATATCACATTAGCATAATTTTTTTATTATTATAATGTTGGCATAATAACTTTTTAATCATTAAACATATAATAAATATATAACATGCATTGACATGTTCATTTTTTTTAACAGGAATTAAATAATATCAACATAAATACATAATAAATACAGTTTTTTCACTTCCATTAGTATTGTACGTTTTGAAACTTTACATATCATATTTTATTGCCGGAAAAAAAAAACTTATTTTATTTAGTATGTTTTGAAATATTTTTCACTCCTATATAATAACTATTTCTTTTCTTTTCTTTTTTTTTTTAAATCTACAAATAGCTATTCTTCGTTTTAATTTTATCTAGACTGTTTATTTTATTATAAATCAATATTTTTTTACAGTTTGGAACCTGGTCAATGTCCATATGTCTCTGGAGGCTGCCAATGGTAAATTTATTATATGATATAGAAAATTAAGTTTACTTAAAACTTAACAAGAAAAAAGCTTTTAATTAAAATCCAACATTTATATTTATTATATAACATTCAAAGAAAAACCTGATAAAAATAAGGCAGGAAATAGTAATTACTACAATAGTCTTACAATAAGAAAGCAGGCCAAAGCCAAGCTTAAAACCAACAGAAATACAGAGAAGGCAATCTAAAAAAACTCTTACATAAAAAGCACACCCTCATCAGAAGCTCACTCATACCACTTTTGTTTCTCACACACCAAATGCGCTCAACTGCATTATCCAAATACAGAAACCTTTGCTTCAAATCCAGGAGCTCTAACATTTAAATTAAAAAAAAAAATAGAAATAAAAAATACAAGTTTAATCTTAATTCTTGTGATACGAGAAATGTATTTAGTAATTCATGTATGTCAAAGATAGAAAACTTTGCAGAATGATCAGCCTAGCTATCCAAGAGCCAATAGCACAGCTCGCCCAAATTTTCATACACACACAGACATGATAGAAGAAAAGCATGTACATTGCTGTACTAAAAAACATAATTTGATATAAAAGTAGATTTTGTTTATACCAACATCACACCAAGTAAGTTTACTTAGCACTTAGAAAGATAGAAGGAATAATCTATTCACTCTAAAGAGGTGTTAAGAGTAGATAATAGACACAAAATTGTGAGAACAGTACCTGTATGAAAGAAGCAAGTGCTGTGGTGACAATTTTGATTGTTTATTAATTCATCAAAAGAGATTCATCAAAAGGGATGGATTTGTTATAAAACCATTTTACTCAGCAATAAAATCCTGAATAAAAGTATATTAAAAAGAGATACAAAATAGATAACGACTTCTACTAACAGTAAATGATGAATCAAAAGTTGCTTAACAATGATAGCACAAATAAGACTAGAACTCTGCTTTAATTCGAAGAAATGCTTGTTTCACTTTGATGCCTAAGCTCAGATGATCCAAGGTGCTTAAATGGCACATGGGCTATCTTTGGCCAATCTTCACCACTTTGCTGCCTACACCTTTTAAGAAGTTTAGGACAATCTTGAATTGAGAGGTGCTGGAGTCCAATGAGATGTTTTAAACTTTCAGGTAAGCATGTTATATTCTGACAATCTGAAATCGCTGAGGATCTCAACGAAACAAGCATCTTGATCCACTCTGGCAAAGCTTCTAAGCCAGGACAACTTCTGATTTCCAGACTCTGCAGTCTCATGAGGTTTTGCAGCTCATCTGGAAGAGATTTGAACTCCCAACAGCAGCCTAAGTTGGTCAAACTTTGAAGGGAAGAAAGATTTTGTAGGCCTTGCAGTAAAGTAACAAGATTTGGACTGTACATAATAATCAAATGCCGAAGAGATGTGATGTTGTTGAAACCCATTGACAAAGAAGTCAGATTACTGCAGTTCTGGGACTGGCTTCCTGGTGCTTTGGCCATAAAACTATTCACTAATACGCCTTAGTCGATGCATTCCCTGCAGCAAAAGGCTGTTAAGTAACGTAAAATTCCCAAGGGTAGGAAAAGCCTCGCAATTTCTACAGTCTATCAACTCAATTGCAGTCAAATTGGTAAGAGATCTCCAAGGAGGAAATGAGAATCCTGGATACCCTTTAACAAGAATTCTTTTAAGATTTTGGTGGGATTGGAGGCAACCAAGAAGAACTTCTACCGTTGCAACATCATGTCTGGCTTGGGGCCAGCTTTTCTTGATGTTTGGACAAACATCATCGTCCCCCGAGTATAGTCCCAATGACTGAATGCCCTCCTTTTCCATCAATCTATAATACCATATGTCTGGTGTATAATGCACCACATTCTCTTAAGTGTGTGATTTTTAGACTCCCGTGGAGGTTAAGGCGCTCCAGAAGCATCAAGTCAGGAATTCCACCAATAACAAATAATGGCAATGTTTGAATCTGATTTGAAGATCTAGGTAGAGCCATCTCCATCATTGCTTCGAATTCTGGTGAGAAATGTTCTGAAAATCTTTGTAGCTGATCAAAGGGTTTGTGTAAAGGTAACATAGTGGTCAATGCTTTACATCCAGTGGTATCGAGATGTCTGAGGCATTACATATTTACTAAGTTAGGCAAGGTGATGCAGCTGCAATATATTTGTTTTCTGTCTAAACGCAGCGTTTTATTTCCTTTTTACTTTTCCTTGCTAATATGGCTTTGTTTTTGTTATTTTAACTGCTGAGGTGGCTTTATGCCTTTTATCCTTCACCCTGCGTGGTGACAAAACAGAGATATAAAAGTTAGCCTACAAAGATGTAAAAGACAGATTTTCTATTTTTGAAATAAACTAAAAGTGCTTGTTTTCTCTCATTCTTCGTGACTGTGGTGGAATTGGACCAGAGTTAGATCTGGACAGGAATGAGAGCCTGAGATCTACTCCTTGGTAATTCCCTCTAGGATTTTCTGCATCAAATTGGTATCAGAGACAGGTTATCCTCTCTGAAATTTCCATGGCTAGTTCCGGTGAAAACTCTCAACGAAATTCTGGCGAGGACCCAAGCTCGAAAATGCTTTTATCTGCTGTTGCTAAATTAGATCAGAAATTCAACACCCTTTCTAATGAGATTCGGCAACTTTGTGCTGCAATACATTCTGGTCTGACGTTGAAATCTGGAGCTGCTGGTTCTCACCTCCCAGAGCACTCCGGCGACCAATCTATAGCAACACAGATGCCACAAACGCCCATTCCTTTGGCACATCCAGCAGATCCACACCTCCAAGACTCGCCTCCTCCTTAAATTCCCAGAACTCAACACCGTCAATTTCTGGATGTTCAACAACGTATTCCACTCTCAATCGACTCGAACTCGGAAGATGAGATGGAGACAATGGCCATGAATCGAGCCCCTCATGCTATTCCTAACAGGTATGCTCGAGACCACCAACCTTCAGACTACCGAATTAAAGTTGATATTCCAAATTTTGATGGGTCTCTGAATATTGAGGATTTTCTTGATTGGGTACAAACTGTTGAATCTTTCTTTGAGTATATGTCCATACCGGAGGATAAACAGGTTCGTTTGGTGGCTTACAAATTCCGTGGGGGAGCCTCGGCATGGTGGGAACAGGTTCTGAGTAATAGACGAAAACAAGGAAAAGGTCCGATACAATCTTGGTCACGGTTACGCCGAATGTTACAAGCCAGATTTCTCCCCGTTGATTTTGAGCAAATCCTTTACCAGCAGTATCACCATTGCCACCAAGGTAACCGTTCTATTAGTGAGTATACTGAAGAATTTTATAGACTCAGTGCTCGGGTGAACTTGAATGAAAATGAAGGCCAACTAGTTGCTAGATATGTGGCTGGGTTACTTACTCCAATTCAAGAAAGAATAGAGCTTAGTCCTGTGTGGAATCTTAGTGAAGCTGTCAATTTAGCTTTCAAGATTGAAAAGCAAATTGAGAGGCATGTAACTAAGACACCAACTAAATGGAAACCCATGAGTGAATTGTACCCACCAAAAGTTAAATCCCTATCACCACCAGCACCTTACCAAAAGGCCACCATTGCTGATAATTCCATGAAAAAAACCAGCAAACCCCAAAATCAACCCAACAGGCCTTCAAATCCTTATGACCGAAACTTTCCACTCAAGTGTTTCAAGTGTGGCCAGCAGGGCCACAAATCTAATGAATGTCCACTGCGTAAACAGGTTAATATAGTGGAAACTCAAGACGATTTGGGAGAAGAGTTTGCCACCGTGGGGGATGAAACCGAGTTGGTGGATGAAGACCAAGGAGAACCCTTTATTTGCATCATCCAGATGCTATTGTTCTCTCCTAAACACCCCATGGAGCCTCAACGACATTCCATTTTCAAAACGAAATGTACTATCAACAAGAAGGTGTGTGAAGTCATTATAGATAGCGGGAGCAGCGAGAACATAGTGTCCAAGTCCTTGGTTAAAGCCTTGAAGCTTCCTACTATGAGTCACCCGAATCCTTACAAGGTGGGCTGGATAAAAAAAGGCATCGAAACTATTGTCACTGAGTTGTATAAAGTTCATTTCAGTATAGGAAAACATTATGCCGATGAGGTTGTTTGTGATGATGTGGAGATGGATGCATGTCACATTCTCTTAGGCTGACCTTGGTAGTTCGACAACTCTGTATCGCATGATGGTCGACAAAACACACATTCGTTTCAATGGAATGGGAAGAAAATTGTCCTACTCCCTTCCAAGCCCCAAAATGATCCTACTTTACTGCCCACATCTGGAGTACCACCAAAACAACCTTCGGGGAAGGGTCCTATACTTTTAACAACCTCGGAAAAACATTTTGATCTTCAAGTTAAACACTCACAGATTTGTTTCGGTATTGTAGCTTCAATTCAAGCCCCTGCAGATTCTCAGTTTCCACAACCCATTCAACAACTTCTTCAAGAATTTGCTTAAATCTGTCCAAGTGAACTTCCGGATTCTCTACCACCCATGAGAGACATCCAACATGCTATTGACTTGCTATCCGGGGCCAAACTTCCTAATCTTCCTCACTACCGAATGCCACCAAAAGAAGTTCAAATCCTACAGCAGATGGTTGAGGACTTGCTGAAGAAGAACCTTATCCGAGAAAGCCTAAGTCCTTGTGCAGTACCAGCTCTTCTAGTCCCCAAAAAGAATGGTAAATGGAGAATGTGTATTGACAGCCATGCTATCAATAAAATAACTACCAAATATCGGTTTCCCATTCCCCGGTTGGAAGACATGTTAGACAAATTAAGTGGGGTTCAAGTGTTCTCTAAGTTGGATCTTCGCAGCGGCTACCATCAAATTCGGATAAGGCCTGGAGATGAATGGAAGACCGCCTTCAAAACTCCTACAGGTCTCTACGAGTGGCAAGTCATGCCCTTCGGGTTATGCAATGCACCAAGTACCTTCATGCGCTTGATGAACCAAGTTTTACAACCTCTCATTGGCATCTGTGTGGTGGTATATTTCGACGATATTCTTGTGTACAGCCACTCAACCGAAGCCCACATTGAGCATGTGCAGCAGGTATTTGTGATACTCAAGGAAAACCACTTGTATCTTAACCTCAAGAAATGTGTATTCATGACCCCAGAGCTTCTTTTCCTCGGGTTTATTGTGGGCAAGCATGGAATCAAGGCTGACCCCTCAAAGGTAGCTGCAATCCGTGATTCGAAAACACCCTCAACAGTCACTGAAGTTCGCAGCTTCCATGGACTCGCGACTTTTTATAAGTGTTTTGTTCGCAACTTCAGTTCTATTGCAGGTCCACTAACAGACTGCCTCAAGAAAGGAAAATTCCAATGGGGGCCTGCTTAGCAGCAAAGCTTCGAAATTCTGAAAAAACATCTTACTGAAGCACCGGTATTAGCACTTCCTGATTTCGACAAGATCTTCGAAGTCGAAACGGACGCGTCTTCAACGGGCATTGGAGCTGTCCTTATGCAAGAACGGCGTGCTATTGAGTTTTTCAGTGAAAAATTGTGCCCTGCCCATCAATTGTGGTCGGCCTACGAACAAGAATTATATGCTATAGTGAGAGCTTTCAAGCATTGGGAACATTACTTGATCCAGCGGGAATTTGTCCTTCATTGTGACCACCAAGCTTTGCAACATTTCAGTTCACAAAAGCACATTAACAAGATGCACATCCGATGGTCCCAATTTCTTCAAAAATTTCTGTATACATTCCACCATAAAGCTGGGAAACACAATCGAGTGGCAGATGCTCTCAGTCGCAAGGTGTGCCTCTTGAACAAGTTGCAAATCGAGGTTGTGGGATTCGATGCTCTCCAAGACCAATACCCCGATGATCCCGACCTAGGACACATTTGGCAAAAATGTCGTTTGCATGAGGCAGCCGGCGATTTTCATATTTATGATGGCTATCTCTTCAAAGGGCTCCAACTATGTATTCCTCGAACTTCTCTTCGTTTTCAACTTATAAGAGATCTTCATGGAGGTGGTTTGGCTGCTCATACTGGACGAGACAAAACAATTTCCTCAAACGTGATGTCACCAAATTGGTCAAACATTGTGCTGTTTGTCAAGCCGCTAAAGGCCAACAACAAAACACAGGCCTCTACACACCCCTGCCTGTCCCAAATCATATTTGGGAGGACATTTCACTTGATTTTGTCCTCGGTCTGCCACTTTCACAACGCAAAGTCGACTCCATTTTGGTTGTAGTTGATCGGTTCTCCAAGATGGCTCATTTTCTTCCTTGCAAGAAAGCTGTCGACACTTCGTATGTGGCCAACCTGTTTTTCCGTGAAATTGTGAGGCTTCATGGCATACCGAAGTCCATCACCTCTGACAGAGATGTAAAGTTCCTTAGCCATTTTTGGAAAACTTTATGGCGCAAGTTTGATATGGTGCTTCAGTTTAGCAGTGCTTATCACCCTCAAACGGACGGTCAAACCGAGGTTGTGAATCGAACTCTTGGTTCCATGCTGCGTAGCCTTGCAAGTGACTCTCCAAAATAGTGGGACTCATACTTGCCCCAAGCTGAATTTGCCTATAACAGCATGGTCAATCGTTCCACAGGATTTAGTCCCTTTGCTATCGTCTATACCAAACCTCCCAACCATATTGTCGACCTTGCCTCCACCTCTTTCCCTCCTCACACAGCTGCTGACACTTTGGCCCATAGAATTCAAGATATTCACACCCGGGTCCAACACAATCTGAATGCCAGTAATGCTCGTTACAAGGCTACAACTAATTTCCATCGTCGCCATAAGTCGTTTGAAGTTGGTGATCTTGTCATGGTTCATCTTCGGAAAGAAAGGTTTCCTGTCGGTGCCTACAACAAACTCCAAGCTAAAAAGATCGGTCCTTGTCGCATAATACAGAAACTTGGAGATAATGCCTACCAACTTGAGCTCCCTTCACATATAAAGATTTCCAACACCTTCAACGTTGCTGATCTTTTTGAATACCACCCCCCTGATGTTGCTGATGTTGCTGATTTATCTTCCTCGCTCGTGGTCGAGCCCTCTTCAAGTGTGGGCGAATGATGCAGCTGCAATATATTTGTTTTCTGTCTAAACGCAACGTTTTATTTCCTTTTTACTTTTCCTTGCTGATATGGCTTTGTTTTTGTTATTTTAACTGCTGAGGTGGCTTTATGCCTTTTATCCTTCACCCTGCGTGGTGACAAAACAGAGATATAAAAGTTAGCCTACAAAGATGTAAAAGACAGATTTTCTATTTTTGAAATAAACTGAAAGTGCTTGTTTTCTCTCATTCTTCGTAACTGTGGTGGAATTGGACCAGAGTTAGATCTGGACAGGAATGAAAGCCTGAGATCTACTCCTTGGTAATTCCCTCTAGGATTTTCTGCATCACAAGGCTTTAAGATTTAAGCAACCGAGTAGCTTCAAAGTTTGTAACTGACGGAGATTTTCAATGCTAAGAGGTAACACTTTGATATTTGTATGGGAAACATCAAGATATCTTAAACACAGTAAGTCACCAATTGAGCCATCTAATGCAGCAAGGCCACAGGCACCCATATCCAGCTCACGCAAGTATCTAAAACTTGAATATAGTTTACTAGGGACGTCCCAAAAATTTCCTTCTGAAAACAACAAAAGAGTTCGTAAATGCCTAGCATCATATACCTCTTGTGGAATCATTGGGGCCCCAAAATCACAAACAACAGATGCATGACGAATATATTCAGAACTCTTTGGAGGAAAGCCATGGTAAAATATCATGGACTCTGTTAACAGAATGCGCCAGATCATAAATTACATCATGCATCATATATCCAAAAACAACACCACCATTATCAAAATGCTTCACCTCTTCAAAGAAAGACATCCACAAAAGATCATTGAAGCAGTCCTCGCTAATGTCCTCTAGTGATCCCCAATTTTTACTTGATTGAATCAAGCCTGCTGCAATCCATTGACGGATTAGTTTCTCTTTCTTGATCTCATACTTTCTAGGAATTACTAAGCAGAATGAAAAGCAACGCTTGAGATGGGGTGATAAGTGAAAGTAACTCTACTTTAACGATGGTAGAATCCCATTACTTTTGCATCCATCCAAGTCCCATAGTTCACTGTTTTGGACAGCCAACCACTCACTTTTCTTTCTTTTGAGGCGCATAAGACTTCCCAATGTTCTTGCAGCAACTCCCCCACATTTCTTGACGATTTCTTGTCCTATAGGCAAGAGATCAGGGTGCTCCTCTTGTTCTCCTATACGGAATGCGCGGTGCATGAACAAAGACCAGCAAGCACATTCGGACAAACCCTTCAAGTAATACGGAGGAGTTGGGTAGTTCTTCATGATCAGTCCTACTCTTTTACTGCGGGTTGTGATTATAATTTTGCTTCCATCAACCACTCCTCTAAAAAGTGGTTCTAATTCGTCCCACTCTCCTTGATTTTCAGTCCAAACATCATCCAATACAACTAAATATCTTTTCTTGTATAACAAGTCTCCAACTTTCCTGTGAAGTGCATGCATCGTAAAGCAGTGACATTTCTGTTCAAAAAGAGACTTGATGACTGCCATCATTATTCTTTTAGCATCAAAGTGATCCGAAACAAAAACCCATATTTTAGCATCGAATTTCTATGAAACTCTTTGATCATTAAATACTAACTGAGCAGGGATTGATTTTCCTATCCCTCCTAAGCCTACAATTGGAATACATGAAACTGCTGCTGCACCTGGAGCTAATAACAGCTTAATTATATTCTTTGTTATCTTTCTGTAACACCCCGTCCCAAATCGCACCGGAATCTGTGCACGTTGACCGAGGTTGACCGTTGACTGAAGGGGTCAAAAGTTGACTTTTTGCTCCAGTTGGAATTTTGAGTTGACCAGGATACCGTGGCGAAGTGCACGATGCCCTGAGTTCGTAGACTAGTAGCACATTGAAAACGGAGCTACGGTTTGAAAGTTATGGGCAAAACAAGTTGCGATCCAAACTGTCCAAGGGGTGCCGGGGTTGACTTTTTATTTATGGGGAAATGAGCTTTGACTCATGCATGGTTGTGAAGTACTCGTTGATACGAGTTCACAGACTAGCGGCACGCTCAAAACGGACATCCGGTTAAAAAGTTATGGACGTTTGAAGTTTACCGGATACCGTAATATTTTAATATTTTTGAGTCGGTGAACAGTGAAATGTCACGTGTCAGCTTCTGATTGGTCCACGTGGCATGAACAATATCACACAGGGGTTTTTATTTGATAAAAATCTCGGGGAAGAGAGAGAGGAGAGAGAAAGAGAGAGAGAGTCCGCCGGCCACCGGAGATTTTCAAACTTTTCCGGCCGATCTACAATACACGCGCCGGCCAGCAAGGTTGCCCTCCTCATTTCCGGCAAAACCTCCAAATTTCACGGTGAACGGCCGCTGGACGCGCCCGGATCGGACGTCCGAAGATCAGCGGCCAGTTTTTCCCTCCACTGCCGGCCACCGCAGATCGAGCCACTTCTGGCCATTTTCCGACCACACGCGCCGTACACCCTTGATCCTCTCCTCAAGTCCGACCGACCCACCAAGTTTCACGGCCATCAGACCACCGACGCACCGGGATCGGAGCGTTTTCTGGCGAGGGGCCGGAAATCTTCAAACGGTGATTTCTCTGCCGTCCAGCCTCCGTTTTGCTCACCGCCGGTCCCGTTGGATTGCTCTCCTCACGATCTACAAGTCTACAAAAAATCACGACCAACGGCCACCGCACACGCCGCCGCCGGTGACGGTTGCAGGTGACCGCGGCGGCTCGCCTGAAAGTACTGTTCCGGCTAGTACCCAAATTTCCGGCCAGCTCCAGTCAACTGTGTTCGACCTCCTGAACCTGAATCCGGCATCCGTTTCCACCAATTAGGGACGATTTGAGAGAATTGCGGAGCCGAAACCCGAAAAGCTTTCCGGTGAGATTCCGACCCCGTCGGGTCCAATCACCGGAAAGTAAGACCGAATCCGTGATCCTCATTACGCGAGCTTCGATTCCGTATATAACTCATAACCTTTAGATATCGTTTGGTGTTCGCTCCCCGGGTACCCATTTGGGAATTACCCGAATAAAATATTAATATTTTTGGTTGGTACATTGTGGTTGTGTAGGTGCGCGTACGAGTGGTGGAGTTGATCCCGAGGAGGATCTTAGTTGATTTATGCGCTTAAGGTGAGTGACCCACCTTCAAAAATTATTTTGGGCAATTAATTATATTTAATTGGTATTTAAATTGATATTTAAATTATGCTCATGTGGTGTGATTTAATTATGGGTTATTGTGGTTTAATCTATTTATTATGCATGAGCAAGGTATGTTTCGGTATTAATTGTACGTGGTTTTAAGTAATATTTTTCGGGCATAATTGGGTTAAATATTTTACAAAAATATTTGTTTAAATTTATAAATTATGCCCACGGTATTTTTATGGTTGCATCTTGTACTTCGAGAAATTTGTGGTTTGTTGGTTATCAATGTTTCGTACCGGGTTGTTAAATAAAAACAAATTAGTGGGATGGTAAGTGTGAGAATTTAATATATTTCCCACGGTGATTTTGGAAAAAACGGTACGGTTGGTTAATAATGTTTATTTTTAGACGCACTCATACAGTATTGGTGTTTTGGTGTATGGTGTATGGACACGTGGTAGCGCGCGGTTATTATGTGGTTTAGCGCGTGGTTATTACTTCACCCGTGAGTTGCCATTGGACCGTGGGCAGGCAAGGTTATTGTTGTGCATAGCCGCCCCCCTCCTTGGCCGGGTGATGGTTTTAGCAGCGATACTGTCGGGACGCCGAAGTGACCGTTGCAGGTTTCTCTCTTTAACCCCCCGCCAGTCGGTGCTCGGGACGCTGGGTATCGGAGGGCATCACCGGTATATGGTGTGGTGCGGGTGTAAATTGCAAATAATGTTTTATACCCCAAAGGTGTTCAAAATTATTTACTATAATTTATTACATTTTAATTATATATTGGGGTATGTATTTATTTAAATGGTTTAATCCTTTGGTTTTCGGGAGGTATGTACACTGGGTTTTGTGAAAAGGTTTTAAAAAGGGAACATTTCAAACGAAGCGATTGGTGAGAGTTTTGAGGGAAATTATTATTTTCCAACAGTTATTATTATTTATTTATTAATTGTTGGTATTTGTTCTATTCCTTAATTGCTATTAATATTATTTTATTATCACTAAAGGTGTTCAGTAGTTAGGGCCACTCACTGAGATGATTAGCATCTCACACTCTTAAATTCCGTTCCCTTAGGTGCAAGTGGTGGTAGACGTTCTTCCGGAGCGAACCAAGTTTTCCGCTGCTGTTGTGTTTCGAGAAATACTTCTATACTCTTTCATTTCAGTGTATCATTTATTTCATCCTGGTTGTATTTCTGTTAATTAGCACTTCTTAAAGCTCTGTATACTATTGGGATATTTATGTTTTATTTATGCACTGGACTGTTGTTGTTTTTTGAGAAGTGCTGAAATTTGTGGAACAATTTGTAGTTTGTGGGAGGAATAAGGGGATATTTTTAGAAGTGTGTTTTCAGTGCAGGTAATTTGTGGTAAGTAAATTCCTTAGGGGAGGCTCTGCCGGATTTTCCATTGGAGGGTCCGGTAGGGTTTCCCTGGGATCAGGGCTTGTTTAGGGTTCCGGGGAAGGAATTCTGGACGGGTCCTGACATTTCTCCCTCCCATAAACTTGAGATTCAACAATAAAAGAGCTAGCTTCCCTTGTAATTATATGGGACATTTCACGACAAAGTAGATTAAATTTGGACTTCTGGTCGTTTCTAACTTACATAGCATCTCTTTTGCTTGATCTGCATGGTGTGTGCCATGAAGTTCAAGTTTGATACCTGATACTTGCTCTCCATAATCCACAAGGGCACCATCCATGGTAATATCGTCAAGCAGGTCTTCAGCATCACAAACCACACGTTGGAGCTTTGATAGCAAAGTTTCTCATATGTCCATCGATCACTTGCTTCTCTTCTGCATCTTGAAGAATGGATTGAACATAGATTAAGGTGCGCTGAAACTTTTCAAAGTTGTTAGTGAGGTTCCACATATTACCAAGCCTTTTTGGAAGAGGAGAAGCCAATCTGTCAAAGATCAACTGTGAAACTGGGGATACAACAAGCTCTCCCGTTCTTCTTCCTTTTTCTTTTTTTTTTTTTTTCTTTTTTTTTTTTTTTTTTGTGGGAGCGACCAAACTCAAGGATTAGAGGATTCTGACTTTTGGTGAAATTTTAATGGTGAAGAAATAGGCACTTTGCCAACACATACAATGTTTTTTCAGTCAATAATGAAGGCTTGAAATGAACATGAAGATCAGCTTGCAAAATGTAAAAATTCTAAACAAAATAAATCAGGTAGCTGGTTAGTACTTACTTTTTCTCATATTTATTTATTCAAAAAAATACTAATTAACATATTTATCTGTCAATACGCTGCCGTTTTGCAGGAGAAGCGAATCGCCGTTCGTAATTAATCCTCTAAAACCACCTAAAAAACCTTTATCCTTATGGCTTGGCGACTCCTCTTCTCCCGAACTACTCTGTTCAGACCATCCCAAACCTTAATCCTAACCTTGCAAACATTCAAAGCTCCTCTCCTAAACCCTAATCCTAACCCCAATGCCAGCCCCATTCCTTACGAGTATTGGCTTCCCTTCTTCGCTTCTCCATTCTCCACCTCATTTCTCATCACCAAAACCCCCAAGAAATTCAAAAAGAAGCACAAAAAGAAAGAGAGCCCCAGAACCAAGCTCGTCCAGTCCGATCCCAATCGAATTCTGCCATTGGAACGCATCGTCGAGCGCGACGCCTTCTTCCGGTTCCTCACCAAGTCCAAGGACTTCATCTCCAAGCAGCCCGAACACGTCATCCTTCTCGACGAAGCAGGAAAGCTCCACCGCGAGCTTGGATTCCCTCGCGGCCGCAAGATTGCCCGCTCCATCCAACGCCACCCTTTGATCTTCGAGACCTACCGCCACACCGATGGCAAAATGTGGTTCGGCTTCACGGATTTCATGGAGGAATTGCTTGAAGAGGAGCGAGCTATAATGGACTCCATGGAATTGGATAGGGTCAACACGGTGCGCAAATTGCTCATGATGTCTTCTAAGAAGCGGATTCCGTTAAGCAAGGTTCATCATTGCCGGTTGTTATTTGGAATTCCCGATGATTTCAGGGACCGGGTTGCAAAATACCCAAATTGGTTTCGGGTTGTGGTTGATGGTGATGGCAGGAGGGTGCTTGAATTGGTGGATTGGGATCCGAATCTTGCTGTTAGTTCTCTTGAGAGGGAGTTCATGGTTGATGAGGAAAAGGCCAAGAGGGCTTTCAAATTTTCAGTGAAACATGGTAAGGATTTGGATTTGGATGAAGACGAGACGAGGAAACTGAACCTGTTGAACACGCTTCCGTTGGTTTCGCCATATTCGGACGGATCAAAGTTGGATCTTTGGACATTGGAAGCAGAGAAATACAGGGTGGGAGTGCTACATGAGTTCCTGAGCTTGACATTGGAGAAGAGGGCTTCTATACACCACATTGTGGAGTTCAAGGAGGAGTTTAGTCTGACCAAGCATACGTACCAGATGCTGTTGAAGCAGCCGAGAACCTTTTATCTGGCAGGGACAGAGATGAACTGGGTTGTATTCTTGAAAGAAGCATATGATGAAAATGGCTTATTGATAAACAAGGACCCCCAGGTGGTTTTTAATGAGAAATTGTATAAGTTTGCTGAAATGCCGGAAATGGAAACTGGTTCTCTAGTAACTGGGGGCAGCAAATAATTGATGCTTGAACCTTTCTTGTGGAGTAACGGTTTGGATCACTAAAGCCAGAATATATAGAAATTGCTTCTGTACATGGTCGCCAAATATATAGTAGATTGCAGGGTTCCATTCCATTTATTAACCTTTCTTGTTGAGGGGTTTAATTTGTTTACCATTTAGAATCTTCTGATTTTTACATCTCAATGTCAGGGGAAATTTTTGTACGAATTATAATGCTTCCAGATATTATGTTACTAAAAAAGGCTGGTAATATAGAATCTTCCATGCTGTATGTTACATATAAATTTGATTATTATAATGAATGCTATGCATGCTGATCAATATAAATATGTTTTACTGTACAAAGTTTGATTGATATATAAAAGTATCTATATCAGTTATGAAGAGATACCACGGTCAAGCAGATAAAGAATCCAACTTAAACATGAAGAAGTCTTGAACAAAACATAACATTGTTAAAAATCAGCTCCAAAAACAAAGAGGTTGCCGACATCAAAATGGTCACAATTCTTCAGTACACGGTTTTGTTAAGAATGATTTAAAAAATGGAATGAAATGCTGCAATATCGATAAACGAGGAAGTTTTGTACAGAGCTGATCAAATTATCTCCTTTACGGACAAAGGATGAATTCAAAAAATAAATAAATAAATAAATAATCAAATAAAACAGTGCAACAAATGTTTATGTTACATTGCTGAATAATGGAAAAACTGTTTATGTTAATAATTATAACTATAATTTTGTTATGAACCTCCTATGAGGATCACATAATTTTGCTGTTGCATCCCGAACTATATCCAAACGTGATTCAATATCCTCATAGAGAAATCATTTGTTTGGTTTACTTTCCAGTCATATCCAACTTGCTAAAATTATCGGTACTCCTTAAATTCTACTTAAATAAGATTTACAAAGTGTTGTAATAAAAACTAGTTTTTTGCTGTAGTGAATGAAAATAGGAAAGTGTGCTTAATCCGAACTCAAAACAAGCAAGAATAATTAATATCTTGCCTAATTTAATGACTATCTCTCTTGCTAGTTACTGAAAGGTAGGCTAGATGATAAACCAGAATCAGTGTCATATACACTAGAATTACAGAAAGCTCTTCATTTTCTTTCTCATAATTAATTACATCATATGAAAAAAAAAAAAAAATTAATTGCAGTAAATTAAACAGGAGGTCCAATACAATATTAGTAATTAAAGCATAAAAGCATACAATTTACTAACTAATAAAAATAAAATAAAATTGACCTAACAACAAAGAAGTAGAACTAATAAATAAAAATTTTATTTTATTTTATTTATTTAAATAAATAAATAAAATAAAATAAAAATCAGCCAAAAAAAAAGAACTAATAAATAAAATTAAAAGAATTTTTTTATAGGTGTCTTGGGCTTCAGACTGGAGGGTCAACGTCAACCAAAAAGTCAACCAGTGATAGAGGGCTCCAAAATGTTGGTTTAGTTAAGCTTTTCATTTTCGTTGATCTTGTCGAGCATGATTTTAGCCCCGAGCATACAACCACCAGCAAGAGCCACGTAAGCCGCAGGGCGGGGATCACAAGTGCTAGTGAGGAGGAACATGGTTGCCGGGACGATCGGAATGGCTTCCGAGAAGACTATCAAAAGCATTAAAGAAGCCAACAAATGCGGCGCAGAGCACTAATTATATGTCTCTGATGAGCCGAGACGGCTTGGGATGTCTGATGAGCCGCGCACAAGTGCGGCTCTTGACGAATTGCCGACCAATGGAGTAGTTGCCATATTATGTCTCTCCGAAATGAAATTTTCTAAGGGTTTTGGAGGAGGGAGATCCATCTTATCAACCATATATATATATATATATATATCTCTTGGTTTTCGATGTGTGGAAAACAAGAAAGACATATACTCCATGATCTCCTTAAATTTCTTATATTTATATTTCAATGCAATACACTTTAATATTATAGTATTATATAAGTTTTTGGAAAAACCCATCAGGAATGATGCTTGCGACGTTGACTCGTCAGCTACATGCTATTATTATATTGCTGATTTGCTGTAAATATTTGGTGAGTGTTTGTGGGCTTTTATCTGTGTTTGATTTTTGGTTCTGAAACTTTGTGATGATGTGAGTCTTAATTACAAGTTTAAAGCATTTTTACTGAACATGAATTGGTTGTTGTATGGTGTTGCGGCTCCACATTTGACAGTGTTCGTCCTGAAGTTATCCGGTGGGGGCTAAATCTGTTCGAACATGCATGTTGCCGTAGAGAAACAAAGAGTGGGAATGTTGCATATAAGTTTCTAGAAAGGCTTCTACAGACCACATTGTGGAGTTCAGAATCAGAAGAGCTTAGCGCCACGGGCGGGCTTAAACTTGCACGACTAAGATTGCTAAAGAAGTACAGGAAGTATACTTGTAAACCTTTTAGAAGTATTACAAATAAAGGACCAACTATATAAAGAGATTGGCACATATCACAAGTATCTACAATATTGACACATATTACAACTATTTACAATATTTTAGATATGTATACTTATCATTTATCTAGCTAGTCTTCAGGTTATTCTAGATTAGTTTACAAGAGCATGTGTATACAAGCTCGTAAAGAGGGACTTGGTCTTGCTCGTGAGGGTATTGAAATTATTCGTGAGGCTAGTAAATGAAGTCTTGAACTAGCTTCTACTTATGAAGTATGGAAGGAGATTAAATTTGAATTTGAAGCAATGGATATTTACTGTTTATTCTCTTAATTATAATTGAAATTAAACTTGATCCAGTAATTTAGTAAAAAAATTGAACTAAATATGAAGATTTTATCAATTTTTAATAGATATAAACCTATTTAGATATATAAAGTATTAAATATAATATATAAGACTAAACAATTTAAACGTTTTTATTGTTGTGTTGGATCCATAATTAATCCTATAAAAAAATATTTTAGAAATGTTATATTTTATAATAGTCTAAAAATTTTAAAGATCCTTTAAAATATTTTAGATTAGTTTTGAATTCTTATGAAAAATGTAGAAACTTCTAGCTAAGCTTCAAGAAAGCATGCTCTTGAAGCAGCCTAGAACTTTTTATTTGGCAGGGACAGAGATGAGCTAGGTAGTGTTCTTGAAGTTGAAACATGCATATGATGAAAATGGGTTTTTTGATAAATATATATAGGAGGTAGAGGACCTCCAGGTGGTTTTTAATGAGAAATGTATAAGTTTTTGATGAAATGCAGGAAGTGTCAGGTTCTTTTGTAACTGGGAGCAAATAATTGATACATGAACATTTTTTCGCGGAGTAGCAGTCCGGAGGATCATGACTAAAGCCAGAGCATATAGCAATTATTTACTTCTGTACATCACTCCGTTAAATATGTAGATTTGCAGCGTTTCATTCCATTTGTTAACCCTTTTCTTTTTCTCTTTTTCGGTTGAGGTTAATTTGTATTACCATTTAGAATCTTCTGATTTCTCATATCTCAATACGAGGGGAGATTTTTGTAGAAAAATATAAATACTATCTGAAAATATGAGCCTGTCTGGTTATTAGATTTTAAACAGTTTTTTATTTTATAAAATAAAAAATTATTTTCAAAATAAAAAATTATTTATTTGACCATAATTTTCAAAAACAATTTTAAAAAATAAATTAAAAATAAAAAATAAAATTTAAAAAATATTAAAATGATATTTTCTGTTTTTTGTTTTTTAGTTTTAAGAACTGTTTTTAAATATTATTGGTCAAATACTATTATTTTGAAAAAATAAATAAAAATAATTTGTTTATTTTTTTAAATAATATTTTAAAAATAGAAAATACAAACAATGAGATAATTTGCAGGTAATATAATTTTAGATTTCTCTACAGTGCAAATTACCTACAAATTTGATAACCATCACTCTGCACGATAATCGGTATAAATATGTTTTACCACTCGACGTATCCATACCATCTTCATCAGAAGTTAGAAATACTTACTACAACCAACCATACAAAATATAATCTATAGTTTCAACATAAAAGTTTTGAACAAAAGATCACATTTTACTTGGGATAAATGTAAAAATCAGCTCAAAAAAATAACAAAAAAATAAAAAAAGACATTGCCAACCTCAAAATGGTTACAATTCTTTAAATAATTGAAAATTTCAAAATATTCTAACTTATCATGTCGCATGCCAGAAAAGATTAAAAAAATGGATAAATCCTGCAATATAGATATCTGCGGAAGTTATGTACAGAGCTAATCAAATTATCTTCATGCCACAAGATGCCATGGTCTGAATAAGCTGAAGAGTGAAAATGACTCTCTAATATAATTTTCTTTTTAACTCGGAAATGAAGAGTTTTTTACAGTGAAGGTGAGTGGAGTGCAAACCTATCCTTAAATTGCTATTGTTTTAAGAGAGAAAGAAAAGAAGAACAAGAATTTTATGATACCTTGTTTGGTAATGGTTGGGTTTTAGTTTTTGATTTTTTTTTTAAAATAGTTTTTTTTTTTTTTCAGACAGTAGTTAATTAATTTAATAAAACACAAAAACATTTGAATAACCGAACTACACAAATTTATTTTTTTTTCCCACTTTTTTTCAATTTACTTATAAATGAGGGGCTATGACATAGCCTTTAAAGTTTGAACAAATAAAAGGACGTTGAATTTATCAATTTACTGTGAGCACTTGTATCATCTCCTTTAACTATGTCTAACAGTACAAGTAAATGTTTATATTACATTACTGAATAATAAAGAATTTATTTAGGTTAATAATTATGATTATAATTTGTTCTTAGCATTATTTCCATTTTATCAAATATATATGTGTGTATATATATATATATATATAAATATATATGTAATCCATTTGAATAAAAGCCAAGGTCCAAAGAGCCCAGTGCTACGCCACTCGCAGTCTCTACGCTGAAGAAGAAGAAGAAGAGGAGCAGCGTAAAATGTGTCTATTGCCACTCCGGAAGTGGAGAACCATTATTACCTCCGTCTTACCTCCATTATCGTCAGCTCAAAGCTTCCGATCAGACGCGGCTTTGGAGGCTCTGGCGAAAGCTTCCATAGACAAAGTCCCAAATTTGGTTCTGTACAACTACCCATCCTTCTCAGGAGCATTCTCGTCTCTTTTCGCTCACCTCTTTCATTCCCGTCTCCACCTTCCTTGCCTCGTTTTGCCTCTCTCTTCCGTCGAGCCCTTCAGGTCCCCAACTCAATTCCACACCACCCCCCCCCCCCCCCCCCCCAAAACACACTATTTCCCTCCGCCTCTTGAAGATTTTGCTTTTTCTTATTTACATTTTTTTATTTTTTTGTTCTCTTCGTAATTGTTTTCAGGGTTGAGGATTTATGTATCCAAGGACTTGAGACTTGCTATCTTCTTGATTTTATTGGCCCAAAAGGATTTGCGCAGGAGCTTTTGCGGCGATCTTCATGCAAGTGAGCTCGAGTTTCATTCACATTTAATCTACTTGTTCGGCTTCCTTTTTTTTTTTTTTTTTTTTTTATTCTTAACTGTTTGTTGAATTTAGGATAATAGGATTTGATCATCGAAAATCTGTGCTTCAACATATAACCTCCGGGGAAGAATTTCCTGAGAACCTTAGATTTCATGTGAATGTTGAGAAGAGCAGCTCCACTGCTGTGTACGAATACTTCTCTGCTAAACTTAACGATACAAACTGTTCTAATGTGAGTGGAATTTCAGTTTTTTTCTTTCAGCTTGTGGTTTTTTTTTTTTAATTTTTATTTTTTCCTAATTTATAATATGTAGCTCCATGATGAAGATTTTTTTTTTCTCGAAATTTAGGGGATGGCTACTAATCTGTTAGAGACAAAGGATAGAGAACGTGTGGAAGTGGTACTCAAGTATATTGAGGATGGAGATCTTCGCCGTTGGAGCTTACCAGATATTAGGGCATTTAATACTGGACTTGGTGAATGGCGCTCGAAGTTGAATTGCATTACCAATCCATATATGTATGAACAGGTTTGGAAATTCAATAGCTTAAATCTTTCCTCAGTTTCCTATGAAATAATTTGTATAGTGATTATGGTTTTAGGTTTACACAAAATGTTGCATTACTTTTATTGAATGTTATCCTAGCTTATGGTTTGACCATCCTCGTTTCGACATACCCAAGTATTAGTCTTTAGTTATATTGCTTTACCAGTTGCCACTATATCATGATCTACAAATGTGAATAAAAACAGAATGGCTTTGTAATTGCAATTTTTGAAACTTACAACCTCATCATCTCAGCCCCAAAATACTTATTGTCTGATCTTTATCTTGTTTTAGTTCTGAAGTCTCTCTAACTTGGTTCTGATATTCCTTTTTGCAGTTACTGGAAATAAGTGCTGTGGGTTTAATTGCTAAGGGAAATTCTTATATTTCTAGTCGTCAAAAAGCTGCAGAAAAGTTGCTGAATAAGGTTTTCAAAGTCAGGTTGGGCAGGGGATTTTATGGGGAGTGTCTGGTAAATTATTAATTTCTCCTTCAAACTGTCATCCATGAGAAATAGATCTACATTTTAATATCTTGTCTTCTTTTATCATATGAGCTTGACATTTTAATATCTTGTCTTCTTTTATCATATGAGCTTTACATTTTAATATCTTGTCTTCTTTTATCATATGAGCTTTTGTAGCAATATTCTAATAAGTGCTTGCTCTTCATTTCATGGAATAGTTTCTTGCTTTTTAATTATATTATGTATCTCTGTATGTTTGGGTATCGTACAACTTAGATTCTCACTTCTAGTCCATTCTTCTGACTTTGTCTTTGAAAAGTTCTTGACAAATATTTTTCCTTTTTGTTGTGGTTAGGGAGTCAGAGCAGATGGGAATTCTGATTTAAGTAATGAAATTGGCAAGCAACTTAGCATAAAAAGTGCTGCAGCTGGTCTAAGGTAATTTAATTACAAAAGTTGTGTTTCTGGGATACTTATGTCTGTTTTTTTAAGGAGAATTTGCTCCATGAGTTTGGCTTAGTTTACTTTGTAGTTAAGGCTCAATGAGTTTGTCTTAGTTTACTTTTTAGTCAAGTTTTAACTTTGTGCTTGCTCAAGATATATATTTATATTCAATTTTCAGAATAATATGAATTAGAGGCAATATAGCAAATCTGTTAAACATTTCATTGACTAATTTACTTCTAAATGAATGAAAGAATACTAATTCCTTGGCAGCAACTAGTATTGGTTAGGATCACTTGTTAAGTCCTTAAAGGGGCAGAACCACTTGTTTGGCTAGGTGTTTGCTTTATATTTGCTTTTGCCCATATATAATGGTGCACAAATGGGGAGATGAAATTTCTTTATATCGTGGTTACTCGGTCTTTTATTTTGATAATAAATTTCAAGTTACAGTTCCCATCATGACGTATTAGTGTCATATATCTAACATCTCGCTTATCAATTGATTCCTAGTAATGTTTTATGGCTCCTATTTGTAATGCTTCCCATACTTAGATATGTGTTGGTCTTCTTATTACTATTGAATTGTTTTTGTTTGTAGAATAGTAAATCTTTTAATTTGGTATTATCACCATGATGTCTCTGATTATTTTAAGATTGTGGTTATTCATGGTACCAGACCTATTGGAGCTGTTATATTCATGCAACGGAATAATCTCAAAATGTGCTTGAGGAGCACTGATGATGCTACTGATACCTCTGAAGTTGCAAAGGTAACATCAGTATTCATTTTCCATGCAACTATACTTTTTTCCTTTGTAAATATTGAATTATGTGCTTAACAGTTTAGTTTTTTTATGGATATTAAATTATGAAGGCATACGGTGGAGGAGGCTCTTCATGTTCTAGCTCCTTTATAATAAGGATGGATGAATATAACCAGTGGCTTTCTTTACATTCATCATGAGCATATCAAGGTGCTGAAACAATACCCTTCACTCAATATTGAAAAATGATACCATCAGATTTTATTTCTCATATATGTCTCCTTGTACCTTTCATATCTCAACTACAAGTGAATATTTCTTAACATCTCATTGTCCATTTTGTATTTGTTATTTTCTAATACTGAAATTTAAATTGTTTTATTATTCCTGTATGTGTGTGTTCGGAGAGGAGGCTATATAGATTCAACTGTGTTTTCCCAAGTGCTTGATATGGGAAGCTATTTGTTTAATTCCAGTTAGCATAAATATCTTCAGTTGATACTTCAGAATCCTCGGCTTCTGTGATGGTCTTAAATATTAGAAGCTTTAGTTCTGGTTGTGGATTGGAACTAAAAACCACCCAGACACTATAAAATTGAGGTTAAGCAAGTTTATATGGCTATGAAAGCTCCTAGTGACAGATTTTCCACTCTTAAGGAAACATGGTGTCCTAAAATTTCTCCTTAAGCACTTTTATTTTCAACTCAGGAAAGAGGTAATAGATTTATGTCAATTGGTACTGCATGTGGTAAAGCAAAGTAAGTGCTCAATTTTTTTGAGTTAGGAAAGGTGTGAAGCAGCGCACAAAAATAGAGAAGAATATATAAAAATAATAACTATTGTGATACGTACAATTTCCAATTTTTATGCATTAAATTTTATCCTCCTTTTATTGTGTTTCTGATATTGATATGTAAAATTCTAATGGGAATCATGAGTAACAGAAGGGGTAGAGAACCTTTAGTTCAATGGACAACCATCAACTACAATGCCTCTAGCAGTTGGACAGGTTGCTAATGGACAGTGTTCACCCTCTGTGCCCCACCATGTCAAACTTTTATCCTCCACACCAACAGAAAAGTACAGTAACACTCCCATGAAAGCCACACCAGCATCGAGTGCTGCTGAAAGAACGTAATTGTACCTCTGCCACCACTGCTTCCTGTAGCGGAAGACAAAGAAGTTGAAAATTGTTCCTACTAAAACCCAGGAATTGTAGTTCAATGGTGTTGCTGGTGGCATCATTGCTGTTGCTCCTAGAAGGACTGGAAGGTTAATCAGCGGTATCCAAGATTGCTTAGGGAATGCTTTATGCATCAGCCAAACAATAATGGGTCCTACTGCACCTCCAAGGAAGAACCAATTCATGGATGTATAATTTCCATGACGTCCAAATATTCTTTTAGGTCCCACCAAACCCCATATGACAGATGCATCAAAGAAGACTCGGTCACCAGGGCATGTCCACGGACTATTTGGGGGAAGGAGTTCATCCTGGCATATGTTCTCTATAGAGTTCAGCAACCACCAGGCTACTGCAAGGTTGACGTTTCCAGCAAGAATTGTTCCTATGAACTAGGCATTCACATGGGCAAATGCAAGAATGGAAAATATCAGCATTTTATTCTCTTTTTATTCTTTTTTGGTGAATATATCTGCATGTATTCTATGAAAAAGTAATGCTGTAAATTGTATAAACATAACTCAATTTAATTTGTGCAGATAGAGAGCTAGGCGGAGAGACCATTTAGTTTTTAGAAAGTCAGAATAACCAATTCCTAGTTTAAATTAATAATATCGTAGTTTTCAATTATGCACACCTGAATTTTTGGGATTAAGGCTTAAATTATATGGCGTTCAATAGTTTTCTCGTACTAATATTTTTTTGAAGATTATTATATCTGAGACTGTACCATCTGCTTAACAGTATGGGTATTATTGGAACTTCACATGTTCTGTATCAGGTACATTTCTAACAACTACTTTTTTTATATTGTTCTAGATCATTATCCTCCCCTCTCAGCCTGTTGTAGGGTATGCAATGAGTACTAGTTCTACTGCTTTATTGATGGTGTTAAATAAGAATGTACCTGAACTAGGAACATTGATCTTGGTGGGATCTTCATGTAATGTCCTAGCTTGAAATCATTGAGAAAGGAGACAGCCTGCGACATGCTCATATAGCCATACGTTTTGAAGCATACATTTGCAATTGGTCTCCCAGGTAATATCACACCCATAACATACTCTGTTATTATATTTAGCCCAGGAGTCTGTATATCGGTTCATATGGAGATCAGAACATTAGCAGGAAGCACATAGATGGTGAAAAGAAGATGTGGCAACATTGCTTTTTGTAGTACAATGAAAATAAATTCACTTCAGTTGCAATTGAAGAAATGCAAACTAATAGCTTTATTTGATTAGAATTGGTTTAATCAATCAATAACGAGCAGCTTTTAGATATCTAAAATTCTATGTGATTATACTTCAGTATGGTATGCCAAGCATATTACTTAAATGAGAAAATTTTCACTTGCCTGGTTTGTTGTTGCAGTTATAATGCTGATCGGAAGGGTGAAAGTAAGGGCCATTGCACCAGCAAAGAGGAGTCCCCACCATGGCATCTGAACCTGGTTATTCAAAAAGATGCAGAGTGCTAGGGAAACTGCCAACGTCACAGTAAGCAACAAGTAAAACCACCAAGAAGGTATGTCCTTGTATCTTCTCATCAATTTTGTATGGATATCCTCCTTTCCTTTGTAAGAAGCACGATACCTCTCATAGATTTCCCTGTATGTTTTATGGTAAAGCAAACGTGTCTATTTTGAATACGATGAATTGGATAAGGGAGGAGTTATTTTGGTTGTTAATAACTAAACTAGTTGTACTTAAAATAATTCAATTGAACTGCTATTAGTAAAAAGGAATTCTCATACTAAATCTGATCCAAGTGAATTATCATATAAAAAATATTGTAATCATCAGTTAAAGAATTTCAGAGTATTACCTTCCATAGAAGAAGGCAACATGTGTAAGTGTGGATGCAATGGTGGCAAAACCAAATCCATAAGTGAGGGCAAAAAACATGCTTAAATGAATTCTTCCTTGTTCCTCATATGTTGTTAAATCTAACTCGAACTTGTTATTTACAATAGCTGATATATTGTAAGCTTGACCTTGTTCTGTAAACAAGTGTGAGGAGAAAATTGGAAACTTGTGTGCGCCATACAAGTCTAGGCCCCAGTATGCTAAAGGGATGACAATGTATATAATCAGTGTATAGCCTGCAAACACATTGGCAATGGAAAAGAAAGGGCTGATAAGGGGGCTGAACAAGAAGGATGCCACAGCTGACCAGTCGAGTGTGAAGGCTCCAAGTCCAAGGCCTCTCATGCCTGAGCCTATCTGCTGGGCTGTAACAGACTTGGAGAATATCCAGCAAACCCATGATATGTTGGTGAGTGTTGAGAACAGGTACCCTGGGACAGCATACCATGTAAAGCTGCAAATTAGAGCAATTACAAAGAACTTTGCCCTTGACATGCGCCGCTTGTCTTTCTCATGCAAAGCCCTGCAAGTTGAATATGTTCAAGAATTTATTATAAATTAGATGGCAATAGACTTTAGTCTGTACTGATCCAGCACCGAATTGTTTTTTTTTTTTTTTTTACCAGGATGATTATGGTAGCCAGATTATGTGCACTACACCAAGTTCATGAGATTATTGATTCGTTCAGATTGTCTAATTTTCAAATTTTAATCTTCTTTTGAATATAGTTTTTTCCAGTTTGGTAGCAGTTGGGAAAGTAAAATTGTCAGAATACTATTAGGTTGCTATAGATATAGAATAATGAGCTTATTTTCTAGTCATAAGCACTGCCTCCTGCTACTACATCGTATCTTCATCATTATCATTATCTTTACATCATTAGTGCTGCAAATATCTAGTGTGGAAAATTGTTACTTGTCTTTATTCGAACTTTTTGTTTGGTAGAATCTAATTGATGATGAAGTTGAAGGTGGATATGGTGGAAAATGGGTCCAATTTTCCCGGATTCGTGGGCAAAATCAAAGGGCTAAAATTTGGAAGTCAATAATATATATAGGTCTTAATCTTCCATCATCCATCGGTCAACAATGTCAACTTATTTAATTTTCCGTTCGGAAACTTGCGGCTGCCATATGAGCTTGCCCAGAGTATGGTTTTGACTTACTATCCCAAACTAAGACTGCGTTTACCACATACACAACACGCATACTTTCAACAAATATTGTGGTGGCCTATATATGCTTTGATAATTTTATTTTATTCTTTTTCCATTTACTTGACTTTGATTAATTTTAAAACTATTTCATCAAATAATGTTATTAACTAAATATTAATCCTCTCATCTGATTCCAAATCCAATTGATACATCCGAGTTTTGACTTTTGAGTGACTTAAAAGAAAAAACTCGTGGGTGCCATCTGTGATCCCGCCGGAAACAAAAGCCCGTCAGCCTGACTTTATGGCGCTGATACAGAGACAAAAACAACTGGTGTGGTTTGCCCGTGACCAAGTGTGAGGTGACAGCATTTGCATTTTTGGTTTTATAATAATAATAATATAACTTTTTTTTTTTTTTTTTGGGTAGATATTTTTCTTCATGGTAAAATGTTTTTTTTTTTTTTTTTGGTAGATATTAATAAAATAAACGTTAATACAACATCATCTCCAACCGTTTTTCTCACAATTTTTAATACCGCTCCCACCATAAATTTTTTAAAAAATATATGTCAATATAAATCTTCAGAAAGTTTAATTTAATGAAACTTTGGGTCTAACATTGTGATGGGTGTGGATTCCGAATATTCTTGCCAAAACTTTTCTAAAACAATAACTACAATATATTTTATATACATAACCATTTTACTTTAAAGTCTGAAGGAAAGAAGAAGACAGAGCAAGTTCTTCTAGTACATACCGGAAAAGTGAGACCTGAACGAGAGTGTTGGGCCACCACATATGAGCGGGTTCAACCACGTATTTCCTCAATAACCCGGCCCAACCATATCCTAAAACCTGAAAAATTCACATAAGTTCACATCTACCTCGTATACTACTAATAAATGATAAGGAAATTGATGGAACATCAACCAGCTCAGCTTCTTTTCTAAAAAAAACAAATTAAAGTAACCTTTTCTTCTTTTCTTTTTTTCTTTTTGATTCTCAAAACAAAGAAAACAGTTTCAGAAAGTGAAAGAAACAAAACTTACCTGGGTAGTGATAATAAGAAGCCAACTAGCCAGAAAAGAGATATTGCGGCGATAAAACGCTTTGATTATGTTAACAATACTAACTGCATAAGCCGAACCAGATCCGAATGCACTCCCAGCATTAGCAAATATGGAAATGAGCACGTGCTCCTTTATGTTAAACGGACCCGGGTTTAAAGAAAACCTCCTCAGCCCAAACCCGGGTAGTCCGAACTGGGTGGTGGGGAGAGTTTTGGCCAAGAAGTGGCCAATAGGAAGGGTGGCAATTTGGACGGTGATTTGGGTAATGATTAGGGGCTCAGTTCGGTAGGCGAAGAACTGGTTGAGAAAAGAGAGGAGAGCACAAGAGAAGAGGCCCAAGAACCACATTCTGAAGGTCCATACTGGAAGTGTTGGGTCATCGTTGTTCGTTACGGTTAGCCGGACTTCTTCGATGGGTGAAATGTCGTCGTCGTCGTCGATGTCGGTGACGGCAGTGATGTGTTTATCACCAGGGACGTTGGTGGTGGTGGTGATGGTGGCCATGGAATATGGATGAGTAAAATTAAAGAGAAAAAAAAGATGGAAGATAAGAGTGAAGATAAAGTTGGTGGTACCCTTAGGTAGTGGGGGTTTATATTGTCTGCATGTGAGGACTTGACTTTAGTTAGTACAGTGTTTGTGGAAATTAAAATGTGGTGGAGGCCTGGAGGGGGGCGCTCTTTAGGCCCTGTTTAATTAGCTGGAAACCTTGAATAATTTAAAGTAGTCAAATTCCGTATGCTACTCAGACAGTCCAAATGGGATATAATATATATATATATATAATTTTTCTTTTTTTAATTCCGAAGAAAAAAGATATCTACTGACAATGGGAATCAGATCGTAGTTCTGATCATGCGGCATTGCTATATAGGTTTGGCATTACATGCTATCCTTTTAGCTTGCTTGACGACGAGGCTAGGCTTGCAAGATGAGAGCTATAGCCTATAGGTTTGAGATTCACTTCATTCACCCATAAAAGAAAGATTCACTTCATTCTTGGAGAATTTTCTATAAGAACAACCCATATATGTACGGATTTAATATTCTAAATTATTTATAAAGAAGAATAGTTATTTATAACCATTAAATTTTACGGATTATACAATGATTATAGATAATTTTTCTTTTTTATACTTTTTTACAATATCAAAACAGTATATATATAATTTAAAAATTAAATGATTTGTTACCAATGAATAATGTGTGAAATTCTTGATGATTATCAATTAAAAGTCCGAAGCAAAAAATTAAAAATGAAAATTAACGCTAGCCATTGCATTTGCTAAGCCACAAGTGTGGATGTGGATATGTTTGCTAAGTCTGGGTATATTTATTTTTTGTAAATTTTCAATGGGGAAACCTCCAATGAACTTGGTCTCAATCCTTGCCATTATTAATCTTATGATTTTTATTTAATTATTTATAGCCCAATTATTTTATAGGACCTTTTTCAATTGAAGAACTTTACCCAAATTACTAAATTGACCAATCGCTCACCAAAATATTTATTTATTAATCTTCTTTACTCGCAGAAAGAGTGAAAGGAAACAAGAAAATAGACTTTACATTAAAGAGATTATTAAAATGGAAAGAGTGAAGACAAGTTGGTGGAAGTGTCATGGGGGTGCGGGGGGGTTTATAAACTTTACATCATTGCATGTGAAGATTTGAAGTTATTATAATTATTTTGGGGGAGGTGGGGGACTTTACATGGTGGAGCCGTGGAGGGGCTGTTTTTGGGCTTTTAAATTTAGCTGAAAGCTTTTAATAACTTCGAAAAAAAATAGAGTTTATGCTTCTTGGCATTTTTTAACCAAAATTTGGAGATTTTCTATAACAATAACCCATGAATCTACAAAAAATGGTCGTTGCCAATAAAATAATGTGTAATATTCTTGATGATTATCAATTAAAAGTTGAAAGCCAAAAAAAAAATAAAAAATAAAAAATTAACGCCATCTATTGCATTTGCTAACCACAAACGTGGATATGATGGTTTAGATTTTTTAGTCCAAGAGAGGCAAACAGATATAATATGTGTATGGTTATTTTTATAAATTTTCAATGGAGGAAAACCTCCAATAAAAGCTGGTCCCATTCCTGGCCATTATCAAACTTGTGATTTATTTAATTAGTGATAGCCCAATTATTTTATATGTAGGACCTTTTTCAATTGAAGTCTTTGCCCAAATTTACTAAATTGAAGATCACTTTCTAACATTTATTATATGCATCGTTTTACCTTGACTTCCACACAAAAACATATATTTATTGATAGTCATTTAAAATCATAAATAGTATTTTAGTTATTTATTTATATTAATGTTATTTACCCAGAAAATATTGAAAAAAAAAATCCATGCATAAATGAATGGTGAGAGAAGGGAAGATTCAAAGATGGAGAATCCCTAACTAGAATTTCTGTTAAATAGCATTATTATATCATATGTATCATTCTGGTCATGTGACCCAATTGCAAGCTGTATGTATGTATGTATACATATGTTTTTATGTCTAGTCATGATCTTCATGTTTTCATGAAACACAGTTATCAATATATATGTATATATATTCATTAAATAGTGATGCTGTCAAATAATGTATAGGTACTGTCCCTTTAAAGCCTACTTGATCTTTAAGTATTTTCTACCCTCATACAGCTTGTATAGGCTTGCACTTATCCACTTTGATGTCTTGTTACCAAAAAAGAATAAAAAATAATAATAAAAAAAATCCTTGGATGTCCATGAAATGTCTGTATTAACCTTAATTTTATATGAAATATTCTTCCCCCAAGAAAGAGTATGCTTTGTTTTTCCTAATTAATCCCAGCCAATCATCTGTATGGAGAGCTGGAATGCATAAATAAGTACGATTTTTCATAAAACTGATCTACCTTAATACTATTACTAGGTGAGGAAAGAAAGAAGAGAAGAGACATTGTTGAATAATCCCAAAAGGACCTTTTCCTTAACAAAGACGAAGTATATTTTTCAAACATTTTAATTATAAAAATAACTGGCACAATTTTGAAGAAAACAAATTTATCATTGTTGTGTGGGTTATGGAATTGAAAGATTTTATTCTTTTTTATTTTACCTTTTATCTCTTATAACTTGCAAAGGACAAACAATAATTACCAAAAAGAAAACATAATTATCAAAAAAAGACAGAGAAAAAAAAAAATCAAAATCATTTTCCTATTTACAGGTGGCGATGATGTAAACGGTCTGGTCACATTGTTCAATACTGACAATCCCAGATTGCTTGAAATCAGAATTAATGAGATGGCCATCCATGTCATATGTTAATGGAGATGATGATCACGGTGGTCTTTTTTTTTTTTTTTTTTTTTTTGGGGCTTTAATTCAATTTTTGAATAGTATACATTGATAATGATTCTCACTTAGACTTTCAGCCAAAAACATGATCCTCACTTGACTTTTGCATGATGAAATTGGTTCCTATGGCATATTAATATTTTAGTGAGAAAAAAAGGGCAAAACACAATGTCATGATTTTGTTTTTCTTGATATATAAGTCTGGAGAATATGAATACGCGTCTTTGCCTGGGTCAAACAAGCATAGATCTGATCGGAGACTAATGTTTTTTTTTTTTTTTTAATTTATTGTATTTTAGTTTAGTCTATGGATCAAAAGATCAATTTATGTAAACTTAATATTTCCTCTAATAATAATTTTAAATTTGAATTATTGTGATGAAAATAAAATAGTCTATTTCCATCACAAATGTAACTTTCACAATATATATAGGTTATATTTATATAAGACTGATTTTACCATTGCTTATCATCCACGATGCTGACAAGGGAATGACAGCAATATTTAATTATAAACTTGAGGTTTTGGGGTAATTAAGGACTAGTGTGAAATTAATCAGTAAAGTTATTTGAGTTTCCACGATGAAAGAGACATTTTTAGATTTTCTCATATATATAAGTCCAATGATGTGAGAAAATTAAAAGTCTATGTTTATCTGTCTGAAAAAACTTTGATTTTCCACTGTGATAATGTATGCAAAAGATACCATTTCTCTGTATATTTTCAAATAATTTTGATAGCAAAGCCTTAGAGATGAAACCAAAAAAGCTTGACCATTTGTCATTATGCAGCCATCAATCGGTTTCACATTAATAATCCATTAAGACTTAAAATAGTATCAGATACTGCTGCATACTTTTTCTATTTACCTACTATCCTGATTACGATCAACTAGCTAATACGAAGTTATCTTCTTTTCCAGTGTATGTGGTTTCTATTTATTTAATTTTTTTAAAATTATTATTATTTTCTTTTTGCCTGTGTAAAAAGTAGTGGTCTTTGTTGCTATGCCGAATATCATTAGCAATAACGGTAAGAATTTTTATTTTTTATTTTGTGGTCCTCAATTTTTATAGGAAATTGATATTGTGGAATTGGAATATATAGCCAGCTTACTAAAATTTTCCACAAAATGAAAACAGAGGATTGGACTTTTCCGCTCCATCTCGGTTGGACAGGAGTTAGAGCTTAATTAATACAAGGATGTTCGCATTTTCAGGATGAATAATACTGGAAGAAATTAAAATGCCCACTAAATTTATTTATGAAAAATATATATATTAAAATATTATTAATTTATATAATTTAAATATAAAAAAAATAAATCAATTAAATATTATCTTATTATTTACCCTATTATTCGATAAATAAATCTCGTAAATATTTAAAAAAGTGAAACATTATTGTTTCACAATTTGTTTATGTTAGCATGATCATTCAAATAGCATATCCTCCTCTCCCAAGCCAACATAGAAAGAGATGAGAAGCCTGTAAAAACTAAATAACGTAAATAATTTCATTGCAAAAAGATAAATGCAATTGCTATTAATTAATAGCTATAAAATCATTTTCAATTTTTTGAGACTGACCTTCAAAAATTTTTCTTCAATTAATTATATAACATGGCGATACATTACTGCATTATTAATATAATAAAATTTTACTAACTGGATGTATAAGAAATTATTTTGCAAGTTTTGTATATATTAAGTGTGATGATATTGTTTAAATGATTAAGTATTTAATAATAATTATTATATTTTTGCTAAAATATTTAATGATTACTTATATCATATAAGTGGCAAAAAGAAACCAACTATAAAAAACTTCTTGGTACTAAAATTGCGTATCATGCTCTTCGAAGGCTAGAAAGACCTTTGATTGTCTTGGACTGTTGGGCTTTTAACTCGAATGAAGCAGGCGTCATTTCATAGGTGCGTATAAAGTCTCAAATGTCAGTGCACATAGAAATTCCCCGTGCCTAATGTGGGAAAAAGCCCATCAACTCTAGAACGAAGGAAAAAAGAGGGACAAAATCGACAATACAAGATTAGAATTAGGGTTTGCAAAACATTAACGATATATATTCCCAAGCTAGGTCACCGTGCAGCCTCCCGCTGAGGTGTACTTGGATAGCTTTGGGAGCACTCTGGTTTTTCCGAACAAAATGGTAAGTGTCTCTTTGCTTTCTTGCATTTTCTCAGCAGCCAAACGCCAATATTCTTTTTATTGCACATGTGCTTTGAGCTTTTCATTGCTTCAGTATACTGCGATCTGCCTTTTTTCTTTCTTTTGGCTTAAAAAATTTGTGTTTGTTAGTTGAGGATACTGGTTTGTTTCGTTTGGCTTCTAAAGAAATGTAGATCTTTAGCTTTGGAGTTTTGTTGTTTGCACAGGAAATATGAGAAAGAAATTACCGTGCTTTATCGATCTTGTGGCTGATGTAATATGAGGCTGTGGACACAGCATATATATATATATATATATATATACTTATTCTATCTATTTTCGCGGGCATAGAACTGCAAGATTAAACACTTTGGGGTCACCAAGTTAAACTTTTGGAGTTGTTTATATTTTGTGACTTTGGTGCTTCCCTAGTGGATCTCCATACCCAATTCAACAAGGAGAAAAGTTAGCTTTTTTGATTATTGGCCATGTTCAATGGTTCATACAGTTATATTTCTAGATTATGGATTGTGGTAATATTAGTTTTTTACTAATCATATATTAAGTTCATTATATAGCAGCTTCTGTTGTGTAGTAACATTTTGGATTTAACAACATTATAGATATCCTTAAATTACCGTGTAATTTTTGCGGTATGGTACACTTTGATTATGTTCTTAATTTTAATAAGAAGTAACAGAGTTCATATTTTAGATTCTTCAAGTTTATCCTACCATTTTTTTGAGTCTCAGCAGCTTTTGTAATATTTGTTTCAAGACCAGTTTCCATGGATGATTAATTATGTTAGGATGTAATAATTTTGTTAAATGAATGCTTTAATCAGGTCTAAGCTTTCTAAAGAAATTTATTGTGTTTCATAAATGGTCTTAGGGAATGCCCAAGTATAAATTTTTATGATTTTGTTATTCTATGTGAGCAGCCGAAGCAAAACCATGAGATTAAGGATTTCCTTCTTACTGCAAGAAGGAAGGATGCACGATCTGTGAAGATCAAGAGAAGCAAAGATGTGGTCAAGTTTAAGGTTCGTTGTTCAAAGTACCTTTACACACTTTGCGTGTTTGATACCGAGAAAGCCGAGAAGTTGAAGCAATCCCTTCCTCCAGGTATTGCTTTTATCTATAAACCATTTTATTTATTCCTTTGATCGATTCCTATTTGAAGTTCAGGTGCCTTTTTCATTTTTTCCTAGCATGGACAGTTTCTATTGCCATTTAAAGTATGGAATAGTTTGATGTTGGTTTTTTACCCTTTCAATTGTTGAAACAGATAGTTACTGTGTAGCTTTATCTCAAAGCTTTTACTGCTTATCTTACTCTGAAAACCTCCAAACTTCTTATTATTTCAAATTTGGTTCTTTTGGTGCTTTTTAATGGTTTTATTTTGTTGATCAAATTTGAAACTCTCTTTTATTCTGATTGTAGGTTTGACCGTGCAAGATTTGTGAAGAGTTGTGCTGTGTCCAGCTATATTGTTTTTGTCTTTCAGATTTTAAAAATTTTAGCATTGTGAACCTTGTATGTTATTTGGAATTGATATTTAGACCTCGAGTGGTTTAGCTTAGTGCTCAATGAATTAATGCATCTTTTGAAACTTATATTTTTGTTAAGGAGTTATGCAAATTGCCCAGGTTGATGGGGTAATGTTCGGTGGGAATTTGGATAAGCTTCTACAAAAGCAAAAATAAGTAGTTATTTCTCATTTTCCCCCGCCAAAAAAAAAAAAAGAAAAAAGAAAAAAGAAAAGAAATGAGGATAAATGGTGCTAGAACATTCACACATATATATATATATATATATTTATATATATTTGTATGACAATAACATAGCCAATCTGGGTCTGTTCCAAAAGTATACATACGAACATAGTAATTATAAATTATTGCATAAATTTTGTGGTTAAAAAGTTTAATGGAAATATAAAGTTAAATTAGTAATGAAGGAATTGTTAGAATTAGCCATACTTAGCAGAGAAATTTATTTTGTCAAATGTCAAGGCATTAATCGATCTAATGCCTGCATTTTAGTACTCTTTTCCTGTTTTAAATCTGGATCTTCATTTTTTAATTTTATTGCTTTTGAAAATCTGGATCTTCACTTTTTCTTTTTTTCTTTTTTGCTTTGTTTGTTTGAGTGAATCTGGATCTTCATTTTGTCCACAGACGACATAATTTGATATGAATATGATGTTTTAAATCTAACTTCGTTAGGTACTACCTAACCTGTTAGGGTAAGGGACAAGATCTACCTTGTTTTGTGCTTTTCACAAATTTTAAGCCCAATTCACTATATTTTGGGTGATCTAAGTAAAAATATAAAAAAAAAAATCACAATTGTTTGTCTCTATTGCTGATTTATGATTCTCTGCTTATTATGGAAAGCGTATAGGATTAATGTCAAAATAAAACTACGAAGATTACATATTACGAGGAAACCACATATATACGGTTTTTGTTTTCTTTAACATTTTAAGGATTTAAAGGATTATAATTTAATCTTAAAATAAGGTTGAGTAAATAGAAATCATTGACCAATAAATGCATACATACATATCAAATGGATATTAATAGCAGACGATTTTTCAAACAGACAGAATATACCTTACGAAATGGTCTAAATTCGGAATACGATTCCTACCATTTTCAAATGTTTCACTTTGAACGTCAATTTAGAAAATATCTGTACGGAAAAATCCACAAAAAAGAAGGTAATTGCTATAAATGGTATGGATAAGAGAAAATAGTAATCCATAGTTTATTCTAAAATAGGTGAAAGTATTTTTTATGTAATTTTTTTTTTTTGGCTTGAAATAGGTGAAAGTATTTTGTGAAATAGCTATTCCAATCCGCGGATAAACATAAAAGCGGGAGGAGATATGCTTTCTATAAAAACATTTATAGTGGAGAAGTGACAATAATAATAATAATAATACTTGTACTTCTATATTTTGAATAATGTAATGGTTTTTGTCATTTTTTATTTATAATTGTGCTTTTTATCACATTTTTAGAAATTTTTTCTTTTTAAAAAAAAAATCACTATTTTAGTATTGAACAAATTGAACAACCAGTTTCACAAATATGTTGTGATATTAATAAATGCAATGCAAGAGCTGAAATATTTGAGGAGTGAAAAATTATCTATTTCACATTTCCTTGGTAACTTTCTTTATCTTTAATAATCTTTCAAATCATTATTTACAGAATAAAAGGTACTTTGAGGCACATTTGTTTTTTAACGAGAAAATTGACCATTATAATAGATTTTACCCGTAATATTTATTTATTTATTTTGTTTGCCAGGACAAGAAATATCTGAATTAGCAATTGCCACGTAACACAATAAAATAATAATAAATAAAAATAAACACACTCAAAATAGAAAATAGATTATGCATGCAACAAATAAGGATTAATAATAATAATAGTTCGGCTACAGGTTTTTTGGGCGATTGTTTAGCGTGAATCTCTCTATTTTACGCCTTCACCTCTTAAAAATCTCCAACGAATATTAAAGAATTGAAAAAGATGAGAACATGGTCATATTAAAAAGCTGACTTTGTGTTTTTAAATTTTCAAATTGTAAATCTCGTTTAATTGTTTAATACAGAGTTTCTGTTTTTGTTGGGGTTTTGGTTTGGGAGATGGACAAAGAAGTTTCTCAGAAACAGCACGTTCTGTGGAACACGTCTCGTTGCTTCAGAGCCTTCTTGGTTTCTCCAATATATTAATTTCTAGATATTCCAACATTTATCCAATTTCCTTTTTTTTGTTAATTACTTAATAAAATAATAACAATTGGTTGCCGACTCTCTTTTCAAAAACAACTTTTTCTGGGTCTTTCTCTTGGTTCTCTTCCTTCCTGGTGGGCTTTGCTGGGTCTTCTAGGTTCTGATATGGCAGTGGGATTTTCATGTTTAGGCCATCATGGGCTGGATTTGTTGCCTTTTTTCAACAAGGTAAGAATTATCCTTTCCATTTTTCATATATGGAAGTTTGTTTTGCTGGCCTTCTGTTTGTTTATGTGTGATTCAGTTAATATGATATTTTGGCGTTGCAATGGAATTTAAATTAAAAAAAAAAAAAAATCTTGATGGGTCTTTTCAGGGTTTGATAGAATGTTGAATTTGGAATCTTGATGGGAATGGTGGGGTTTATTGCAAATTTGGTGAGTGATTGTGACTTGTGCTTCTTATTTGGATCTAAGAGTTGGTTCTGAGGCCGGTTTGGTTCAATTTGATATCCCCATCTTTGTATTTGTTACTTAATTCGATTGGAAGGAATTGAATTAACATGTTATTTGGATGTGGAAATCTTGCTGTATACAGATTACTGGAATTTGAAAGATTGCAATTTCTAAATTTGACTGGAGAGGTTGGATTAGGAATTGCTGGATTGCATTGATTTTGTGTACTAAGCGTCTTATTTGATTAGTGGATTAATCATATAAGAACAGTTGAAGAAATTTATGGAGCTAGCTCACGAGGGACAAGGCAACAACGAAGAAATGGACAGAGAGACCTCTGCAGATATTCCTCTTAGGGAGCGCAATACATATCGTTCACATTTTGCCGGTATGGTTAGGCAGAAGGCTTATATATTTGATGGATTTGGTAATTTCTACAATAAGGAATGGGATCTAGCAGAGGGGAGAGGCAATGAGTTCTGTTGGTACCATGTGGAGTTTCCAAAAGAAAATCATAAACTCACTCAATCTGCACAATACCTCATTGGCGCTCTTTGTCCACCTTTGAAACTCCAAGACATCCTCTCACTTATTAGCAATGGTCCATTTTGTGGGCATGTTGATGGGGCTCTTGTATTCAGAGTTAATTCACCAGGTCCTCCATCTAGTGAGTTTACCTTCAGAATTGCTGCTAGAATTACCGAGAATTCTGTGATTACTGTGTCATCTGGACGCGTTCCAAGATTAGGTTTCTCACGGATGGGTCAGTCTCTTCTCACTGAGATTCCTAGCGTGGAGACTCCCTCTTATCTTAGAGGTCAACAGAAGGAAGGGAGTGGGGTAGTGTTAAAGGAGCATGTTCTTGAATTCTTCTTGACAATGAATCACTCTGAGGAGGCTGATAATCCTGTGCCGAAATCTGTTTCAAATCTTTTAGTTCATATCATTGACACACATGTGGATCACCTTCAAGATGTTGTAACCAAACTTGAGATAGAATTGGATTCTGTTGAGCTTGAGTTGGATAAAGGTAAATTGCATGCTTGCGGTTACAAAGTTGCCCTTGCACAGTTTAACAAAAACTTTCTATGCAATTATTTTATATATTCTGAACAGATTGGTTCCTTGGAATTCATTATGAACTTTTGTATTCGATAAAATCTTGAATTTCTCATTTGTAATTTGGCTACAAAAACTTTATCTGTGATTCAATTCTATGTGGAGCATTAATGTTATACTCTTCTGAATCATTAGTATAGTTATGCTTGTTTCACATTTAATGGAAATTTTCTTGTTGGTGTGCTTTCATTTTTTGTGTAACGTTACCTGCCCACCATGTATTTCATCTTTGTTGCACGATACTGGACCATTATAGATATCTTTCTTTCATCTTGTAATCTATTTTGCCACCATTGAATTGCCTTCATTTACTCTTTCAATTTTTTCTTGTTTTGCCACTCGAGAGTTTGAAATTAGAACTTATCAAACGTCTGAAATGAAATGCACTTTGTTCTTTAGAGTATAACATCTTAAATATTAAAAGAATCCTGTAAAGCCACTACTCTTATCAAATGTAAGTTGTGGCTGGTCATTCGTCTTCTGTATATAATAAATGCCATGCTTAAAACCACAGGACAGCTTCCTACTAATTCATACTAATTATTGATTTGGATTATATGGCTTTTCCTTGGATTGATAAAGGGGCACTTTTTCTTTTTGACTCAGGTAGTTTTGCATTGAAGAAAGAAATGTTAGATGAAAGAAGATTTCCTAAAATGCATCTTAACCTGCAGCGTCTCCTTCAGGTAGTTTCTCCACCTCATTCTCTTGTTTCAATGGCCAGGAGTAGGAAGGATTTGAAACAATTATAAGTTGCTTGATAATTGAAATGTTACTGTTTGTTTTTTAGTGATTATTTCTCATGTTTTTGTCTGTGATAGGTAAGAACGGACTATCATAAATGAATCAGAAAGCACACATAGAAGTTACACTTGCACATAGCACATAGTTCATAAGAGTGATTTCATGGAGCCAATTTGATGAGCTGTATTACTAAATTCTACCTAGACAATCTGTTTTACAGGAGTATGTTCATAAATATGTTTTCTCTGGTAGCAAAAAGAGTGGCCGATGGGTGATTTTGCTGTGATTTAGTTTTGTGTAATAATAAGAATAGAACCATTTAAACCCTTATCCATTGTGCTTTTAATGTTACTGAAATTAGGTGATTGCACACGGGGAGCAAGTATTTCCTCGAGTCAAGGAAAAGTGCACTTCAAAACAATGGTTTTCCAGTGAAGACATCAACTCTCTTGAAGAGTTAATTGGACGGTTAAGGAGGCTAAGAGACAATGTAGGGTTCATAGCAAATCGTGTCACTGCAATCCAGGCTGGTCTAGACAGTTGGCAGGCTGAGCAGATTAACAGAAAGCTATATTATCTTTCATTCCTCTCTATAATCTTCCTTCCTCTGTCCATCATCACCGGAGGTAGGTAACCTTTCTCTTTGACACCTTATGTTGAAAGAATTCTCTAGAGGGCATACTCAAATAAATTTCTTTTCAGACCGAGAAGCTTATCGATGCCAATGATTTTCTTTGTCAATTGTTTCAGTGTTCGGCATGAATGTTGGAGGAGTTCCATGGACCGACCAGAAAAACCCGAAGTTAAAAGATGGTTTCCGTAATGTCATGTTGCTTTGTGTGGCGATGCTGTTTCTGGTGCTGCTTTGTTTCATTTTCCCTTTTCTTTATGCTAGAATAGCCGAATGGAGGAGGAAGAGGGCAACAAGGAAAAGCTGGGCACTCAACAGGAAGTCATTCCTAAAGAGAACCATTAGAAATGTTGATCAAGAAAGAAGGGGTTACCTTCGAATTTAAGGAAAGGTAAAATTGTCCATAATGCCTTTCCCAGTCTTTTGTATTTTCTTTTGTTTCCACAGCTTCAGGATCTCACTTTTTATTTCCTCTATCTGTGTTTTCCAGGAGACTTTTTGTATTTCTTTTCTATAACCATCCAATTACTTGGCCGACAATTTAGAGCATCTTTGAACGTGTATCTTTTTACATATATTTTTTCATTTTGTTTTGGAATTCCAAAGTTTGAATTAGAATTTTTTGAAATTTCAGGAAGCTTGTAGCATGTACAGTGTTCCTTAAGCTTTAATATTTTCTTTTTCTTTATTCTTAAATTCAACATCAAAGAATTTGTATTATTGAATCATAATTGAGATGAATGGTATTTAACCACTTCAGTGCCACCTCTCTTTTTGCGCATATAAATATATATATATATATATATATTTGCTCCTCAATTGTTGAGATTTCAATTATTAATTCTATATGCATTAATTGGTTGATATTCAAAATTTGAAAAATAAATTTATTGCACTGCACATTATTATTTAATTTTAGTAAAGAACAATTTTTAAGGAGTATAATGATTTATTTATTTCTTAAATAAAATATAAGTTTCCAAACCTGGCATCACAAGCTGTTAAGGATTTTTTTATTATTAAAAAAAAATCAATTTGCATAAAAAAAGGGTTGAAAAAATTATCTTGAATAGTAGTTTTTAATATTATTAAAACTTAAAATTTAGTTTTTACCAATCATGGATTATTGTATTTACATAATGGATGGATGGATGCAGAGAAAGTTTGATCTGGTGTATGTAGATAAATTCACCGATTAGTGATTAATCAATTGCGATCCTTGAATTTTCTCCTTTTTTATCAGAAAATTTACATCCCCTTTTTTTGTTTTTCTCCATCCTTTTTAATGTTAAATTCCATCCGATAGAATGAGAAAATTCGAAGTCTTTTAAAAAAAAAAAAAAAAAAAAAAAACTGATAAAGTAGGTAACATGGAATAATGTCATACGCAACACTGACAATAAATATATAAACAAATTATATAATACCCACTAAACTTTCACTCAAGATTGAAGTTGATATTTGAACTTTTTTTTTTGAACCAATGTCCACCTTTTGTATAATGTCAATTGGATGTGATTTTGCCCTAAAATTTTGGTTGGAATTTGCCTGTATTAAGTGGATAGCATTGAAATTGATTATCCGTTCTCCTTCCTAAATCAATACATTATCATTTCATGACCAGGAAAAAAAAAAAATCATCAAATTAGCTAATACATTTGTCAAATTCTAAGTTTCTAACAAAAAATGAATAAATAATTAAACAAAGATACAAAGGGAACAGACTGATATTATTTTAAAGTTAAGGAACAACATGGTTTCAAAAAAAAAGAGATTATGGAGCAAATTTAAATTTGAATGAAATTTCAGAGTATTTAGGAAACTTTCCATTATATAACAATTTAATATGATTTTTAGCTATTAAATCTAAATATTTATTAATACACACTACTCCCCTTTTTTTTGGGGTATTGGAGCAATTATAGCATTATTATAGAAGGTTTTTTGGTAGGACATTATGGTAGATAATTGTTTTGTTTTGTTTCAATTGAAAGTGCTCTGTTCACCAAAAAATAAAAATTGAAGGTGCTTTTCTAAAACACGTGTAAGGAGGAGACTAAATTACACGTGATTTGCCTACACCATATTGATTAAAAGCTGCGCGTTACAACGCAAATGACATATTTGGTGAAAAACCTGTACACAAGTGTAACGAAGCGGGTGAAGCGGTAGTTTTAATGGTAAAGTACCTATAAAAGTCGAGTTATGAAAAAAAAATATTTTAAATAGTTTATAAATTATGTGAATTATTAAAAAATATGAAGCAGTTTTTAGCAAATAATAATAATATAATAAATAAAAATATAACAAATAAGTAGTTTTAATGGTTAAATATTTCTATTTGTAAATTAGATGATTTATTTAAATATATATATATATATATATATATATTTTTAATTGATATAAACTCAAATCATTTAAAATCACATATCAGTAATAAAAAAATAAAAAAAAGTGAATTCTACAATCTATTTTTAAAGGATCTTTATAAGTAATTTATTGCACTATATCACTTGTATAATTGGTATATATAAATTTTTTTCAACACATTATTTGTTTTAAATAACTTAAACCCCAATATACTGCAATATTACAAACCCAAATATGTCTTATATTGGTGAGGTAAACCAAATGTGGCAGTATCAATTTCAATTAAAATAAATAATTTCAATTTATATATATACAATGGGGTTCATTTATTTTTTTAACCCCAAAAAAAAAAAAATATAATATAATTTTTATTGTTTAAGTTTGTGTTAAACCATGATATTCCAATTGAAAAATACTGAAAATATAATTTGCTTTCGATCTTTAGTGTGCATATATATGTGGAATTTATTTACATCATATTTTAATTTTATAAAATTAATATATTGCGGTGTGATGCGATAACTATTTATATTTAATCTTCAACTTTTAAAATTATATTATTAAAATTATAAAATGTAATCTATATATAAGTATTCGGTATAATAAATTATCAACTATATCAATATATATAGTATATATATACGTCAAATAATTAAATAAATGGAAATGTAACATACCTACAAATTCTTTATTTTGAATAACTTGAATTTAGATTAAAATATTATTCAATTCAATAAACCTAAGTGAATTGAGTTTTTTAGTTTGAGTCAATTTTAGTGTAGTAAAGTAGGAAGTTCTTTTTTTTTTTTTTAAAAAAAATAATAATAAAAAATTGCCTGAATCTACTATTTAAAACTTACAGAATAACTTTTCTAAAATTTATCTTTTATTTATTATTATTATTATTATTATTATTACAAGTTTGATAAAAAGATCATAGATTTTATTGAAGTGCATTTTCTAAATTGAAATAATAAATGGCTCAAAAAAATAAGTTACATTTTTATTTTTATTTTTTGTTGGGGAAGAAAGTTACAGAATTCGAGAAGTTAAAATATTACTAAAATATTTTCCAATTTAAAGACATTATTAAATATATAATGTTGTGTTTACATATATATATATATATAAACAATGTTAACTTATGTATTTACATTACATAAAATAGTGGAGCCAATTTGAGATTATTATTAAACCAAAAAATCTACGTATAAGTAAAGTGAATTAAAAAAAAAAGAAATTGATTATTACATTGTAATGTTAATAAAAACTATAAAATGTAAACCTCGTTTGGAGATCTGAAGAAAAAAAATTTTTTTGACGTAATTATTAGCGTAAATAATTAAACAAAACAAAACGCTAATATCATTTTGACTTTTACACCTCAAACTATAATATGTTATTTGCACTAAAAAAAAGAATAAAGAAAAACCTATAACATTTTCTACACCTTTGCCTCCAAATCATAAATTTTCTCATATTACCTCCAAACTATCAAGCATGGATGAATTAGATATTAAAAAAAAGAGATGAAATTAATAGTACACAATCTATGTAACTTTGTTTATAAACAATTTTATTATATTTTATTTTGATTTTTTATAGGCCAAATTAACCAAGAATCACTAGAGTTGCATAAAAATAGTTTGGAGTTATTCAAAAAAAAAAAAAAAGAAAAAAAAAAAGACAACAGTTTGGAGGAAAGATTTATAGTTTAGGAACTATAAAATTTTGTTTGTTTTATTATTGTTTTTTTATGAATGTAAAAATAATCATAATTCTTATATCTATGATATACATATATATATATATATATATATATATATATATATTTTTTTTTTTTTTGTTGGGTTATGAAAATGAAGAATTCACATAAATAAATAATATAATTCAATGTCAAAAGGAAAAACCCCTAAGTCTGGGCAGATCTAGAACCTTCCTACCTGTGTGTAAAGACGCCAGAATAATCGCTACCAAACCGCAACCCACAAACCCATTTGCATTTTTTGCCCTCTCAGCCTCTCATTCTTATTCTTATATAGAATAAGGAAAAGAAACCCGACCGTTCTCTCTCTATCATATAAAACCCTAAACCCTAGTAACCTCTATCAAAAAACCCCACTCACATATCTCTGTCCTTTACCTCCCGATCCACGCTAATCACTCAATCCATCCATGGCTGCTACTGCTGTGTTGCTCCGTTCCTTACGACGCCGCGACGTCGTCTCTGCTCCTCTATCTGCCTGCCGATCCGTACGTTTTTCTTCTTCTTCTTTTTACCGATTGGTTTCATTTTCTTTCGTATTGTGTCTGAGCTTTTATTTGTTTACAAGTCGATGCGTGTGTTTTTTCTTGTTATACTTCTTTGTTTGATTATGAGATTTTAGTTTATTTTATTTTATTTATTTAGTTATTTATTTTGATTTTCATGATTCATCAAGTCTCCATAATTGACTAATTGAGTATCGAATCCCTCTTCTTCTTCTTCTTCTTCTTCTTTTTTCCTTGATTGATTTAGTTTAGTGCGAAATTGTTTCCTCCCCCCCCCCCTCTTCAGTTCATTGGGTGGGCTGAAGTCTTTTGTTTTTTTTGGTTCTCCTTTATTTATTTATTTATTTATATTTTTAGTAAAAAGTTTCGTTTATCTACGGTGGTTATACACGGTGCTATTGAGTGCTTTATGGGTATATTTGTTAATAAAATTTCAAAAGGTTAGGATGATTTGTTTTCTGCCTGTGAGATTGTGGTGTTGATTTCTAATCTCTTTAATTTTTATTTTATTTTTTTAATATTTTATTTTTTTGCAAATTTTATACTGTTTTGGTCGAAACTGATTAACAAGTATGTATTATGGCCTGCCAGAGTCTCTGGTTCTTACTGTGATTATAATTTAATTTTAAAAATGATTGATTTGTTTAACTTAATTAATTATTATTATTATTTTATATGTGCTTTTCATAATTGCCGCAGTTGTGTTACATGTTTCTTTTTTTGTTTTCTGCAGTTTGTTAGCACTACTAAAGCATCATATAAACCATCATATTTTGGCCACAATTGGGCGAGCTTGTCAAGACCTTTTAGGTACTAAAGACTGACCTGATCCATTCTGTATTAAATATCATTCTTTTTAATTAAAAAAAGAGAAATGAAAAAAGAGAAATGCCTTCTTTCTAATATCATTTAATCTACACAGTTCAAAACCTGCCGGAGCTGATGTTATTGGGATTGACTTGGGTACCACCAACTCATGCGTTGCTGTCATGGAGGGGAAGGTAGGACCTATCGAACTTCTCTTTATAATGTTTTGGATTGTCCTTCGTACTGGGTTAATTTATGCAGTATGGTTTTATTCTTATTAATTCTATTATCATTGGCAGAATCCCAAAGTTATTGAGAATGCAGAAGGGGCTCGGACCACACCATCAGTTGTTGCTTTCAATCAGAAAGGAGAACTACTTGTGGGTACACCAGCAAAACGTCAGGCAGTGACCAATCCAACTAACACTGTTTTTGCGACCAAGCGTCTCATTGGTAGACGATTTGATGATCCTCAGACTCAAAAGGAAATGAAGATGGTTCCATACAAGATAGTCAAGGCTCCAAATGGTGATGCGTGGGTTGAAGCCAATGGACAACAGTATTCCCCAAGCCAAATTGGAGCCTTTGTTCTCACCAAAATGAAAGAAACTGCAGAGGCTTACCTTGGGAAGAGTGTTTCTAAAGCTGTGATTACTGTTCCGGCTTATTTCAATGATGCCCAAAGACAGGCAACGAAGGATGCTGGCAAAATTGCTGGCCTTGATGTGCAGAGAATCATCAACGAACCTACTGCTGCTGCGCTTTCCTATGGAATGAACAACAAGGAAGGTCTTATAGCTGTTTTTGATCTTGGAGGTGGAACATTTGATGTTTCCATCTTGGAGATCTCTGGGGGTGTTTTTGAGGTATGTATCTGTTTCTATTCTAACAGATCTTTGCTAGTGTTTCTTTATAATGGAAACTTTCTCTAATAATACTCTCCTATCCAGGTGAAATCAACCAATGGTGACACATTCTTGGGAGGGGAGGACTTTGACAATGCTCTGTTGGACTTTCTGGTGAGCGAATTCAAGAGGACTGAGGGAATTGATCTATCAAAAGACAGGCTTGCCTTGCAGAGACTTAGGGAGGCATCTGAGAAGGCCAAAATTGAGCTCTCATCTACTGCCCAAACTGAGATCAACTTGCCATTTATAACTGCTGATGCATCAGGTGCTAAACATCTTAACATCACACTAACCAGATCAAAGTTTGAGTCTTTGGTGAATCACTTAATTGAGAGAACTAGGACACCATGCAAGAATTGTTTGAAGGATGCCAACATATCTATCAAGGATGTGGATGAGGTCCTTCTTGTTGGAGGAATGACTCGTGTTCCAAAAGTGCAAGAGGTAGTCTCGGAGATTTTCGGAAAGAGCCCAAGCAAAGGAGTCAATCCTGATGAGGCAGTTGCTATGGGAGCTGCTATCCAGGGTGGTATTCTTCGTGGAGATGTCAAGGAGTTGCTTCTTCTGGATGTCACTCCATTGTCACTTGGAATTGAGACATTGGGTGGCATATTCACCAGGTTGATCAATCGTAACACGACAATCCCAACTAAAAAGAGCCAGGTATGTTGTTGATCAAACAATTCTTCTGTAAAACCGTGTTGAGACAGTAAGGATTGGTAATATGACCATTTATATGGTATTTCCTAGAATTGGTAATATGACCATTTATATGGTATTTCCTAGAATTCCTTACATCTGCTTACTGTGCGAGAGATATGCTAGAGTGTGCAATGGGATATGATGTCTGAGTTGATCCCAAGTCTTTCTCATATTTTGCTGAGATTTGATTGAGTTTTCAGCCTTGACAGTTATTGTAACCTGTCTTTTGTCTGCTTTCCTTTCTGATCTGGTTTTCCATGTTTATGTTTTAATCAACTTCAATATTGAGCTTTCACACAAGTTTAGTGATGCTAATCATGTAATTGATTTTGCACTTGTACCATTGCAGGTCTTTTCTACTGCAGCTGACAACCAAACTCAGGTTGGCATCAAAGTACTCCAAGGTGAACGTGAAATGGCTTCTGACAACAAGCTTCTAGGAGAGTTTGAGCTTATAGGCATTCCTCCAGCTCCTAGAGGCATGCCTCAGATTGAAGTTACATTCGACATTGATGCCAATGGTATTGTCACCGTTTCTGCCAAGGACAAGGCCACTTCAAAGGAGCAACAGATTACCATCCGCTCATCTGGAGGTCTTTCAGAAGATGAAATTGAGAAGATGGTCAAGGAAGCTGAAATGCATGCCCAGAAAGATAAAGAGAGGAAGACTCTTATTGATGTTAGAAACAATGCAGATACCACCATCTACAGCATTGAGAAGAGCTTGGGTGAGTACCGTGACAAGATTCCAAGTGAAGTTGCCAAAGAAATTGAGGATGCAGTTGCAGATTTGAGGAAGGCAATGGAGGGCGATAACATTGAAGAAATCAAGTCAAAGCTTGATGCTGCAAACAAAGCTGTATCCAAGATTGGGCAGCATATGGCAGGCGGTTCTGGGGGTAACTCTTCTGGATCAGGAGGTTCACAGGGTGGTGAACAGACACCAGAAGCCGACTATGAAGAGGTGAAGAAGTGAGCCATCTGGAAGTAATTCATCGTTGGTCTTGTTTTTCTGTTGGCGGAGTTAGTATTAAAGATTAAAACATGAAATTTTTATTTTTCAAGTAGAAACGGTGGTTTTTTTGTATCTAAAATGTTGGGAGTTTCAAATTGTTGGGGAATGGTTAATCCATTCGGGACTAGCACATGCTTTTTTTATTAATTTCTCACATATAATATTAGATCAAATTTTGCTGTTGATTGACATCTAATCGAGAGGTATTTGAATTGTCTTGGCCATATAAGAGAATGGTCTTTAATATTAGATCTGGCTTCTTTCTCGAAGGAGATCATAATGATATATGGTTTGTTTCGTGAGTTTAGTCTATCGTGCATTGCTGTGTCTTAGCTATTATTGCCTCGTATTTTATTGCTTTAATGCTGGTGGTTCAGCAAACTCCTAGGCAAGTTGGCTTGCGGAAATACCGTGTGTGTGCTTAACAGGTTCTCCTATGATGTTGAAATCAATTTGGTTTCTTTTTCTTTTTCATTTGTTTATTATTAATAAACGTTAATCGCCATCTCTTTTAACTCTTTCTTGTAGCTTGCTGTAAAACCGTCATTGGAAAACATTACCATCTCTTTTAACTCTTTCTTGTAGCTTGCTGTAAAACCGTCATTGGAAAATATTGCTTATTATTATTTTTTTGAATAATAATTTTGCTTATTTATTAACTGGATAAAAATATCAATTACATAGTCGTTTACATGAGAGCAAGTTTTATTTATGTTAAAAAAAAAAAAAAAGGGTGAAATAAATTTGATGATGCGAAGCTCATTCTCAATTTCTAATCTCAAAGCAAAAATGGTTTTCACCAAAGGAATAAAAAAAAAAAAAAAAAAAAAAAACTATTCTCAGTAAATTTTCATAATTTATCTATTCTCCACGAATATAAATTGATAAATATCTTCCTTCTTAATTTTTCACCCGAATAAATAAAAATAAAATAAAAAAATAAAAAATAAAATTTTAAAAAAGGGCTAAAGTCTACCAAAGCAAAATTAAAAGGGCTAAAGCATGAATGGGCCAAATGTTATCCAAGGCCTAGGACCGGTAGAATACTGGGCTCTCGGGTCGGTTTTTTGTAAAAAGCCGATTCAACCGCCCAACGTTGCCAAATCAGAAGGAAAAGCAAAGCGGTGTCGTTTTACAAGGCCCGGTGAGCGACAAAGCCATTATATTTATTTAATTGGACGGTCGTGATTTAGTAGAGGATCTGTAACCCTCCTCCTCCAGCTTCTCTGAAGCCCCATATACCCTTCTTCTTTCTCGAGTCTCTTGTGTGTTTGTGACTGTCTCATACCACTTCGTCAGTTGCCGAAGACAAGTGCGTATCATATATAAGTTTTCGGTTTTTTGTTTCGGCATTTTTATACGCTTTTCTGTTCTTTGTGTTTTTTATTTCAATATTTATGGCGTCGTTTTTGTGGATGTTCATGGTTTTCGTGTTATGGTCATAAAAAACACTTTGTTTCAGTGGTGGGCTTTGAAAATTTTTTTTTCTTTATTTGTTTTTATGTTTGCTTTTTACTTGTATTCTACCTTTTGCTTTCTGTCTTACTCTTTTCTCAAACACTTGCTCATTCACACATGGCAACCTCTATATCTAATTGTCAGAAACCCCTTCAAATGAAATCTTCAATTAGGAGGACAAATTTATTTATTCTAACAAGCGAATTTTTATTTTTTTTGGTTGCTTTCTTTTGTTCTTTTTGTTCATTAATTAGTAGTGGCATTGCTGCTTTGCTGTTGCTTTTATTGATATTACCGTTATTGCTATTAAATTTGGTTCTACCAACTATTTGTTTACAGAAACTTCTTAGAAGGTCAAATTAGGATCCAATGGGTAGCCAAAAAAGGAGCTTTGATTCTGTAGAGGTTGTGGAGGGTGAATTGGATGCACCCACCAATGAGGTTGTTATCAAAAAGAAGTCCAAAAAGAAAATGAAGAAGGAAAAGGGAAAAGGCGAAGAATTTGTTGATGGGGATAATGGCCCTTCTGAAGTTCCTACGTCTGTCAAACCCATGGAGAGAAAGAAGAAGAGGAAAACATTGGATAAAGAAAAACACCGTACTGCTGCAGACAACAAGAAATCAGAGCCTAAAGCGATGGATGTTGAATCAAAATCCAATGTATTTCAGGAATCTACATTGGCCTCTTCATCTAGTGGTGGTCTGCCTGAGTTCCATATTGGTGTTTTTAAGGACTTGGCATCTGCTGATGCCTCTATCAGAGAAGCGGCAGCAGAAGCATTGGTGACAGAACTGCAGGAAGTTCAGAAAGCATATGATAGGCTTGATACTAAGGATTTGGTTGAGGGTGGATTGAAGTTGGAAGCTCAAAAGGATGATGGGTTGAATGAGTGTGCACCCTCCTTGAGATATGCTGTACGTAGGCTGATCCGCGGTGTTTCATCATCAAGAGAGGTGTGTTTGTTCATCTTTTTATCTGCCTGTGAGTGCATGCACTGAAACTAACTCGTGCAGTCTCCTTTATCTGATCATATATATGTTTATATATATATATATAAATATATATATATTATCGCAATGCTTATTTTATGATATGTACTGTTCCTTATTTTTTTAAGTATCTAAAATTTCAAACCTTGGTTCCGACACATAAATTTTTTTAAAATTTATTGATAATATTTCTTCAAAAATCACTTGTAAATGCTCAAACAGGCTACATTGTAGTTTTAGGAACTACATTTATGCTTAATCTGATGTTTGCTTGGCCAGTTAAACTCTTTGTCTTCTTAGTTATTAGTTGGTTTGTCGTTTAAAGAATCCAGTTTGGGAAATGATGCAGGTGAGGTTGAAGTGGGATATCAATGCTATTTATGCAGATTGAAAATGTAAATATGTGTGGTTTTAATTTAAAAATCGTGGAATACAGACTTTTAGTATTTGGGAAACATGTAATGGAATGGAATAAACTTTTAAGAGACTGGTGATCTTGGCTAACTTTTGACTTGTGTGACCTGAAATTTGCTTTGCAGTGTGCTAGACAAGGATTTGCCTTGGGGTTAACTGTATTAATAGGTGTCATACCCAACATCAAGGTGGACTCATTGCTAAAACTAATTGTTGATTCGTTGGAGGTTAATTCATCGACGAAGGGTCAGGTGGGCAATACCTCTTTTCAATATATTTTAAGGAATAATCATTAGTTGCTATTCTGCTCACATAACTTTTCTCTAATTATGCTTATGGATTTGCAGGAAGCAAGGGATTGTCTTTTGGGTCGCTTATTTGCTTATGGTGCCCTTGCACGGTCAGGAAGGCTGGTTGAGGAGTGGATTTCAGATAGAAACACTCCTTACATAAAGGAATTCACTAGTCTTCTTGTTTCCCTTGCAATAAAGAAGCGATACTTGCAAGAGCCTTCTGTCTCGGTTATTTTAGACTTGATTGAAAAGGTAATTATTCTGGTATGTAAGTTTGGTTCTATTTTAATGACTATTTTACCTCTTTGTATAACGTTTTAAGTCAGATTTCTGGAAGAGTTCAATGATCTATCATGCTCAAATTTTTTTAGTCTAGTTGGTCTTATTTATAATCAGTCAACTCGTAACGTTTTACTACTTACGCTTTTCTCAGTCCTCTGGAAGTTCGTTAGCTGTGCTGTGTGTGTCTTTAGTCATAATGAGCTGTTCTTTCTAAATGGTTACTTTCTTGTATAATGTAATTGAACACTGGCCAGGGTTGTAAATATTAACTAATGAGTTGGCTTTATATATGAAGTTGACTGTAATTCCTTTAACTTAATCTTTGATAACTTAACATGGCATTAGAACCTAGGTTGTTTGTTTAATCTTGTGTTTGAATCCTACTACCTCCACCATATGTTAAGTTATTGTTTTGCACATGCACATTGCATTTTCTGTTTTGTTATTGGATGTTGCTTACTTGTGATGGGAAGTATGCCATTACATAGTTGAGTCCACTAACTATTAGCTTAAATTTGGGTGATTAACGGTAATTAAACACTATAATTCAAGAAACTTAGATCACTAATGGTCTTGACAGCTGTGATGCTCAGACTCTCTGAAATCGAGAAAGTATCTATTGGACGCGATATGACATGGATAATGGTATGGGATCTGTACCAGATCCTTTAAGTTTGAAGAGGCTATGGCTCTTTGTTTCCGTTTTTTATTTTTAATTTTAACAAGCTTCTCTTGGTTGTAATAAGAGAAGTGTTATAACTGATTTAGCTTTGCAAACAGTAAAAATAGGGGATTGGGTTTGTTTTATCATTATTTATTTTAACTAAAAATGTGTTTAAGATGGATAACAATCGTCATTATACTTATCAATTTATATTTAATTATTATTTATATTCTAATATAGGATTTTACTGTCAAATATATAATATGTAACCCTAAAAGATACATCTAAAAGTATTAGTATGTAAATTTCTTTATTATTTTATGTTTCTAGCACGTACACGTGTATATATCTAAATTCTGGATCCTTTTTAGCCGTATTCTCATCTACTAAATTTAGAAAAGAAAGGATTAGACTCCTAGATGTGTACCCATATCCAAAACCCTCACCCAGGCCCTAATAACATAGCATGACACTGATGTAAAACTTACACTTGTACCAGATTGTGCTTTCCAGCTACTCTTGACCATATGATAATTTGGGTTTTGATGCTTTCACATTAGCCTAACATGCTTGTGAACTAAAGATCTTCATGTTCGCCCTCTGTATTTCTGCTATAACTGAAGGGGAGCGAATTAAAATTAAAATGGATCAATAAATTTTGCCTATAAATGGATTGCTTTTCCATATGTCAGATATCTGTTCCAAAACTGATATAGTTCACTTATATTTGCTATATATTCTCATTTGGTTGGCTTCGTTTTGTTGGGATTAGCTTTCGGCATTCTATGTTTTGCAACTCAAGGGGCTTCTTATGCTTATTGCTTTATTCGTCCTTTGTCATTGTTTAATTGGTTGTTGCTATGAAAAATTGAAAGTTATTCAGCGAAGAGAAATCCCATAAAATATATTTTGGGTTCTGAGTTTTTTGTAAAGTAGGATCCTCATTGGTGATTCCTTGGACTTGATTTCAAGATTGAAACTCAACAGCCCTTGGGGAGAGGAGATAAAGAATTGATTTGACCTTTACATTACAATTCCTGTTTAAGTAGCTTTTTATGTGAGGTTCTGAGTTTCAGATGTGACCTTCACCAGTCATTTATATGCCTATCTTGTAGTCAGAGAGAAGGTGGCAGTGTATGCTGCAGTTTTTCCTTTGCTTCATGTTCTTTTACCTCACCTGCTTGATATGGATGAGCAATAAAATGTTGTTACTACGATGTATTATGTTGCTGTTCCTAAGGTGTCTCCTTATTTCGCAGTTGCCTCGGGAAGCCTTGGAAAATCAAGTTCTTAAAGCTCCTGGAGTACATGAGTGGTTTGAGGGAGCAACTGAAGTTGGAAATCCTGATGCATTGCTTTTGGCTTTGAAAATTCATGAAAAAGTTTCTGTTGACGGTGCCGTGTTCAGTAAGCTTTTGCCAAATCCATTCAGCCCAAACAAACTTTTTGCTGTTGACCATCTCTCCACTCTTGCTAATTGCTTGAAAGTAATGTTTCAACGTGTGTGTTTATTTGGCTGAAAATGCTAATCATATTTTTACAGATGAAGATAATATCAAAAATTAAATTCCTAATCATTTGCCTGCATATTACAGGAATCTACCTTCTGTCAGCCTCGAGTGCATAGTGTATGGCCTGTTTTGGTAAATATTCTTTTACCTGATATTATTTTGCAAGCTGAGGATGCAGTATCTGCTTCCAATTCCTTGAAGAAGCATAAAAAGAGTCGGAAGTGCAGCTCTTCTGAGGAAGAAATTGCTAAAAACCTTCAGTCTTTTATTGAGGTGATTATTGAAGGATCTCTTCTTCTATCATCTCATGACCGTAAGCATTTGGCATTTGATGTTCTGCTCCTTCTCCTGCCAAAGCTGCCTGCATCATTTGTTTCAATAGTTTTGTCATACAAATTGATTCAGTGCCTGATGGATATACTTTCAACAAAAAATTCATGGCTCTTTAAAGTTGCACAACATTTCCTCAAGGAATTATCAGATTGGGTTAATAATGACGATGTTAGAAGGGTTGCAGTTATTGTTGCTCTACAGAAACATAGCTATGGAAAATTCGATGCCATTACACGGACAAAAACAGTTAAGGATTTGATGGCAGATTTCCAAACAGAGTCTGGTTGTATGCTGTTTATTCAGAACTTACTAAACATGTTTGTTGATGAAAGTCATGTTTCTGAGGAACCTTCAGATCAGAGTCAAACAACAGATGACAATTCAGAGATAGGTTCAGTTGAAGACAAGGACTCAATTGGGGCAAATGGTAATTCTGACTTTTTGAAAAGTTGGATTATAGAATCTCTACCAACTATATTGAAATATGTAAAGGTAGATCTTGAAGCGAAGTTTCGAGTTCAAAAAGAAGTTTTGAAGTTTCTAGCTGTTCAAGGTCTCTTTACTGCATCTCTTGGCAGTGAAGTAACATCATTTGAACTACAGGAGAAGTTTAGGTGGCCAAAAGCAGCCACTTCCACTGTTCTTTGCAGGATGTGTATTGAGCAGCTTCAGTTGTTGTTGGCAAATGCTCAAAAGGGAGAAGGGTCTCTAGCTTTGCCTAATGGGCTTGAACTAAATGATCTTGGGTCTTACTTCATGCGGTTCCTTAGCACTTTACGCAACATTCCTTCAATTTCTCTCTTTAGACCTTTGGAAGATGAGGAAGAGAACATATTAAAGAAGCTGCAGGCAATGGAAACTTCACTTTCTAGAGAGGTAAGTTTTTCCCTTTTCGAAACTAAGTTGTAAGAGCTAGGGGTTAGATAATTTTGGTTGACTTAATCTGAACAAAGTAAGAGTCAGTTTACCATCCACATCAGGCTTCAATAGGCACTCCCTGCCTTGGAAATGGACTTTGCTATGGTAAATTGCTTCTCTTATAAAAATAGGACTGCATGGACTTCTACAAGATATTATTTGGGGTTAGGATGGACTTGAGTCACCTGACTATGATATGCCTCAGAAGCATAATCAGTATGGTTAAAATTAAGGTTTCTGACATGAATTATCACTTGGTAAGGCACATCTTTGTGCATTCTTTTTAACCTGTGTAGTTTTGGTGTAAAACCATTTTATATGCGCACTGTCCTTCTGCCATTTGAGCCAAGACCCAGGGTTCCATGGAATGATCTTTGGTCAATAAATATATATGGCACGTCTGGTTCTGTTTCAACTACTTATTGAACTTAATTCTCTAGCTAGGTCTACTTCTATATTTGAGTCACCTGTTTGTCGCTCCTTACATTGTTTATTTATCATATGATATGATATGCAACTCTTTCTTGCTTCAATGATGCCAGGAAAGAAATTGTGGGCTAAGTGGTGATGCAAATAGATTGCATGCATTGAGATACTTGCTCATCCAGTTGCTTTTGCAAGTGCTCCATAGGCCGAGGGAATTCTTGGAAGCGGCTACTGATGTAATAGTATATTGTCGGAAAGCTTTTCCGGCTCCTGATCTTCTTGATTCCTCTGGGGAAGATGATGTGGATGCTGATGAACCTGCACCAACAGATGTTCTTGTTGAAACATTTCTATCAATATTAGTATTGCCTGAGTCACCAGCTCCTATGCGATCTGCTATTGAGCAGGTATGGGTTTGGTGTTTTTAAGTGTCTGGGGTTAAATGCTCATCCACATCTTGGACATTTTTTTGATGTTGCAATTTCATGAAGCTTCTACCTGAAGTTAGGATATTTTGCTGTAGTCTCTAATCATGTATGATGCTGATAACCGGAATGAATTATGTGCCTCTTCTTCTTCTTCTTATTCTTTTAAAAAAAATAAAGAAAAAGAAAAAGAAAAAAAATTGGCGTGCACAAGTAAATTGGGATGCTTAAAAAGAGTTGATCATAAGTGGAAATTGGTTATTTATTGCACTAAAATTCCATCCTATACTTAATTATGAATTTTGATGTGTGTTTTGACAAAATATGGATTATTTCTCTGAGGATGCGCAATTTAAAGCAAAAACTTTAGCCTATGTTTGGAGTGTAGATTTCATGAGGGAAAAGGAAAACTAAATCTAAAAGATTTTGTCCTTCATTATTTGGTTATAAAAAACAATATGCAGAGAATATAATGCAAATGTTTTAGAAATTTTACATTTTCATTTAAACATGGATTTCAATATTCTTCTTTCTTTCCATTAGTTGATTCCAATCGCTAAGCATGGGATTAATGATTATTATTTGCCATCAATTTGTCTTTATAGGTGTTCAAATATTTTTGTGGTGATATAACGGATGATGGCTTGCTGCATATGTTGCGGGTCGTTAAGAGGAATTTAGATAGACATCAGGTTTCTGAGAGTGAAAATGATGATGATGTGGATGAGGATGAAGAAGATTTCCTTGAAATCAAAGATGATGAGGTAATTGACGAGGAGACAGGTGAAACAGTTGAAAGTGATGATCAGACAGATGACTCTGAGGATGTAGGTGGGATTGAGGAAGTTGGAAAAGAGTCTTCTGAGGATGTAGGTGGGATTGAGGAAGTTGAGAAAGAGTCTTCTGAAGTTCCAGATGATTCTGATGAGGAATGGGATGATGAGACAATGTTCCGAATTGATAATATGCTCGCACAGAGGTGTAAAGAGAAAATGAAGCAGGCTGGAAGTGAAACTGCTCAATATCAGCTTGAGCAGTTCAAACTTCGTGTCCTTTCATTGCTGGAAATTTACCTACATGAAAATCCGGGTAAGTATCACTTCTATTTATATTAGCTGATGTATAGAATTTGATGTACAATAGGTTGTTCAAGTACTAAGTATGCATCTTAAGAAGTTCTTTAGAACTGAGTTAGATGTCGTTGTATCTGGTGGGGTATATGAATCTGATTAAGTAGATGTTCTAATTATTTCCAAAAGTTGTTGGATTTTAGAATTTTGCAATTGGAGCTGGGTTTTGGTAATTTAATTCATGTTGTTGGTGGAAACATCCTGGGTTAATTTGGGTGATGGATGATTTATTAGCATGTTGTTTTATGTAGAGAGGATGCCTTTTTTATGATATAACAATTCATAACCGGGATTTTCACGAATTTTCTGGTTTTTTGTTTGTTTCTCTGCTGCTTACCTTACAGATAAACCTCAGGTTCTTGTAGTATACTCAAACTTGCTTTGGGCGCTCACTAATCCACAGGCTTCAGAAAGCAGTGAACAACTTCGTCAGCGTATATGGGGAATTATTCGAAAGATAATATTCAACAAAAAGGATCATCCCAAGGGTGAAGGCGTGCAACTATCTACTCTTGAATCTTTGCTGCAAAAGAATTTGAAGTTGGCATCAAAACCAATTAAGAGAAATATACCGGCTAACTTGTCAAAGAAGCAATCCTCATCCTGGAACCAACGGAAAGTGATTGCTTCCCTTGCTCAGAACTCCACATTTTGGATTTTGAAGATCATTGATGCACAGAATTTCCCACGGTCCAAGTTGCAGAGACTTTTTGATATTTTCCAGGGTGTTATTGTGGAATATTTCAATAGTAAAAGGTCTCAAATAAAGTCTGAATTTCTGAAAGAAATATTCCAGCGAAGGCCATGGATTGGGCATCATCTCTTCGGCTTCCTGTTGGAGAAATGCGCCAGTTCAAAATCAGAGTTTAGGCGAGTAGAAGCACTTGACTTGTTGACTAAAATATTGGGAACAATGGGTTCATCTAAAGGAACTGACCAGGATCTGCTGAAGAAAAATGTGGAAAGCCATTTAAGCAATCTATGTCATCTAATGGAGACATTGGTGGAAAATAAGCCGGAAAAGCAGCCGAAGCGGAGGCAGGCTGAAGTGCGGAGATTTTGTGGCAAGATCTTTCGGATTATATCGTCTCTGGACCTCATGGAGTCCTTTCTAAATACTTTGAACCCAAATGCTCATGCCCTGTGCCAATCACAATTGGGTGATAAGTTTGTTAAATTAAAGAAAGCTTAACCCCATTAATGAGTCTTTGATTGATTCTTATATCAAACCGGTGCTGAAAGCAGTTTGTAATTCCAATTACAATTTTGATTCATCTAACGAGGCTGAAGAGAGAGATGTTGTTTGAGAAGACCCTTTTAAGTCACTTTCTCAGCTGCCTAAGAGAAAAGCCATTGTTTTATCTTTTGGAAGCTTTATGTTTTTTCTGCAACATTTTGTAGGTTATGTCAGCTTTAGTATTTGCTTGTTTGGTTTTCACACACACAGGAAAGAGTTGGGTCGGAGCCATAGAAGTTGTGAACTGCGGTCGATACTAAATGTATTATCTTTTTAGAGAACCCGTGGGTTCACTTTTTGAACTGGAACTGTCACATCTATTTGTCATTTTGTTTACCCATTTTTTTTTTTTTTAAGTTTTCAACGGCTTGACCTGGTGGTGCTCATATCCCTTGGCAATGGACTCACATTTTCAGAAGAGGGGTGTGATAAATTTAAGATTTTATTTTAGTTTTATTTTTTTAAAATTTTTATTAAGTTGCACTATGATATGATTTCTACAATTTTTTTATTTTTTTATTTTTTCTTCTATTTTAACGTTTTAGCCATAAGTTGAACTTAAACAATAATAGTTAATATGAAGATGATAAAATTACCATTGGTTACAGAAATACAATTTTTATTTATTTATTATTATTTTTTTTGTCCTTTCCTTTTCTGCTTCTTGTTTCTATTTATTTTCTATTGCACATCCGTTGAATTTATACATTTAAAAATAGATATTCCATACAGAAAAGATTATGGAAAAATAGCTTTTCCACACGGAAAATTGTTTTTAAGTTTGACTGTTCGCAGGTATTAATTAAACTTAAAATGTAAATAATCAAAGTTCTTGTTTGGTCGATAAAAACAAATAATCAAAGTTTAAATAAATGCCGAAAATGACATGAACTTGAGTCAGCAAAAACTATATAGCCATGCGTATGCCGTCTTGCTCCTGCACAATGTTGACGATAATTTTCCAATTTGTGGAATTACAAATTTCTCACTTAATTCGATTTAATGAAATGGTACATAGAGATAATGTGATTTGTTTCAACATTTAAATTTTTGATATCAACAATTTATTTGCAAGTTATACATAAGAAATATGGCGATTTTTGTTAATTTTCAAAATTATTTTGTTGACATTTGTCAAAGCTTATAATTTAAACTTTCTAAGACAAAACAAAAAATTGACACTAATGTGAAAGTTAAGGGAGACATGTTTTTTTTTTTTTTAGTTCACTCCAAATTGAAATTGTCATTTTTTAAGAATCAAAGTAGACAGAAGAACCTGTTACCAAGAAAAGGAAAGAAAAATTAACAAAGACAAGAGCCATGTATATTTTTAGACAAACATACTCAACAGCTGATTTACGATTAAAGCATTGTAAAATATCATTTGACCAAATTATGTAATTGAGCAGCAGATAATCCAAAATTTTCTCTTTTTCCAGTGGAGAGTATGATAAAATTTAGTTAACAGCTTACTTATTTTCTATTTGTTATCCTTTACTTCATGAACCAGAATGAAACTGCATCACCTAATAAAAGAAAACAAAATTGTATAATTTGATTATACTATATAATTGGGTTATCAGATTTCGCCTGGTATCATAGTGGGATCATCTAATTGTAAATTTTGATGGGTAAACAAACACACCTATATAGATACTGTGCAAAAAAAGTTGCTTATTAATTTTCTTCTGCCTTTTCTTTATGCTTTTTACATGATATAATTGTGGACCCACTACGAGAGGACCTTTACATCTGGCTTTAATCTCTCTCTCTCTCCCGTGTTCATGTGGAATTATGAATCTGCAAAACTCAAATTCCTTATTTAATCTCAAAGTCAAGCAAAGAAAAAAAAATTGTCTAAAATGATACTGGCAAGTAGGCAACAAAGATTCTAAACTTGCTCTCTTTCTATTGTAACATTACAAATCACTTTCTGGAACTCGGAAAATTCTAAGGAAACCTCCATAAGATGCCTAGGCTGACTTTCTATCTATTACCCTATTACCTTTTCTTCTTTTTGATTATGTTCTTGAATGCCTTGTCTAAGCAAAAGCAAAAACGCAACAGCCTGTGAATGAAACTGCCAAATTGTCAAAAACTGAGCACAAAGGCCAGAGAGACAGTGCCATGACAAACCAAAACCCAATCCATGCCCGTGAAATTCCATCACCATCAAAATACAAACAGTAAAATCCCTCCCCTCTGCCAAGTAACATGTTATGTTAAGCTACCAAGCCGAGGCTTTCAAAGCCACAAGCTTTCATTTACTTTTCAGTTGGTTGGACCAGCCAGCCACCCACCACTTTTGTTAGTTTTCTACATTTTTCTTTTACGGGTAAGCCTCTCTCTGTCTTTGGCATAACGTGCCAATTGGCTTTGGTATGGTTAAAAAAGCCATTTTAACATCATATCGGAAAAAGCACAAGGCTTGCCACTCGTAACAGACATTTTCATCTAGGCACAAAAATTCGGAAAGCTCGTCATGATGCGTTGGGCTTTATATCTTTTGTCTGATCCTTTATTTTATTATATATTACCAGATACCGTTAAATGCATCTCTTTTTATTTTATTGGCTGTGATAGTGTTAAAAGCAATTACCAGACATGATATTATGTAGAGATTTTAATTTGTCTGACTCTTTAAGTTCTAGTCCTGCAAAACCATCTTTATAACAGTAAATGGTTCAGAACCTTGGCAACAAATATCTCCTGGTCTTATCCCACAAATATGAAGGGAGAGAGAATAGAACCAAAAGAGCTTTCTTCAGCAGGGAAAAAAGAATACGAGAGAAAAAAATATATGTATTTAGTGTCGTAAAATGTTTACACAATGTTCTCAGCCCTCTAATTCATCTCACTATTTTTTCTCCTACCACCTTCTTCTCTAACTGTTTCGCTACTTGTCTAAACCTTCTTCTGAGCTACACATTTTTTTTTTCCTTTCCTTTTTCGGTTTTTCGAAGTTCTCTTTACATTTTTGTAGCACACCCTCCAGAAGGCACACAACAACCATCCAGAAATACCAAACCCCCAACGCCATCCCAATTCCTCCAACAACTGCAAGTTCAGAAATCATTTCTGCCGAGTCTCTTCTTTGCTTTTTTTTTTTTTTTCCCCCGAGTTAGAAATCTCCTCACCTGCACAAAAACAGTTTCATAAATTCAGCAACTTGCAAAATACCCACCGACAATAAAATGGAATAGAAGCAAGTTACACCACAGTTTTCATATCTTGGCCATCAATGAGACATCTACCAAGATAACCTACCTTGAAAGGCTTTCTCCCTCATGGAAAGCACGCGGTTGGAAAAAATTTCTTCCGCAAGCTCTCCACATGGGTATCCTGCTTATCCGATTCAATGCGCATTGTCCACTACGATTGCGCATTATCATCATCGGATTCACTCCCAGAAGAACTACCAGAATCTGAATCTGCAACATCCCAGAACACGAACATTTAAGCAAATTTTTAATACAGCAACAAATTTTTCTTTACACCCCAACCTCAAAAATTCAGGCATTGTGTTATACCACTAGATGAGGAGGAACCACTGCTCGAACTGCTGGAGCTGCTTGAGCTACTACTACTCGCACGGCCTCCTCCAACATCCTTCTCGATTTCCACCGGTGGGAAGCTGCTCATCGGAATGTCATCCCCTATGTCTACATCTTCATCCCCTGCTTCCCCTTTCTTTGGCCTTTTCGGTTCCACTGCAGCTTCATTCCTCTCGGTTGAAGGTAATTCCTACGAAAAACAAAATCATGGTTAGACATTAGCCCATTGGGACAAACTCAACTCAATTTTGGGTGAAAATAAGCAATGCCATTCTAAAGCAATCACGTATCAAAAACCCAGATATTTACCCCATTGCCTTTGTTGTTCGCAGCCATATTGTTATTTCCCATGAGAGCTTGGCGTTTAATCTTGCTCACCATCTTCTTCCAATTGGTGACAAGCCGATCCAGCTCCCACAACGTTTCTGTATCAACGGCCTCAATGTCGAGCTCAATCTCATCCCCATCCTGCTTCAAATGGCCATTCCTCTTCCTTATGATTTGCACCACCTGTTCCATCTTCTCCTGCGGCAAACTCTGCAACCCAATACCCAATTTGTGTTTCTCCTCCATACTCATCTCCCTCTTGTTCGGATCCTTGGCCTTGGGCTTCGGCTGCTTCAACGGTTTCACCGGCGGAGCCCTCATCGGTGTAGGCGTCCGAACCGGCGATTGCACCAATGGCGGGTTAGAAGAGCTTGCCGGGGCCCGAATTGGCTCTGATTTCTTCTCGATCCGCAAAGAATCGTCTCGCTGCTTTGGCGGCCTTTCCGGTTCCACATGATTCCAAGAACTCGCTTGTAAATCTTCGTCGTAAGTCCGTTCGGCCCGCGATCCATCCACCAATTTCTCGTTCACAGGCCTGAAAAGCTCCTCGAACCTTATAAGAAGCTGATCGGCCATAACATAAACATCGTGGCCTTTAGGGTTATAAGTCATGGCATTGGTGAAGGTCAACCTCACATCGTCGGCGAAATCCATAGGCGAAGAGTAGAAATTCTTGCCCAGATTCGATTTGACGGTTCCGAGATCCATCGGTCGCTTAATGATGTCGTAGTAATCGTGAAGCCCCATACCTACCACGTCAACAGGCTTGTTGAAGATCCAGGCGTGCTTGTGCTTCATCAGCTTCGACAAAATCTGGCCGCAATTCTTGATCAAATTGGGACTGTCCCAATGCGACCTCTTGGAATTCGAATCCTTAGCGTGATTCAGATTGAGTGGTAAAGGTCGCTTTGAACCGGAGATTTTCTTGTTCTGCATCGATGATTTCTTCGACAAAGGATGGTTGTGGAACGGCCTGGGTTGAAAATCTCCGGCCTCGATTCGTCCTTTCAATTGTCGAATCTGGTCGAGCTCGGCGATCAGACGGTTCTTGAGCTCGCTCAGCTCTTTCCTCGAATACGATGCGATGTTGAAGCTCACGTATTGGGAATGCCCCAAATTGAATTCGTTGGACCGGCGGTTGATCGACGACGCGTCATCCGACACCGCTTGGGTAACGGCCGGCGACTCGTCGATCTGACACCCGTTATAATCACCCCCCGTGGGAGTATGGAAGTGGAATTGCCTTTTAGGGTTCTTAGGGTTTGGGTTCGAAAAAGGAACTTTTCCCATGAATCCGGCTCCGGCACCGCCTCTGGGCTGTGGCCAATTGGGTTCGTTACGATTGGCTAAGACGGCGGACGCCATGGAAGTACGGAACCGGTGTCTTTCGCTAGGGTTCCGGTGGATCTCCGGCGAGGGTTTCCAAATGCAGGTGACGGATAAACCACCATGAATCGGCTACGGTTGTGGTCTACACGCGCCTCCAATTGACCCCACGCGCCGCCGAAAGATCGAAAGACGGACAGGAAAAAGAATTAAAAAATTAAAAATATAAAAAGCTTTTGGAGGGTGAGCTTAGGGTTTGGGGAAATTTACCCTAATCAGAGCGAGGAATGAGAGGAGGGCTAGGGCCGCTTCTTAAAGGCGGTGAGATCTGCCCGTTTATGTTTCGGGCAGTTTATTGGACGTCGATCTAAGTTATATAGTTGATCTGACGGTCCGTTTGATTTTCTCGTCTGCCCGAGGAAGTGACCGTTCGATCTGTCACGGACGGTTCAGATGTGATGGGGACTGCACGTGGCGAAATTTTGACGTCAGATGGAAGGGAGATTCCTAGAGGTGCGATCTCCAATTTGGATTTGAGTTTGGAGTGAATTTGGTGTGAATGTGTCGTGCATTTAGGGTTTTCAAAAATTCCGGGGGTAGTGTGGGGTCCACACTGGTGATGACGTGGACCGAAAGCCAATTGGCTCTCTGGTCCCAGCGTAAGCAAAAATAAGGTTTGGTGATGTTTAAAAAAAAAGAACGCGTGGCCATCACCTCCTGATCGCGCTGGGTAGTTCGGTGATTTCGTATAAACCATGGGAGGTTAGGACTCGTTCTTCCCCTTTATGAAATTACAATAATATCCCTACAATGGATTTTAAATCACAATATAATCCCCCCCCTTCTCAAGTGGGGACACCCAAACGGACAGGTATTTGCCAGCCCGGGAATTCCAAAATTTTCAGTGGGTTTTGATATCCTACGGTCCACCTTACAGGGACATAACTTAGCCAGCAACACTTGCCCATTGTTCTTCAACATATTGACCGTTCTACCCTTTCTCCATGGCCGTTGCTTTCTTTGAAATTTTGAATTGTGGAAATGAATTCAACCCTTTGAATTTTTAGAAATTAGGGAAAAGCATTTTAACTATAATATAAATATAATATGGAACCAAAATTAATACAAAATTTTTTTTGCTGAATTATTATTTATTATATATTATTTATGTAGAACCATATGGAGTTGGATAGATTGAAAATGTTGGGCCTTTTCATCTTTCTAATTGGCCCTGTTTCAGTTCCTTCCAAGATTTTACCCAAACTTTTTTTTATTTTATTTTATTTTTACCCTAATAACAACAAGAAAGTGCAGGCCATATTTCTCCACAATCTTCCAATTACAGCACCCACTCTTTACAATTTGTTTTTTGCCACCTTGTATACCAATATACACCACTTATAAGGATGGAATATATATCAGTACTGTGACTGCTCATTCGACACCAAGTTTTTCACATCAAATAAAAAAATTAAAAGTTTAATATTGTTTTATGTTCAACAAATAACATGCCACGTTACTTGTGTTTAATTATTGTCACCAACTAATGTCAAAATCACAATGCACATTAGTAAATAATGGAGGGAAAACTGTAATTGGAGGAACCAAAAAAAAAAAAAAAAAAAGTGTGTTTTATTTCATATTGAGAAGAAGATAGAAACAAAGAGAGTAAAAATTGGGGAGCATTCAAAGTCTGTTTGATTTGAAAAGATGTCAAATTGGGAAAGAGTGAGTCAGATGGAAAAATGTATAGGTTGTGACGTAGTAGTCAGATGTCTTCACAGTCTTGACCACCCAATAATGGAAAACCCCATCATGCATGGAATTCATTTCTAATAAGCTTGTAGTCCTTATTTATTATCCCAAAAAAAACAAAAACAAAAAAAAAAAAACTTGCAGTCCTGATTTATTCTTGGTGATTTTGAAGTTAATTAATTTATGTTTTGTTCCGAGTCTTTTCTCCTATATTTTGGAGAGTTAATTAATAATATGTGATAAACAATTAATTTTTCTATACAGATTATTCATTGCTGTGTAAACTTGATTTTGAACAGAACTTACTAAAATGTTCTTGAGCTTTTTATACATCAATTAATTAGCAGAATTCTCCAGCCGCTTTTCCAACAACAAGTATATGTATACAAATGGAGAAATGTTCTTTTGAAAAATTTAATCTTCAGATTTCCAATTAATGATACAATAATATGATTAACCTATAATAATATTAAACTAATGATGTTCACCAACCAAATTAGGCCACTTTCTCCTTCTTCTTTTTTCTGAATTTATTTAATTGGATTAATCTACCCTTTAAATTAAATTTTAAAAATTAATTTAAGATATTTGTAATACAAACTGATAAAGTCAACTCGATAAGAAAACAAAATATATATATATATATATATATATATATATATATATATATAAGAGTGTGTGTGTACGCTGTATGTATGCACATGTTAGATTAGGCAGCCCCCTTTCTTCTGATCCCATTTATAATCTCTTTTTTGGGGGGGCCAACAAGTGAGTTCTTACTGTGAATGCAGTGTTTTTGCTTTTGGGTACCTTACAACGTTGAAAGCTCAATTAGATATTTACAACTTTGAAGTGGGAAAGTCATGTAGTATGAAATGGTGGTTTGGGATATTTGTCCAACCATACCAAAACTTTCCAACTTAAAAAAAAAGAAATAAAGAAATAAAGAAAAGCACAAGGATGGATGTTTCTTACTTCCTCTCTTTGTTAGCAACAAAAAACTTTCTGAATTCATAGCATGGGTACCATTGGATTCTTGAGCCAAAGTCCTGTTAAGGTTTCATGGAAATGGAATCATTGCTTTTCTACAAAGGATGAGGTTGAACTTTTTATCTTCGTTTCCTACACACTGTTTTTAAAAGCTATAAAAGATAGATTCCCAGTTAATGACAGTGGAGTTTTACAGGGAATTTTTATGTTTTTGGGATATATTTATTGGCTGGATTAAATAAAGTTAGCAACAGACTTTTTTTTTTAATTATTTTTTATTTATGCTGAATATGTTTCTAAATAATCAGTGTAATTCGAAGACAAGATTTACCAAAATTACATTAAATTGTGCAAGATTTGTTTCTAAAGAAACAAATTACATTAAATTGTATAATTTGTTTGTTTCAAAAAAAAAAAAATCTGTAATTTGTTAACTTGTATTTATAGTTACTTGATACATATGTTGAACTTGTTAATAACATATGTGAATTGTTAAATATATATATATATATATATATATATATATATGTGTTTGCAAAGTTTAATCTTTATCATTTACTGCAAAGTAATTAAGTTTTATATACATATAATAAAAATTGTCCCATCCCTACTTTGTAGAATTGTATATGATTTCTGCAAAAATAGATGTAGAAAGCATATATACTTTTCATGTGGTGCTCTTTTTACCGCCGAAAACTTGGAATATGTAAATTACCTGCAATTTTATTATGAGTAAAAAATAAAATTAAAAAAAATGACCTTAATGTTTTGAAGTTTTCTGAATTCAATGGCTATTAAACAGTCTCTTTAATTAGTTGGATCTTCTTTTTATTATTATCTTTGTGAAATTTTATTTATTTTTCAATCATAATCTTTGTGAAGCCGTTTGAGAACAAAAAATAGTCGAGACTAGCTATAATTAATAATTTTTCCTTGTAAATAATTTTAGGAATTCGATAAGTTTGTAATTTTGACAACCACCAATTATCTAGAATATCACAGAGTATGACATTCTTATTCTGATATTATTATTTTTACTTTTATTAACGCTTTTTCTTAATCATACTCTTATTAATGCTTATCCTACCTCCCCTTTTTTTCTTCTTTTTTTTTTTTTTTTTGGGTGAAAATGCTTATCCTACCACTTAAATGTTTAGAAACAATGAAATTTAAATATCGGTGTGATAGCTATATATGGTATTCTTGCTTTATGAACTAGATCATGTAATATAGTTACCCACTTTACTATTTATCTTATATTGGTAATTGGAGGGTTACAAGTTTTAGCTTTTTCTCTATTTTTATCTATAAAATGAAGTACTTATTGGAAAATCTATATGAGGAGGAAGTACGTCAACAATGGTATTGCAGAGAAACCTACAAAAACTTAAAAATAATTTAGATAATAATTAAGCACATAGTCATCCTGGACACAGCCACAAAGGATTCAAGAATAAAATGTTATGTATTGTGGGGTTGGAAACTTCCAATGTTCAAATGTGAACTTTATTTATTAGTGATTTTTTGAAAAGGCATTGCAGAATTATTTATTAAATATTAATTAGAAAGTCCCAAGGAAATATACTAGCTAGGAAATTCTACAAAACAAAAGTGGATTTTGTTATTATTGAGAACCTTAAATATGACTTTTGAAGTCGGTGGGAACCAACGAAATGCTTTATATGGTATTGAAGAACTAGCAATTGGAGCCTGTAATCTATCCGAAACAACTAAATAAAATAATATCTATAATTAATTGAAAAGGTATTTGGTGCTTTCTAAATTTGTGTATATAAAGCAATTCAATAATTTTAAATAAACATCGTTACATGAATGGTCATATTATATGTGTAAGCTAACTTAGACTTGTAGGCTATTGATGTTTTCATAAGGCTATAAATAGATTAAAACTTATGAAAGAGATTTTCTATTTTTTTGAAAAAATTACATCCAGTGGTCTTTTGAGTTTCTAGCTAGCTTAAATCATCTTCAATAGCTTTATCTATTGTTTATTTATTTATTTTTTACTACATTAAAAAATAGATAGTCATTTAAAAAAAATATAGTGTATCTAAACACCTTGTAAAACTTATATCACAAAAATAAATAAATAAATAAACAATATCAAAATTACCCTTACTTCTAGATAATCTATTAGACATTTTGATATTTTCTAAAATATAAAATTTTCTTTAAAAAATCAATTATTTCATAAAAAATAAACTAATAAATATTAAATTAATTAATAGTCATAAATAATTTTTATATACATTAACATTGGTGCAAAATTTTAAAATTATTAGTGCCGCATAAATTTGGACAACGTTATTTTCTATAGCTATGTCTACTGCTATGTTTTTTTGGTCAGCTTGAGGGCTACTTGTGAGACCCCCTCAAGTTTTGTAGATAACCACTAAAAAAAAAAAAAAATCTCAAATTGATCTGTTTAAACACATTGTTAAGTTGATGTGGTTAAAAAAAAAAAATTCAATAATGGGTATGTGTAAACACATTGTTAAACTGATATGGTAAGAAAAAAATTAATACTGTTAAGATAACTCTATACTTTTTGAGACTATCAAACATTATGATGGTCCAGTAAAAACAAAATTTTCCTTTAAAAGCTATTTAAAAAAAAACATAATAAAATATTTATAATTAATTAATAACCATACCATAATTAGTCTTTTAAGGAAAATAATTTTAAACTTAACGGTGTATTTATTTTATGCCATTTAAATTTAAATAATATAAATTTTTATGCCATATAAATAACCCACATTCACCATTAAAAATAGTATTATATTGCATAGAAATTGATATTATTTAAATCTATGTTGTATAAATATAATTTTAAAATTGCTTTTTAATAATATTATATAAATATTATTTATTACTGTTAATTAATTATATATTTTTTCAATTTGACTTCTTAAGAAAATTTTATTTTTAAATTTAGTAGAGGATCATATTTATAGTGTCTATTGTTTTTTTTTTTTCTTTCCATATTAGTTTAACAAAATATTTAAATAAATCTATTAATTATTAACTATCTAATAAGAAAAAAATAATAATAATAATAGATAAAGTCATGAAAGATCATTTTCATTTATTTTTAGTACATGACAACAATTTTTCTTTTTCTTTTTTCAAAATTGAATAATTTCAATTTTTTAAGAAGAATTAAGTTAATTGGAAAAAAAAAGTAATTAGCATCAATTAAGGGATGATAATATAGCATTCCTTTTTAACTTTTTTTGGTAATTAGAATTGTTTTTTGACTTGTAAAAATAGATCAAAGGAATTCTATATAGGGAATGATTGTCTAGGGAGAGGAACGGGCATCCAAGGTTTCTTTATGATTGTTTCTTTTTTACACGCAAGAATGCCAGCATATTAATTTTAGATGTTGTGAATCTTTTGTTTTATTGGATCCTACTCTATCTTATATGAAGTTGCAATAGCATATACATTCATTTCGTTTTACTCTTTTTTTTTTTTGGGGTTTGTTCTGTCTTGTTTTTGGACATGTATTGAATAGATAGGAGTACGATTTTATTTTATTTTTCCTTATATATATTGGTTTTGTTTTGTTCTCAGACATATATATCAAAGGGATAGGAGGACGAAATCTGTTCATTGGTTTAATTTAAATATTGATATGATCCAGCAGAAAAAAAAGGACATTTTATTTCTTTTTTCTTTTTTTAATATATATATATATATTTGTTGTTCTATGTATAAAAATATAATTATAAATAAAACCATATTATTCCTTTCAATAACATAATTCACTGTTAGACGTTATATGTATACTAGCTTTTTCATGAGAAAGTATGCATTAAGTTTTTTTGAAGCAAAAAAAGGTATATATAAGTTTCCTATTTGAAGTTATTCCGAAAAAAAGTTTCCTATGTGAAGAAATATTGTACCATTTATCTCTTAAGCAGGAAGTACTATAATGGTTTCGTGTCTAATTGGGTTGGAAAAAACTTGTTAATTATATGAGTTTAATGAAAAGTGACTTAATTTGTAATTATCATGATAATGGCCTATTAAAATCGATATTAAGAGGATCAATATAGAATTCACATAATGATCAGAATGGATAATATATCAATTAGTTTATTTGTAACATATATCAATTAATTTATTTGTAACCTTAATTTTGTAACCATGGATTTCTATTGGTAAAGTGTAGGACATGAATATCCGGGGGCAACAAAGGGGAAAATATTCTACAATTGGACCTTATGAAAGAAAATGTTTAGAGAAGGCAGCGTTCATATATATAATTTCATTAGGAAAGGCATTTTCAGTTTTTTTTTTTTTTTTTTTTTTTTGGGGGGGGGGGGGGGGGGGGGTGACTAGCATTTTCTAGCTTTCTTGAGGAAGTGTCGTTAAAACATATTCATTAATTCTACTGGCTCTTATATAAATTTGCTAGATCTAGATGTGTATATACCACTTCATTTATGATGGGGATCAAAATAAACTCTACTAATTAATATTCATCAATTAAAAAAATCCTATAAAATTTATAGGTTTTAATATATATATATATAGACATATTATGGATTTACTCTAGCATCTCTCCCTTTTTTCTATCATATGACTTATATGATACAAGCTGTTGGTGATTCATTTATACGAGTTGAAATACCAAGCTTAAGCTGATGGGATCTTTTTGGCTTTTCTGGATTTTTATATTTGTTTTTTTATTTTAGATGGAATCGTTAAATTTTGAACTCAGGACCTGTTGAATTTTTGGTTCTGATATTAAATTGAAATACCACTTATCCTAAAAGTTTAAACTAATAAAAGATGGACTTTCATTTCATTTATATTTATTTCTAATAATACCAGTCAAATTCATTCTAGTATTTTCAATTTAAAAAATTTCCAAATTAATCAATAAAATTTGTTAAATATATTTTAATATCAGTCAACCTGCAACTTTTTGAATTTTTTTATTGGACAATGCTACAACTTTTTGAATTTGAAAACTTGAAATAATGAGTACAACATTCTCGAACTACAAAGTATTAAAATGAAATTATTTTTTATTGAAAAAAAACCATATATCTT